>NC_060179.1:67091320-67827987 GCF_021184085.1 Oncorhynchus gorbuscha | reverse complement strand
GCTCTATGATGAGCACACAAGACTGGGCATGCTCAAAGCCTTCTTTGTTATTGGGGGTTTTAGGGGAGCACTGGGTGTCCAGCATAAACACCTAAAGACAGGAGGAAGATAGGAGACATGTTCAACAACTATAAAGTCATACTGAACAATATACATGAATCATGACATGTACTGTCTACATAGAAGATTTGAGACTTAATACAGAGTTTTGAAATGTTGTTTAATAACATCTAGATTGATGAATAGTAGTATTGGACACAGGTCTGACTGTGGACAGCCACACATGTATACGTCATTTCACATCAACATGCATGTAAGCCTAGGCTTAGATTCAATCCGGACTGTAGAAGATCCGTGCAATAGGGCGACTGAAATGTAAAGGTGATTTCCGATTGAGTAAACTAGTGTGTGGTGGTGGAGGGTCACCTGCTGGGCCATGGCTCTGATTCTCCAGTACTCTGCCTCAGCAGAGGGGGAGTGGGACGGAGCGGCCACCTTAACCTCACAGGCGTCCCCAGAGAAGCTGTCTGAACCACTACGGAAACACGCCAGCAGGTTCTACACAAGAGGTAGAGACGCAGAAACACACACAGGTTCTGTGTGGCACTCTGGCATGCATGCTGAAGCTATACAGTCTGGAGCACAAGGTTACATACAATGTGATCCAATCAACAGGATCTAGAACACACTGATCAACTGCAACTCTCTCAATCAGACACACATGGAACGTCATACAAACAGTTGAGTCAGTGAAAGTATACATACACCTAGGATCATTTTTTATGTCTAAAGAAATGAATGAATGACAGTAATCCCAACATTCATTACTGGAACTAAACAGCTAAATTATAGTGGACATTTACTTTTACTAGGGAATTAATGACCTGTCCTGAATGTAGATGACCCTTTTACAACAACTATGACTATTTTATAAAGCCCTTTTTACAGTTGTCACAAAGTGCTTTAAAGCCCCAAAGAGCAAGCAATGCAGAGGAAGCACAAAAAAAAAATCACAAGCCTGAGAAAGTTGGTCTTGTCCATACAGTATGCCTGCGTGCATATAGAGTCTACCACTATATGTTTTAAGACTGTCTGAATAAATGCTGTTAGTGAAGACACAATGCATTCTTAAGTAGAGTAATCTCTTGCAAGGTCACTATATTTAAGGTCTGTTATTGATATTAATGCATCATGCATTTAAGCCCTCTTTCTACTACAATACAAGTAGAGACAATCTTTTTATTTTCTCTCTAAAAAGGCTGCAGCTTTAAGCTTTAAAGAAGATTATATTTGGTCCTCTCATATTGTGCAGGGCTGGGACTGAGGAAAATACTTGTCGTGAGACGTATCCTTCTAAATGTAGCCTACCTAGTGTAGGAATGATATGGGGCTAGATGGAAACATGCATTCATTCACCTGCTTCCACACACCACAGCCATAATCAGAATGGGTTAAAGGCCCAATGCAGTCATTTTTTATCTCAATATCAAATCATTTCTGGGAAACAAGTACAGTGCATTCAGAAAGTATTCAGACCCCTTGACTTCAACATTTTGTTACATTACAGCCTTATTCTAAAATGTATGAAATATATATTTCCTCATCAATCTACATACAATACCACATAATGACAAAGTAAAAACTGTTTTTTAGAAATTGTAGCATTTTTTTTTTATATCACATTTACACAAGTATTTAGACTCTTTACTCAGCACTTTGTTGAAGCACATTTGGCAGCGATTACAGCCTTGAGTCATTTTTGGTATGACGCTACAAGCTTAGCACAACCGGTTTTTGGGGAGTTTCTCCCATTCTTCTCTGTGGACACTCTCAAGCTCTGTCAGGTTGGATAGGGAGCATTGCTGCACAGCCATTTTTGGGTCTCCAGAGATGTTCGATCTGGTACAAGTCCAGGCTCTGGCTGGGCAACTCAAGGACATTCAGAGACTTGTCTCAAAGCCAGTCCTGTGTTGTCTTGGCTGTGTGCTAGTGTCGTTGTCTTGTTGGAAGGTGAACCTTTTCCCCAGTATGAGGTCCTGAGTGCTATGGAGCAGGTTTTCATCATTAATCCCTCTGTACTTTGCTCAGTTCATCTTTCACTCGATCCTGACTAGTGTCCCTGTCCCTGCCGCTGAAGAACATCCACACAGCACGATGCTGCCACCACCATGCTTCACTGTAGGGTTGATGTCAGGTTTCCTCCAGACGTGACGCTTGGCATTCAGGCCAAAGAGTTCAATCTTGGTTTCATCAGACCAGAGAATCTTGTTTCTCATGCTCTGAGTCTCTTTAAGTGCCTTTTGGCAAACTCTAAAGCGGGCTGTCATGTGCCTTTTACTGAGGAGTGGGCCACTCTACCATAAAGGCCTAATTGGTGGAGTGCTGCAGAGATGATTGTCCTTCTGTAATCTTCTCCCATCTCCACTGAGGAACTCAGGAGCTCTGTCAGAGTGACCATTAGGTTCTTGGTCACCTCCCTGATCAAGGCCCGTCTTGGTGGTTCTAAACTTCTTTTTTTGTGAGAATTATGAAGGCCACTGTGTTATTGGGAACCTTCAACACTGCAGAAATGGTTTGTTACCCTTCCCCAGACCTGTGCCTCGACACAATCCTGTCTCGGCGCTCTACGACAATTCCCTTGACCTCATGGCTTGGTTTTTGCTCTGACATGCACTGTCAACTGTGGGACGTTATATAGACAGGTGTGTGCTTTTCCAAATCATGTCCAATCAATTGAATTTACCACAGGTGGGCTCCAATCAAGTTGTAGAAACATCAAGGGTGATCAATGGAAACAGGATGCACCGGAGCTCAATATCAAGTCTCATAGCAGACGGTCTGAATACTTATGTAAATAACGTATTTTGTTTTTGTATTTTTATAAAATGTGCCAACATTTCTAAAAACCATAAGGACAAAGCAAAAACGGGTTAACAAATGTGTAGATTGATGTAGAACATTTTTAATTGATTCAATTTTAGAGTAAGGCTGTAACAAAAATGTGGAAAAAAATCAAGGGGTCTGAATACTTTCTGAATGCACTGCAAATACCTTACTGTAATAGCTTTTAATTAATATGTTAAAAATAGCTTTCTAGCAAAAAACTATTTCTCAAGCTAGAATTTTGGAAGCACTGTCTGGGAGTGGTCTGAGTGGGGAGAAGAAATGGATAACTAGCTGTTATTGGCAGAGGTTTGGAACTCTTTCTTTTTTGTTCTATTAAATAATTCACCATCTGGTGTTGTAATTTTGACTGCACTGGGCCTCTAAACGAGGGGGATTTGTGTCCTATTATTGTAATTTGTTCATGGCATTAATATCACCTCATGAGATCATTACCAGGGAAAGCTTTTTACATCATTTTCTAAACGGGTGTTGATTATTCCACTGGCCTCAACCCTGAAGAAGGCACAGCGTTGACGAAACGTTGATTAGGTTTACCCATTCAATTGTTGGGAGCATATAGAGTGTGTGGCTTGATTTTTCTACAGTTTATAGCACTGTTCTAAAATAACAACAATGGAAAAATTTGAGAGGAAGTTTGCACCTTTAATTATTTTTACATTAAACACCATTGACACAGGGGATGGCAGGGGGAGGGAGTACAGCTACAACTGGAAGTTACTTTTCGTAGCAGGTTAGTAGCATTTTCAGGTAGCATTTTCAGTAACCCTAACCCTTTTCCTAACCTTAAATCTCCTAACCTCCCACGTGAATTATCCTAACCTGCTACGAAAAAGTCAATTCGTAGCTACACTACCTCTAGTCAGAACCATGGCACGGCACAGGTATTTACCTTGACAGGCTCCAGGGTGGCAGAGAAGGCATCCTGCAGGGCACAGCATGCCAGACGCCACATCTCCTCAGTGAAGACTGGGCCTACCGTCACCAACACGTACCTGCCACAGGAAGAGACAAACACCTGTCATCTACAGCTCAGTCATACACATTCTGTGTGTGTGTGAGCGTGCACAGCGCAAGTGCATGGTCACCTGATGCAGGAGCAGCCCACTCTAGAGATCGTCTCAGCAGGTTCAGCCACACAGGCCACCAGCAGCTTGAAGAGGTCCTTTAGCATCAGGTTGATCAGATGCTCATAGCCAATATCTACAGGAGGACAGAGATATGAAGGATACGGACAGAGGGACAACCAGGATCTGGGGGAGTATCAGGGATCTCAGAATAGGAGTCAGGATCAAGTTTTCCTTGCCCATGTAGAAATGTTCAATGTGATCTAAAAGGCAAAACTGATCCTAAATCAGCACTCCTACTCTGAGACCCTGGATACATACGGCCCCTGGGCTACATAAGTTTCACAAAGACCTATTTTGTCTGTTTAACTGCTTAAATGAACTTCCATCTCTGCTGACAGCTTTGTGTACACTATGTTTGACCACCACTCAGGAGTCATTCCATGGCCACTGTACCTGAGTGGATGAAGCTTTGAATGTGCTCCACTACCAGCTCACAGCACAACCCAATGGCGTGCTTGAAGTTGGCTGCGGCTATGTCCCAGTACGCATGGTCGCCATGGCTACGCTGGAGCCAGAGTGACATCACAGGAAGAAGAAGCTGGATCACAGAGAATATGGCAAAGCCCGGTCCTATGGAGGTGGGGGGAAACGGTTTTCATGTAGGCTACATTCATAATGACTATGTTTATCTTATAAAACTATCACCCAGACCATGTAAACCAAACTCTAGTGGAGAGTGTTGAATCTGATCTGTCCTTTGGTGTTATGGTATCACTTCTAACCTGGCAAGTTGGTGAGCGCTCTGAGAAGTTCAAACAGCAGTTCCAGGGTGGGGGGCTGGTGCTGCCGGGGGCAGTTCGATACCGCTGCAGTCAGCTGCTCCAGCAGCAGGATCCAAACCTGGATCAAGCCTGTGTCATCGTCAAACTCAGCCAGGACGCAGTCCATGCCATCCTCACTGCTGACAGACTTCTCCTGGGCCCTCATGGGCAGGCTGGCCAGCCGGGCTCCCAGGAACACTGGCTTGGAAGGCATCTTGTAGATTTTGGCAAGCAGCTGCAGAAGAAAACCTCATCATACAGTGTGGATACACTAAACGTAGATGGAACGTTCTTCCTTTAGAGGGATGTTTATCTATTTTAATTGACTTTCTGGATAAGCCTGTCTGTAATGTAAATGTAAATGTAAAATAACTCATTTTCGTGTGACACCCATTGAAAATAGCTAAGGTGGCCCATGGGCCAGTGTTTTCCTACCTGAGAGCACTTCCTCAGGTAGTCCAGAGCAGGGAGGCACAGGTCTGTAGAACTGTAGCCAGTGGCATTGACACAGTCCCCAATCTCCTTATAGTCCACTTCTCCTGGGAACAAGGCCAACACACTCACTGATGGCAATCAGAGTAATCAATTCCATTATTTCTTACCAAATAACATGAAAATTCAATGTCTCTACCTAAAAATGTGACGATCATGACAGTAGTATTACACATCCACAGAAAAATAAAATGGTGTAATCATCTCATTTACCTGACTTACCTAAACCTTTGACAAACTTCATAAGGCACATGATGTAGTCAGTTGCTGCGTTGGCGAAGACCTGAATGTTGTCGGTGTTGATAAATGCTTCAAAGACATCAAACACAGGTGCCTGAGACTTCCCTGCATTACAGACGGAGCAGAAAATAACCTCAATAAAAAACAGCAATATACAGGAATCTCCTTCGAGAGAGGAGACGAGGCTCTGTGCCAACATACAGTTTCTCCTGCTGAGACTCTCTCTCATAAGCCATCATTACAGACAACCCAAAGAAACAGAATGCATGTGAATACAATAGAAATACTGTAGCCGGGCAGTACCTGAGGGAATACAATAACACATAGAAACATTGAGATGTAACAAACTCAAAGACTAGGCTGCCTGTCATACATACCCATGGAATATTCTCCTATCAGGTAGTCTTTCATGTCTGGCTTGTTCCCATGCACAGTCCTTAGGGCACTGAATAGAGGTCTCCAGCCAGACTGGATCTGAGGAGAACACATCTCTACCAGCTCCCCTATGGACGTGACCACCTGAGGGACAAACAATAGGACATTTCAACTACCGGGTCAACTAATTATAAGAGGTGTGTGTGTGGGACAACTCACCTGGTCCTGCACGTCCTCGTCACACAGCTCCAGCTGCATGATGTGCTCGAAGGGTCTGAAGAGCGCCTCGTTAAAGTGGAAGTGGGGAAGCTCTGCCCAGCTGGTCAGCACCTCCATCAGAACATCATGGATGAAGGACACAGCCTTTTGGGATACATGACGCTCTTTGTGGCAGGCAGCCTAGGAGGAGACGGAGAGAAACAGTAACGAGAACAATGCCCAATGGGCAAAAACTGGTAGAATCAACGCTGTTCCCATGTAATTTCAACAACAAAAAATCTATATGTAAATGACATTGAATCAACTTGGAAAACTAACGGAATTTCATATTTTCTCACCAAACTAAATCAAACGGCCGCATGAAAATGTTTGTTGATTTCACGTTAGTTCACGAACGTAAATCAAAACTAGATGTTGAACTGATGTCTGTGCCCAGTGGGTATAGGCCTAATATAACCTGCAGAAAGGGTGAACCTATTAGGCTATACCATGTTAGTGATTGTGGAGGAGAGGACATCAGCAAAGGAGGCTACACAGTTGAGACGCATTCCCTGTGCTCCTACCTCCACCAGGTGTGGTGCCACTATGCTCCAGGCCCTCATCATGTGCAGCAGGGGTCTGGTCTTATTCCTCACGATCCGCAGCATGGCCTCCCCCAGCCGGAACAGATGCAGGGCACTACGCCTGTCCATGGTGGACTTGGCCTCTCCTAAAAACACACAGGCAACATTGATGACCTTTGGGACTGTTCTGTTGGTTCTATTCTACTGGGCAAATTTGACCCAGGGTTTTTATCTAAGTCTATTGGGGATAAGCATGTGCTGTGTTTGGTACCTGGCATGGCTAAGGAGTAGTCTCCTGTCTCAGTGACTGAGTCAAAGAGCTGGGACTGAGATGCTCTCCTCAGCTGGTGCAGGAAACCCACCAGGCTAACCATGTTCAGTTTACTGACAGAGTCCTCAAATAACCTGCAAAAAAGGTCATACAGTGGAATCCAAATTATTGCCACTATATTCTTCAAACAGCAGAAAGGAATCACCACAAGCCAATTAGAAAGCTGTGGGACTAGTAGGAGTGAAACATCTGCCAGATAAGTGTTTTTATTATTTTCTCTAAAAGCGGCCTAGTGCTTATGTAGTTATATAAGCACTGCAGGCAGGGCCGGATTAATGCAGGGACTGAAGCCCGTAGGGGGCCCAAGAGTCCCCAAAAAAATAGATAAATAAAATGGTTTATTTATTTTTATCCAACCACAGAAGCCCACTCTGAATGTTCAAAATACACCAGAGAGTAGAATTTTGCCACAGAGGACCAATAGCTAAAAAACAATAACCGGGGACTAAGTTTTATCACAGGCACATACAGGTAACTTCCAAAACACTTAAAATCTCTTAAAAGGGTGTTGGGCCACCACGAGCCAGAACAGCTTCAAAGTGCCTTGGCATAGATTCTACGAGAGGACCTAAACCATGGCAGGAAAATGCACCCCACACATAACATACTGTATACTTTATATTCCTCATTTACTCACGTGTTTCCTTTATTTTGGAAGTTACCGGTATGCCTACAGTGGGGAAGGTCGCAATTTGTGCTGCATGCAGCGCTAAATATAGGACAGTCTGTTGTGTTGTGGCCATAGACATATAATCCATAGAATATTTTTGGAACATCTAACCCTGGCAATTTGACTGTTAAACTCATGGATACACTAGCAATGGCTGCCAGACCTGACTTGAATGGGAACTGCCATCTATGGATTATATTTCTATGGTTGGTTGCGGCTGTTAGTTTGCCTTTTGCAAATTTCAAAATACAATTGCAGGAAACACATAAAGTTTGAAAAGTAAATGCCTACCGCTGAAAAGAGAAGACTAATCTTTCTGTAGAACCAATATCATTTTTTTTCTCTTTCTCAACTCCCAATTTTCAGCAGCACTGTTTTTCAAAGTAGTTTATCATGAGATATGCTATGGCCTTCATGAGACCATCACCGGTGAGTAGCCTACAGCTTCATCTTCTTCATTAGGTGGGACAGTGTGACACTGGAAAGGGTATTTAGTCGCTTACGGGTACCCTATAATACACAGTTTATATTTCCTCAGAATATTGTACAAATCTGCATGACGCTTCATGATGATTTCTTAATCTGGCCCTGACTGCAGACTATAACTTATCCATGTGTAATTGTCCTATGTTCAGAAGAGAAAGTGCTGCATGACCATGTGACTCTTAATTTGTACAATCAAGAGTACCAAATCACATACTGGCCTGGGTCGAATACAGTCAAATACTTTAATGTACTTGAGCTGTGCTTGATCCACACTGCCACCAGGTGGCCATTTAACATGGGCTGCTGTTTCTTTCACCGACAACTTTTGTATTTCAGCCTAGTCAGTCAACAATAACTATATTGTTTGTTTCATATTGCTATTCAGGCATGAAAGTCAATGAAAAAGAGAGCGAGAGGAGAATATGAAACTTAGTATGCTATTCAGGCAGTTCTGTAGCCTATACTGCAGTACCTGTCTGCCTGTGTAGATAGGGTGCAGACGGCCTTGGATGCGCTGGTCCCAGTCATCAGGCTACGGTCCAGGCCTTTCCCTCCCCTACCCTCCCTTAGCAGCTCCTGGATGGACTGGGGCTGGATGACCGGCTGGCTGCTGAGGGCCAGATCACTGTCCGGACTAGGCTCGCCACACAAATCCAGCCCCAGGTCTACAGCCTGCTGGGCCTGGGTGATGGTCATGGTGGCCTGGGAGCTGCCGTCGCTGAAGTGGCTGTGCTCCAGAGAGCTGACATATTCGCTCACCCTGGATAGACAGAGACCAGTACGCTACTGTATTGTTCAGTGTGTCGTTACAGATGAGAGTTCACATTATAGATGAGTGTTAGTAACCTGTGGCTGCAACTGTACCGAGAATCCAATGTAATATGCTATCATGCATTTCTCAGTGGTTATGGAGAGGGTTGTGATCTCTGCATCACTTTGATCTCTGCATCGCCTGCCCTGCCACAGCTTGGCTGTATTTACCTGAAGACATGGGGCCAGCAGTCCTGGTTGTGGCTGCCCATCTCCAGGCCCACGTTGAGGATGGCCTCCATGCAGAGCACATGGGCCGTGTGCAGCCGCACCCCCTGAGGACGTCCCATCTGCTCAAGCTTCTGCTCCACACGCTGCTTGACTGGGAACACACACACACCCAACAGACACAGGATCAGATCAGATCCCAGCACTCTAGCTAGCACCGTATCAAAAACTAAAATGTGACCATGTAAATATGGGATCTTTTCTGAAAGGGATTCTTTATCCTCTACGTGTCTTGCACAGTAATGACAAATGAAATGTCATCTTTGGTGTATACACTAGTTTTATAGTACGGTATGTGTGTTTGAAAAAGGCAATTGAATCCCTGTGTACAGTATGTTATGTGGGGTGCTGTAAGTACCTTGTGTGATGGCATCTCCAGACTCGCCCACCTCCCTCTCCTCCTTCTCCTCCTGCACACACGAGGCTGCCGCCATCTGGGCCAGAGCCGAGGCACAATTGGCAGCCACACCTAGATAACGCAAGAATATTCATATTCATTAGAGCTGATGGTAATCAAAGAAAAGCTGGGCTGAGGGCCTACGGCACCGGTCACAGAGCGCCAGGCCAATACTTTATCATCATATGGTCCTGATTCATATATGTTTTCAGGGACATTTCAACAGCTACACAAATAGACCTATGAAGTATTTAGATATTGTTCAAAATCTAAGCAAAACCATTGCTTGAGTTTGATTCTCTCAAAACGTGATGTTTTTGTACTTATGTCTTTGTGGACACATCTAAACCAGACCTGGAATCAAATCGTTTTCTTTCAAATACTTTGAGCCTTTGACCCAGCCAGCCTCTGATCTAAACACACTAGCTAGTGGGTTAACTAAACACTTTCTGTTGAAGATTATATTCAGTCAGGCAGGCCTTATCTACGGTCACCATGATGTTGGGTCCTGTTACCTAGAGCACAGCTGAGTCCGGCTGCCTTGCGTAGTCCATCCAGGCTGAGACAGATGGTGTCTCTCTCCCTCTGGCTCTGCTCCTTCAGCCCCTCAGACCCCAGCATGAAGGCCAGGCCCTTGGAGCTGCCCGCCATGCGCCCCGTCAGTGGGGTGGACAGGGTGTCCATCAGGTTCTTCCAGCAGCCCATCAGGATGTAGCGAGCAAACACTATGCCTGAAATAATATGAATGAATGTTGAGTGAGTGAGTGAGCCAGACACTTATATGTGCATTGACCAAGACAATATGTATGAAACAGGGTCAAATGGGGGTTGGGTCAGACCCTTAAAGCTAGAATCTGCAGCTGAAAGGGTCACCCTGCCTCTGTATTGGTAAAAAAAAATTTTTTTTAAAAACAGATGGGCCTGTAGAAATGTAACCATTCTCAAATTCATAGACAGAGCTAGGATCCAAGGACTGACCATCCACAATATAAAATAATTATAGTTTAAAACTTATTAGGGATAGGGGGCAGTATTTTCACGTCCGGAAGAAAAGCGTGCGCAAAGTAAACTGCTTGTTACTCAGGCCCAGAAGATAGGATATGCATATAATGGGTAGTTGTGGATATAAAACATTCTAAAGTTTCTAAAACTGCTAAAATGATGTCTGTGTATAACAGAACTGATTTGGCAGGCGAAACCGAGGACAAACCATCCAGGGTGGAAAAAAAAGTATTTCCCAATAGTTTTCTATGGGAAGCCCCATTTAATAGGAACCTGGTTGCAGTTCATATGGCTTCCACTAGATGTCAACAGTATTTAGAAATTGTTTGATGTTTTTCTTTTGAGAAATTAAGTAGTATGGCTTTATTAACAAACATTGGAGTACATTGTTTTTTAAATTGTGGGTTCTGATGAGTTGAAAGTTGAAGTAAGCTCATTTATGAGTTACATTCAAGAATCAAATGGGTGTACAGTGCATTCTGAAAGTATTCAGATCCCTTCACTTTTCCACATTTCATTACGTTACAGCCGTATACTAAAATTGATTAAATACATTTTTTTTTAGATTTGCAAAAAATAAATAAAAAACAAACCGTTTTTGCTTTGTCATTATGGGGTATTGTGTGTTGATTGAAAAACAACAATTCAATCAATTTTAGATTAAGGCTGTAACGTAACAGTGTGGAAAAAGTCTAGGGGTCTGAATACTTTCCGAATGCAATGTACAGTACCGATCAAAAGTTTGGACACCTACTCATTCAAGGGTTTTTATTTATTTCTACTATTTTCTACATTGTAGAATAATAGTGAAGACAAACTATGAAATAACACATATGGAATCATGTCAGAAAAGTGTTAAACAAATCTAAATATATATTTGAGATTCTTCAAAGTAGCAACCCTTTGCCTAGATGACAGCTTTGCACACTCTTTGTATTATCTCAACCAGCTTCATGAGGTAGTCACCTGGAATCAAATCAAATTGTATTTGTCACATACACATGGTTAGCAGATGTTAATGCGAGTGTAGCGAAATAAGTAATCTAACCTAACAATTCCACTACCTTATACACACACAAGTGTAAAGGAATGAATAAGAATATGTACATAAAAATATATGAATGAGCGATGGCCGAACGGCATAGGCAAGATGCAGAATGCATTTCAATTAACAGGCGTGCCTTGTTAAAAGTTCATTTGTGGAATTTCTTTCCTCAATGTGTTTGAGCCAATCAGTTGTGTTGTGACAAGGTAGGGGTGGTATACAGAAGATATCCCTATTTGGTAAAAGACCAAGTCCATATTATGTCAAGAACAGCTCAAATAAGCAAAGAGAAACAACAGTCTATCATTAAGACATGAAGGTCGGAAAATTTCAAGAACTTTGAAAGTTTCTTCAAGCACAGTCGCAAAAACGATCAAGCTCTATGATGAAACTGGCTCATGAGGACCGCCACAGGAAAGGAAGCCCCAGAGTTACCTCTGCTGCAGAGTCCATTAGTTAACTGCACCTGAGATTGCAGCCCAAATAAATGCTTCAGAGTTCAAGTAACAGACATCAACTGTTCAGAGGAGACTGCATGAATATCAGGCCTTCATGGTCGAATTGCTGAAAAGAAACCACTACTAAAAGGACACCAATAAGAAGAAGAGACTTGCTTGGCCCAAGAAACACAAGCGCTGGACATTAGACTGGTGGAAATCTGTCCTTTGGTCTGGTGTCCAAATGTGAGATTTTTGGTTCCAACCGCTGCAGAGTAGGTGAACGGATGATCTCCGCATGTGTGGTTCCCACCGTGAAGCATGGAGCAGATGGTGTGTTGGTGCTTTGCTGGTGACACTGTCAGTGATTTATTTAGAATTCCAGACACAACCAGCATGGATCCACAGCATTCTGCAACGATACGCCAACCAATCTGGTTTGGGCTTAGTGGGAAGGTAATTTGTTTTTCAACAGGACAATGACCTAAAACACACCTCCAGGCTGTGTAAGGGCTATTTGACCAATGAGAGTGATGGAGTGCTGCATCAGATGTCTTGGCCTCCACAATCACCTGACCTCAACCCAATTGAGATGGTTAGGGCTGAGTTGGACCACAGAGTGAAGGAAAAGCAGCCAGCAAGTTCTCAGCATGTGAGAATTCCTTCAAGACTGTTGGAAAAGCCTTCCTCATGAAGCTGGTTGAGAGAATGCCAAGAGTGTTCAAAGCTGTCATCAGCTGGCTACTTTGAAGAATCTAAAATATATTTTGATTTGTTGAACACTTTTTTGGTTACAACATGAAACCATGTGTTATTTCATAGTTTTGATGTAGTCAGTATTATTCTGCAATGTAGAAAATAGTAAAAATAAAGAAAAACCCTTGAATGAGTAGGTGTGTCCAAACTTTAGACTGGTACTGTACAGTTGTGGACAAAAGTTTTGAGAATGACACAAATATACCAACATTTTCAAAGTCTGCTGCCTCAGTTTGTATGATGGCAATTGGCATATACTCCAGAATGTTATGAAGAGTGATCAGATGAATTGCAAAGTCCCTCTTTGCCATGCAAATTAACTGAATAACAAAAAAAAAACATTTCAGCCCTGCCACAAAAAGACCAGCTGACATCATGTCAGTGATTCTCTCGTTAACACAGGTGTGAGTGTTGACGAGGACAAGGCGGGAGATCACTCTGTCATGCTGATTGCATTCAAATAACAGACTGGAAGCTTCAAAAGGAGGGTGGTGCTTGGAATCATTGTTCTTCCTCTGTCAATCATGGTTACCTGCAAGGAAACACGTGCCGGCATCATTGCTTTGCACAAAAAGGGCTTCACAGGAAAGGATATTGCTGCCAGTAAGATTGCACCTAAATCAACCATTTATCAGATCATCAAGAACTTCAAGGAGAGCGGTTCAATTGTTGTGAAGAATGCTTCAAGGCGCCCAAGAAAGTCCAACAAGCACCAGGACTGTCTCCTAAAGTTGATTCAGCTGCGGGATCGGGGCACCACCAGTACAGAACTTGCTCAGGAATGGCAGCAGGCAGGTGTGAGGCGAAGACTTTTGGAGGATGGCATGGTGTCAAGAAGGGCAGCAAAGAAGCCACTTTTCTCCAGGACAAACCTCAGGGACAGACTGATATTCTGCAAAAGGTACAGGAATTGGACTGCTGAGGACTGGGGTAAAGTCATTTTCTCTGATGAATCCACATTTACGATTGTTTGGGGCATCCGGACAAAAAGCTTGTCCAGAGACAAGGTGAGCGCTACCATCAGTCTTGTGTCATGCCAACAGTAAAGCATCCTGAGACCATTCATGTGTGGGGTTGCTTCTCAGCCAAGGGAGTGGGCTCACTCACAATTTTGCCTAAGAACACAGCCATGAATAAAGAATGCTACCAACACATCCTCCCAGAGCAACTTCTCCCAACCACCCAGGAACAGTTTGGTGACGAACAATGCCTTTTCCAGCATGATGGAGCACCTTGACATAAGGCAAAAGTGATAACTAAGTGGCTCGGGGAACAAAATATCAATATTTTGGGTCCATGGCCAGGAAACTCCCCAGACTTTAATCCCATTGAGAACTTGTGGTCAATCCTCAAGAGGCAGGTGGACAAACAAAAACCAACAAATTCTGACAAACTCAAAGCATTGATTATGCAAGAATGGGCTGCCATCAGTCAGGATGTGGCCCAGAAGTTAATTGACAGTATGCCAGGGCGGATTGCAGAGGTCTTGAAAAAGAAGCGTCAACACTGCAAATATTGACTCTTTGCATCAACATTGTGTAATTGTCAATAAAAGCCTTTGACACTTATGAAATGCTTGTAAATATACTTCAGTATTCCAGAGTAAAATCTGACAAAAATATCTAAAGACACTGAAGCAGAAAACTTTGAAAATGAATATGTGTCATTCTCAAAACTTTTGGCCACGACTGCCTATCATTAATATAAAGTTTAAAAAATGTGTGTAGCAACTAAGGATAGAGAGCATAAGTAGTACAGCTGTGTAGACTATTGATCAGGAACTAAGCATAATACAGTATGAAGAAAGGTTGAGTAAGTCAGACCGTCATCTTTGTATTGACCAAGACCTATGCTACAGCACAATGGGGTTTAGTCAGACTTAAAACTGTACACAGTACATCCACATGTGTTTTGACAAAGACCCCATGTCTGTAAAAGCACCAATGGGAGTTAAGTCAGAACCTACACTACACCTATCTGTGTATTGATTCAGCAGCTCTGGAATGTGCTGTGGCCTTATTTGCAGAGGCAGTGAACAGGGGCGGCAGGGTAGCCTAGTGGTTAGAGTGTTGGACTTTTTGCAATTTGCAATTTCAAATCCCAGAGCTGACAAGGTACAAATCTGTCGTTCTGCCCCTGAACAGGCAGTTAACCCACTGTTCCTAGGCAGTCATTGAAAATAAGGATTTGTTCTTAACTGACTTGCCTAGTAAAAAAAATAATAATAATAAATAAAAAAACAGACATGCAGTAAACAACAGTCCCGTTAGACACCTTGAGAGATTTAAGCACTATAAAAGGCACTCTGTGTGACAATAACATTTCATACAGGGAAATAAGTAGAACTGACAACGGCCCCTTTTCTCCGTTCCATGTTAATATAGTCGTCCCTGTTGATTATGTGTACATAGGTAGCTTATAACATGAAAGCTTTAAAAGCCTAATGGGCAACTCAGCCGCGGTTGCCATGGTAACGAGGTTGCTCAAGTGCATCTTTTGTTCTCAGTGGTAATAAAAGAGGTAGGCAGATGCTGGCAGCTCTCCATTCCCTCTCCTGTGAGGGACACAAGGAGAACAATATATTTCTCTCTCCATGTAGAGTACAGCATCTAGGCCAGCGTTTCCCAAACTTGCTCCTCGTGACCCCAAGGGGTGCACGTTTTGGTTTTTGCCCTAACACGCCACAGCTATTTCAACTTATCAAAGTTTGATGATTATTTGAATCAGCTGTGTAGTGCACCCCTTGGAATCTCGAGGACCCGAGTTTGGGAAACCCTGATCTAGGCACATATATGCAACCCCAGAGACCAGGGTTCAGTCCCTGTCTCCACCCTTCCCACTTTGTCTCCTCCTAATCTATCTCCCCCGATGTTTGAATAAAGCAAAAAAATACACACTACAATATGCCTAAATATCAAAGCAAAATATAGTCAAAAACTGCCTTGTCTAAGCGACTCAGAAAGGACAGCTGGGGGTACCTGGTGTTGTCAGTACCTGGGGGGTGTCAGTACCTGCCATGAGGGTGTCACTGCCACTCTTGTCACAGCTGAAGGGGGACTGTGTGTTGGCCTTACGGATCAGCTGACCTCCGATGGCACTACTGCCCAGACCATCGATGTCTGACCAGAGACAGACAGAGAGAGGACACAACGTGATGAGTCGTCATAATACACTTCAAAGACCCAAAAGGAGCATTATGTTAATACTTTTATGTTGACATATAAAGAATCTGCATGAATAAAACAGTGTGGGAGAGCTGTGTCCCATCCTACCAGTTAGCATGGTGATGAGGGGTAAGGAGTGTTCCTCTGGTGAGCCCCAGTAGCCAGCCTCCCCCAGCAAGTTCCGGTCCAGAACCTGGAGGTAGAGCTCCTCGATCCAGGCCTGAGACAGCACCACCAGCACCCCACTGCTCTGGATGAGACGAACAAACTCTTTCTGCAGCAGGAGAGAGAATTCAATGGGGGATACCATGAGGCCTGGTGGGATCGCTTTAAAATATATAAACCACATAAACAAAATAATTGGCTACAGAACTATATCGTGTTCAGCTGATCACAACACTTGTCTTCGGGCTTCCTCTCTACCATACACAGGGGATGTCAGCTTTAGTGCGCCAACACATTGACTCCACAACCACCACTCACCAGGCTGACCAGTACAGGCATGGGCCTCCTGCGGTAGTAGTCCTGGCAGCAGAGTTTGAGGCTGAGGAGCAAGGCATAGTAGGAGACCAGGTAAAGGCCGTCAGCGTTCATCAGGGCCTGACAGTTCAGGTTCTCACTGCCCTCATAGCCTGGTGAATGGATGCCACCTGGGAGAGAGGGTCGGATACAGGGTCAAATAGAAACCATTGACGAAACTAGGACAATTAAGACAATTAACTTACCTCGTATCCCCATCAGAAAACTTAAAATACTAAATTAGATACTGTAATTACAATGTGACTTTCAATGACTTCTCCACGGATATCTGATGTTATCTCACATCCTCCCTCCATCGTCTCATGCCATCTCCCTTAATCTCCTCTCTCTTTGTATCGCTTACCCGCCTGTAGGCCTGAGCAGAATGTAGAGGAGAAGTTCTGCAGGGACGTGTCCACGTCTGTCGTGCTGTGCATCCCCAGCAGGCGAGGCAACAGGCCGGCCAGAGACTGGACAAAGAGCCGGGCGCTCTGCTGGTCAGCCTCCTGGTTCTTCAGTAGCTTCAGGGAAAGGGCTGCCGTCCTCAGGGAGCGATGACCGGGACAATCCCTGGGTGTCTGCTCCTCATCGGCCAGAGAGCAGTTATCAGAGCCCATGTCGGACACATCCGAGCGGCCCGAGTCCTTCTCCGCCGCCATGGAGTACTGGTCACATGAATCAAACTCAGTGCGCGACATCTCCCCCTCATCCACACTGAAGTTGCTCTCGCTGTAGCGCGAGCCATGAGGGTGCGCCCGGGCATCCACGGACAGGAAGTTAGTGATGTCGGGGTAGACTAGTGCGTGGCTGCGCTGCACCACGTCTGGGGGTCCTCCGGGCTCGGCGCCTGGCTCCCTCACACAGGGGCGTAGCTCAGGGTCAGCGTCCGGCCCGCAGGAGGAAGGTGAAGGCAGCTGGGGTTCTTCACCACACTCCTGCCCCTCTGGAGTGGTCTGTCCCAGCTCCCCATCCAGAGTGGTCTGTCCCAGCTCCCCATCCAGAGTGGTCTTGCCCGTATCGGTGGTGACGCTGATGCTGATGTCAGGACTGCGCTCCGTGGCAGAGATGGCAGAGGGCTCAGAGGGAGCGTGCTCCGACGAGAGGACGTGGCGCTGCCAGCGGAAGTCCGCCTCATTGATCTCCATGGACTCCCGCGTGGATTCTGCCCCCTCTTTCAGCTCGTCCAATCGGCGCAGCAGCATGCGGGCCTGTTCTGACTGTAGGCCACGCCCATGACTCAACTCATCCAGAGCTCCCAGGAGGGCACAGGCACACGACACTGAGGAGTAGCAGGCCTCGATGCCCCCCTTCATACAGGCCTCTGTCATGCCATCCATCACCCTGTAGGCACACACAGACACATCAAACACACTATGTACCAGTTTACAACAGTACTACTTCCTTTTCACTATAGTACATGATGTATTGGTTAGAGGCTTATACAGCAGGTAGACGCATATCTTTTGGTTCACAAGGTTGTACCGGTAAAGGTTATACCGGTAAATATAATAAGAGAATGTGGGTCCTCACAGTTTTAGCAGGTCCAGGTGAGACTTCCTCTTGGAGAAGGACCTTTTCCTAGACTCAGGCTCTATAACACAGGGACCAGCCAGGTCAAACAAGCGCTGAGGACTTCCCAGAATCTACAAAACGCATACAAAGACACTTTGGTTCATTTTTGTTCATCGCATCCCTTCTGCAACACTCAAACTGGTTCTGTCGATAAAGCAGCAACATTCCACTGTCTAATTCAACTGATTGCTCTATAAACATTATGTTAGGGGATTTGAGGTGACTGGTGAACAGTGAGGAGTCTGGGGCTCGGACCACCTCCTTCATAATCTTGATGGCCTCCACGCGGTGCTGTGGGGGGGGATAGAGCAGGATGCGGTGGTACAGCGACTGCAGAACAGGCTTCATGGACTCCACACAGCCCACCAGGCGCACCAGCTCAGCAGCCACGTAGCAGATGGTCCGCACCACCGGGCCGATCATGGCCGGAGTGGTGGAGGAGCAGCCGGATCCCCGGCCCTGGTCAGACACACCACCTAGAGAGGGGTCTGGATCCTGACACCCCCCTCCGTGGCCGTGGGCCGAGGTGATGGTCTTGTCGTTCACAGGGTTTCCCATGATCACCACCAACGACGGACAAAGTTGCTTCCTGAGAGCAGGGGACAAGACATGTCACGTGTTTTATGTAGACAGATAATATGGTAACACTTTACTTGAAGGAGCATACTTTATGAAGTGCTCATGTTCTGCTTATGAATGTGGCACGTATGCATTATGAAGACCGTATATAGGGTCCCCTCGAGATATGAAATCAGACGGAAAAGGAGGCAGGTATTCAGACAGGGAAGCGTGACTATATACTGTATGTGTTAGCCACAGCCAGGCCTTACCAGATCAGGTCTGTGAAACCTCTGTTCAGGTGCATGGTGGGAGGACAGCTGCTGAGCATGGACAAGATGCACTCTAGGTAGAGCAGCTGGAGCAGCTGGTTCTCACTGTGAAAACAAACAGACCATTAGTCAGAGTGTCAGGCTTTTATCCCAAATGGCACCCTATTCCCTATGGGTTCTGGTCAATAGTGCACTATGAATGGAATGGCATTTGGGATGCAGCCTCAGGTGTCTCACCTTTATAAAAGCCAAGCAAGAAACATCTCTATAGAACATTGATGTAAAACTGAATCATGCTTTGTAGAAGTGACCTTTAAAACAGCCAGCAGGGTAGACAAGGTGGGAGGAATGATGTGTTCTCCGGATGAGAGAGAAACATACAGTTCAGGGCTATAAACTCTGCATAAAGAATCATTCTTACTGGTCAACCCCCTCTAGCTTCTCGCAGAAGACGGTTATCACAGTCACAACGTCCTCACACAGGGACTGTGCAGTGGGAGACACATCTAAAAACATACAGGCCAACAACCATTAGAGACACCACACTCAGGAGAACAAACGCAACTGATAACATACCTTATATATAGCCTAACTATGTTAAATACATACATGCGATTCCAAGCTTGGCATTTTAACTTTTGGGAACATTGGAAAGCTACCGTCCTCTAGACTTTCACTCCAACCCTCATCTAGCCCACCTGATTCTAATAATTATCTAGTTGATAAGCTGAATCAGGTTAGTTACAACTTTGTTTGGAGCAAAAAACCTAAAAGGGGGATAGCTCCCCAGGAACAGAAGTTGGAAATCCCTGCTGTACAGTATAGTGCAAGAAAGAGATGTGTTTTCGGCTTTTATTCAATTTGTTTAAGAATTCCCTTTATAGTGATTCCAAGTTTGGAGTTTGAGCTTTTGGGACTATGCCATTGGGTGCATTGTCCAGGGCAAACTAAATGAAACGCAGCTCTGTTTGATAAATGCATTTGACACAGGTCTGACAGAACAGTTGAACCACAAGACACACTGCACCAACCCCTCGTAATGGTCTCATCTCACACTTTTAGACATGGACTCGAGGTATGAATCACCCAGCCTTGTAGTAAAAGACGTGTGATGTCTAAACAACCTGTATTCACTGCTTCATAAAAAGGGACATTATAGTCCCTGTGGAGGTATATTCCACCTGGCATGTGAAGGGCAGTGAAGGCTTTTGCTAAATAACAGAGCTATAAAGTACCTCTGCGCTGGTGTGCGGGCACTGGTGGGTCTTCGCCATCCACTCCCTACAGAGACCCACAAGACAATAGTATAGAATTTCAGACACTGTATGGTGGCTTCACTTCATCTATGATTATGCATGCAATGCATTCCCATGCATATTCAAATAATTTGTGATCTTATTAGTGATTCTTATAATCACAGCAGTACAACAGTCTACCAAAATGTATAGAACACAGTGCTGTATTTTATGTAGCTATTTAATGAGGTGATTACAAGCTCTCGTATGAGCTCTCAAGTGTGAAATGAAGATGTGCCTCACTCTAGAACCACTCATCTCCCCACCCAACCTATATTCATTCAAGTTGCTTCTAGTCTGAGTGGGTGATAATGTGAGAGGTCAAAGGTGCCTGGGGTGGCTGACCTGTCTGTGTCTGAGCTGCAGGGCGAGGTCCCCCAGGATCTGGCTGAGGGTGGCCCTCACGGCCGTGTTGATGCTGCGCTGGTGACAGCTGGACATGTACGTCTCGATACACACCTGGAAAACAGGACACACACACACACACACAACAACATAGCAGAGAGCTTACCGTTACACCCAACGACTATAAATGAAGGTAAAACCTCTCAAGAAAAAGCTTGTTGGACTGAAGAAAGTCTGACATCAGGAGCGAATGAACATATCATCTTTAAAACAACACTGTGCGATAGCCGAGAGGAATTAAATCAAGTTAGATGCCAATCCCCAAGGAGACAGTATAGGACACACAACTGCTTTCCGTCACTTCACACTTTTCATTTCTTCCCACTCTACATAAATCAGTATAGAAATCTACATGACATCCCAGTGGCTAATTTAATTATGACCGCCTCTGAAAGCTGGTATCTGTGGCATACGGAGGATGACACAAGGGCTGGGAATTGCCAGGGACCTTAAGATACGATGTTATCACAATACTTTGGTGCCAATATGATATGTATTGTGATTCTCACGATTCTATACTGTATGTATAGAGATTTGATGTTCCAAACATGTCGCTCACCATATGTCTGCTGAAGAGGGACAAGAGAGAACCAGGATAAACATAGTTTCTGTCATGGAAATAAAAAACCTGAAAGCAAATTGGCTCCCCATTTAAAAAGAAGATGCAGAAGAAGCTATGAAGGAAAAATACTGGAGTTTTGGTGCAGGTACAGCTAACAAGCGCAAAAATAATATTGCGATATTGTCAATACGATATATAGTCAAAAATAATATCCAAATATGTAACTGTAGAAATGTTTCCCCCCCATCACTAGATGACACACAGCTAGAGGCCCAGCAAATAAAGCACGACTGGAACATTCTCTTAACCCTCTCCTCTAGTACAATTAAAGCAGGTGTCACCATTCAGAGTGGTTATCCGGCAGGTGAGATAGAACACTTTTCCACTCTGTTCGGTCTCATCGTTCACACTTTATCTGCTGGATCCAATCTAAAATAAAGACTCCCAGTCGCTCTGGTAATTAACATGCAGATTAAAATGACCGCCTAGACCAATGACTATATAAATGAAGTGACCAGACCAGTTCAGCGGGGCCCCAGGGACTAAGGTCAAAAGGTCAGAAGGCAACTTCAGTTCCTTAAATCTGATTCCAAATATCAACTCTGTTGTTCTCAAAAAATAAACATTTTTCGTGGGGGTACTGCATCATGAAGTATAGTCATAGTCAAGGTCACATCTCAAGGAGTGTGTTGACACTAAGGAAAGTGATGATCCCACAGATATGCATCTGTTAGTTCTGTGAATAACAAATACATTGAACATGCGTCACTCTTTGAATCCTGGTCAACCTGACCCCAGACCAGTAGATCTGATAAAAGACAACATATTTTTGCTAGGGGGTAAGGATGTTAGGTACAATATAGGATGAATCACAAGAATTGTTTTGTAAAAAATCTAATGCAATGGCAATCCTGGTGATATGTAACAATCCTTTGCAAGAACTGTCGCCATTATTAGGCATATTAATTATTAATGATGGAATATACAGTCGTGGCTAAAAAATTTGAGAATGACACAAATATGAATTTTCTAAATCTGCTGCTTCAGTGTCTTTAGATATTTTTGTCAGATGTTACTATGGAATACTGAAGTATAATTACAAGCATTTCATAAGTGTCAAAGGCTTTTATTGACAATTACATGATGTTGATGCAAAGAGTCAATATTTGCAGTGTTGACTCTTCTTTTTCAAGACCTCTGCAATCCGCCCTGGCATACTGTCAATTAACTTCTGGGCCACATCCTGACTGATGGCAGCCCATTCTTGCATAATCAATGCTTGGAGTTTGTCAGAAATTGTGGGTTTTTGTTTGTCCAACTGCCTCTTGAGGATTGACCACAAGTTCTCAAATGGGATTAAGATCTGGGGGTTTCCTGGCCATGGACCCAAAATATCAATGTTTTGTTCCCCGAGCCACTTAGTTATCACTTTTGCCTTATGGCAAGGTGCTCCATCATGCTGGAAAAGGCATTGTTCGTCACCAAACTGTTCCTGGATGGTTGGGAGAAGTTGCTCTGGGAGGATGTGTTGGTAGCATTCTTTATTCATGGCTGTGTTCTTAGGCAAAATTGTGAGTGAGCCCACTCCCTTGGTTGAGAAGCAACCCCACACAGGAAAGGTCTCAGGATGCTTTACTGTTGGCATGACACAGGACTGATGGTAGCGCTCACCTTGTCTCCTCTGGACAAGCTTTTTGTCCGGATGCCCCAAACAATCGTAAATGGGGATTCATCAGAGAAAATGACTTTACCCCAGTCCTCAGCGGTCCAATCCCTGTACCTTTTTGCAGAATATCAGTCGGTCCCTGATGTTTTTCCTGGAGAGAAGTAGCTTCGTTGCTGCCCTTCTTGACACCAGGCCATCCTCCAAAAGTCTTTGCCTCACTGTGCATACAGATGCACGCACACCTGCCTGCTGCCATTCCTGAGCAAGCTCTGTATTGGTGGTGCCCCGATCCCGCAGCTGAATCAACTTTAGGAGACAGTCCTGGTGCTTGCTGGGCTTTCTTGAGCACCCTGAAGCCTTCTTCACAACAATTGAACCGCTCTCCTTGAAGTTCTTGATGATCCGATAAATGGTTGATTTAGGTGCAATCTTACTGGCAGCAATATCCTTGCCTGTGAAGCCCTTTTTGTGCAAAGCAATGATGACGGCACGTGTTTCCTTGCAGGTAACCATGGCTGACAGAGGAAGAACAATGAACAACAGTCTGTTATTCAAACTCAATCAGCATGACAGAGTGATCTCCAGCCTTGTCCTCATCAACACTCACACCTGTGTTAATGAGAGAATCACTGACATGATGTCAGCTGGTCCTTTTGTGGCAGGACTGAAATGCAGTATAAATGTTTTTTGGGGGGATTCAGTTCATTTGCACGGCAAAGAGGGACTTTGCAATTCATCTGATCACTCTTCATAACATTCTGGAGTATATGCAAATTGCCATCTGAGGCAGCATACTTTGTGTGTGTTATTATATATATATATATAAAAAAAATAAAGGGAACACTAAAATAGCACATCCTAGATCTGAATGAATGAAATATTCTTATTAAATACTTTTCTTTACATAGTTGAATATGCTGACAACAAAATCACACAAAAATTATCAATGGAAATCAAATGCATCAACCCATGGAGGTCTGGATTTGGAGTCACACTCAAAATTAAAGTGGAAAACCACACTACAGGCTGATCCAACTTTGATGTAATGTCCTTAAAACAAGTCAAAATGAGGCTCAGTAGTGTGTGTGGCCTCCACGTGCCTGTATGACCTCCCTACAACACCTGGGCATGCTCCTGATGAGGTGGCGGATGGTCTCCTCTGATGGCCTCCTCCCGGACCTTGACTAAAGCATCCGCCAACTCCTGGACAGTCTGTGGTGCAACGTGGCGTTGGTGGATGGTGCTCAATTGGATTCAGGTCTGGGGAACGGGCGGGCCAGTCCATAGCATCAATGCCTTCCTCTTGCAGGAACTGCTGACACACTCCAGCCACATGAGGTCTAGCATTGTCTTGCATTAGGAGGAACCCAGGGCCAACTGCACCAGCATATAGTCTCACAAGGGGTCTGAGGATCTCATCTCGGTACCTAATGGCAGTCAGGCTACCTCTGGCGAGCACATGGAGGGCTGTGCGGGCCCCCAAAGAAATGCCACCCCACACCATGACTGACCCACCGCCTCATACCACCCTCATGGAGTCTGTTTCTGATCGTTTGAGCAGACGCATGCACATTTGTGGCCTGCTGGAGGTCATTTTGCAGGGCTCTGGCAGTGCTCCTCCTGCTCCTCCTTGCACAAAGGCAGAGGTAGCGGTCCTGCTGCTGGGTTGTTGCCCTCCTACGGCCTCCTCCACGTCTCCTAATATACTGGCCTGTCTCCTGGTAGCGCCTCCATGCTCTGGACACTACGCTGACAGACACAGCCAACCTTGCCACAGCAAACCTTCTTGCCACAGCTCGCATTGATGTGTCATCCTGGATGAGCTGCACTACCTGAGCCACTTGTGTGGGTTGTAGACTCCATCTCATGCTACCACTAGAGTGAACGCACCGCCAGCATTCAAAAGTGACCAAAACATCAGCCAGGAAGCATAGGAAGTGAGAAGTGGTCTGTGGTCACCACCTGCAGAACCACTCCTTTATTGGGAGTGTCTTGCTAATTGCCTATAATTTCCACCTGTTGTCTATTCCATTTGCACAACAGCATGTGACATTTATTGTCAATCAGTGTTGCTTCCAAAGTGGACAGTTTGATTTCACAGAACTGTGATTGACTTGGAGTTAAATTGTGTTGTGTTCCCTTTTTTTTGAGCAGTATATACACTGCTAATATATATATATATATATATATATATATATCCTTGTTTTTGAAAGAAAAGCACATTTGTCGTTCATTAAAAGAACAAAGTTGATCAGAAACAGTGTAGACATTGTTAAATGTTGTAAATAACTATTGTAGCTGGAAACGGCTGTTTTTTTTCAATGGAATATCTACATTACATAGGCCCATTATAAGCAACCATCACTCCTATGTTCCAATGGCACGTTGTGTTAGCTAATCCAAGTTTGTCATTTTAAAAGTCTAATGAATCATTAGAAAAACCTTTTGCAACTATGTTAGCACAGCTGAAAACTGTTGTCCTGATTAAAGAAGCAATAAAACTGGTCGTCTTTAGGCTAGTTGAGTATCTGGAGCATCAGCACTCCTGGGTTTGATTACAGGCTCAAAATGGCCAGAAACAAAGATCTTTCTTCTGAAACTCATCAGTCTATTCTTGTTCTGAGAAATGAAGGCTATTCCATGCGAGAAATTGCCAAGACACTGAAGGTCTCGTACAACGCTGTGTACTACTCCCTTCACAGAACAGCGCAAACTGTCTCTAACCAGAATAGAAAGAGTGGGAGGCCCCGGTGCACAACTGATCAAGAGGACAAGTACATTAGAGTGTTTAGTTTGAGAAAGAGATGTCTCAAGTCCTCAAATGGCAGCTTCATTAAATAGTACCCGCAAAACACCAGTCTCAGTGGCGACCCCAGGATGTTGGCCTTCTAGGCAGAGTTGCAAAAAAAAGCCATATCTCAGACTGGCCAATAAAAAGAAAAGATCAAGATGGGCAAAAGAACACAGACAGTGGCCTAGGCCAGCATCCCGGAGTTGCCTCTTCACTGTTGACGTTGAGGCTGTTGTTTTGTGGGTTTGATGGTGCTACAATGTCAAAGCTGATCTATCCCCTAAAAAATTAATTTAAAAAATTAATTTAAAAAAAAACACAACTCTCGCCATTTCTCCCCCCTGCCTGGTGCTGAAAAAAAGTGGAAAGACCACTTCAGACATCAGTGGCCTTTAATGTCGTGTTTCCATGCCAACGAGATTAGAGGAGGAAAGCGCACCTTGTTTGACTTGGTTTGTTAAGGTTACAGAGAGGAATTAGTTAGGGACAGTCAAGGTCTTCTGTGTCTCTGCCTGTCTGTGTCTGTACCAGGGATGAGGAAGAGCAGGGCATGGACCATCTCTGTGACACGTCAGCAAAGAGATGGATGAGAAATAGTATTCACCCACAGAACACGTCATTAAAATGTATCCCAAAATAATAATGATAAGTTAATTTTTACCTGTAAAGCTGTAGACATTAATGTGTTAGGAAAGAATGGGATGTATAAATTATATGCATCTTAACATGCAGGGATGAAGAGGGTAATCACTATTCAAATTAAATCCCTCAGGGTAGACAGGATTTTACACCTTCTGTTCCCGGTGCCAGATCGACAGAGCAGGAGCATATATTACATCCTGATTAACTGGACTGCATTAGGTCCAGTTATTTATGAGCTGCTGTTAACAGTACAAGAGCAGCGTTAACGCGGCCGCATACATAGATTCGGGGTTGCTGCTAGCAGAACTTGGCTAGGCGAAGTGACCGTCTGGGCTCTCATGCTCCCTGAAAGACCCTCACTTGAAAAACTAGAGAAAAAGCTTACATTTCACTGGTGTTTGTCCCTCTCGAGCCAACATAGTCAGAAACACTTCCTCAAAATAGTCGGAATTAATAAGATAAATCAAGAAATGCGTAATGAATGTGTTTTTTACCCAGAAGTCTTAGTCTTTATATCTAACTAAGATGTTTTGTGCAGTATTTCTCAAGTGAAAATGGCTTGAAAACTAGTAGTCTCTCGTTGAATGACAACAAGCACATCATGTTCCCACTCACTCGTAATGCATTAGATTACCATGACTGTGACTACCATAAACGTTGGACGCATAGCAGCAACACAGAAATTCACCTTTGTGATGGATGGTCCTCGTTAGGCTGTTGCTGGCAGTAGCAGGGAGTTGATGCTACTGAGGTGGTGTTTTGTGACACATTATGTCAAGAGTCAGCATTAATCAGCAGCCTGGCGCAAGGCTGAACAGATACAGACCAGACCTGGGTCCAAACCCTATTGGGTTTCTTTCAAATTACTGTAAGCATTTGACTGAGCTTGTCTGGAGTGTCAGGGGGGGTGGGGGGTGTACTTTTAGGACTATTCCATTGCTGTAGGTAAGCTCAATTAGGTGCAGCTAAAGTATTTGAAAGAGAACCAATACTATCCAGATCTAAAATAGACTGCACCATCCAGCAGGTTGACACTGGCTCCCTGTTCTCCCTTTGCATATCAGTGATACCTCCCGTCAGGCTAGGCTTACCTCAGCAATCCTCAGGATGGAGTCTCCATTGATCTCAAAGGTGGAGGAGTACGTGATGCAGAGAAGGACCTGTAGGGCAAGGAGACAAAGGCTTGTAAAACACCCATCGAACTGAACAGGGAAAGAAGATTGGGGGTAGCTGCATAAAGGCGAGGCTCTCAGAGATAATCCTCTCCATCAGGGAACATAAACTCTGTATAGAACAAACACCATGCCTTGTGTGACTGTAGAGAAAAGTACTGTGGCACTGCTGTCAAAACAGACAGCATCACTTCAACTACTCAGCATAGCACAGAGTTTAAAATACATTTAGCTAGAAGTATACATTTAGCTAGAAGTATATATTTACTGTCTCTTTTGACAAGTGCTGTTTTTGCATTGCCATATCTGGGATGAAGGAACAATAGGGTCTCAGGTAAGTGTGGAGCAGAAGACAAATAACATGGTTACTCAGAGCACTCTTACAGGCAGAATGAACACTACACTGATCATATAGTAGACTAGACTAACTCTGTGGACACTAGAGACATGAGGTGCAGCCCACATACAGCTAATAGTAAAGTAGGCAGTAAAATAATCTAGTTTTAAAAAAGTACAACAAGTGGCACGATCATGAGAGCCACAAAAGCAAACCACAAGTAATCAATGCAGTACTGTGAATTGGTGTGCACATGGCAAAGACAACCTTTCCACTTTGGCCAGATTTACTACACCAGCAAGGGTTTGCATCAGTTCAAAAATGACCCCCAATTGAACATGTTGAAGTCCATTCAGTAACGTCTTGCTGTGTGACATGATTTACTGGATGCCCCATTCTGAGGTGGCTCTGTGCCCAGTACTGTATGATGCACAGAGAAGCGTATGGTGGAGCATAATAACTGTAGAGTGATTTGTGGCAAACTGAGACCGCACGTACTGTATCCATGATTACAACTGACTGGCAACAAGCCAGGGGATGGTCCCGGCTTCATTTTACTACTTGGGGATCCTTCGTGCAATACAGTACAATACACCAGCAGTCTTCACACATCGGCATCAGAGGGGAAAAAGTCAAATTCTTCATTGGATTGTAAAGTATACTCCTTTAATCAATGTTTAGACCAGCTATAACAGAGACTAAGTCATCTGATCGCTTTAATAATCCCAGTGTGCAGAGAGGACTGACCTTCATGACCTCGACCTGCAGGTCCTCGTGGAGCATGGGGGTCACCCTCACTGCATCCAGCATCTGACTCAACAGCTGGCTCTCCAGAGCCTCCGCCTCCACAGCCACAAACCTGTCCTCACACAGGATCTTCTGCAGTCAAACCAGGAGGAGTAGGATGGAGAATGGCACAAAATGGAGGAGAGAGAAGAAAATAAAAAACACAGGGAGAGAGTTGGACAATACACAGTCAGAAAATGTATACTGTGTGTAGAATATCAGAATTCGCACCAAAAAAATAATAATGCAAATTAGGCTTCACTGAAGGGTAATAGGTTGGATCTGTAGCAGTAATGCTTGTAATGAACCTACATTTCCTCTCAGAATGTACTGTAGTTTCACAAATGCATGGCTAGCAATGACCTTTTCCTGTACCTGGTTCAACCACATCTGCGGTTTTGTACAGTACATTGTTGCTGCATGTATAGCTGCTGGACTGTACCTGCATTCCTGTGAGGGCAGTCTGGGCCAGTTTCATGTTCTTGGACTCCAGTGCCAGCTGAAGAGGGAGAAGGCATCTTTCTCTGCAAAGGCGAACATATGATTAAGCTACCGAGAGAAACTACAAACACTGAGGGGCAAAGCTTTCATATTTAGGATGGAGCAGGTTGGATTGAGGGCTCTGACAATATTACCTGTGGAGCTTTCCAACAAGAGATTACAGCTAACATGTCCACATTAAACAAAACAAGAGCAAACAAAGCACAAACAAATCTGATGCAAAAATAAGAACGATACTTTCACATCAACCATGTTAAATTCCCAGCCTGTCCCCTGAAACATTATAAAATCACAACAGCCTACAAAAAGAGACATGTAATCTCATATTAATCTGTCTGAAATCAAGGCAAATCCACAACACCTATTTATTAGTGGCATTTTAAATCAGATGTTTTGGGAGAATTCTTGTTGCTGCTTGCACTCAAAATGATTTGGCTGATGCAGAAAATCAAAGAAACGGAAAAGCTTTCCTTTTCGAGAACATTGCAGGAAGGAAGACACATTTCCTTTGAAGGAAAGCAAAACAAGCTTTGCCCTTTTTACCCAACTGGAATTACATTTCCAAGTGGCTACAGGGAGCAAGTGTTCTTAACTAGACAGGTTTGTTCTGTTTAATAAGGAGAAGTCTTCTTTCTACAGTATCAAAATCATGCGTCATGCTGAGCTGAACATCAAATCAAAGTTTATTGGTCATATGCACAGGATACAGGGTGTAAAAAGTACAGTGAAATGCTTACTTGCAAGCCCTCAACAGTTCAATACACATTAATACAAATAATCACAATAGGTATCCTGTCACATGTAAAGGAAATTAGCATGCCATATCTAAAATAAACACAACCTTTTCCTTAAATCAACATACTGAACATCAAATGACAACTTCAGCATAAACTATATACAGTGGGGCAAAAAAGTATTTAGTTAGCCACCAATTGTGCAAGTTCTCCCACTTAAAAAGATGAGAGGCCTGTAATTTTCGTCATAGGTACACTTCAACTATGACAGAAAAAATGAGTGAAAAAAAAAATCCAGAAACTAACATTATAGGATTTTTAATGAATTTATTTGCAAATTATGGTGGAAAATAAATATTTGGTCAATAACAAAAGTTTCTCAACTTTTTGGCAGCGACAAAGGTCAAACGTTTTCTGTAAGTCTTCACAAGGTTTTCACACACTGTTTCTGGTATTTTGGCCCATTCCTCCATGCAGATCTCCTCTAGAGCAGTGATGTTTTGGGGCTGTTGCTGGGCAACACGGACTTTCAACTCCCTCCAAAGATTTTCTATGGGGTTGAGATCTGGAGACTGGCTAGGCCACTCCAGGACCTTGAAATGCTTCTTACGAAGCCACTCCTTCGTTGCCCGGGCAGTGTGTTTGGGATCATTGTCATGCTGAAAGACCCAGACACGTTTCATCTTCAATTCCCTTGCTGATGGAAGGAGGTTTTCACTCAAAACCTCACGATACATGGCCCCATTAATTCTTTCCTTTACACGGATCAGACGTCCTGGTCCCTTTGCAGAAAAACAGCCCCAAAGCATGAGGTGTCCACCCCCATGCTCCACAGTAGGTATGGTGTTCTTTGGATGCAACTCAGCATTCTTTGTCCTCCAAACGCGACGAGTTGAGTTTTTACCAAAAAGTTATATTTTGGTTTCATCTGACCATATGAAATTCTCCCAATCGTCTTCTGGATCATCCAAATGCTCTCTAGCAAACTTCTGACGGGCCTGGACATGTACTGTCTTAAGCAGGGGGACACGTCTGGCACTGCAGGATTTGAGTCTCTGGTAGCGTAGTGTATTACTGATGGTAGGCTTTATTACTTTGGTCCCAGCTCTCTGCAGGTCATTCACAAGGTCCCCCCGTGTGGTTCTGGGATTTTTGCTCACCGTTCTTGTGATCATTTTGACCCCACGGGGTGAGATCTTGCGTGGAGCCCCAGATCGAGGGAGATTATCAGTGGTCTTGTATGTCTTCCATTTCGTAATAATTGCTCCCACAGTTGATTTCTTCAAACCAAGCTGCTTACCTATTGCAGATTCAGTCTTCCCAGCCTGGTGCAGGTCTACAATTTTGTTTCTGGTGTCCTTTGACAGCTCTTTGGTCTTGGCCATAGTGGAGTTTGGAGTGTGACTGTTTGAGGTTGTGGACAGGTGTCTTTTATACTGATAACAAGTTCAAACATGTGCCATTAATACAGGTAACGAGTGGAGGACAGAGGAGCCTCTTAAAGAAGAAGTTACAGGTCTGTGAGAGCCAGAAATGTTGCTTGTTTGTAGGTGACCAAATTCTATTTTCCACCATAATTAGCAATTAAATTCATTAAAAATCCTACAATGTGATTTTCTGGATTATTTTTCCTACTTTTGTCTGTCATAATTGAAGTGTACCTATGATGAAAATTACAGGCCTCTCATCTTTTTAAGTGGGAGAATTTGCACAATTGGTGGCTGACTAAATACTTTTTTGCCCCACCGTAACTATAACTAGATAAAGAGTATGATAACTTCAGTATTACTGGATGCACTGAATCATAACCATATAAGAACACCATTAGGCTACCAGTCATCTACAGTGCCGACTTATTTCCGAGTATGGACTAAAAGTCTATCGGAGAAGGTTCAACTTCATGGATTACTGGTATCAAAGGGGATGGAAAGATATTTTCCTCTGAGTCTGCTCCTGGTCTGTCATGGACATACTGTGTCAATGTACTGTAAATATCGAATGTCGGTGCATTGAAAGAGTTATGCAACCACTGGTCAGAGTGCAGGTCACTGAGCTTGAAAACCCACTGTATATCACTATATTATTAATGGCCGAGGCTCAGGCTCATTATACCAACTGTTAACTACTCATGTTATTGATGCTAGGAAGTTACACCTATTGATTCAATTGCATGGCAGTAGAAGACGAGTCCTATGTGTTTCAAAGGGGGCAGTCAGATCATTGATGGAAGATAACGGAGCTGACAAATTAAATCAGGCTATTGAACTTTGCACTAAAAGACCTGAGGTGAAACCTCAAAGAAAATTGCTATGTGGTCCGGCAATAGGATTCTTGACAAGCTCCTGTAATAGGCTACCACTAGCACTGCCAGACTAACATCACAGGGCACACCAGGCAGGGCAAAGACCAGACAGCATTCCAAATGACCAGACAGACATTCCAAATAACAGGGTAGCAAGCGTAATATGATTAGATGGAGACAGACAGACACTGAGGTGATGGTATTACTGCCAGATCCAGATCTAACACCTGCCCAGATGAGACATATCACATCTCCAATTTATCCGGAAGGCATAACTCTGACACTGCAGAGACAAAGAGCGCTCCCTCAGTGTAGCGAGCCAAGCTGGATCACCTCGTGGTTTTAAATTAAAACCTCATCATGACCCAATGAATATGAGGGTTGTGGTGGCTCAGTCTCTATGCCTTTAACTGAGTGATTGTAATGAAGAGTTGCTCTTTGTGGAGAGAGTTGACTGTTGTCACTATAATCTCCTCCCTGAACACAAACACTAGTACAGCATCAAACAAAAGAGTCCGGGTTGAGCCAAGTTTGCTAATATCATTGTGCCAGATCTGGATGATACTTCACTGGTTTTTAAACATTGGATTAATTTCCAGTTCCAGCATGTTCTGCTGACAGAAATATCACTGAGGAAAGTGGAGGCAGGAGATTCAGAGGTGTGGGTCTCTGCGGTTGCTGAGCTGGCAGAAAGGGAGTGAGCCAGAGAATGTTTTTAGAGGATTAAACTGTGGAATAAATCATTTGGAATAAACTAATACTTGTAGAAATAAGAGTAAGAGTGAAAAACGAAAACCTTGCTAACATGAGTAGTTACTGTTAGGGTCTTATGCGAACTGAACCAAAACAGTCTAAATAATTCATTCTAGAATTTTAGCAGCTTTGAAGGTAAATACTGCAAATGTTTAACTAATTAACAGTGATAGCACTCTCACAGTTCTTCCTATGTTACATCATGTTTTTTACACTGCCTTCTTGCCAGCACAGCATGTGTTGTTGTTTGTGTGTGTGTGTGTGTGTGTGTGTGTGTGTGTGTGTGTGTGTGTGTGTGTGTGTGTGTGTGTGTGTGTGTGTGTGTGTGTGTGTGTGTGTGTGTGTGTGTGTGTGTGTGTGTGTGTGTGTGTGTATGATTGTGTTTGTGAAACAGTGTTGCTTCTGTCCCTCTCCTCACCCCAACCTGGACTTGAACCAGGGACCCACTGCACACAACAACAGTCACTCTCGAAGCATCGTTACCTATCGATCCACAAAAGCCGCAGACCTTGCAGAGCAAGGGAAACAACTACTTCAAGGTCTCAGAGGGAGTGAAGTCACTGATTGATACACTACTAGCCCACAACGCTAACTAGCCATTTCACATCGGTTACATCTGCATGTGTGGGAGACGGAGTGGTAGGACTGTGGAGAGGTTGACTTTTTGGATGTGAAACATCACAACAATCACACTGCTGCATAATTAAGTAGCTCCTCAACACACAAACATGACTGACGTCAAATAAACTTTTGATGATGCCTTAAGTCAGTTTCCTAACTTACCTGAGCCGAGACGGTGGAATCGTGGCCGATCCAGTTTGTTTCTGAAGGGTTTCTGTAGTCATATACAAAACAGAAAATATTAAAGTTATAACATCAAATCACATAGGACTGGACCCATGGTTCTCAGTATTTGTTGTGATACAGTATCAGAATAAGAAACACAGGTCAGTTTGTTCCAGGTGCTCTAGAAAAACAGGAAGTTCATAAAAATGTATTACCATATGATGATATTCACATTGAAATGGGAGCATGAATAATGTAGTATGTGTGTGGGAGTGGATAAGTTATCCTTGCCCTTATTCATGTGCCCGATGTGCAATATTGCATTCATCTGCAATACCTGCTGTCCATTGATATGCAGTGGCAGCAATGAGGCCAGCTGTCTGCCAGGCAGCCTGTGCTATCATGTCACTCTGTATTCCCTCAGAGAGAGGTGACAGGCTCCTTGTAAAAAGCAGGTTCCACCAAGAAGTGGACAATTACAGTACTCAGTAATGTCTGTCACAACAACCTATTATTTTGGTATTGAATGAAAGCAAAATGTTATTGTTGACAGTAAGAGAGCTTGGACTGAAATGTTAACATGCAAATGTAGTCTGTGTTGATGTGGAAACTGCTGTGCTGTTATTGAATCGGCCTACCTGTCATATTCTGTGAATGACATTTCCTAAGGGAATCAATAACATGGCACACTATGTGTTTGGCTCGTGAAAAGTACATTATATTACAATACGTCATTCAACAACATTATGATTCATGCCGCAACTATTGTCCACCTGTCAATTGCGTTCAGGACAATAGAAATTCCCACCAGTAATATGGCCAAATAGGTGAATGAATGCTGTATTAGCTACACGGACTTAACATTTAACGACAGCAACCCTTAGTTGCACTGACTCAACATTTAACAACAGCAACCCATATGGGTGCTGCCAAGCTGGCCATGGCACATAATGCTACGATCGTTTTACACTTTCCAGTAACATGATGAAAATATTTCCGGAAAGTCAACAACAGGCATAGCGGGTACAAATAGCCGATAGTCAAAATAGTTGACCATCTGAATAGCGAACCTATTAAACGGGGTTGTGTTGGGGGCTTTTCAGGAAGCATGTAACACACAATAGTTTTCATATGTAGCCTATCTTTGGTCAGTTTTCGATTACATGACAGGTCCAACATTGGCTAATGTCTGTAGCAACCTGATAATACAGGCTACTCACCACAGGCGAAGACGCACGAATCCCGAATTGCTTTGTGCTTATTTCCAGATGCGTCCTTCTGTAGCTTCCGCAGTATTTCTTCCATGATAAGACTAAGATGACAAAATTAGCTATTTTAAAATAAGTGCGATGGTCCAGTTCACGGGCGCAGCATCCCTATTCTCTTATGATGATTCACTCCCAGACCAGTGACGTAAGACCGAACGTGAAATCCGCTGAGTTGAGAGGAAGCGTTAATTTACAGCGTCGCATAGCCATTCCAGGGTTTTCGGACTGTTATATATTGATGCAACCGAGCGACCTGATCATTCTCATGAAACACCTGCATTTATTGCGAAAAGACATTCTACTGGGCTGTCTTGATTTGAGTATGTATGGTCCATATCATTCCCCCTTAATTCGTTCTGGGAATTCTGAAACTGTGTCCATGGATCGGCTTTGACGACAGACGCAGGTGGTCTGCGAGAGTGTCTTGCAATTGTGTTTTACAGTTTTAGGCCTAAGCATTGAAATATTGTTGGGATGAGGATAGTAATATTTCAGAATAAACTATCTATCCCCGAGCCGGAGTTAAATTTAGACATGCAAACACAGTCGTTCTCCATCCGATCGATTCCATGGAATCTGATTCCATGTATTATATTCCTTCTCACCCTCCATGCAACCGCACCGGCTTCACGGTCGTCACTAGTTACCACAGCCACAATGTCACAATTATGGCTAAACCCAATGATGTATACAGGGGGCGCTGTGTTGAAGCTAACATGCCTCCATCTTGGTACTCCCACACCATTGTAAAAGCTATATGTTGGAAGCTATAGAAATGCATTTATTATTGTCTACGTTCGAGTTTACTAATCCCCACTACAACAAAACCTACTCAAATACATGAATTCCATTCATTCCTATGGGGAACTGCTCCACAATAATGTCAGTATCGCCGACCATCGGCTTCAAAGCCTCTCAATGGCCAGCACATAGCATCTGCAATCGAGGTGTGTATTCATTACGGAAACCATTTACCGTTTAACCAAACGGAAACAAACAGAGCAAACGGAATTAAACGGGAGGGACCTACCTGAATTTGTCCAATAGAAACTCTCATTTGTGTTTTCCATTTGGTGTATTGTTTCTTTGCAACATAATCAGCGAAATGATTATAGGGGTGATGTTTATATAATCATTGGCTAAACCCAACCTATTTATAATTATATATGTTTTAAAGATTTTAAACACAACACTTACCTTAACCCCATTGCTAACCATTGTTTTCAGGAATTTTTACCATGGACAATTTTTACTTTGGTAAGTAGTAATCACCGAGCTTCACCGTTGCTACTCCCAACACAACGCAAAACATGACATATGTTATCCTGAAACATTCTATGGAGTAGCTGCCCGACCTGGCCCATTCGGCGACATTCTGTAACTCCGCAGAATGGAACATTGTACCGAAAAACACTATAAAGAGGTGTCTTATTTTGATTTTGGACACAATGTTGCGTTTTGCATTCATTAAATAACAGCCTGATCGACATAGTAAAGGTAACTCAAAATCTGTATAAGGTTTAGAATAGGCCTATAATATAGCCTAATATACAGTGAGCAAAAATATAAACGCAACATGTATAGCGTTGGTTTCATGAGCTGAAATAAAAGATCCCAGACATTTTCTATGTGCACAAAATGCTTATTTCTCTAAACTGTTGTGCACAAAACATTTTTACATCCCTGTTAATAAGGATTTCTCCTCTGCCAAGATAATCCATCCACTTGACAGGTGTGGATTATGAAGAAGCTGATTAAAAAGCACGCTCATTACACAGGTGTACCTTGTGCTGGGGACAATAAAAGACCACTCCAAAATGTGCACAAAACAAATGCCACAAATGTCTCAAGTTTTAAGGGAGTGTGCAATTGGTATGCTGACCAGAGCTGTTGCCAGAGAATTGAATGTTCATTTCTCTACCATAATCCACCTCCAATATTGTTTTAGAGAATTTGGCGGTACAGTACGTCCAACCGGCCTCACAACCTCCAGGACCTCTACATCTGGCTTCTTCATCTGTGGGATTGTCTGAGACCAGCCACCCGGACAGCTAATGAAACTGTGGGTTTGCACAACCAAAGAATTTCTGCACAAACTGTCAGAAACCGTCTCAGAGAAGCTCATCTGTGTGCTCGTCGTCCTCACCAGGGACTTAACCGGCATCATAACCGACTTTAGTGGGCAAATGCTCACCTTTGATTGCCACTGGCACGCTGGAGAAGTGTGTTCTTCACGGATGTATCCCGGTTTCAACTGTACAGGGCAGATGGCAGACAGCGAGTATGGTGTTGTTTTAGCGGGTGGTTTGCTGATGTAAATGTTGTGAACAGAGTGCCCATGGTGGCGATGGGATTATGGTATGGGCAGGCATAAACTACGGACAATGAATGCAATTGAATTTTAATTTATTGGCAATTTGAATGCACAGAGATGCCTTGATGAGATCCTGATGTACATTGTCGTGCCATTCCTCTGCCGCCATCACCTCATGTTGCAGCATGATAATGCACGGCCCCATGTCGCAAGGATCTGTGAACAATTCCTGGAAGCTGAAAATATCCCAGTTCTTCCATGGCCTGCATACTCACCAGACATGTTACCAATTGAGCATGTTTGGGATGCTCTGGATCAACGTGTATGATAGCGTGTTCCAGTCAAAAAGGTGACTTTTCTGTGTTTTGTATTTCCACACTATGAGGTTGGAATAATATTATGAAATTGTGGAAATTCCCTTTTAATGAAAGAAATATTCAGCCTGTTTTGGTGGGATGGAGCTTTGGCCTGCCTGGTGACCTATTCATTTGTTAATATACCAATAACAAAGAAAGTTCCAAACCTCTGCCAATAACAGCTAGATTTAATCTTGCTTGAGGAAATGTCTCTTTGCTAAGAAGCTATTTAAAATATATTTTTTTAAACCATTTTAATTCAAACAATCACGGTAAGGTATTTCATTGTTAACCAAAAATGATTTGATATTGAGATAAAAACGTCTGCACTGAACCTTTAACAACATTTATAATTTATCATCTCCACACTGATTGTACTACTACTTCAACCAGTGTGTTTCCTAAAAGAAAATAGCCTACAGTAGACCTTCAGGTGTCATACAGTGACGAGACCACGCTTTATAGCCTGTGTGGCACTGAAGGAGTTACAATGAGCTGGGTAATATGAAACAGACTGTCAATGGGTTGGGCTTGGAGTTGCTGGTTGGGTTGACTCGCCCTTCGTACATGACCAGTTTTACAGGTTTATTAAACAGGTTCACTAGGCACTGATTACATTGCAAACTCGGGTGTGGCTTTTATATTTGATCAGTAAAAAAGGTGTACACAGACCCAGACGCTATCTGGACGCTCGACCGCTTCTATCCGCACTGTCTTTTCTTGTTTGTCGAATATGTTTCGCTGTGGAATTGCGTATCCAAGATGCAGGTGGATCGTACCACTTCTTTTGCTTTTTGCGATTATATTTGATATTATTGCCATTGCTGCTAACTCGGGATGGGTTGAGGACGAGGGTGCAAAGTCCCACTACGCAAGTATGTGGAGCCATTGTCGAGGGCGGAATGACAACTGGGACTGCAAATCTCTCATGGAATTCTGTAAGTTTCATATTGCGGGGAAAAAACAATGATCCACTCAACAGCCCTAATCACAGTGACAAGGAAAATACATGTGAATACTATGTATTCAGACATGGATTTAGAGACTATAGTGCTGACAGTTACAGGGTTGAAGATCATAACTAATAACCTACCTATACAGAAAAAAAGGTATTCCATGGATGTATTGAATTAGTTTTTAATTGTTTGTAGGGCAAGTGCATAGGCCTAGCCTACTTAATTTCAAAAACATATCCATATGAACAACCTAGTTCTTTATTTTTGTCCACATTTTATTTCCAAAAAGTCCACAATTTCTTTACAACAAGCAAATTAATGCTCTGCGGGGAGTTTTTCAATGGCAAAGTGGCAGCCAGCCAGAGTGAACTTCGAACAACACTTTATTTATCCTGGCTGTTTCTCATTCTCTTTAGCCTGTCATTTGCTTAGATAACCCCAAACTGGTAGCTGTTTATTTGTGTTGGTGTTTTCCTCCAAATTGTACAGGTACTATAATAGATCAACCACTACATCTCACCCTATCATGGTAATCAGAAAATATTTCTGATCAACCACGTATCCACTCAGATCGTTTTCTCATACTAAATTAAAATGTTGGCTGTTATAAATATATTGTAAGAATTTCAATCATAGCCAATGGCAGGATGTGTCAAACTTTCAAAGTGAAACCAATTTTCCCATTCTTAACAATAGAATAGACTCGAACCTAATAGAATATCGAATTGCCTTTGAATATTGGTGTTAACAGGCAGGGTGAATTCATATCAAGATGGCTTTCTCAGTCATGCTGTCAGGGCTATTTTTAGAAGTGTGATGAGTGCCTTTACCAAGCTGGAGAGGTCCTGCTATAAACCACTGCCAGACAAGCTGTGGTGAGAAAAGAGAAGTGAGAAAATGTCTCTTTGTCTTCACTGGACAGTGAAAAAGATCCATGTCTGGTACATACTGAACACGTGCTCTTTCTTACTCAGGAAGTACTCTTGAAGTTAGTCAGTTAGAACAGCTGTGTTGTCTGTCAGGTACAGTAGTAGTCCAAATGGACTAGTAGTTTCAGCCCTCGGTAAACAATGGCAACATTGTTGATCTTCTCAGGAGGGGATAGAGGCTTACTTACATAAAGACAACCATTCACTTACCCTATATTGTGGGAAGTCATAGCCCAGTGGTGAACAAAGCAGACAGGTGGAAGTGGACTCTGAGAAATGCAATTGGAACAAACACAAATCAAGAGGAATGATATATTCATTTTTATTCTGCAGTGTATGTCGAGTCAGTGTTGCTGGCCAAACATTTACATTTACATTTAAGTAATGAATGTTTGGGTGAGTGCAGTTGGCTATAATGTTGCTTTCTGACTTGTGCCATCAAGGTGAACTAGTATTGGCATATTGCCACTGGAACACAACTTTGTTTTGATTAAACAACCTCAGCAGGATTTTGTCCAATCCAAGGGCCACTCCTTGTCCCTTCTTGGGTGTGAACATAGCATGGATGGAGTCTCTGGAATTAGTGGTGTCATGCTGGATTGATGGTGTTATGGGATTTGTTTTGTCTTCATAACCAAACCAGTGTGAACTTTTTGTTGTATATTGTGTAATAACACAGTAATTACTATTGTATCAACATTGTATCAACCTTGTATAAACATTGTCACACAATTTATTAATTTATTTGAAATTGTATAGAAGAGCATTTTTGTGCGATTATTAGTGTTACCCAAATCAGTAGCTGTCATTTAAATGCATGGTGCATGAATGAAATCAACACTCAAAAGTGCACCTATGAACAAAACAGTGCCAAAATGAATTATAATCTCTGTAGATGACGACTCAACTGATTCAAGCACTTCAAATTCAGACCCATACTTATTCTAACTAACAGAATTTGACAGCCATTGGTTGTTTATTTTGAACTTGATTCGGAAAGACACAAGACAGATGTTCCCCATCTGGAGAGTATAAACACTATCCGGTCTATTTGTGAGCTACCTTCGGCCCTGTAAGCTCACCACACGGTTTGGATTGGATTTTCTGACTGACACTAACATTTACAGAGATCCTTTGCGACAGTCACACAACTGTAACAGTTAGCTACTAATACACCAAAGTTATTCTCAAACAAGGACTTGATATCCAGAAAAGCACTTCATTTTGAGTGTCTCAGTGTGAGAATACTTACATTTTCTGACCACAAGAGACATATTATCCATTCTCACACCATCTCTCTGTACTTCTATTTAATGTTTGAATGATACTCTCTACACTATGTTTTAGCACACAGGGAATAAAACTTGATAGACTAGGACCCTATTGTTAGTTAGAGGGATGTTAGTGCATGACTTCAGTGCCTGAGGCTCAGGCGTAGGCTGCCTGCCTGCCATTTGATCCTGACGTCAGAGAGAGGGAGAGTGAATCATTGCAGGTGTGAGCTCTGCATGTGCATGCAGCAGATGTGACCGTATGTCAGTTAATAACCTACCACCTGTAATGGGTGTAATTACATTAGACATTTTAGTCATTCATCCAGAGCGACTTAATGTGTGTTGAAATACCATACAGTTGTGATACTGTAGGACAAATGTCTGTTCCCATTTCAATTAAACCTATCACTGCAACGAAACCCCTTTCTCTTCCTGTGGAGACTCCTTGTGCATAAGGGCTGCAGTTGTTCTTGGGAGAATGTGGTGTTATGTAATAGAAAAAACTGTTGTTACAATATTTCTTCCAGACTGAGTTTATGTTTATTGAATGCACCTGTATCAGTTATCAAGATATTTCCAAATGTAGGGCTATGTGCAAAGAGTTATTTGTGACAAGTATAGTCAAATCCCGTGTGTACAACTGGAAATACATTATGCAATTTTATGTCAAGTGCTTTGCTAAAAACAATCCACTTTCCCCAAAATCACTCCAATTTTTCTGAACCTCTTATCCTTAAAATTCCAAAATACATTTAATTCCAGCTCCGTAGTATACAGATGTAGGATCTTAATTTGAGCCATTTTGCTACAGCAGGAAAATAATTATTCAGGAAATGTGAATTATCATGTGGATTATAATTAATTCACATTTCTGGAGGGGTTGATACATTTTTAGTAATGGAAAATCAAGTCTGAAAATTTAGAGTTGAAATTACAAACTTCAGAAGTCTTAAATCTCAAATAGGAATTAAGATCCAACATCTGTACTTCCCAGCTCAAAAGTATACAGGTATTATATAGGTATTTAACAATCTTTCTAGAAATTGTGGTCCTTCTGTAGCTCAGTTGGTAGAGCATGGCGCTTGTAACGCCAGGGTAGTGGGTTCGATCCCCGGGACCACCCATACGTAGAATGTATGCACACATGACTGTAAGTCGCTTTGGATAAAAGCGTCTGCTAAATGGCATATATTATTATTATTATAGAAATATGTTTAGCCCAAGTCGTGTCTATAGATAGTAAACACTGTTTGTTGATGTGTTTTCAGCTTGGGCCCAGGCTGTGGCAGCTCTTATGATCATCGGCCTCATCATCCTCATCATCGCTTTCATCATCTCCTGTATCGCCCTCTGCTGTACCCTCAACATCAGCCTGCTGCCCGTCATTGGGGCCTTGCTCTTCATCACTGGTAAGATACATAAAATGTTTCTGTTGTTCTTGGGGCAGTTGTATGGATTAATCTTACTCCTGGACTGAAAAGCAATCTCCATTGAAAATGCTTTTTAGTCTAGTATTAGGCTTAATCTGTGTCAGGGAAACCAACCCTTTATGTTTTTGTACTTCACGTGTCTGGGCTAATGGAGGAGAGGTTAGTTATTGAAGAGAAGAGTAATGAAATATTAACAACTACCTTGCCTTTGTGAATTCAGCTTGCCTCAAAATGTCTGGCTTCAAGACTCAAACTACAAACACTCTCATACTTCACTGCGTTCTATGCTCCTCCACTTTCAGAGGGTGCTCAGGTAGCATGGCATCCAAAGCTACTGTAGAGTTGGATAGTCCTAAAGCTAGTCTTCCTCTGATTTGAACCATTGCCGAGGACAAGAGGGAGTGGGAGTTGTTTGTGTCCCTACTCTGCTCTGAGGTTCAGGGAAGAAGGGCTGTGGTATGGCGTTACCATGGAATCTGTGAGAATGTTCGACGTCTGGCTGAGTCACAGCACTGATCATAGGGCATTGAGAATTACCACTCCCCCTCCTCGCCACTCCCACTGCTCCCCTTCTGCAGCTGCCACCCTAGTGTGAAACCTGATAGCCCAGCCCTTCCTATGCCCAGAGGGAACGAGAGAGGCTACACAGTCAGTCAGAATTACACTGAAGCTTTCCGTCAGACATAGCTTAACCATAGAGCTGTCTGAGTATAAAGCTGATGCATAGTCCTATCATGGGAATGATTGCGTTTTGCCAGTGTTTTGAGTGTAGTAAATAAGTATTACTATTTAGAACTAGTTCTGGCTGCATCATCACTACCTGTGGACATAAAATAATAACAGTAGTGTCATCATTATGTGCGATCCATTGTTTGATCCCACTTTGTGTGTGATTTGCCATCCATAGAGTGAAAGTGTAAAAATATATGTCTCAGTTTCTCAACTTTACCTCACAGTACACTTTCTTTCTGATTTCCTTGACTTAGTTACCCACCTTCTGATTTAAATGGCACATTGATGGTGGTTTCATCTAAGCCCATAAAGCTACAGTACTTGCGTACAAAACTATTTCACACACACACCCACACGCTAGTTTTGGCAGGCTCTCACACTCATGTGTCACAGTTCCACAAAGTCAGCCTCCTCCCCTGTTTGGAATTATTCACCACTGACAAACCTCTCTGTTCTGTCTGTTCTTCACCACAGTGGTCATTCAGTTCATCGCCCTCATCATATACCCAGTCAAGTTCAATGACCTGATCTTCGAGGGCCACTATGACTACACCTGGGCCTATGGCTTCGGCTGGGGGGCCACCATCCTCACCATCGGCTGTGGGATCCTCTTCTGCTGCCTGCCTCGCTACGAGGACGAGCTCACAGGCCTCGCCAAGACCAAATACATCTATACATCAGCTTAGAGGAACCACAGACACCCCCAGGCTACATCTCAATAGTCTGAAAAGGCTTCCCTTCTCCGCATCTCCTTCCCTTCATCTGCACTGATGAAAACACAGGATAAGTGTAAGCAAAATAGCGGACACCTGCCAGGTTCTTTCACATCAGTGCAGATGAAGGAGAGGAGATGAGGAGAGGAGAGGAAGCCCACTTTAGACTATTGAGATGCATCCCCAGGACAGAAGCACCTCTGCCACCACAGAGGCCAGAGGACACTGATACTTAGACATATCATTGGATGTCAATTTAGTTATTTCCAACCATGCTGAATGCCATCTCCCTGGGAAAGATCCCATAGATGTGTATCTCTGTCTAACACCCTATTTCCGACCCTATACTGACCCGCATATTGATTTGAGTGGCCCACATGTTACCAAGGGAGGCTGCCAGGTATGGCTATTCCAGAGGCTTTGTTTCTATCACATTGGAAGTTTTCCACGCTTGACATTTGTGTAGAGTAGTTGAAGTGACCCAGATGCAATATTTCAGATTATACATAAAACATTCACATAATCCTCCATAATCTTATCCAGACCCTTGCTATAATTCTCCATTGTAAATTAGTTTAATGCAAAATCACAGAAGTGCACTTAATATCAATGTTAAGGAGTCCATCCTTTAGAGTTTGTGGATTATGTCAAGGGTTCTAACCAGCTGAGTAAGAGGGTGTATGTCCTACACACAATGCTAATGCATTTGACTGCAGCATTGTTATTTGGTCTCGTATTAATGGATGTTTTAAGATGTTGCTTTTCAAAGCTTTAATCACTTTAATTCTAATTTGAATTGTTGAGGCCATTGAATGGCTAAACTGAATTATCGTAAGTACAGTAGAGAAAATGGAAACATGAATGTATACTGTACTGCAGGGCTCTCCAACCCTGTTCCTGGAGAGCTACCATCCTGTAGGTTTTCAATCCAACCCTAATATAGCCCACCTTATTCTAATAATTCGCTAGTTGATAAGCGGAATGAGGTTAGTTACAACTAGGTTTGGAGCAAAAATCTACAGGGGGATAGCTCCCCAGGAACAGAGTTGGAGAGCCCTGCTGTACAGTATGGTGCAAGGAAGAGATGTGTGTTTTTGCTTTTATTAAATTAGTTTAAGAATTCCCTTTATAATCATTGTATAATGCAACACAAAGCTGTATCTCAATGCAAGATATTTAGTCTTTTTTTATATTATTGTTTTCTTACTCTAACAAGGACAATTGTCTTGATTTGAAAATGAATGGGTATGACAATGTGTATTGCTGTATTGTATTGTTAGTGACACCTTTTGAAACCTAAAACACAAATAAAGGGAAAATACAATGTTTTTAAAACGTAATGTCCACTACATTTGTTGATAATGGTAACCAACTTGAAGCACCCAACCACAGACTGTTAGATGTACAGTTCATTCTGCATTTGACTTAATGCTTGTAGGAGACATCTCTTTTAACCGCATCAAGAGAGCCCTATGAGTCTGTTACACAAGGCTAATGTCATACTCAGACGTGCCTTCATTTTCCATAAAATGTGTTGTTGACATATCGAAAAGGACTTCCTATGGACTCATAATAAGTCATGTCAGTTGAAATGGAAAAGGTCATATCGATACTCAATAACATTCTGGTAACCATCGTTGTTTATTTAGTTTAAATAGATCATTTTCAGAAGTGTCTTTTTTACACAATAAATAGTTTTTTTTCTTCACAAGTTAAATCTTCAGACTTCATGTGCGTCTGTGTGTGCGTTATTACAAAATTATCCTAATTGCATGTTTTGCATGTACTCTATATACAGTTCACTAGGAAAGAGTCCATCATGGTGCTATCAGATATTGCTAGAAGATTTGGAACATTATGAGGTACTTGAGTTAACAGTTAATAGTAACAGAGTATTCCAACTTCAATGACAACGCAATTGCATCCTGCTGTATCCTCTTGCTGAATTGATACAGGCCAGAGGACAGAGACATGATTAGATAAGTAACTGAGCCATCTTATCTAATCGCATGTTTTTAATCAGTAAATCAACCATGTGTTTTGGATTAGTGGAAATGGCGATGCCTCTGCAGTTCGGTCTTGCAAAAACTCGGGAGAAATCAGTCAACCAGTAAAAAAAAAACGGGACGTATTGGTCCTTTCATAGATTGACCATGTGGTCAAAGTAATTCCACTCAGACAGTGAAGACTGTCTTTAGGAAGAATGTAGCCCTTGCCTCTGCTGGGAGATTCCCATTGAGAACATAGGAGAAAGCTTTTGATACACAACATTTTCCTTATGGAATGTGCTAGAGCACATTCCATAAGGAAAATACATTTAGATAATACAAAGACAGTTAAAGCAACATTTCACTGTGGAGGGGGGGAATTTACTCTCTAGAAAAACACAGTTGTACTATGTACAGTGGACGGTAGATAGCCAACTATATGAATCAAATGAGTCCATTGTCTGTTTTCAGCTTTTATGATTCAGTCTGATCTTTGTGTAAACACACCCATGAGTCAGTACCAGTACGACACACCTTGGGAGTTATTGATACAGCGAGAACTGTTTTCTATTCAGCATGCTCTGACAGGAGCATCATCAGCCAAAGAAAAGCATCTGGTGTGGGATCAGGTCAGACGTGTCCTCATCGGAACTCTGAAGACTGTTTAGTGTTGAGAGTTAATGATCTCACGTTGCACATACAAATCAAGGGAATTGGCACGCCCTCTTTGTGTACACTGTACATGCTCTGGATTTCAAAACTCTGAAATCCAGGAAGAGCACTGTTTCAGCATTTTGCCTTTGAAATAAATTACAATTTAAACTATACAGTCAAACATAATATTAAAAAAGCATGCAGGACAAGACCTGGGTCTGGTTGAACCTATGTGAACAGGATAGCATAACTGAAGTATAATTTCCCCCTTTTTAAACGTGACTCTGAACAGTAACCACTAGATGTCAGTCTTTACTGGGAAATAATATTGTGTTGGCTTTTTTTATGACACTGAGGACATATGATACTTATGATCAAGTATGTTTGAATGAAGACGATAAAATGGGTTCTCATAATTGCTCCTCACAATACATTTTTGGTGAAACCAGAAGTGTGTAGTAAATATTAATGTTGGGCTACTGGATGGGATTGACAGAACAAGCCACATGATGGCAGCATCACCTACTTGGTAAAAGTATGGTAGGTCTACACAAGGAAATTCTCTCAGGTGCATTTACAGTATAGGTCGACCGATTAATCGGCATGGCCGATTAATTAGGGCCAATTTCAAGTTTTCATAACAATCGGAAATCAACATTTTTGGATGCAGATTACATTGTATTCCACGAGGAAACTGCGTGGCAGGCTGACTACCTGTTACGCGAATGCAGCAAGAAGCCAAGGCAAATTGCTAGCTAGAATTAAATATAATAATAATAATAATATGCCATTTAGCAGACGCTTTTATCCAAAGCGACTTACAGTCATGTGTGCATACATTCTACGTATGGGTGGTCCCGGGGATCGAACCCACTACCCTGGCGTTACAAGCGCCATGCTCTACCAACTGAGCTACAGAAGGACCACGCAATCATGTGTGACGTAGAGTGCATGTTCCACCAGTTTCATGTGAAAGCAGAAGACCAAGATTATCTACGGTTCCTTTGGTGGGAGAACGGAGATCTAGAGTCTCAACCCTCAGCGTATCGTATAAAGGTCCACTTGTTCGGCGCAGCTTCATCTCCTGGTTGTGCCAACTATGGTCTCAAACATCTTGCTGCCCAAGGACGAGGAAGCTTCAGCGAGAAGTCTATCCAGTTCATAGAAAGGAACTTTTATGTTGATGATGGGTTGACGAGCGTATCGTCTGAAGCTGAAGCGGCCCAGCTGGGGAAAGAAGCAAGAGAGCTTTGCAGCATCGGCAAACTTCGGTTGCACAAGTTTATACATTTACATTTACATTTAAGTCATTTAGCAGACGCTCTTATCCAGAGCGACTTACAAATTGGTGCATTCACCTTATGACATCCAGTGGAACAGCCACTTTACAATAGTGCATCTACATATTTTAAGGGGGGGGGTGAGAAGGATTACTTTATCCTATCCTAGGTATTCCTTAAAGAGGTGGGGTTTCAGGTGTCTCCGGAAGGTGGTGATTGACTCCGCTGTCCTGGCGTCGTGAGGGAGTTTGTTCCACCATTGGGGAGCCAGAGCAGCGAACAGTTTTGACTGGGCTGAGCGGGAACTGTACTTCCTCAGTGGTAGGGAGGCGAGCAGGCCAGAGGTGGATGAACGCAGTGCCCTTATTTGGGTGTAGGGCCTTATCAGAGCCTGGAGGTACTGAGGTGCCGTTCCCCTCACAGCTCCGTAGGCAAGCACCATGGTCTTGTAGCGGATGCGAGCTTCAACTGGAAGCCAGTGGAGAGAGCGGAGGAGCGGGGTGACGTGAGAGAACTTGGGAAGGTTGAACACCAGACGGGCTGCGGCGTTCTGGATGAGTTGTAGGGGTTTAATGGCACAGGCAGGGAGCCCAGCCAACAGCGAGTTGCAGTAATCCAGACGGGAGATGACAAGTGCCTGGATTAGGACCTGTGCCGCTTCCTGTGTGAGGCAGGGTCGTACTCTGCGGATGTTGTAGAGCATGAACCTACAGGAACGGGCCACCGCCTTGATGTTAGTTGAGAACGACAGGGTGTTGTCCAGGATCACGCCAAGGTTCTTAGCGCTCTGGGAGGAGGACACAATGGAGTTGTCAACCGTGATGGCGAGATCATGGAACGGGCAGTCCTTCCCCGGGAGGAAGAGCAGCTCCGTCTTGCCGAAGTTCAGCTTGAGGTGGTGATCCGTCATCCACACTGATATGCCTGCCAGACATGCAGAGATGCGATTCGCCACCTGGTCATCAGAAGGGGAAAGGAGAAGATTAATTGTGTGTCGTCTGCATAGCAATGATAGGAGAGACCATGTGAGGTTATGACAGAGCCAAGTGACTTGGTGTATAGCGAGAATAGGAGAGGGCCTAGAACAGAGCCCTGGGGGACACCAGTGGTGAGAGCGCATGGTGAGGAGACAGATTCGCGCCACGCCACCTGGTAGGAGCGACCTGTCAGGTAGGACGCAATCCAAGCGTGGGCCACGCCGGAGATGCCCAACTCGGAGAGGGTGGAGAGGAGTATCTGATGGTTCACAGTATCGAAGGCAGCCGATAGGTCTAGAAGGATGAGAGCAGAGGAGAGAGAGTTAGCTTTAGCGGTGCGGAGCGCCTCCGTGATACAGAGAAGAGCAGTCTCAGTTGAATGACTAGACTTGAAATTAATTAATTAATTAATTAATTAAACTTATCTTATAAAAAACAATCAATCTTCACATAATCACTAGATAACTACACATGGTTGATGATATTACTAGGTTAACTAGCTTGTCCTGCGTTGCATATAATCAATGCAGTGCCTCATCGGATCACAGTCTACTTCGCCAAACAGGTGATGATTTAACAAAAGCTATTTCGTGAAAAAAGCACCATCGTTGCACGAATGTACCTAACCATAAATATAAATGCCTTTCTTAAAATCAATACACAGAAGTATATGTTATATGTTTTTAAACCTGCATATTTAGTTAAAAGAAATAGCAGGCAATATTAACTTGGGAAATTAAGGGAAATTGTGTCACTTCTCTTGCGTTCATTGCACGCAGAGTCAGGGTATATGCAACAGTTTGAGCTGGCTGGCTCGTTGTGAACTAATTTTCCCAAATTTTACATAATTATGACATAACATTGAAGGTTGTGCAATATTGTACAATATTTAGACTTAGGGTTGCCACCCATTCAATAAAATACGGAACTCAAGGTTTGTAATCATTCATTCAAACTTTACTGCGAGTGCCAGCACCTCTTAGCAATTCTTGAATCACAGCGATTTGATTAAACCAAATTGAACATGTTTCATTATTTATTTGAGACTAAATATATTTTATTTATGTATTATACTAAGTTAAAATAAAAGTTTTCATTGTTCATTCAGTATTGTTGTAATTGTCATTATTACAAATATATTAGCCCTGTATTGGCTTTTTTTGGTCCTCCAATAATCGGTATCGGCATTGAAAAATCATAATCGGTCGACCTTACATTTACATTACATTTAAGTCATTTAGCAGACGCTCTTATCCAGAGCGACTTACAAATTGGTGCATTCACCTTATAACATCCAGTGGAACAGCCACTTTACAATAGTGCATCTAAATATTTTAAGGGGGGGGTGAGAAGGATTACTTTATCCTATCCTAGGTATTCCTTAAAGAGGTGGGGTTTCAGGTGTCTCCGGAAGGTGGTGATTGACTCCGCTGTCCTGGCGTCGTGAGGGAGTTTGTTCCACCATTGGGGAGCCAGAGCAGCGAACAGTTTTGACTGGGCTGAGCGGGAACTGTACTTCCTCAGTGGTAGGGAGGCGAGCAGGCCAGAGGTGGATGAACGCAGTGCCCTTATTTGGGTGTAGGGCCTGATCAGAGCCTGGAGGTACTGAGGTGCCGTTCCCCTCACAGCTCCGTAGGCAAGCACCATGGTCTTGTAGCGGATGCGAGCTCCAACTGGAAGCAAGTGGAGAGAGCGGAGGAGCGGGGTGACGTGAGAGAACTTGGGAAGGTTGAACACTAGACGGGCTGCGGTGTTCTGGATGAGTTGTAGGGGTTTAATGGCACAGGCAGGGAGCCCAGCCAACAGCGAGTTGCAGTAATCCAGACGGGAGATGACAAGTGCCTGGATTAGGACCTGCGCCGCTTCCTGTGTGAGGCAGGGTCGTACTCTGCGGATGTTGTAGAGCATGAACCTACAGGAACGGGCCACCGCCTTGATGTTAGTTGAGAACGACAGGGTGTTGTCCAGGATCACGCCAAGGTTCTTAGCGCTCTGGGAGGAGGACACAATGGAGTTGTCAACCGTGATGGCGAGATCATGGAACGGGCAGTCCTTCCCCGGGAGGAAGAGCAGCTCCGTCTTGCCGAAGTTCAGCTTGAGGTGGTGATCCGTCATCCACACTGATATGTCTGCCAGACATGCAGAGATGCGATTCGCCACCTGGTCATCAGAAGGGGGAAAGGAGAAGATTAATTGTGTGTCGTCTGCATAGCAATGATAGGAGAGACCATGTGAGGTTATGACAGAGCCAAGTGACTTGGTGTATAGCGAGAATAGGAGAGGGCCTAGAACAGAGCCCTGGGGGACACCAGTGGTGAGAGCGCGTGGTGAGGAGACAGATTCTCGCCACGCCACCTGGTAGGAGCGACCTGTCAGGTAGGACGCAATCCAAGCGTGGGCCACGCCGGAGATGCCCAACTCGGAGAGGGTGGAGAGGAGGATCTGATGGTTCACAGTATCGAAGGCAGCCGATAGGTCTAGAAGGATGAGAGCAGAGGAGAGAGAGTTAGCTTTAGCGGTGCGGAGCGCCTCCGTGATACAGATAAGAGCAGTCTCAGTTGAATGACTAGTCTTGAAACCTGACTGATTTGGATCAAGAAGGTCATTCTGAGAGAGATAGCGAGAGAGCTGACCAAGGACGGCACGTTCAAGAGTTTTGGAGAGAAAAGAAAGAAGGGATACTGGTCTGTAGTTGTTGACATTTTTGAAGAGGGTGGGACTCAAGCTGCATCCCTGTCCCACCCTACAGCCCTGTGGGAAGAAATCTGTGCCAAGTTTAACCACACATTTGTTGTTAGTGTACATGGATTTTATAATCTGCATGTTTTTCCCCCAACACTGCTTTCCTTCAATTCATATAGCAGATCCTCATGCTAGATTGAGTCAAAATCATTTTTTTTACATCAACAAAGCATTAGAAGACTGCTTTTATTTTGGTTTGTTTGTTTGTCAATTAGGGTGTGCAGGGTCAGTACATGGTCTGCCATACATTCATTTGTTAAAAAGACATTTTGACATTTTCTAAGGACATCGTTTTCACTGAGGAAATGTAGGAGTTTTGTCACGTTCTGACCTTAGTTCTTTTGTTATGTCTTTGTTTTAGTATGGTGAGGGTGTGAGTTGGGTGGGTTGTCTATGTTCGTTTTTCTATGATTTGCTTTTTCTGTGTTTGGCCTGGCATGTTTCTCAATCAGAGGCAGCTGTCTATCGTTGTCCCTGATTGAGAACCATATTTAGGTAGCCAGTTTTCTATTGTGTTTCGTGGGTGATTATTTTCCGTGTTAATGTTTCTACCACACAGGACTGTTTAGTTTGTTTCACTTTGTTATTTTGTATGTTGTAGTGTTCAGTTTGACTTATTAAAATGGACAATTACAAGCTGCAAATTGGTCCGATCTCTCTTACTCCTCATCAGAGGAGGAGGACGAAAACCCTTACAAGTTAGCTGTTAATGGCAATACAGACAATTTTCCTGAGGTTGCTGATGATGCATATCCAACGATAGTTACTGGGGTCAAATGTATATCTCTCTCTCTTGCTCTCACCACTCTCTGTCTCTCTGTTGTTTACGCACCCCTGCCTGGCCTTATGTGTCTATTCTCTCCCCACAATCATTTGATTTTCCTCTGTGCAATCTCCAAGCAGCATTGGTTAAATCAATCTATATGTGTCAAGGATTTTTTTTCATTGACCGCAACATCAACTTCTATACCCTTGTCCTCTGCTTTTGTTTAACATATGAACACTCACAAATCACACGAACAATCACAAACGACAATCTTAATGTATAACTATAGCCAGAATAGCTAAAACAAGAATAGCTAGATAAAAGTTGAACACTTACAGATGCAGTCATTGCATTATATAAACAATGTAAATACATTTCTTGTAGTTTTTGCAGTAAGCTACTGGCAGCACAGTAGGTTATTGTTGATGTACAGAAAAATAATGGCAGCACAGTAGCCCATAAATTACTCTAGATTTGTAAATAATATGGTATGGTACTGTATTCTGTGGGGTAAACCACTCTCACTATCAGCTGAAACAAATATAGCCTCTTACAAGGCACACCTCAAAATATGGTAATGAGTCAGATTCTTGCCCCGCCTGCAACATTTTCCCACAATGCACCATAATGTAAACATACAGCAAAACAGGTAATACAGTACTTTACTGTAGAATTATACTGTAAATTACAGCATTTCACATGATTGTAGAGGAATGCCATTAAGCCCCATAATGCATTGCAGTACTGCATTGTAATATAGAATTACAGTTGCCAACTGCAACCTTTTATTTTTTTTTTACAGAAATGTGTTACAGTGATAGCAAAAGTCACTGCTTGGATCTTAATAACATCCCTCAAAAATCTTTTTACATTTCTCATCCAGCAAGGCAGGGAGATGCGGGTCAATCAAGCTCCTGAAGTTACGTGATTCTCCAAGCAACAAACAGAATTGAGCCACATTCCATACCTATCCTTCTATCAGCAATCACCAGTTTGGTGTTTCAGATCACTTGGGCTTAGAGAGTGTAATATATATTGAGATTGGGAATGAGTATGAATATCATAGTGATATTGGTCCCTGTGGTTTTAGGTACAGTAGTTCAACTGCTCTATAGAATTGTAAAGAAAGTCATGTTTGTAGAATTTCTCATCAGTGTGACGCCAAAAAAATCTGATTTGGTGGTTATCAATCTACTGTAACATGCGAAATGTCAAGCACACCCTCAAATGTAAAGATGCTTTTGATAGTAGCTTTCACAATGTGCAAACATAATTTCCAGGCATTCACAACCCACACCTTGCGTACTCTCTGTTCTGTAATGGCGTAGTGAGTCTACCTGGTGTAGCAAAGGGAATCGCACACCTATTAAAAGCCAGGGCCAACTGTGTCTCTCCACAGGAGCGCCATTTGCAGGTAATCATTGTAGTACTGTGAGTGACTCAGCCTTTTCTAAATCCATTATTTTGTCTTCCAAGAGCTCCTAGTCAAAAGACCAACCCGGTCCTGAAACCTTGTCTATGGATACATCAATGTAAAAAATAATACAACATGATGGTTAAAGAATGTCTCAACCAGTTAAAAAGAAGACATCTAGATTATTTTAAAAATGAAGGTGTAAGTTATATTCAAGAGGTTCTTGATAGCGATGCCAGAATGAAACATTTTAGGGTTTCTAAAGAACCCTAAATGGAATGGTTCTTTGAAGAACCATGCAAAAATCCAAAACAAGAAATGTTTCGGTCATCCAGGACTGGAATTGAATAGCCTTGCTGTAGGGTTTTAAGCAGTATTTGCATGGGTTGGCAGCATAGCCTAGTGGTTAGACTGTTGGACTAGTAACCGGAAGGTTGCAAGTTCAATCCCCCGAGCTGACAAGGTACAAATCTCTCATTCTGCCCCTGAACAGGAAGTTAATCCATTGTTCCTAGGCCATCATTGAAAATAATAATTTATTTTGAGGGCCAAGTTTAACCCTGATAGTGTGACCTGCACCTCTAATTTACAGTGCCTTCAGAAGGTATTCATACCACTTGACTTATTCCACATTTTGTTGTGTTAAACCCATCTACACACAATTACCCATAATGACAAAGTGAAAACCTATTTTTAGAAATGTTAGGAAATGTAATGAAAATGAAATTCAGAAATATCTCATTTACATAACTATTCACAACCCTGAGTCAATACATGTTAGAATCATCTTTTGCAGCGATTATACCTGTAAATCCTTCTGGGAAAGTCTCTAAGGGCTTTGCACACCTGTATTGTACAATATTCGCACATTATTCTTTTTAAACTATTCAAGCTCTGTCAAGTTGGTTGTTGGTCATTGTTGGACAGCCATTTTCCAGTCTAGTAATAGATTTTCAAGCGTTTTTCAGTCAAAATTGTAACTAGACCACTCAGGAGCATTCAATGTTGTCTTGGTTGGCAACTCTAGTGTATATTTTGCCTTGTGTTTTAGGTTATTGTCCTGCTGAAAGGTGAATGTCTCCCAGTGTCTGTTAGAAAGCATGCTGAACCAGGTTTTCCTCTAGGATTATGTCTGTGCTTAACTCTATTCCATTTATTTTTATAATTTATAAAATCCCTAGTCTTTGCCGATGACAAGCATACCCATGCCATGATGCAGCTACCACCATGCTTGAAATTATGATGAGTGGTACTTGGTTTTGTGTTGTGCTGGATTTGCTCCAAACATAACACTTTGTATTCAGGACATGAAGTTAATTTTCTTGCCACATTTCTTGCAGTTTTACTTTAGTGCCTTAACATTGCAGGATGCATTTCTATAGAGGCTTCCTTCTTTTCACTCTGGCAATTCAGTTTGTATTGTGGAGTAACTACAATGTTGTTGATCCATCCTCAGTTTTCACCTGTAATTGTTTTAAAGTCACCATTGGCCTCATGGTGAAATCCCTGAGCGCTTTCCTTCCTCTCCAGCAACTGAGTTAGGAAAAACACCTGTATCTTTGTAGTGACTGGGTGTATTGATACACCTTCCAAAGTGTAATTAATAACTTCACCATGCTCAAAAGGGATATTAAATGTCTGCCTTAAAAAAATTACCCAACTACCATGACATGATTCCACTTTGACACTATGGGGATTGTGTGAAAGACCAGTGACACAAAAAGTATATATTTTAAACATGAATTAAATCTGTGACCACACAGTAAATGTTTGGGAATAATGGATTATTTAAGTGATAAAGCCTAATAAGCGGTGCTTGGGGGATATTGGCAAGGGTCTGTCTCAGGCCGGCAAACCGTGCCAACACATATTCCAAACACCGGCTTCGAGGGCATTATCACTTTTATACAACAGGTTACCAACACAATCAAATAATGATTGTCGTATTTTAATTAAAAAGGTATTTTGATAAATGTATTCATACTATTTCATCCTTCCACAAGATATAGCCCCAACACAAATCTAGGGTTGCTACCCAAGCCCGCTGGTCATTCGTTCTATTGGTTCGGTTGCCAGAGATGCGACTGTGTCTGTTCTGTGTCTAGGGGCACGACCCAGTCGTTCAGTCTTTTTGTTTTGTGTCTATGGACGCAACCCAGTTGTTCGTTCTAAATGTTCAATTGCCATACTGGCTGGCAAAGTACTTATCCCTTGCTTGCTAGCTAGCCAACTATGGCTAACTTACAGTCACGTCAAACATAAAAAATTATAACAACAGTAGCTGCATTTGCATTTGTTTAAGCTGTTTTCTAGTGACAGTTATTTGGATACATTCATAACATTGAGCTAATGAGGCGCGATTTCGCCTGGCATAGAAAATGTGCTCTCTCGTCAGGACACTGTTGTTCAGAGGAGCTAGCCAACCACTCAGCTAACACAATCACTTCAAACACTGAAGCTTTAAAGACTGCAAACTAACTGCACTTTGTTTCGTTTGACCTTTTTTCAATTGACCATTTTTTGTATATATCCATAGAAATTATTACAACTGATTCATGATTTTGACTGGCTGGGAAACGCTGCTTGCCTGTTTGTCTCGTTACGACTCCCGACACGTTCATTACTATGGGACAGCTGGAGATCCAATTTGAATATTGATTTTTTTTGCAAATGTCGGAGAGATGGTCGCAACCCAGTCTCTCACTAATTATGTACTATATGTACAAATTAGCACAATGTTTGTATGTACTAATAGCACACACTCTTGGTATTTGTACATATAGTACATACTTAATGAGAGACTGGGTTGGAGAAACAGACAGCAAGGTTTAAAAAAAATCTCAGCTGCTGAAAACTAACTGTTAGTCTAAAAGAAATGTGAGATAATGTCTAGATACTTTTTATAGGGGAGTTCAAGTTTATAATTTTCCCTGGATGGGATGATGAGACAGTGGATTGGTCAATCAGATGGAACCAAGTAAATCAACATTTTAAAGTCATAGCTGAATGCACTTTTAACCAATCAGCATTTAGGATTGGACCCACCCATTGTATAATTGATGATACATACTCCTATAAAATTTGAATCATGCTATGGAAATCACCTAATGATTTCATGTCATGCGTCTGTAAACTCCCCAGATGAGAAACTTGGAAATAAATACATTTATTCAATTTGATGGGAACAATTGTAGAACAATCAAAAATAATCCCAGGTGGGTAATTCCCAAATTTCACTCACTATGACATGATTTATTTATATGAAAAGGCCATGTGGAATTTCAATGAGAGAGGAAATAGAAAAGGTCTCATGACCTAAACCCAGGGTTATACAAATCTCCACTGTTGAAAACTACATTTTAGTCTAAAAGAAATGCGAGATGCTTTTTATAGTGGAGATCAACATTTCTTGAGCTATTTCTTATGTTTCTCCTTAAGCAAAAAAAATTATATTCTTGAAAATAAAGTTATTGGAAATGTTCTAAATTCCAAGATAGCTAAACCCTTGTCTTGAACTCAGGGCAGTGAGAGAAGTTCATGAAAGCAATTCACTCATAAACTTAAAAAAAAATGGAACAGTGGATTAACTGCCTTGTTCAGGAGAAGAATAACATATTATCTTTTTACCTAGTCAGCTCAGGGATTTGATCTAGTAACCTTTTGGTTACTGGCCCAACACCACTAGGCTACTTGCCACTCCAGGTACTTCATCTGAAGGTTTCAGCCTGTGGCCCTAAACCCTGAGCCCTTGCATGACGTTTTACATCGTAACATCTGAGTGTACCTTAAATGTCCCTTGACCAAGCAAGGGAGAGTTATGCAATTTTGAAACTGATCAGATAATTTGTGATATGACAGTAAATGTAATGTACTAGATACTGGGTGTCAAGTTTGTTTGAAGTTAAGAAGTCGGGGACTATTAACAAGTGTGAGTGTGGGTAAAAGTAGGTATAACAACGAATGCAATGTTCTAGATACTGGGTATCAAGTTTGATTGTAGTTAATAAGTCAGGGACTATTAACAAGAGTAAGTGAAGTTCTGGTGCTACTCAAGTGTGAACGAAAGTGTGTATGTATGTGTGAATGGGGTTAACAAATGTATGCGACTGGTCAGAACGTGTGAATGAAGTAAATTAGATATTAGTCGGCGTACAAATATCGGTCTGGATGGTCTGCGGATAACGGTACAGGCAAGAGACCTGTGTTATACTGAGAATGGTTTACTGACTGATTGTAGTACATTGGGTATTAAGTCGGAGCGCTACTACCAAGTTTGAATGACCTGTGGGTATTTCTTGAAGTCATATCATAAATTATTAGGGGTGGTAGTACTAACCCTGGTAGTAACCACCCCTAATAACCACCCCTTGGAATTAATCCTAAATTCATATTACAATTTAACCACAATTTTGTTTAAGTTAAATAAAATAGAACGCAATATAAACGTTAAAAATGACTAATCAGGAGGGCAAAAAAATATTGAAAACATTCAAGTCTACGAGGGGACAATTATACAGAGAATGGACAGAAGAGGGCAGTATTTCCGCGCCCAACGGGCTCCTAGTCGACGGGGAGCCTGGTTGAATGCTGGTGACATAAAGAAAAACATAAAACCAATTCGGAGTAGAGAGAATAAGGAGAATCCTCGCTGGGGAAAAGCTTGGACCTTTGAATTGTAATATTTTCTGGGAACTGTGTCGGTGCCGGTGTTTGCGAAGACAGACAATTATAATAATATATTTGTTGGCGGGGAAACTAAATCATTATAATAGCGTTGGTGGTTCAGCGGTAAATCTTTTGCCTTCAACGCGGGAGACTGGGGTTCGTATCTCAGCCTTGACATCGCTAAACTAAAATTCATTCGGATTGTAATTGAAATATTTATAGGTTTTGCCCGGAAAGATACGGTTGTTAGTGGTTGTCCAAGGTATGAACTGAACGTTTTAATAGTTTGTTTAGGTTGAATTGAGAGACTAATTCATTCAAAATAATGGCGAGGCAATTTCTATGTAATACGTTGTGTTTCCCAAATGATCTGCTGGAATAACCTATTGGGAATGGAGTCGTATTTTAAAATGCTGAATCATAAAATGAGACAGTTACCTAAATCTGATTAATTCTAAATAATAATGAAGAGACAATTACGATAGATTTGTGCCCATCGAAATGTTCTTATGAATTTAGCGAAGTACATAGTACGTTTACATTTTGGGGTAGAGGAAGTTGGAAGGTAAAACTGCGTCATTACGTTGAATACACAATAACGTTCCTCAAATTATGACAGAGAAAATGGGTTGTGTCATTTAGAGGGAAATGCGTGCATTATAGCTTTGAGTCACTTTACAGAAAAAGTTCCAAATACATTTTTTTTAAGTAGCTGAATATCGTTTTACAATAATTCCCGGTTAATGATTTTGGTTTGATTGTTCAGATAACACCATTTGAAATTAAACAGGAGGTTAAGGTATACTAACATTAGAATCTGTTCTCATTATGGGGAACAATGACAGGCCCGCAAAGTGGATTGCAGGCTGAGTTTATTTTATGTTAAAGGGACAGTGTACGTTTATCACAGTTGTGTGTGTCTAATGGCAGGGTATTTAAGAAGCATTTTGGAGAGACTGTTTGAAGAGAGACCGAATGGGTTTTAAATATAACCATTAAGGTAATTTAAAACTAATGATTTGATAGATACAATAGAATTATTATAACTATTAGGTTTTATTTGTAGTAAACGTTTTGGGTTTAAGGGGATTTCCATGTTCCCAGAGACAAGATATCTTAAAGGGGTACACTCACATATGGAATATTAGGAGTTTTATTTTCTGAGTTTTAATTAAACAAGTGATTTAAAAAATAATAATAATAAGATAAAGGGTTCTTTAATATGTCTAATATGGTATGGAACACGAATGTAAGGGGGTAGTGTAACCTTTGACCTGTTTTCATGGCTCTCCCAGGTGTTCTGATCAGCCACAGGGGGGTGCCATTTGAATAATGAATTTGTGGTCATAGGTAATACTGTTTTTTTTAAGGTAAATTAATTATAATGGAGTTTAATTAACCTATATAAGGACTTTAGAAATTGCCACCATAGACATGTTTTTCCAAAAAAATCCATGAGTTTAGATAAAGCCAAACAGTGAGACATTTAGTTAAAATGTGGAAACAACACATAGTTGTTAGCTGTTTGTTATGAGAAAAAGAGCTACAGACAGATAGGGGGAAAAGGCAGACAGACGAGCCCTCCCCGCACTGCTGAGACCTTGAAGGTTGGAGAGCAGAGAGGAGAAGTTTTAGAAGGGCGCCAGGACGAGCAAAGATAACAGAATGGGTAGATAACAGTTACTGAGTGGAGACAAAAGGGAGAATTGGACATGTGGAGAATGAAAGGGGCGCTCCTACATGATAATGTCAGAACAGAAGGATAATTTACTAATCGTACCTAAGTCATTATTTAGAGTAGGTAAAGTTGTTATCTGGGCAGGGCCAGGTATCAAAAGGGGGATGGATAAATTGTGGTCTAAGATAGGATGGGGCCTATTGGATAATAAACTAATAAAATATATATCGATCCATCCCTGTGTTTGTTCATAAATGTGGAGTGTGTCTGGCCTCTGGCTGCTGATGTGTTGTCTGGGAGAGTGTGGGACTTTACAGGAGTGCCAGTGTACCTGTGTAATGGTGGAGGGTGTCCGTATGGGGATTACATGATAACCAACTTGGGACAGTTTTGGGATTGGAGAAGAGGGTATCCTTATAACATAAGGGATCCCACAAAGGTGGATAGGTTTTCCATGTTATGGGGAAAACCTGGGAGCACTGTTGAACTCTGTAAAGGTGATTAAATCCTACTAACCATTGGTCCATTAAGCTTTCTGATGCAGGAACCTATACCCTCGGTCTGGAAAGGGATTGGGCTGACACGATGGGTGTGTTCTCTGTAAAAGTGCTGCCTGAGCCACAGCGGTCCCAGACGAACCAGAGCCAGACCCAGAAACACTCCTCCACCACTCCAGGCCCAACCCTGTCTCCACCAACCAAAATACCAAACCCTATCCAGGTAATGAATGTTAAGGATATCACAGATAGCGACCAATTGGGTACTGAAATTGGATATGACGGTAGGGAAAATATGTGATTGGCATACATGCAATATACTGCCAAGCCATTACAAAGGAAGGGCTGTTATTTGTGGCCATACTAGGCCTGTATTGGCTACTCATCCATTTGCCTTGGGAAAGGGGGAAGGATGGAGGTGTGCACTGGAATGTTTTTACCATGTTAAACCCAACTCCACCCTTTGTAAGACTCTGTCTCTAGTGTTCCCGGAAGTCCCTCCTCAAAAGACTCCATGGGGTGTTAAGGCGTACGGAGGTAACTACAGTTGCATCACTGGTACAGGTATGGGTTTTGACTATGGGCGGTTGCCTGCAGCAGATTGTAATAGTAACATAACCATTAATACCACCTGGCCAGTGAAAGGCTTGAATCAAACTAAGGGTGTTGCTGATGTATGGTGGATGTGTGGCCCAAACAGGCATTTAACACCTGTCCTTAGAGATAACTGGCAGGGTACGTGTGCTTTAGCCAGTCTGATAATACAACTAACCATTATTGAAGTTACAGCTAATCAGCTCCTGGTACTCTAGATATAAGCGTGATGCAACTTGGTCTGAGGTAACGGATAATATACATTTCAATCTACTAGGTGTGCCAGTAGTTTTTCCTCAGGAATTCCAGGCCCTATACAGGAATGATTGTTTATGCCATCTACTACCCATTATTGGCCCAGCTATTGTGGATGCCAAACAGACCTCATGGATAAATATAATTACACCCACACTGCCCTTACTGGTATGGCTGAGCAATTGGAGGCTACTACCAGGACCGCCAGGCAGAATAGATTGACGTTAGATATGATCCTGGCCAGGGAGGGGTTTGCAAAATGTTTGGTGAACAATGTTGTACATTTATACCTAATAATACTATCCCAGATGGGAGCATATCAAAAGCATTGGTTGGGTTGGACAAGCTTTCGGCAGAAATGAAGGGCGTGGCTGGGATGGAGGAGTCTGGCTGGATGTCTTGGATGGGGGTGTAGCTTGGTGAGTATGCATCACTGGTGGTTACTGGATTTCTGACCCTAATTCTTGTATTTTTGTTATTGATGTGTCGTGCTGCTTGCATCATACCTTGTTTGAAGAAGTCTGTTACAGATGTGGTACAGGCTTCAGGTATGATGCCCTTGCTTGATGCTCCTGAAGGAGATGCAGATACGGAATCTAACTTCCGGAGAAAGATGGGGCTGACTGAGGATGACCCCTTGTTTATTGTGGGTGAGGTCATGGAAAGATAAGTTCATGACGTGTACAATATAACTTGTCCTCTCTTATGTGAAGGTTTAGAGTCCCTGGGTGGCAAGGAGCCCACCTGGTACAGGATAGGAGTAGCTGAGAGGACCAGATGGTTTATAATAATGCTTTGCTCTGCTTTACTTTGTTTTCCATGACCAAAGTTTTATCCTATATCTAACATGTCAATAAACAATAAAGTTTTATCCTATTTTTGATAAGTGACACCCTTGTGGGTGCCAAAAGGGGGAGACAAAAGCATATTTTTATTTTATGTTTTTCTGTATAAAAAAAATTACAAAAAATAATAAACGTTTTATTATTTTCATGAAATGCTATTAATTAACATATTCCTAATTTGGGACCGCTGAAATAAAGGATAATGAATGACGCCCTAGGGGGTGTCAAAAGGGGGACTCAAATTTAACACCATTTTTTAAAATTCTGTTTTTTAAACGAGCTGTTGTTCCCTTTTGAAATTAGGGTTTTAAGTACCTAGGTGGCTGGTAGTCAATCTAGTACATTGTGGGATCGAATGGAGGACATGAGGGTATTTTAAACTCTGTAGCTTTTATATGATTCATCGCTGAATTTTTATTCACACCCATGTGGGTGTGAAAAGGGGGATTGTGAGATTCTGTGTTATGCACTATAGCCCGTTACTATATCATATGTGATTGAATATTATCTGCTATTGGCTTGTGTGGATGTATGTGTTATGCAACATGGTTGACTTGAGACATTGTTAACAATTTCAGGGCCATGGGCCTTTCTCATGATGGAAAAATACAGAATGACATGAAGACAGGGACTGTGCAATGAGTTGGGGGGGCACATTCAGAACGTAGTGTTGCGAGAACAAACGGTCTTTTGTTAGATAACAGGAGCCAAGTGCCTGATAACTGTATATTCTACACAGCTACAACGACTGACCGCTGAAGCAGTTAGGGGGCTGGGACCAGCCTCTGCGCCAACAATCAACGATAGGCTGGGTGAGTCTAAACCACGCCCAGTCTCTACTCTGACAGGCCGGCTCAGAAGCAGGAACTACCTCTGTCAGAGTATATTTATAAAATCTTTGTCAGGAACAAGTCAGTTCTCTGTTTGCCCTGCGAGGTGGGACAGAGAGCCCATATATGCGAAAATTGCATTTAGCACTTATTGCTTAGCTAATAAAAAATACATAGTATACAATCGGTGACTCAATGTCATATTTATCCTGATACCAGATTCGAATTGACGCAACCCTAACACACTACCCTCTGTAGTGCCTTGCGGTCGGAGGCTGAGCAGTTGCCATACCAGGCAGTGATGCAACCAGTTGGGATGTTGCTACAGTTACCCATTACTGGCTAGCTAGTTTTATAGTTTGGTCATTTATTCCAATACATTTCAGAATTCCCCAAAATGTGTTTATGAAGCTAGCTACATTTTATAGGGTCCTCACTACTAGACTAAGCCAATTTGCCAACGCTAAAATCAAATATGTTTCTACAATGACGAAAGTGCAGATTAGAAAACGCTGTCGTGCTATCTCCTATCACAATTTGCGTGTTGACTCCATGCTAAATTATCATGCCACTTTGCCACTAGGCATCCTCATAGAAAGGTGTTGATTGAGCTCATTTCATACACAGAGCGGTTGTGAGTTGTCTACTTAGACATACCACATTTTTTTAACTGAATGTTCAACATAGTAGGAATTCCAACTATACCAGTGAAAGAAAAACCAGGCATTGTGCCAAATCAATGTTTTATTATTATTATTAGAATCATCACTTCTTTATTAGACGTGGCAGCCGATAGTGGGCACTAGATCTGCACTATCGTCTAGGCTTCATATACATTGGCGTGAATGCTAATTGATTTTAGGACAAACAACTAAGTAAACTCATTCTCAAAATCTGATGTACACCTATACCCTGATCTCATTTTTACATTTTAGTTGTTAAGCTGACGCACTTATCCAGAGTGACTTACAGGAACAATTAGGGTTAAGTGCCCACCTCAAGGGCACATTGACAGATTTTTCACTTAGTCATATGGGGATTCGAAACAACGACCTTTTGGTTACAAGCCCAATGCTCTTAACAGTACCTGCTCCTCCTCCCACCTATGTCTGTAACCTCTAATCAAGGACTTTGGCAGACTCAGAGGCATGGCGCACTTTGAGTGTCTTTAAAGGGACTGTCTCTGGTTCTACAGAGGTCTATTCAGAAACTTTTTTTTCACTGGGGACAACCCCCTGAGGTGAAGATGCACAGGGTTAATTGAGGGAGTGAGATCGGATTTACGGGATCCATCCAACAGTTCATGTGCAGAGAATTAGTCAGCTCACTGTTTTAATCTGTAGATGGACTCACATTTAAATCAACATGCAAATCACACCTGTTCCCCACTTCTTTTCTCATGCCTCATTTACATATGAGCAGCTTTTGGTTTGGCTCTTTGAAAATGTCAGCGCAGATAACAATCAATGGGAGTGGCTGTACATTATTGTCCTGTTTTGAAACTATTGCCTTCTCAGTTTCAATGGGCATGATGCTCCTGTGACCCAATGACATGTGCCTTAATTTCTTAGTCACCATTTGAGGGACAGCACATTCATATGAATGTTTTTCTCTTGTCAAAGCTCTTTTCTTATCATGGAAGACTTCAGTTACTGGTTTTCTCAACCGTGTACACACATTTCTTGGAACAATGTCGATTTTCAAAACAGTTTACACAAGACACAGAACCTTGTGGCCTTTTGCAAAACAGTAAATACATTTTCAAAATGTATTTGCCATCTCAAAACATAAATATACTGAACAAAAATCTAATTTGTAAAATATTGGTCCCTATTTTCTTCTCAAATTTTGTGCACAAATTTGTTTACATCCCTGATAGTGAGCATTTCTTCTTTGCCAAGATAATGCATCCACCTGACAGGTGTGGCATATCAAGAAGCTGATTAAAACGCATGACACAGGTGCACCTTGTACTGGAGACAATTTATTTAAAGAGGGAGATCAAGCTGATCCTAACTGTTATAGACCTATTTCTATTTTGCCCTGTTTATCAAAAGTGTTGGTAAAACTTGTCAATAATTAGCTGACTGGCTGTCTTGTTGTCTATAGCATTCTCTCTGGTATGCAATCTGGTTTCCGCTCAGGTTATGGATGTGTCACTGCAACCTTAAAGGTCATCAATGATGTCACCATTGCCCTTGATTCTAAGAAAAGTTGTGCTGCTATTTTTATTGACTTGGCCAAAGCTTTTGATACGGTAGACCATTCCATTCTTGTGGGCCGGCTAAAGAGTATTGGTGTCTCTGAGGGGTCTTTGGCCTGGTTTGCTAACTACCTCTCTCGAAGAGTGCAGTGTATAAACAACATAGCTCAGGCAGTAGGATGCTCTCTCCTCCATTTATATGCAGATGATACAGTCTTATACTCAGCTGGACCCTCCCCGGATTTTGTGTTGAATGCTCTTCAACAAAGCTTTCTTAGTGTCCAGCAAGCTTTCTCTGCCCTCAACTTTGTTCTGAACACCTCCAAAACAAAAGTCATGTGGTTTGGTAAGAAGAATGCCCCTCTCCCCACAGGTGTGATTACTACCTCTGAGGGTTTAGAGCTTGAGGTAGTCACCTCATCCAAGTACTTGGGAATATGTCTAGACGGTGCACTGTCCTTCTCTCAGCATATAACAAAGCTGCAGGCTAAAGTTAAATCTAGACTTGGTTTCCTCTATCGTAATCGCTCCTCTTTCACCCCAGCTGCCAAACTAACCCTGATTCAGATGACCATCCTACCCATGCTAGATTACGGAGACATAATTTATAGATCGGCAGGTAAGGGTGCTCTGGAGCGGCTAGATGTTCTTTACCATTCGGCCATCAGATTTTCCACCAATGCTTCTTATAGAACACATCACTGCGCTCTATACTCCTCTGTAAACAGGTCATCTCTGTATACCCGTCGCAAGACCCACTGGTTGATGCTTATTTATAAAAGCCTCTTAGGCCTCACTCCCCCCTATCTTAGATATCTACTGCAGCCCTCATCCTCCACATACAACACCCGTTCTGCCAGTCACATTCTGTTAAAGGTCGCTCGTCTTTTCAGTCCGCTGCAGCTCAGCTAGTGACTGGAACGAGCTGCAACAAACACTCAAACTGGACAGTTTTATTTCAATCTCTTCATTCGAAATCTCAATAAGGGACATTCTTACTGACAGTTGTGGCTGCTTTGCATGATGTATTGTTGTCTCAACCTTCTTGCCCTTTGTGCTGTTGTCTGTGCCCAATAATGTTTGTACCATGTTTTGTGCTGCTACCATGTTGTGCTGCTACCATGTTGTTGTCATGTTGTGTTGCTACCATGCTGTGTTGTCATGTGTTGCTGCCTTGCTATGTTGTTGTCTTAGGTCTCTCTTTATGTAGTGTTGTGTTGTTTCTCTTGTCATGGTATGTGTTTTGTCCTATATCTTTTATTTTTTTAAATCCCGTTATTTAAAAAAAATCCTGTCCCCGCAGGAGGCCTTTTGCCTTTCGGTAGGCCATCATTATAAATAATAATTTGTTCTTAATTTAACTGACTTGCCTAGTTAAATAAAGGTTAAATAAATAAAATACTAATAAAAGGCCACTCTAAAATGTGCAGTGTTGTCACACAGCACAATGCCACAGATTTCTCACGTTTTGAGGGAGCGTACAATTGGCACACTGACTGCAGCAATGTCCATCAGAGCTGTTGCAAGAGAATTGAATGTTGATTTTTCCACCATAAGCCGCCTCCAATGTCGTTTTAGAGAATTTGGCTGTACGTCCAACTGGCCTCACAACCGCAGATCGTGTGTAACCACGCCAGCCCAGGACCTCCACATACGGTTTCTTCACCTGTGGGATCGTCTGACACTAGCTATCCGGACAGCTGATGAAACTGTGGGTTTGCACAAGAAAAACAATTCTCCGCAAACTCTCAGCTCATCTGGCTGCTCGTCGTACTCATCAGGGTCTTGACCTGACTGCAGTTCTGCGTCGTAACCGACTTCATTGTGCAAATGCTCACCTTCGATTGCCCCTGGCATGCTGGAGAAGTGTGGTCTTTACGGATTAATCCAGATTTCAACTGTACTGGGCAGATGACGTTGTGTGGGTGAGCAGTTTGCTGATGTCAATGTAGTAAACAGAGTGTCCCATGGTGTTGGTGGTGTTATCTTATGGGCAGGCATAAGCTACAGACAACGAACACAACTGCATTTTATCGATGGCAATTTGAATACATAGAAGTACAGTGACAAGATCCTGAGGCCCATTGTCGTGCCATTCATCTGCGCCATCACCTCATGTTTCAACATGATAAGGCATGTCCCAAGGATCTGTACACAATTCATGGAAGCTGAAAATGTCCCACTTCTTCCATGGCCTACATTCTCACCAGACATTCACAGTCACCCATTGAGCAATTCTGGGATGCTCTGGATCGACGTGTACGACAGTGTGTTCCAGTTCCTGCCAATATCCAGCAACTTCGCACAGCCATTGAAGAGAAGTGGGACAACATTCCACAGGCCACAATCAACAGCCTGATCAACTCTATGCAAAGGATATCTGTCGCGCTGCATGAGGCAAATTATGGTCACACCAGATACTGGTCACACCTGACCGACAGCTGCATATCTGTATTCCCAGTCATGTGAAATCTATAGATTAGGGCCTAATGAATTTATTTACATTTCCTTACACAACTCAGCAAAATCTTTGAAAATGTTGTATTTTGCGTTTATATTTTTGTTCAGTTAAAAACCATACTGTATATCAGCAAAATTGCAAATACATTCATCAAAAGAACATGTCTGTCTGCAAAGGATGACGAAATGGTAAAGCATCATCCAAAATACAACCAAAACAAACTGCAAATGCATACAAAAAGTTTGTAGTCACACACATAGTCATTGTAGTCATTGTATGGAAGGAATACGGGACCAAATACTGAAGACATTCAGGCTGGTTAAGGTGTTGGTTTGACAGTTGCTGGTTCTGGGTTCAAGTCCCAGTTGAGGCTACAGCTACCCCTCAAATTCCATACAATATACTTTCATGGTCGGTTTCATTGAATTGCCCATATTTTTACCTACAACTTCTGAGTCCGATGGAGAGGATCACCTCTGATCTACAAATAGTATTCCTTGCAAAATAATAGGTTTTGTGCGATTTAATATTCACAGAGCTACGCTTCCCATGGCTTAGGCAATCCTTCAACCACATGCCAGACATTGATTGATTGATTGGAGACAGCTTGTGCCAATTACAGAAAATTTCCTAGGATTTCCTACCTTCAGCAACACTAGTGAATAAGGCTGGAAATGCCAGTTAAAGCAGTGCCTCAAAAAGTGCCCCAAAACTCCTGGTCCTAGTCATGCCGTACTTCATACTCATACATGATGCAAAATGAAACTGTACGTCTCATTTACAGCAGGTACTTAAGGTTATTCACCCCATAGGCATAGTGTACATAGTTACCATGATCAACTTGTTTGTCTTGCTTTTGGATAACACGGTCAGAGTTGGTTACACCCACTGCCGATTGCAAAACAGAGCTCGCAGCTCAACTTCCTGAATTGAAACAGAATACAAGAGAGTCCTGAGCTAGAAGAATTTCACATAGGCCTACCATAAACCTACGTTTTAACCCTTGATAATGTGCAACAATGGGGTAACTGCCAGGTGATAACACAGCCGCCCACTTTGAATGCAAAGTTATTTTCAGACCACCACATCTGCCCACCTGCCATGTCAACGGCTTTTGGCTGACTTAGGTAGACTTTCAATTGCATTCTCCTCACATCCTCTCCCCTTGCCTCCTTCTCAAAACCCATTGGAGAAGGTCAAAGGGGAGGGAAGCAAGTAGAGAGGACGCGAGGAGTATGCAATTGAGATTCTCCCCTAGTACCCACGCTAACGCTATTCCTCCCTCCCACGCACTCCTGAAATGTCACCTCTGCCCAACAACCTATATCCCCTCCCTCACCCTAACTCTCCCTCAGCAGCGGTAACTTCTGATGAAGATTTTCCTTTCAGCTGTGACTCAACTGTGAGGATTCTGAAGGGGGTTGCCTGCATTTTCAAGCACTATGGGCCAAGGCTGTGAGAGGTCAGACGTGTGGGTTTACTTTCAGAATTACATTGTTAGAAAGAGTGAAAAAAATGTAATGAGAATTTTGTTAAAGTGAAACACGTATGTGTGTGTGAGAACCAAGATGCTTTAGAAACGTAATGTGGATGGTTTAGCTAAAAAATATGAGCAGGTCAATGTGGTAGTGTCTAACTGCACTTTGGCACAGGCCCATATGTCTCCACTGGAAAACACACCACACATCAGTAATAGAATCACTCTAAAAACAGAAAACACAGAATAATGTCATTTTTGAAAACCAATCATTGAGCAATATCCAGTTACTCACATACGAAATGTAGAAATATGTTCTGTAGAGTTTGTTCATACGCAAGCACACACACACACACACACACACACACACACACACACACACACACACACACACACACACACACACACACACACACACACACACACACACACACACACACACACACACACACACACACACACACACACACACACACACACACACGCACAAATACACAGTGTTGAAATAAGCAACAAGACAATGTCAGGTTTTCTTAATAAAAATAATTCATTTCAGGACAACATATAAATAAGTATTGAAACGCACAATACAGATAATATTTGATATGAATAAATACTTAACAAACAAAACAAAGCTTTTCATACAATACCCTATTATTGAAAGGTTACACAAAAATGTATCTCACAACTTTTGCATGTTTTGTTACAACTTTGCGTGTTTACGTCTAACATTGGAATGTCCCTATGCATGTCAAGGAAAGTACCATCCTAAATTCCGGAGCAGCTTATTAAGTATTGTGCAAGTAGTATGTGATGATCAGAGTTCCGACCCATAACCAAAGAGCATGTACTCCTTTGATGTCTCGTAATGAACTAATTGCCCTTATATTATATTATTTGTATCATCTGATTAAAGACCAGATCTCCATCTAGGCTACCATAAATCTCGTTTATAACAGACGTCAGATATGCATATTGAACAGACGTTCTTTTGTTTCAACGCTGCTGTTGGTTAAGAGGTCACGAGAATGCTTTGTAGATGATGGCACGTTTTTTTGGCAGGAACAAAAATGTCAGTTCAAATATATAGATATAAAAGAAGAAAGGGAATGTCAGTTTGCTTGCGCATATCACACAGGTGTGAGTACTGGAGTGAGGCATCGTGTGAGCAGAGCAGATTTCAGCAGAGCCCCTACGATGAAGAGGTACTCTACTGCAAGCCAGGTTCTACGGGTGGAGAGGTATTCTACTGCAGGCTGGGGCCTACCAGCTCATGGTAGCTAAGAGCACTGGCTGCCATGCCACAGCTACATGGTGTGAACCAAGCCAAGGGGGTGTGTTGCTCTTTCATTTTTTCCCCCACAGGTGTATTTGTTTACCTTCTCTTGGCCTCCCTCCCTCCTCTGACTGAGGTATTGAGCTCTAAGGGGATTTCTCCTGCACTCATGTTTTCTTTCCTTTCCTTTCAAACGCACACTCCTTTCTTCACTGGCAATCCCCTTGGACGAGATCAACTGAACTCTGCTCTTATCTTTCTCTGTAAGTTAGTCATTAACTTGGAGTCTGTGTGAAGGTAATTGCCCAGCATTAACAGAGGCCACATATAGAACATACTGTAACGCGGTACAACTCTCAGGGCAAGCATTAACTTGTATTTCTACAATACAGATACAAAAGTGGTCAACAGCAAACAAGAACACAACCACAAAAGGCAACAGCATCTGTACTGCCAGCAGACATCTATGCGGCGGTGGGAGAGGTTGAATATTATTGAGTTCTAACTACTGTTTTCTCCGTCATGTCACAGAACCTCCATGTTTGCTTTCTGTACAAGTAGCACCATACTTTTAAGGGTCCTGCCCACTCGCAAATGCTCAGAGACTGTACATTAGCTGTCTAGGTAGGTGCAGTTTTTGAGACTGTAACTACTCCTGTTTAACACCGAATTTTGACTAAACAAACTCATTTTGGCAGTGCATGATGGCTTTGGCACAGCTTTGCACTTGTCAGAACTTTGGTCAATGAGGTTCTTAAACAAAAGCTGTGGTTTATCACATTATTGTGTAGGTAGCTAGCTGCTTGATAGATAATTCCTTGGCCGTATTATTAAGCAGTTTACACATTGCGCTTTTTTCAAGATACAATCAGTAGTCCAGCATGATACAGTATGTACTTAGATACATACTGTACATATGTTGTCAGTTTTATGACACGTATACCTCACCTCTCATCCTGTACACGTGAGATAATAATAATTGCACTAAGAGGTATTCTGCCGGCCATTTCTACTGCCCCCGCTCTTCATGAACACATTTTAAAATGGGCTTTTGGCCGTAAGGTCACTAGTTTCAGAGATGCATTGACTAGCATCGTGGCACGGCCATGTTAATCTTCCCCAAACCTTTGGGCTCACCCCCTGTAGATCTGCTTAAAGAGGTCACATTCATTACAGTAGCCTTGCTTCTCTTGGTTAGCATAGTGCTCACAGCCTAGGGTTTTACAGCGCTGCTTTGTCTTCTCTTTAGGTGCCCCTGCCCTCTCCCTGCGACTCTCTCTCTGCCCCCGCGTGTTTCGCGTGTGGCACTCTGGACACAGGTCTGTGCAGCCGGGGGAGATGTTACTGCAGCCACTCCGCCTACACGTTGCCTGGGTCTGGGTCTGCGTCTGTCTGGTTTTGTCTCTTTCTGGTTTAGCTGTTCGCTGCAGAGAGAGAGAAAAACAGAGGAACATTGTCACTTGTGGAGACAAATCATTCAATCTGATCTAAGACTTTTATTTACTCTCTGAAACATTGTAGAAAATTATCTGCAATTCAAAATGTGGTGTACAGCCACTGGGCCCTGTGTGAGAGGGAAGGAGACACTCACCATGACCAGTGGAGGGGAGTGGGTGCCGGGAGCCCTGGTAGCAGCCTGGTTGAGCCTGGTGCTCTGCTCCTTTACGTAGCACTTGTTGCAGTAACCCTCCAGCATGACCTTGCCCATGGCCCCACAGTCCGGGCCCCGACAGCGCGAAGCATCCTGGAAACCTGCCTCTGACGCGTGACGACTCTGGATTGGAGCAGGGGGAGGATGAGGGGTCGCCACTGGGGGAGGTGAACACAGCAAAACCACACGTCAAACTCACATATGACCACACATAATATCAACTTATCTTGAGATTCCAGTAAATTTGCAGGTTTCCCAGTACTGTCTAGTGTAAACATTTTGTTTGTTTCATGTTGTCTCTAAGTATACTGATATATATGTAGATTAATAGTAGACATGACAACTGTGGGTTTGATGTGGCCTGATTCCCTTTGATGAAATCAAGGTTTTGCTGGGAAATGATTAGAATAGCATTTCTTGTTAAAATGACTATGAGCAAGCGGCTGATTAGACTTACGGTGGTTGGTCTGATAGTCCAGGTAACAGATGGTGCAGAATCCAAGATTCTGTTGAGTCCCGAAGAACTGGCATCCCGACCTCTTACAGGGCCGGCCAGACGTGTGGCCGTTGAGAGCCGAGGTGCCTGAGCGCTCAGAGTCCCTTGGCTGGGGCTGGGTCCATAACGACCCAGAGGAGGCCTCTATCCTGGCTGTTGCCGGTGGCTGGGGATCCTCGCCCCTCTCCGTAGCAGTCCTCTGGAGGCACGGGGGGCACAGTCCGTTAAATATCCTGAAGGCCTTCTGGTGGCACACGTTGCACCGCTCTGTCTCCTGCTCCCGTCCCGCGCCCCACTGGGGCCAGCCAAGGTGGGCAGGCAGGGGGAGGCCCGATGGGCCATCAGCAGTGGGTGCATTCTGCCGGGTGTTGAAGCAGCGTTCACACAGACCATCGTGCTCCACACTGAGGGTGAAAAGGCAGCCGGGTGTCTTGCACTTCATGGCGTGGGTCTCGCTGTACAGGCTGAGGCTGGGCGCCGTGGGTGGGGGAGGGACAGAGCGTGGGCTGGATAACACTGCCCGGCAGCCACTACTACACTCTGGCTCACAAGCCTGACCACCGCCTTTCGTAGGAGCGGCCTCTATCCTCCCGTTAGGCTGGCCCTGGCGTTTCTCAAAGCACTCGTGGCAGTGTGGCTGGGTGTCCACGGAGACGTAGAAGGTGCATCGTGGTGTGGCACAGCGGATCTCGATAAGGGACAGCTGAGACACGGAGAAGGGGGGTGGTCTATGGGGCTGGGCGGCCCACAGTTGGTCCTTGTCCTCCTGCCAGCGCTTGTACTCGTGGTTGACCAACTGGAGGTAGTCCTCCATCAGGTTCATGTCCTCAGGCAGGTTCCCTTCATCCAGCCTGGGAGAAGCAACATGGAACACACTCAGAACTATTGATAGGCTAATCACACACCTCTCGGCCAGGTCGTCATCTATTGACAATTGGTTCTCAACTGACCCACTCGATTAAATAAGGTAAATACAAATGAAGTACTATTATGCCACAAACATACTTTTAAAAACAGATTTGTAGTGCTTTATATCCTGTTCTCTGTAGTTCCCCATGCCTCTAGTGTCCCACCCACCTGGCAGCGTTGATGATGCGTGTGGTGTCATAGCCCAGTCCAATGACAGGGATTTCAATCAGCATCAAGTAGTCCTTCAGCAGCCTCTCCTTCTGTGTCTGCTCCTTCTCCATCAGGAAGTGCACCTTGAGCTCCTCGAAGCCCCCACGACCCGGGTTGATCAGCGGCACCGCTCGGATCTCTGGGGCACACAGTCATAATAATAATACATGAATAATACATAGGTGTTCGGTATATACCACTGTTCTGGGACCCAATGACGCCGTACAACAAAAACAGCAGAAGAAATTACTACATTTAGTAGGATGCGGTATATAGGTCACATTCACCCTCATTCTACAAGCACTCCTCAACAGGGTAATCTATCAATGACGGTTACTGTACACACCCGGGCCACTGTCTTTGATGGTGATGAGGGGGGCAAAGTGCTGGGAGTCGTAGCCGAGCACTATGGGGTATTTGTAGCACTCCCCTGGAGGCCAGTGTAAAGGCAGGTAGATGCCCCCCACATTGAGGGGAGAGAAGGAGGAGCAGGATTTCATGCTACGTAGCACCTGGTCTGTAAGGATACAGCCATGAGTTAGACACTGGACACCATACTTGACTGATTGCTTCTACTGCAATAGCAGACAGACCTACAGAAAGAGGTACAGAAACTGTACACACCAGACCAGGGTCAAAATAATTTGTCAAACACTTTAAAAAATGTATGCTTGAGTTTGACCTGTACAATTGAACCAACAGAATAGAGACGGAGCATACTTGTACAATGTAAACAAAACTTCTGATGAACTGAATGATGAAAGGCTCCATTGAGAATGGCTGTACCTGCGATGACAATGATGGGCCTGCGGAGGATGTTTGAGAGGACAAAGATGTGTATGTCTTCCAGGGAGTCAAACTGCAGCCCGTTGCTGCTGGATACAGGTGATGCCATCTTGATGATCTTCTCCCATTCCTCCTCCCAATTCTGAAAATACAAAACATTTTGAGATAGTAGTATCTTAATGTTCAAAGCAGCCTAACAGGTGAAACTACTAACAGACCTGGGTGATACTACTAACAGGTGATACTACTAACAGACATGGGTGATACTACTAACAGGTGATACTACTAACAGACCTGGGTGATACTACTAACAGGTGATACTACTAACAGTACCTGGGTGATACTACTAACAGGTGATACTACTAACAGACCTGGGTGATACTACTAACAGGTGATACTACTAACAGACCTGGGTGATACTACTAACAGGTGATACTACTAACAGGTGATACTACTAACAGACTTTGGTGATACTACTAACAGGCGATACTACTAACAGGTGATACTACTAACAGACTTTGGTGATACTACTAACAGGTGATACTACTAACAGACCTGGGTGATACTACTAACAGACCTGGGTGATACTACTAACAGGTGATACTACTAACAGGTGATACTACTAACAGGTGATACTACTAACAGGTGATACTACTAACAGACTTTGGTGATACTACTAACAGGTGATACTACTAACAGACTTTGGTGATACTACTAACAGGCGATACTACTAACAGGTGATACTACTAACAGGCGATACTACTAACAGGTGATACTACTAACAGGCGATACTACTAACAGGTGATACTACTAACAGGCGATACTACTAACAGGTGATACTACTAACAGGCGATACTACTAACAGGTGATACTACTAACAGGGATACTACTAACAGATACTACTAACAGGTGATACTACTAACAGGTGATACTACTAACAGGTGATACTACTAACAGGTGATACTACTAACAGACTTTGGTGATACTACTAACAGGTGATACTACTAACAGACTTTGGTGATACTACTAACAGGCGATACTACTAACAGACCTTGGTGACACTACTAACAGGCGATACTACTAACAGACCTGGGTGATACTACTAACAGGTGATACTACTAACAGGTGATACTACTAACAGGTGATACTACTAACAGGTGATACTACTAACAGGTGATACTACTAACAGACCTGGGTGATACTACTAACAGGTGATACTACTAACAGACCTGGGTGATACTACTAACAGGTGATACTACTAACAGGTGATACTACTAACAGGTGATACTACTAACAGACTTTGGTGATACTACTAACAGGTGATACTACTAACAGACTTTGGTGATACTACTAACAGGCGATACTACTAACAGGTGATACTACTAACAGGCGATACTACTAACAGGCGATACTACTAACAGGCGATACTACTAACAGGTGATACTACTAACAGGCGATACTACTAACAGGTGATACTACTAACAGGTGATACTACTAACAGGTGATACTACTAACAGACTTTGGTGATACTACTAACAGGTGATACTACTAACAGACTTTGGTGATACTACTAACAGGTGATACTACTAACAGGTGATACTACTAACAGGTGATACTACTAACAGACTTTGGTGATACTACTAACAGGTGATACTACTAACAGACTTTGGTGATACTACTAACAGGCGATACTACTAACAGGTGATACTACTAACAGGCGATACTACTAACAGGTGATACTACTAACAGGCGATACTACTAACAGGTGATACTACTAACAGGCGATACTACTAACAGGCGATACTACTAACAGGTGATACTACTAACAGGTGATACTACTAACAGGTGATACTACTAACAGGTGATACTACTAACAGACTTTGGTGATACTACTAACAGGTGATACTACTAACAGACTTTGGTGATACTACTAACAGGCGATACTACTAACAGACTTTGGTGATACTACTAACAGGCGATACTACTAACAGACCTTGGTGACACTACTAACAGGCGATACTACTAACAGACCTGGGTGATACTACTAACAGGTGATACTACTAACAGGTGATACTACTAACAGGTGATACTACTAACAGGTGATACTACTAACAGGTGATACTACTAACAGACCTGGGTGATACTACTAACAGGTGATACTACTAACAGACCTGGGTGATACTACTAACAGGTGATACTACTAACAGGTGATACTACTAACAGGTGATACTACTAACAGACCTTGGTCAAATATATACAATACGTCAAACACTTTCAAATACTTGGGCTGCACTTGACATAGCTTGCCTGGTACAATGACACCAATGGAATAGGCCCAAAAGTGCAAACTCCAAAATAAATTAAGCACGCCTTACTATACTTTCCAAGTATCTGACATTATGCAATTATCATTATGCACCCAGGTCTGCCATAGTAACACCATCATAGCCGTAGCAGGGCCTCCGTTCCTCACCATGGTGCTGTAACGCAGGCCAGTCTGGGTGAACTCCTGAGACTGCAGCAGCTCAGTCTGGAAACGGGCTCTGAAGTTGCCCGTGTCTGTCTCCTTTAGCACGCTGAACAGGGCCTTCCTCAGGACCAGGTCTGTGTCCTGCACCCCCAGCATGTACTGAGATGCAGCATGGAGAAGACAGTTCCCATCTCCTGCAACACATGAGAAATGGGAGTAGATATTACATACGGCACAGGATCCCCACTAGAACACATGTAAACAATAATAGCATGACCTAGACTTGCGTAAGGGGGATATCACATCCTTTATTAATAACAAGCCTGTGTCAACAAATATGTCGACTGACTTTATTATGTTGACGCATTCAACTTTGTAGAACTCCGTCTGGTTTGAGCCAGACACGTACAGTAGATGTTACGTTTATCTCGAGTCCTTTAATAGGAATCTGTGTTTATGTGAAATACAAAGTGCCCATCCTCACATCACCACAGGTAATACTGCAAGTCATTAACGGCAAAACTATCCATGACAGACAAAGACCTGTATCGCTTGGAGAAAATAGTCTAAAAGGAGAGGGGATTTCCAGACAAGCTCTCACAGTGCTCTTTAGGCATCCATTATATCTGACCATCATTCATCACCTTACAGAGGAAATATAAAAAGGCCTGAGAAAGATTGATGTCAGACTCTATCAGCACTGTTAGTTTTTGTGGTGTACTTTTATCTGCATTCCTTTTTTATCTTCTTTGAGAGACCAGAGAAAAACGTTGTGCAGGTACTGTGGGCTTTGACACATTAGCCTGGTCCCACACTTTATGTACAGAGGGGAGAACAAGTATTTGATACACTGCCGATTTTGCAGGTTTTCCTACTTACAAAGCATGTAGAGGTCTGTATTTGTTATCATAGGTACACTTCAACTGTGAGAGACCGAATCTACAACAAAAATCTAGAAAATCACATTGTATGATTTTTAAGTAATTAATTTGCATTTTATTGCATGACATAAGTATTTGATCACCTACCAACCAGTATGAATTCCGGCTCTCACAGACCTGTTTTTCATTAAGAAGCCCTCCTGTTCTCCACTCATTACCTTTATTAATTGCACCTGTTTGAACTCGTTACCTGTATAAAAGACACCTGTCCACACACTCAATCAAACAAACTCCAACCTCTCCACAATGGCCAAGTCCAGAGAGCTGTGTAAGGACATCAGGGATAAAATTATAGACCTGCACAAGGCTGGGATGGGCTACAGGACAATAGGCAAGCAGCTTGGTGAGAAGGCAACAACTGTTGGTGCAATTATTAGAAAATGGAAGAAGTTCAAGATGACGGTCAATCACCCTCGGTCTGGGGCTCCATGCAAGATCTCACCTGGTGGGGCATCAATGATAATGAGGAAGGGGAGGGATCAGCCCAGAACTACACGGCAGGACCTGGTCAATGACCTGAAGAGAGCTGGGACCACAGTCTCAAAGAAAACCATTAGTAACACACTACACCGTCATGGATTAAGATCCTGCAGCGCATGCAAGGTCCCCCTGCTCAAGCCAGTGCATGTCCAGGCCCATCTGAAGTTTGAGAGAAGGTCATGTGGTCTGATGAGACAAAAATAGAGCTTTTTTGGTCTAAACTCCACTCGCCATGTGTTTGGAGGAGGAAGAAGGATGAGTACAACCCCAAGAACACCATCTCAACCGTGAAGCATGGAGGTGGAAACATCATTCTTTGGGGATGCTTTTCTGCAAAGGGGACAGGACGACTGCACCGTATTGAGGGGAGGACAGATGGGTCCATCTATCGCGAGATATTGGCCAACAACCTCCTACCCTCAGTAAGAGCATTGAAGATGGGTCGTGCCTGGGTCTTCCAGCATGACAACGACCCGAAACACACAGTCAGGGCAACTAAGGAGTGGCTCCGTAAGAAGCGTCTCAAGGTCCTGGAGTGGCCTAGCCAGTCTCCAGACCTGAACCCAATAGAAAATCTTTGGAGGGAGCTGAAAGTCCACATTGCCCAGCGACAGCACCGAAACCTGAAGGATCTGGAGAAGGTCTGTATGGAGGAGTGGGCCAAAATCCCTGCTGCAGTGTGTGCAAACCTGGTCAAGAACTACAGGAAACTGTAATTGCAAACAAAGGTTTCTGTACCAAATATTAAGTTCTGCTTTTCCGATGTATCAAATACTTATGTCATGCAATAAAATGCAGCTGAATTACTTAAAAATCATACAATGTGATTTTCTGGAGTTTTGTTTTAGATTCCGTCTCTCACAGTTGAAGTGCACCTATGATAAAAAATTACAGACCTCTACATGCTTTGTAATTATGAAAACCTGCAAAATCAGCAGTGTATCAAATACTTGTTTTCCCCACTCTATCAGTCTTCTATTGTTGTCATCACGCCATACAACATGGCTAAAAAAGACTGGACCACTAGGCCTAAGACACATACAGAATTGGTTTAAACTCTAACTGTATTTTAATTAGACAGTTGTATGGTCCATTGGCACGTTAACACTGAAATAACCTAAACTAAATAAGAGAATGAAAGAACAGCCTCCAGTGATGACTGGATAGGGTGACAGACAGGGGCTGAATGAGTAAATCAGGTAAACGAGTTGCGTATGCAGGTTTTAATCCAAGTTTAAGAAATCAATGGTAAACTCTATGGAGAAAATGTTGACTCTTATTGCAGGGCGGCGGGTCTTTTTGTCATTGTGAAACATCAGTGAGTACGGGGAGCCTAGCTCGTCTGAAATACCCTGCTGCCTGCCACACTAAAGAGAGGAATTTCCCTGAGTGTGGTTCTCTGTGACTAAGTGCCGTGAGGCTGCTTTCTTCCCATGTCTGCTGCTCCATAGACATCAGACTCTGGACTTTCCAGAGGGGCGGAGCTTGGCTCGGCTGGAACGCTTTCTCTTTACGAGCTTCGCCGACGACCAGTAGAGGTCTCATTTTCGCGTGGGATTATATATTTTTATATTTACACACGCATATTTCTCTACTTAAGAAAGGAAGTTCTGAGTACTGACATCTGACACCTTCTGCCTTCCTCTTTTTTGTCTTCCGCCAGGCTGAAGAACCAGTCTGGGCCTGTAGAGGTGGACACTGTGTTGCACCACAGTTTGTATATATGTACTACTATATATGCACTGCTATATATGTATTACTATGTGCACCACTATGTAATATGTACACCACTATTATACCTATGTAATATCTGCACCCCAGTCTGTAGATACCAGCTGCCAATAGAGGCAGGACATGAGCCTAGTAGGGATACAAGGGAAAGGGGCCTAAAATGTTTTTTCTCTTTCTATCCTTTAAACAATTTGATGTATGAGGGGAAAGCTTTCCGTCAGTAAAGGGAACATTCTACCCGAGTAACAACAAACCTCCGCACAGAACAGGAAATCTTGATTATGTTCCATCTTAAGGTTGAATCATACTGGACGAAAACCTATTTCTGGTAAAAACACACTATGCTTGTTGTGTTGTCAGAATCTTCATATGTAGACGTAAAACGTATACCTGGGGTGTATTCAGTGATTTGAAAAGATTTGACATGTTGCAGATAGAAATGGAATGAGATCTGACACAATTGCCTATTTTAAATGATAAATGGCAAATGTATATGTACTTCTACATAATACATTTCTATCTGAACTTTCTGTAATGTTGCACTCTGCCGAACACTGAACAGACCCCTACAGTTGTATATTAATCAGACAATAAAAAATCAAATATCCTGGGCAACCCAGGTAACCCTGCCTTTGAATGTCTGCCGTCAGACTATAAAATATTGTTGGTAAATGGGCAATTCCCTGGGAAAGTCAACCTGAGCATGCACAATAAAGTTAGTCATTTGCAAACGAAACCACTTTCATAATTATCCAAGGTCTAAATGTTGGAGTGCAAGCTTTATTTAACCAGTTGAATTTGGGCCAATACAGAGTAGGAGAGCTTGTTTTCCCACTCACAGCTGTCCACTCGTGTTTGTTAAAAGGTTGAGATGTTAATGAAGTAATACAGACCTAATGGAATGTCTTCAGTTGTATTTGCTTATCTTACAGTCTTGTGAAGATGGGGGATGGGGGGGGGGGGGCAATGTAACATCTAAGCCCCTTACATGGGATCGTCTTGAAACTTACTCTGCAATGTTAACTTTCATCAAGTTGTTTATATATGAGTATCCTTTTTCAGCGTTATGATGGTCGTAACATCTATAACGGTTGTGGATGTGATGATATAGATTTATCATATCTTACCTTCAAAAGCATGTGCATTCACACATTTTGTGTGCTTGTTCTGGGATGTAATTCTTAGACTTTTACAGAAGTAATATTGATATATTGAACATTATGTGATATAATTTCCCATACATGGTAGGAGTTTTTTAAAGATAGAAAGATGAAAAGAATGTTTATCCACAATCTGTGATTAGTCCTGGAGTGTTATTCAAATGAAACCCCTCAAAATATGCTGACTTCATTCAGGGTCCAGTAAAATGGATTGGTGTTATATGCACATCTACAGTATTTTACCTCATTTGCATAATGTTATATCATATTTCCAATAAGGTGTAATACAAGAAAAATGACATATTTGTGTCTACATTCAGTTGGTAAAGGTTCATTTTGAAATACACTACCGTTCAAAAGTTTGGAGTCACTTAGAAATGTCCTTGTTTTTGAAAGAAAAGCTCATTTTTTGACAATTAAAATAACATAAAATTAATCAGAAATACAGTGTAGACATTGTTAATGTTGTAAATTACTATTGTAGCTGGAAACGGCTGATTTTTTATTGAATATCTACATAGGCGTACATAGGCCCATTATCAGCAACCATCGCTCCTGTGTTCCAATTGCACATTGTGTTAGCCTTTTAAAATTATAAACTTGGATTAGCTAACTGATCATTAGAAAACCCAGACTCAAAATGGCCAGAAACAAAGATCTTTCTTCTGAAACTCGTCAGTCTATTCTTGTTCTGAGTAATGAAGGCTCTTGTACAATGCTATGTAGTACTCCACAGAACTGCGTAAACTGGCTCTAAGCAGAATAGAAAGAGGAGTGGGAGGCCCCGGTGCACAACTGAACAAGATGATAAGTACATTAGAGCGTCTAGTTTGAGAAACAGACGCCTCACAAGTCCTCAACTGGCAGCTTCATTAAATAGTACCCCCAAAACACAAGTCTCAACGTCAACAGTGAAGAGGCAACTCCGGGATGTAGGCCATCTAGGCAGAGTTGCAAAGAAAAAGCAATATCTCAGACAGGCCAATAAAAAGACAAGATTAAGATGGGCAAAAGAACACAGACACTGGACAGAGGAACTCTGCCTAGAAGGCCAGCATCCTGGAGTCGCCTCTCCACTGTTGACACTCTAATGTACTTGTCCTCTTGGTCAGTTGTGCACAGAACAAGAATAGACTGAGGAGTTTCAGAAGAAAGATCTTTGTTACTGGCCATTTTGAGCCTGTAATCGAACCCACAAAATCTGATGCTCCAGATACTCGACTAGTCTAAAGAAGGCCAGTTTAAAATGCTTCATTAAATCATAAAAAACGTTTTTAGCTATGCTAACATAATTGCAAAAGGGTTTTCTAATGATCAGTTAGCATTTTACAATGCTAAAATTGGAATTGGCTAACACAATATGCTGTACGCTCTGTACGCCTATGTAGATATTCCATTAAAAATCTGCTGTTTCCAGTTACAATAGTAATTTACAACATCAACAATGTCTACACTGTATTTCTGATCAATGTGATGTTATTTTAATGGACAAAAAAAAAAAGCTTTTCTTTCAAAAACAAGGACATTTCTAAGTGACCCCAAACTTTTGAGCGGTAGTGTGCATAAAGGAAAACAATGACCCTGATAGGATGTGGGGTATGGCCTTACCCTATACAGTATATTATCAAGGCTACCTGTAATCCTAAGATACTATGCTTTTTGCTGACATCTTAAAAACGTTCCAGATGACCAAACATTTTTATGTCTATTTCAGACTCCGTAACTTTCATAATGGAGGGTGTAACATCCATAACGGTAGCCATTTCCTTCTAAAGGAATATTGCAAATTAAAATATTTTCAAAAGTATTGTTTTTGTGTTCAACCAAACCTTTCCTTCGAAATGGCTATCCATGTTTCAACCTAGGACTTACAAACTCAGACTTTTGCTAATATGTTGTCTTCCCAAAAAGCTTGTCCATTTCATGTAACATCCATAATGCCTCTTACTTGCTTCATTTCTCCACCATGCCAATATTTAGATTTGAGCTTTTTGGGATATACACTCACCCTAAGGGTTACTATAGATGCACACATCAACCTTTTCATTTATATTTTGTTTGGCCATTCTGTGACACATTAAAGTTGTGATTTTGCCTAAAACCAGTATGTGGTATTCTCAGTATTCTCATTTAGAATACTGTGAATTTTTTGTCAGCAACAGAATGACCATCCATTATTTGGCAACAGTGGGAATCCACTGGCTCACAATGTCCTGCTTTGTCTCTCATGTCCTGCTCTGCTTCTCCTGTCCTGTTCTTATTCACCGGTCACCTGACACAATAGATTAATTCCAGTGAGTCAGCAGCCAGCCAGCAACAGACAGGGTGGTCCTCCTCAGTCTGAAAGTCCTCTGCTGAAAGTCATGGCTGCTGTGTTATTCATAGGAGAGGCTATTGTATACGCTGATTTCCCAAATCAAGGCCTAGCTGGGCCCTCCAGAAACTTCTATGAGAAAATGCTATCCTTTTGTAAGGAAGGAAATATGTATCATGTTAAAGGGTGTTTCTGAATTGGATTTCCAGGAAGACAAACTTTTGTTATCACTATCATTTTACTGGAAATACTGTAGTTTCAACATGTAGAGAAAAGCCAATAGCCTATGATTCATGTACTGTTACTTTGTTATGACAGCATTAAATTACCAAAAGTTCAAGACGTCTATTCCACAGGTGATAAGATATTTACCCTCAATAAGACAACACAAAAGCAAGCCTAATAACCTGGTTATATCTCCTCCTGACAATAACATTCCATATTTGCAATGATTCAATGAAATTACAGGATTGACATGGTAACTCACCCACGTGTGAGTCAAGACAGGTGGGTGTGTTTGCTGTATGATTTGTGAATAAAGGTCCAACTCACTTAGCTACTTATTGAGAGAAGGGGTATACCCAAACCTCCACTGCAAGGTATGAATCTAACCAGACGGAAACTGAGCACTACAGAGTTTGAATGCGTCAACAGAATAAATTCAGTCAACATGGTCTTTAGAAAAATGGTGGGGAAATGATCACTATGACACCATAGAATTTCTGCTTTGGGATCTCCCACATAATTACCCTAGACGTCAGGATTTAGATACGCTGAACAAATCCTGTACTGTAAATCTTCAGAGTCATGTTAGGTACCAGTCAAATCAAGAGCTGCTAATGGTCATTCGAAAAGATAATCAATCTCACCATTGTCATTTACCATAATGTCTGAGTACCCGTGTTTCCCCTATATTGATTTAGCAGCGTTGGCCCAGCGCTTTTAAATGGATATTTGTTGGCTCAATGACTGGAAGTCTATGTTAACAGCTAGCATGTCATTGTGCTAACGCTAGTAGCAATGCACCCCACTACCCCAAGTTACCCTGCCACTGCTGCTGAAAGAACTCATAGGGGAAACAGTATGAGTAACTCTTACTCTTCAGTGTCAAGGTCTTTCAAACTCCTTTGACAAATACCATCTCCCCTACTACCAGCAAGAGGAACAGAAACCCAAACTAATACATTACCATTGGTTCTCAATGGCACCATCTTCTTGACCTCGCGGCACCAGTTGAGCTTCTTCTCCTGCTCTAGGGAGCTCTGCATGGCCCTGTCCAAGATGGCTGCCTGGATGACCTGTTGGAAGGCCTGGGGGAACTGGCTCATGCGGATCATCTCCAGGGTGTAGCGGTGCATTCCCCGCAGGTGGTGCATTAGGCCTCCGCTGGCCGCTGGCTTCACCACATCGTTAGGCACCCGCTCCCGGATCTTGACCGCTTTCAGCAGGTTACTCACAAAGAGGAACTTGGGCAGGAAATTCTGTCCCTGGGACATGGTGTTCACCAGATGTAATGTGTACAAACGCAGAACTGAAGAGGAGAAAAATAAAAAGTTGTTGGTTGGTTTCATTGGCAGCACGTGGTTCTGATCACTGGACTATACGGGCCACTTCTAATACTAGACAAATTGTGGGTAATGAATAAAGACAAACAAGAGGGCTTTTGTGTTCTTTTCCAAGTTAGAATTTCCCCACAGCCTCTGCCGCCCCAATGGGATTGAGGCACATGACAGACGCCTTCTACAAACTGATGGTGATTTCCAGACCCAAAGCCACTGCCCAGACCCACAGCGCTGGGCAGTGGCTAGTAGAAATCATAAGGCCCACTCACACCCACCATCACAGAAAAGTCGTTAATACTGACAATGATGCATAAGAACTGCACAGGATGGAACTATTAAAAACCCTTACAATTCTTTTCAGTATTCAAGATGGAGGACCATTGAAACAGGAACTTGAAAGTAATGTGTTTTAACATCAAGAATAACACATTGCTCATCAATCATAAGTCATCTCCCATCTGTAGAACAGTCTGTCAGATATCTGTACCCATTTCATATATGACAATATGCTGTTAAAACCTTATGGAAAGGTACCTACCTACAATGTGAAATATACTGTAACTGTATATTATGGGCACCATATACATTATTTAGAACAAAACAATTCAAGCAACAAAGCAATTCAAGCATCCATCATCAATTACGGTATAGATTACCTTGAAGGCGCATAATGTCATTGTAGGAGAACCTCTATATATCCATGTAATAAGGAGACTGTCGCTCTTTCGATATTGGCAGACATTGAAGCGTTGGCACAATGGTGAGCGCTGCGGTTTACACAAAACACAATAACAGGAGTCTGCTGACGTCCGGATTACGTAATTCCTCTGACAGCAACGGTTGAAACATTGTAACATTGCATCGCGAGTATTGTCAAAAACATAGTTACAATGTAACATTAATTATTTAATCCACTGGGTAATGTTTTTTTAATTGCTTGAGGGTGACGTCTTCGTAAACAATGGCTGTCAGAACCATGGCGCCCATGCCAACGCGCATACCTCTGTCTGTGTCCCCAGAAACTCAATGCTACGACCAAGGCCTCTCAATGTTAGTCAATAGTACATATATTTCAAATGCTTAAATGAAAGCGAGTTACAATCCTTGGTAAATAAATATAGAGAATATGAATGAATATTACCTGTGCAATATGTCGGTACAAAGACTACCAACAAAGCCTAAGGATGCTCCGGGTAGTCCTCTGCCACTTCAATCAGGTTAACCGCAGCAGTCCACACAACGCCATTCAGCTTTCTGCACAATCAATTCTATTTTGGTTGATTCACTGTATAGACCGTCAAAGCATAGATCACGTCCCCCAACTTAATTTAGTTAATGTAGACGGAGAAAAAAAACTGACTAAAGGGGATTTCCAGTGTTAGGGACTTTCCACATATCTCTGTCACAACCTTCAGACGTAGTTACATCTCACACACAATAGGTGGTGTCTGAGCGAAACGCCATTAGGCTACGTTCTCCGGGTTGTGTTGGTGACGAATAGCGTACTGAAACGCCTGGTCCCACCTACCGTGCACAGACGAGCGTTAGTGAGCACAAAGAGGGAGCGTCATTTTCTGACTCTTGTGAGACAGACAGCCAGCCCTAGAATAAATAATTACATTGAAATGAGAGAAGTCCTGAATCTGACCTAAACACTGAATTAGATGAATGCATAACATGTAGGCTTACTACATACGCTAGTCGTATTATGGGAAAAATATATTTCTCCAATCTATTTGACCTTTAGTTAACTAGGCAAGTCAGTTAAAAACAAATTCTTATTTTCAATGACGGCCTAGGAATAGTGGGTTAACTGCCTTGTTCAGGGGAAGAAAGATATGTTTACCTTGTCGGCTCAGGGATTCGATATTTCAACCTTTCGGTTACTAATCCAACGTTCTAACCACTAGGCTACCTGCCGCCCCAAAATGCATTGTCATGAATAGAATATAATGCAATATAATATAATTGATACTTCATTGTCCATTTTTTTAGAATGGCTGCTGGTCTGCCTCTCTATCCTCTCAACAGTGTAGGTAGGCTACACATACTGTGCTCAAGGATTTGCAAACACATTTACATGGAGATATCTGATTAATCTCAAATAATTATTCTAGGGTGAGGGGTTTACACACAATTCATTTGAGTTTATTAACAAATGTAATGAATATAAAAGGATATGTGTAATTACACGTAACCTCATGTCTACTCTATATAGACAATTATTTGCACCAGTCTTCATAACCAACCCTCAGCTACACAGAGCCTCATACTTTAACTGCATTGTAAATAAGAGTGTTTAGGTGCTCCCCCTCTGGTGTAATGCAGTCTGATGAAGGTATGTTGCAGCAACTGTAGAGGAAGTCAGGAAAGAATTTACCTGGTCCTCTACCAGATAGCAAATGTGCAGTGTAGAACTAAATCTATACGAATTGCAATGGCATTATTGCTAATGAAATCCATGGTCCATAAGCATGACAGACAGCTCGATCAATTAAACTGCAACAATTTGATTTCATACGGTATACAGTACAATACTAAAGTTAAACTTGAGTCATTACTAGCGCTGCGTCACTATAGTCAAAGAGGAAGTGGCGAAGAGAGAGGTTTTACTCCGCCCTAAATCGTCTACGAAAATATGCCCACTAAGTGGATTTTTTGTTGTTGTGTGGTGTCGTATTTGGTCAACACAAAATATAATTGCTAATTTGCTACGTGAGGCTTATTTGATCGAATAGACGTTTCGTAATAGTTACAAATGCACTGATATAAGTGTGAATAACGATTTATGGGAGTTGTGCCTGTTGTCATAGAGATAGATAGAGGACTCATCGTGAATATAACCCACTTTAGCATGGACATTGCTATTTAGGGCTTCCACTATTTTAAAGTAGTCAACTGGGTGGGTATTCCTATGAGTTGGGCGCAATCAGCCAATATAGAAGAAGAAAATTGACTACTTTAAAATGGAGAAAGCCTAAATGGCGCTGCTCATGCTGTCACAGACGCTATAGTGGCACAGATACAAAGAGGAGTCCTCCCTCTCTATGGCCTGTTGTTCACACCCGTATCTGCCCTCTCATTGGCTAGAATGGTCCCACCTGATCTTGCCTCCTCCCGCCTGCCTTCCGTCTTGGAGGACATGTATTTCCATTGTTAGAGCGGTCACTTGACTATCTTTTCAATATAATAGACAATCTTTGCTATAGTCTAGCTAGCCTAAAGCCAATGCTTGGTGATATCAATCCTAAGCAGCAGTGACATCTATTGGATATAGTTATAAAAAGTAATTTTTGGGAAATGTGCAAAAAGTAACACAAGGGGGCAGACATGTTACGTGGTGAGAATGTCACAGAATAAAAGGTGGCCTATCATCCAAATTGACATGCACAAAGCAGATGCTCCATATTCTGCAATGGTTTAAATACTCCATGAAAGTACAAAACACAGATGGTACCAAAATATCTTACTCAAAAACAGTTCTCAACAGCATGAACTAGAATTGGGTGCATAGGCATGTCTTGAATTTCAATATTGATTGGTTCCCTCACCATCAAGTGGTTGCATTTACTCCACATGTAGCTGTTTAATAACTACAATCTTGTCGTTAAGGTTGGTTACTGCAGTGTATCCATGGCTTATTCATACCAATACAAAGATGAGAGAATCTTGATTGATACACTGTATACAATGAGGGTTTGGTCCATATAGGGGTGGCAGGGTAACCTAGTGGTTAGAGCATTGGACTAGTAACCGAAAGGTTGCAAGTTTGAATCCCTGAGCTGACAAGATACAAATCTGTCATTCTGCCCCTGAACAGTCAGTTAACCCACTGTTCCTAGGCCATCATTGAAAATAAGAATTTGTTCTTAACTGACTTGCCTAGTAAAATAAAGGTTAAATAAAAAATTATAAAATAGAAGATTTCTAATTGTATGGTTTGGTCAATGGGCCTTCAATGTGGAGATAGGGTGCACACAAACAATATACAAGTTTGTTGCTTAATTACACTTTGGATGGTGTATCCCAGTCACTACAAAGATACAGGCATCCTTCCTAACTCAGTTGCCGGAAAGGAAGGGAAATGCTCAGGGATTTCACAATGAGGCCAATGGTGACTAAAACAGTTACAGAGTTTAGTATTTTACAGTTATTGAATTCAGTATTTAGCCAACCGCAACATTTTATCTGCTGCCTTTCTAAAGGGAGGCTGGTGGTCAATGGACTTTACCAATGAGAAATGTAACCACAGTCATACACAGCAAATGCTTTACTGTATTCGATCACTGCCCTACAGTGCCTTCAGAAAGTATTCTCACCCCTTGACCTTTTACACATTTTGTTGTGTTGCAACCTGAATTTAAAATTAAGTTTAGATTTTTTTTGTCACTGGCCTACACACATTACCCCATAATGTCAAAGTGGAATTATGTTTTGCAACATTTTTACAAGTGACTAAAAAATGACAAGCTGAAATGTCTTGAGTCTGTAAGTATTCAACCCATTTGTTGTGGGAAGCCTAAATATGTGCTTAACAATTCACATAATATGTTGCATGGACTCACTGTGTGCAATAATAGTGTTTAACATTATTTTTTAATGACTACCTCTTTTCTGCACCCCACACGTACAATTATCTGTGAGATTCCTCAGTCCAGCAGTGAATTTCAAATACAGATTCAACCACAAAGACCAGGAAGGTTTTCCAATGTCCTGCAAAGAAGTTCACCTATTGGTTAACAAAAGGAGACATTGATTATCCCTTTGAGCATGGTGGAGTTAATAATTACACTTTGGATGGTGCATCAATACACCCAGTCACTACAAAGATACAGGCATCCTTCCTAACTCAGTTGCCGGAAAGGAAGGGAAATGATCAGGGATTTCACAATGAGGCCAATGGTGACTAAAACAGTTACAGAGTTTAATGGCAGTGATAGGAGAAAACTGAGTATGGATATACAACATTGTAGTTACTCCCCAATACTAACATAATTGACAGAGTGAAAAGAAGGAAGCCTGTACAGAAAAGTAATACTGAAGTAATACTGCAAAAAATGTGGCAAAGCAGTTAACTTATTGTCCTGAATACAAAGTGTTATGTTTGGGACAAATCCAATACAGCACTTATTGAGTACCACTCAATATTTTAAAGCATAGTGGTGGCTGCATCATGTTATGGGTATGCTTGTAATCATTAAGGACTGAGGAGTTTTTCAGGATAAAAAATAAACTTAATGGAGCCACAGGCAATATCCTAAAGGAAAAACTGGGTCCGTCTGCTTTCCACCAGACACTAGGAGATTAATTCACCTTTCAGCAGGACAATAACCTAAAACACAAGGCCAAATCTACAGGGGAGTTGCTTACCAAGAATACAGTGAACGTTCCTGAGTGGCCAAGTTACAGTTTTGACATAAATCGGCTTGAAATCTATGGCAAGACTTGAAAATGGTTGTCGAGCAATGATTAACAACCAATTTTACAGAGCTTGAAGAATTTTAAAAATAATATTGGGCAAATGTTGTACAATCCAGGTGTGTAAAGCCCTTAGAGACTTACCCAGAAGGATTTACAGCTGTAATCGCTGCCAAAGGTGATTCGAACATGTATTGACTCAGGGGTGTGAATACTTATGTAAATGAAATATTTCTGTATTGCATTTTCAATAAATATGCAATAAATATGCAAACATTTCTAAAAACATGTTTTCTCTTTGTCATTGTGGGGTATTGTATGAGAAAAACAATATATTTAGTCCATTTTGAATTCAGGCTGTAACACAACAAAATGTGGAATAAGTCAAGGGGTATGACTACTTTCTGAAAACACTATAGTGAACAGGACCAAAGTGACACTCATGGAACTATATTATGGTATACAGGGGTCCCAGTGTTTCAGAACTTCATGAAACAAATTGAAAGTACCTTTCATCCACTGTGAGCAATGGGAAGCAAAAAGTTTGTATCATAAACATAAACCGAATGGCTGGGTGTGCTGTTAAGATCACATAACTTGACATTTTGAGTTTTAAAGTGCAGTAAATGCATTTTGCACACACAAATAACATAATAATACAATTATATTTATAAACATTCTACAGCCTTTTGTATATTCTTGCCTGTCCTTTATCATGTGGTGTAGCACCTGCTAAACTGACAGTAGTATTTGCATGATAAAACATATACTGTAAGTTGTGTGGTGTACTGATTGCCTGTTGAACCTGCACCTGAGGGGTTAGAACCAAACTGCCAAGCATGGGAAATTACAGGGCAAATCACTGCCATACCATTGGCCCCAGTGCCATCTTGAGTCCAAAAGGAGGTGGGCAGATTGGTCCCTCACTTTTCACAAAGACGCAAAGGCGTGCTCTTTATGAAAGCTGGGGAAGTCTATAAAAATCAGCCTCTGATCTCCTCACCGGCAGTTTACCACTAAAACATTTTTATAATCAGCCTTTATTGTTCATTCCCTCCTTGTGGGAGATGCGCCCATGTTCATTTTTTAAAAGGGCAAATCAACCATAATTCAGTTTATAAACTGCTGCGGCGGGTGAGAATGCCTGGATGAATATTCATTAGCCTCCCTCAAGCTGCCACGCACTGTGATTCATTAGGCATATGTAAATATCACTCACTTTAATTGCCCCTAAACTGACTCAACATAATGTTGTCATTAGCAAATTATTACTTATTTGTGATACTAATGGTACAGTATGCTGTGCATGTTAAAAAACCCACATATATGATTGCAATTATAATCCCCTTTTTCAGGGCAGTTTGTTGTCCCATTGTCAGGGTGTTGAGGAGTCTGGTGTATTATGGACAGAGTTGGGGTGATGGTAATGAGTGAGTTAGGGAGGGAGGAAGGTGGGAGCTCTCATCTGCTCTGTTGATGTGCCAACAATTAAACAAACTGGCACTTTGATGGGTTTAGGACACCGTTGATTTTCTTCTCCCTCCCTGCCCTCCCCTGACTTCCTCTCCCTGCCCTCCCCTCACACACGGCAGCAGCGCTCCTTCACCATCTCATCTATCCCTCTCCTTTGCAGTGATTACCAGGATTAGTATGGCTGACTGGCATTAGTAGAAAGGTGCTGTAGAGGTGAGGCTGGGGCAGCACACTGCATGGCTTGTGACTGTGGTGTAGTCTGCCTCTCACAACCTTCTCCATTTGCTGCAAACACAATATTTTGCTACTTTTACATCTTTCACAAGCGCATCAAGACTGCACGTCTTGTAAACCATCTTTCGTTTACCACACTTTTTCATCAATAATTATGTATTTTTTTGTTCTCTTCTTTAAAAGTGGAATTTTGAGAAAAATATAAACACAAACAAATCTTAACTGATAATAGATTCTGAGCTCTATTTATTTTCTTAATTCCCCCTATTAGAATAACATATACATATTTATTTCAAGTGTTGATAAATGCTTCTAATGTTTTCAAAACATTTGTGTTTCATATTTTACTTAAAAATATCAACAGTGCCTCTATACATTGCCCCATTTTGCTACATTAGCATATAATTACATTACATTTTTTATCAAAGAATGTCCGCATATTTCATTTTATAAATGTGGCTTATTAGGCTTTGTTTGTTATTGGTAATGAGATCAGAATTTGTGAATTCAGTTAACTGATTTACAAATATTAACAACTTTAACTTCAATTTCAGTCTTTATCTTGTAGATTCTGTAGATTATGTCCATTCCAATTCATCATTCTCAAAATTCTATTGCTACAGAAAGAACAATTTCCTTCACCTAAATTTGGAACCAATTGGTGTTTCCTTTGTCAATATACTTACTGTTATAAACAAATTTATCCTCACCTATTTATTTGGTCAGTCATCAACAGACAAATTCTGCTTTAGTAACTAGGGATTTAATGATAATGAGAATATTCATGATTAGTTGTTTTTGTTGTTGTTATAAAGACTGGTCTGAAAATGAGACTGTTTAGTAATCCAGGCATGTATCACAAGTTCATGGTGACAAAACCGTGTTTGACCCTAACAGATCCTTAACCTGAAACTGGTCCAGGTTCTTGTAATTCAGTTGGGAATATATTCAGGGGGAAATCATGGAAATGTATTTGATGAGGGTGATGCCACATAAAACATTTTTAACTTCCACTACCAACACTAATACTCCCTCCTACCCCTGTAACCAACAACCTCAAATCCCTAACTCTGGGCATCACAAACGTGCACATTTTTTACAACCCAGCAATTAAGCTGTTTGGAGTTTTTTATGGGGCCAGTTGCACTCGGCACAACAACCATGACAAAACGGGGGAACAAAAAAAAAGAAGAGGGAAAGTAAGAAAGGAGAGAGGGAAATGGAGAAAAGGGAGAACGAGGTGAAAGGGGAGATGGAAAAGGAGAAAGGGGAGAGGGCAACCGAGAACAGGGAAAGAGAAAAGGAGAATGGGGAGAGGGAAAGGGAGAAAGGGGAGAAAAGGGAGAAAGGGGAGAAAGGGGAGAAAAGGGAGAAAGGGGAGAAAGGTCAGAGGGAAACGGATAACAGGGAGAGAGAAAGGGAGAATGGGGAGAGGGTAAGGGAGAAATGGGAGAGGGAAAGGGAGAAAGGGGAGGTAAGGGAGAAAGGGGAGGTAAGGGAGAAAGGGGCGAAAAGGCAGAAATGGGAGAAAGGGGAGAGGGAAAGAGGAAAGGGTAAGGGGAGAGAGGGAAAGAGGAGAAAGGGGAGAGGGAAAGAGGAGAGGGTAAGGGGAGAGAGGGAAAGAGGAGAAAGGGGAGAGGGAAAGAGGAGAGGGTAAGGGGAGAGAGGGAAAGAGGAGAAAGGGGAGAGGGTAAGGGGAGAAAGGGAAGAAAGTGGAGAAAAGGGAGAGAGAAAGGGGAGAAAGGGGAGAGGGTAAGGGAGAAATGGGAGAGGATAAGGGAGAAAGGGGAGAGGGTAAGGGAGAAATGGGAGAGGATAAGGGAGAAAGGGGAGAGGGTAAGGGAGAAAAGCTAATAAAGTAATGTGATTGATGATCCTCTTTTCCCAAAGGGTCCAACACCATGTAAATTGGCCCAGACAATGCATTATGGATTAGATCAGTTGAGTTTATAGCTTGTTAATGTGTCCCTCCCTCCTAACCCACACACAGCATCCTTCCCTCCCCACTAGCCTCTCTGCTTCTGTGCCGGCGATGACATGGTCACCTCATTGTCAGGGCATACTGATCTTTAGATGCAGATGGAGAGTGGTGTCTCTGCTGCAATCTGCCAGACGTTGCTGCAGTGCGGGGGTGAGTGTGTCTGAGAGAGGGAGATGCTGAGGCAGAGTGGAGACTTGCCCAAAGACAAGCAGTCAGCAGAGGACAGGGCTGCGGCCATGTCCCATCGTTCCTCTGGTGACCCAGTGTGGTCCACACAGCTAGTCGTCCTGTCCAGGGAGACAAACGTCAGGCCATCTGTTCAAAGTTGGAGAGGAAAGCGCTTACTTTGTTAGCCTAATACTGGGATTAGATTGAGGATGATTGGCCGAACTAGGGGGTTCCATGACCATGAGTGGTGCCCTGATCATTATACTGTTTACTGTGTCATCCCATTCATTTGGCATTTCATGGTTATGGTGTGGGTTAGGGTAAGAATAGATGTCCCTGGATCAGTGCATCCATACTCGCTCAACAGGTGAAATCCACAGTTTTACGAAATACATGCAGCATGTGCAGGGATGATATTCTGCATGCAGTCAATGGCGTAATAAAAAGTGAAACCTATCTAACAAATGTGTCACTGTTTAATTGATTTATGGTTGAAATATTAAAGTAATTTTGTATTTTACAAAGTACAGTAACCACACAGCATTTAAATAATTTGCATCCAATTTACCATAAAACTATTACCAGTTCCAGTCAACACAAAGCCAATACAAACCCGTTCATGGTGAAACAGTACAATAACCAACTATAATCACCTACCTATCAAAGACAATTTTGCTATGATATACTACATCTCTAAAATTGAAGTCAGTGCATCTAAGTAAATGGATAATTAACTAAAGTTACACTGTGTTTACCACTAAATAGAGATGTATGGGATGAACCCCCATCTTTCTCCTTCACAGGAGCTGGCAAACAGGCGTATATTAAAAGGGACACATTTAGCCGTTTTCTTCAATGTCGTAAAGAGGCTGTTTACATGATTGTTTTAAAATCCATCTGCTTCTTTTGACACGTCCAGATAATGTTGGGATTGTGTTGATTTGAAGGAATTTGTGCACCATATGCTGCCAGGGCCAGGCACCTTCATTTAGGCGAGAGACACTGCTGCAGGTCTTAATGGCAACATCATTTTAGCTTGTTTATCTAATGCGACTGTTTCATGTAATTTATAGAGCTGTTGGCTGGGTTCATTCCACCACTGCATGCTAAGGAGACAGACATAAGATATGCTAATGCAAATGTTGGCCCGAACTTTGCAGCAGTAAAACAAAGCATTTGCATTTGATATAGCACATAATAAACTGGTTATTAGCATTTTAAATATGTCAAACAAACTTGAAAAATGTGGGGTGCGCTGTTGGCTTTTATAGCTCACAGCCACACACACCACAGCCCCATATGAAAGTCTGTGATTTAATGTTTTTGTACAATGTCACATAAAGATGCTTAACTCTGTTGACAGGCCTAAACTGTCAATTATTCAACACACAATTTGTAAAAAGGACAGGAACAAGTATATTACTTTAAGTAAGTCCCATTAAGATTCTGTTCAAATGTGCCTAACAGAATATGTTACAGTATCCAACTTTGAGAAAACTATTGATGTCCTTTGTCCTCTTGCTTAAGGAGTTGTAAACATCGCATAAAGACTATTTGATTAAAGACATTAAGCTATATGATTGCTATGGAGCAAGACTATTCATCATCAGTTACTAAAGAGCACCTTTGTAATTCTACAGATTCAATACATCTGATACAGTACAGATGTAGGATCTTAATTTGATCACCCTCTGGCAGGAGATGCAGGAAACGTCAAACTTCTAGTGTATTTGAGGTTTAGAAAGGCTTCTGAAGTTTGTAATTTTCACTTTGAAATTTCAGACTTGATTTTCCTTTACAATTCTTTTTATCAACCCCTACAAAAATTACCATTAATAATAATCCATATAATAATTCACATTTCCTGTTGCTGCAGGATTATTTTCCTTCTGTAGCAAACTGGCTCAAATTAAGATCCTACACCCACCAGTACCTTGTGACTGACAGGAATAGACAGACAGACAGAGAGACAGACAGACTGACTGACTGACTGACTGACTGACTGACTGACTGACTGGACTGACGGACTGACGGACTGACGGACTGACGGACTGACGGACTGACGGACGGACGTATCCAAAGGGACTGGAGGACAATTATAAGAGTACAGATGGCCCTGTAAAAAAACACATTCAAACTCAGCCCTTTTGTTTTTATGTATTTTATTAGAGAAGCTGGTGTTGAATATATGTTTAGATTTACAATCTGATCAAACCAACAACAAAAATGACATATTTTGAGATCAGGCTGTTGTCCATTTCTATTAGGAAGAAAAAGTGACAATATGAAAATGGTTGATTCTATTATACAGCTTTTGAGATTTTACATTTCAATTGTACTTCTAGTAACTTAGATCAGTTTTAGGATATCTGATAGACTGTGTGTTTGTGTGTGTGTGTGTGCGCGTACATTTAACGCATGCGTACATGTATATATCTTTAGGAGTAAGCTGGTGAATAGAACCCACATGATTCCCAGTCATCGGCAAGACATTCTGTCCGTGCCACTCTCACCCCATTAGTATGGAAATGAGGCTGGTGTGACAGGTGGCCTCACAACCAACACAATTAACTTTCTCCATTAGCTGATGTGCTGACAAAACAGAGCGGGGCCAGGAGGAGCACAAAAACATAGGCCCTAAGAGAGAGCCACAGACAGACATGTCCCATACTCCCTTCCATTGCCTGGGCGTGGCTAGAATGACTCTCATAATATCCCCAAATTATCCGTCTCTCACTGCTCCCCACCGTTACTGAAAGGAAAGATTTGCACCATTCATCCTTTTCTCTTCTAACCCGTATGTTCCATCATTTTGGGACATGGATAGCTTTCTCCAACAACTGCCGCTATGGTCTGTGTGACAAGTTGTCTCTCTTGCTTAGCCACCTCTCGCTCTACACCCCCCCACTCCACCCCTATGTGCGCACACGCATGCACACACACATATACACAATCCCTTTAAAGCAACTCTCAGAGGGATAATTTATATATGCAAATGATTTGTTTCTTTGAAAATGTCTCCTTCCACAGAGAGGACGATTCTGCTTTGACAAGAAACGGCGACAAATGAGACTAATACCCCCAAATTGCTGCATCTCCTATCACAGGCCTATTAGCTATTCATTTATGGGCGAAGATTCAAACAGCCACAGCCATGAATGAATTGGTGTGGCTCAATTTGCTTTTGTCTTATTAATGTACCATTTTTATGTGGACCATCTGAAAAGGAATTTGGGTATCCAGAAGAATATTCAAACTCATTACACTTGCCAAAAATGTCTCACTCCACAGCAGACGATTTGAAGAATGTACAGAGTGTTCGGGTTCTACTGAAGCACTGTAATAGTTTGGAAATGATAAGGAACTACTGTACTAAAAAAAATGCAATTCCATGCAAATAAAATAGATAAATTAATTATGTTGGAAATACACCACAGAACATTTGGGATAGTGCATCATTTATTTCCAGATCTCCCACACATGATAATTACTTATTTTCTATAGATAAATAATATACTGTAAATAATATACTGATGTTACACTTTTTTCCAATCCAACTACAACTTAGTGATTGGCAAGAGGAGTCCCTATGATTTGTCAAAAGCATCTCAACTAGCTCTCAATGCTACAGTTATGCAGGTTGAGGCTGCGACTCCCTCCTGTCTGCCTTGCGCATTAATTACCTCAATATTAGTTTAGCCATGAAGTGAGCTGGAGGCCATACTGGTATCTGACGCAAAATAACGGCCCTTGACAAGTGAGTGCTAAGAAATAAAAATATATATATATTTTTAAGTGAGTGCTAAGGAGCTATGTTGTCTCAGTGATGGGTCTGCTCTAGGCTCCCAGGGGACTGCTACAAGGTGAACAGGGAGGTGAAGAGGAGAGTGAGAGGTGTGCTCTGTTTCATGTAACGGTTCGTTAGTTCTAATGACTACATGACGGCCAGCTTATAGTCATCAGGGTAGTGTGATTGACAGGCCGGAGGCAAGGCTCACATGTTCTTTTTAGACACATCCTACAACCTTCCCAACATAATCTCTATCAGCTTTTGGAGGAGCAGCCTGACTAGATGATACTTTCATACTATTCCTACTCTTTATACTATGACTAGAGGAAAACTTTCAGTCATTCTTTTCTGGTACATTTGTTGTGGCAGTTTTGAGACAAGTTTCCATGTACATGTAGATTTGACTTAATTTGCTGTATTTACAGGAAGGCTTTGCGTTTCTTTTCTTGCTCCTCTGCAGACCTTTCTGTTGCTGCTGTTTGGTTGAGACATCCCCGCCTGCGAGTCTTGTGTTTGGGTGCGATAAAAAGAAAGAAAGAGGGAACGCAGAAAAAAAGACAGGAGAGCGCAGAAGGAGAGGAAAGGCCACCAACAATAAGAGTTTGTACAGGAATGACCCCCAGGACTAACATCCAGCCTAAAGTAAAGAAATAGACTGGGGGTGGGAGTTTGAGAGGCTTTACATCGCTATAAAATCATGGCTGCTCATAAATGCACATTTTCAATCAGTTTCTTTGGAGAGTAAGGTGCTGCAAGTAAGCTCCTTGAGATGAACGGGGTAGCTCGGTCATATTGTTTTCACACAATCTTCATGGCCACAAACTACTTACTCATTCAGTAAAATAATGGTAAATGTTTGCAAAAATCATAACTGCTCTTAAAGTTTAGTTAACTTCCTCAGAGAGATCACAATGTACTCTCTACTTGATAACACTGGACTTTCCTATTTGGTCAAATCTGAATTGTTACATTCTTCTGCGAAATCAAGAATGACAAAAAGCTATTCAAAATAGCTATGAACAGATGTAGAGTGAGTCCCCTCCCAGGCTGTCTACAAGGGGTGTGCTAGTGGCCTGGAGAGGGATGGTAATGGTGACTGAGAGGAAGAAGTTCCCTTCCAACTGGAAAGCACTACATACCATCCCTGATGAGGATATCTTAGCTGATAAAGACGTTTACCCAATGTGTTATTAGTAAACGATACTTCTCTGGGCTGTCTTGCCTATTGTGCCCTATGTGTTCTGGGGCTAAGCAGCAGTGTAGGCAGTTCGTTCCACCTATTTGGTGTTTTTTAAGAAGCCTCATTTTCTAGGATTCTTGTTTGTTAAAATGATGTCATAAAGAGCACATGTTCAACTTAATAAAAAATATGTTTTCCCAATTCAAGTGGTTAAATACAAATTTGACTATAGTAAGTGTCCATGAAGTGCCAAATAAAGTAACAGGGTTGATGACTTCATCTTAACAAAACCAACATTTGCACAACTATGGGACAAAACAGCCAGGGTTGGTTTAGATTGTTGACAACATGTCAATTATAGTTAGTCTCCAATGTTTATTGAAAACATAAATACATTTGCACAATGAGCACTTCTTCTCTCTCAAATACATTGTTACAGTTGTAGGATAGCTAGCTAGCGTATTTGAGCCATATTAGCATTGACATGAAATCATTCTAAACACCTCAAAACAAGATATGGTATCAAGAACAAGATGACATTTGAAACTAGTCAATTATGATTCCCCACATGGCAGTTTCTTGTCATTCCTTTCAACCCTTTACCCAGAATTTAGCAGAGATGCAGAGAAGCATATTTAGTTTGTTTAAAAGAAGAACCACCAGTCAGGAGGATACAAACAGCTCAAGAGGTATGCTTAGATTCGCAGAAAAATACTTTATGATAATAACATGATATTTGTGAATGAATTATGATTCCATGATACATGCCTGTATTGATGTGTGTTATAGTCCCACATAGTGTAATTTGGATGTAATATCCTAGGCGTGTTAGTGCAGTATATTGAGATATGTCATTTACAAGTCAGAATAACACCCTCATTAAAATTACAATTGAACAAGTAAAGCGCTATGCTTAGATAACCGCTGCAGAAAAAAATACATATATATATATATTTTTACATATAATTAGACATAACGATTATGACTCTAAATTGCATAAAAACCACAGTTTCAGGTGTTTGAAAAATGCAAAATTCCAGAAGAGTGCGGTCTCTAAAATAATGGGTGCATAACGCCCCTGCGCAAAAGGCACTCTTTTCGTGGAACGACCCAGGCAATATATGGTGATAGTGCTTCAAGATACAAGGAGGACTCTGGAGGACCTGATCATTTTATTGCTTACGAGGGGCATTGATAAGGAACAAGCAGGGCCACCATGCTCTTCAGCAGTATGGGTGGGGAGGAGAACCCCTCCCTCTCCTCCATCTTTTACTGAAGACTGCAAGGTCATTTTGGTTCAAAATGTCTTTGGACAGGATCAAGGCTTTTTTTCAGTCTGTTTTTTGTCACAAACACACACATCTGCATTTTCAACTCCTTACCTCCCACTTTGTCGATATGTGCGAATGTGTAATTAATGAAACAACCCCTCTCAGATTGGTTCAGACAATGGACAGTGAGCTTTTCACTAGCCCCTGTTGGCGGCCAAAGCAAGGCCAGTCCCTATTCTCCTTACATGTAACCCCACTCTAACACAATGCACCCCTCCTCTGTCCAGCTTATCTGCCAAGCTTACATATTAATCTGTTCTCTCCTACTCCCTTCTTGGGGAGCCCCCATGCAAACCTTCATTTTCTGGTCATGTGCACCCATAGGAAGGGGGCGAACCAGACACAAAGTGACATAAAAAGCAGAATAGGGGCTGCCAGGCTGAAACTGAGCCTGAAAAGAGGCATGGGAGATGAACAATTGTCCCCAGTGAAAGGCACGGTTAAAAGAAGGCGCTGAGGAGCTGGTACAGCGATGGAGTCCAAGTCTCTAGTCAGCAAGCTCTACCTACCAGACAGACAGAGCCATGCTAAAGCTAAACCAGGGCCCGTGGGCCATCTGGCTGCTTGAGAGAAGGCACAGAACCACAACCACGCAGGCATACCAGCACTCAACCACTATAAGGGAGGTTTTGAGGGTGTTTGTTCCTCCTGACACCTCTGACCTCACCAGTAATGCCACACTATCATCGTACAACTCCAAAATCAACAGGTCATCACTTACATGTTTCAGCATTAATGCCCATCCTATCAATGGATGGAAAAGATTGAGATGAGTGAGAACAGACTTGGACATACTATAGGCTTCCTCTTGTAAAAAATAATCTGCTACATGCATTTCCAAGATTATTTTTCAAAGCTCAAAATGTAATCATGAAGACATGACTTACTTGAGAGTTTTCAAAGTGTTTTCAACTAGATCAAGTGCTTGCTTCAACATTTCAACGCCTTTAAAAAGTAACAGTGCTAATGGCCTGGGTAGGGAGTTTTGATTGAGTGAGTATTACGTGAGTTACAGCTTTGTGAACTAAATACCCCTGAATGCCTCAAACAGCTTAAGAGAGTTTTGTTTCTGAACTTTTCAATTCAACAAAGAACATGAAAGAGCACATTTAGCACTGAAATGTAAATGTTCTTGTTTTGCCTAATTAATGTAAATGTCTTCTCAGAACAAAACAGCTCTCCAAATATTAATTAGAACCTAAATATTCATGGTGAAGCTCCTTGTGAGCCATTTAATTAGGGAGCTTTTATTGTTTGATCGTAACGTTAATTAGATATTTCTAATTTGAAGATTTGTTTACTTGTCATATAACAGAATACAGAATCAAGGAACATAAAGTTTTATTGATATATCGTATTTAACTCAGCAACACCATGGTACAGTATCTGGATTGGAAAAGTCTTAAAGCTAGAATCCTTAATTGAAACAATAACAAAATGGGCCGCCCCACCTCTATTTCAGTGAAAAGCTGAGGGATTGGTCTGGAGAAATGTAAACACTCAAATTCATAGACAGAGCTATGGATGCAACCAAATAAAAATGAAAAGAATAACGATTTAATTACATTTGTCTTGTGCAACACTATCAAACCAACTCCTTCAACATTCAGCAAAACATTGACGGCCTCCAAGACACGGCTCTGACCTTGACCCCTCACTCAGACTTATAGTGGTAGGATGTTTCCCACCAAGACCAGGGCTTTTCAATCCAGGGATGTTGAACTCATTCTGTCTGGGTTCAATGATGATGGTGGAGTACATTCACTTTACATGCTGACTATTGCTGATTCATTCACATTTTACTACTGTTGGGCCTTCGTGGGTTATTGGGCCATTACTGGGCCGTGCAGGCCACCCTGGAGCAGCTGAAAACTGTGGTTTGTTGTGCTGCTAATTATATTGTGTCTCTGCTGAATAGATCCCCTTAAAGGACTTACGTGCTGAGACCAGGGAACCAAGGGTCTGTTCAGGAGTGTCCCAAAGTAACAGGCCGTTCAGATATAAATATGTTGTGTAAAATAGACATGTAAACATGAGTAAGGAATGTTAAGTATGCTGCACACTCCTGAACGCGACCCTGAACTTGGTCATGTGTATATTCTGTGTTCAGCATGCATTGCTGAATACAAGTACTGTTTCAATCTGAATACATTCATTTTCGAATGGCCACAAGTTAATACAAAAAAAACAGTTAAATGGACTTTCATTAAAAGCTGTTGATCAGGTATTGTATCTGTTCTTTGGTTGTCTGTTCTGATTGAAGAAACTTAAGAGTGAAACTTTATGAACAGAAGATAGTTGAAGCATTTTTTATAACAGTAAGGCCCAAAGAATCTCAAATATTTTTGGTTGTTGTCTCAATGGTGTAACTCACTTCACCCACAGCGTAAGCAGTAAATCCAGGGCGGCTCAATGTTGGTCATTGTGCCAGAGGATTGTGCTGGTCCTCAGACAACAACCTATTATCACAGATTATTGCGAAATAGACACAAATTACTTATTCTAAATTCAGAGACAGGCACACGTAAAAGTCCACTTTTTGTATACAGTACACTATTTTGTATACAGTAAATTTCAATCCAACCCAGACACTGTGGAGAGCTGGAGGGCTGTTCAACTTCCTCGACCATGCAGGGATGACAATGTGGTCCATCAAGAGGTTTCATTCTGTCCACAATAAAAGTAGTTAATTCCAATTCTGGCCATGGTGACAGAAGCCCTGTTTTTACCTGTCATTAACATGCATCCTTAATCTTGTCCTGATTTTGATCTGATCTTGTCTGTTTACACTTACAAGATCAGATCACAATGCGTCTTTTAATTGTCTAAAATTGTGGGCTCAATCAGAATGTGGACAAGATCAAGAAATGTTAGACCCAGGTATAAACGGGGCTTTAGAGAGCACAGCATCTAAACTCCTGTAACACAGGAAATTAAATGTGATGTGTGTTATATGTTGTTTTTGATGATGACACAATACTGCACTTTTTATATTCACAATTTTTTGATCGTACAGAAGATTATTACGGATGATTTTGATCAGACAGAAGATATTTGAAAGTTGAAGAACAACTTTCAAGTATCTAGCATGAGCTGTATATGAACAGGTAAAACATATGGCTACACACAATGAAGCTTTTTCAGACAGCACTTGTTATGCCCAAAAACCAGACTCTTTTGAAGGAGTTGTTTTCTCTGCCAGCATTCTAAGCTGACCAACAGGGTTGTATGACTAAATGGCATCAGGTCTGTTTTGGGAGAAGTCGCTGAGAGCGTGGGGAAGAGAGAAAGCGTGGGATGGGGTGAATAATGAAAAAGCAGAGGGGCTTAAGAAATGAATTGAGGCACATTAGAGGCAACCTGCTGGGACTGTACCGCTAAGTAAGAGGGATTTTTTTTTTAAATCCTCAATTTAGGCCAATGTCCTGGTCCTTGGTGCAGGGTAAGCAGCGTGGGCCTAGTGCACTGGTGGGAGGGTGGGAGGGGCCTCACTCATTCTGCTGATTGGTGTTTCCCTCCCCTGGGGCAGTTGTGAGTAGGTGAGCCCCCCACCCCCCACCCCCCCACTCCACAGCCACACAAACCACCATGACACCTTCCTTTCACCTCCCTGCGCCTCGGAGCAGTTCCCTCTCCCCCTGGCTCTCTCTCATTGAGACATTTCTCCACATTGCCTGGATTAGGAACACTTTCACTTAGATCTATGTGGTTGCCCCACAGACAAAGAAACACTTGGGGACAGGATTAGTAGGATTAAAAGGGATTCACATATGTCCAGTTCAAGCAATTGGTATTCAAAGCTTTAAACTTTCAAATGCCACCAAGAGAGAGCAAAGAAGTCCAGCGCTTTTCTTTGCATTGCAGCACCTTTATGAGGGATGGTTTCTTTTCTATTCCAACAATGACATGGTGGGGGATTTTATTGCTGTGGAACACCAAGTAGAATATGAGATTGAGTTTTTTTTTGTGGCTGGCACTATTGGATGGATGATGCTTGTACCCCTCCAATTACTGTGCATTCAATTATTCCTCTCCTCCATGACAAAAGAGTATGCCCCTTTGAAGATAGGAACTATCTAGTCTCAATGTTTTCTTAAACTTCAGTAATATTGTTCCCAGTATCTCTCATGTGTTTTATGATACTTCATCACAGAGTTGGTTCAATTTCTATTGAATTCTATCGAGTTAGTTTAATTTCTATCTAGTTATCTTCTAGTTTTCAGTCATCCTTCAAATGGTTGTATATATTTGTGTCCAATATAATGCAGATGAAATGACTAATTATGTGATAATGAGTGGTTTCTGTAAATGTGGTCATTTTCGGTCCATTGGGACACAAGTTTTCATCAACAAGTTTTATAGTTCTACATCAACATTTCTACAGGATAAGATTCACTGATGTGCATAGACTGCCATACATTCTGTTTCTAGGTTAAATGTATTTATTGTAAAATATTTTTTCTTTATTTTATGAACATTATTAACACAAATATAACATTATTCATGACTAGAGGATTGGTGGTGTTATTATTGTTATTATTATTATTATTATCATTATTATTATTACTTGTATTATTACTTTTATAATAATTAGCATTATTATGATGTTGAACATTTTCCTATATACTTTTTAAATGTCTTATTCGTTAATGTTTCATGTTTTATGTACTGACTAAAGTTTATCACAATATTGCTGATACTCTCCACAAATTAAATGAGACTACTGCAGTATAAGGATACATTATATTCGTTGAAAGTTATCTTATTAAAGGGTTGGAATTCCTATGTAGGCTAATGTAAATGACACATTTAGAAAAAGTAAGTAAATAATCCGCCTAATTTTCTGTTTGAATTGAACAGATATTTAATTGAACCTATACGCAATTCAAGGTTCAGAATGGTGGTACAGTACGCCATGAAGGCCTACCACATGTACCACATGAGCAATATATTTAGGCCTAATGTAATATCATTAGGCTATGCAGGCATAGAGTATAGGCCTACTAAAACCAACCACCTTAGGAAAACAGGGTTACGTTGCTACATTTGGGCAATTCATCTTCAAGCCTAACTTTGGTTTCCATTCTGGAGGTGGTCGCATTTTACCCCCAAATTTAGTAAGGCACTTAATGAGATTTGTAGGGGTAAAAAGGTAGGACTATTACGTATATATATTTACACACCTTATGTAGCAACAATAATTACAACAGGCTAATGACATAACATTGTTATTAATATAGACATAATAATAATAATAGTTGTTGTTGTGGTTGTTGTCATAATAAATCCCCCCCCCAAAATTCAACATAATACTAAATCCTCTATTTAATAAGCAATGACACAGTATATTTGTGTGAATCATTTGTATAACTAAATGAAAACCACATGTAGTTTTAGATTGGAAGTTGAGTAGCCTACCTACTCTGTTGCAGTTGTGCATCAAGCGTCCTGGCCCATTCCATTTCCAGCTTGGTCTCTGATGGGGATGACTATTTTTTGGCTGTCATACATGGCCTATAAGTGTGATGATATAATACATTGATTTCAAATGGAAATGTCATGTTATGGCAGGTGTATACCTAGGGTGGAAGGTCACTTCACTTATAACAAATACAACCACGAGAGTGAGATAACATATAAGCAATGTTACGCGGATGCATGGCTGAGAATAGTGAGAAACGGAAGATTTATCAAATCAGGTCAAACAGATGCATTTTCATACAGGATCTGAAAATGAATTAATTAACAAATTAAGTACATATTATAGCACGTTATAATGATAGCAGATCATGAATGAGTCTAATTTATGTACCGGGAACGTGTGAGATAGGCTACCTTATTTGCTTTGATCAAATTCTAAATCAATATCTTATCCGTTTTCGGGAAGTCCCCTTGTTAACTGCTAATTACTGAAACGTCATGAGGCTGAATAGACTTAGAATCGATTTGCTTATCAGGCTATTCATGTGGAATTATGGAATATATCATATTATGTTGCTCGTGAGCAAAAATAACGTCCGGTTGTGCGTCCGTCATTGACAGTCTATCCTAAACCGCAGCGAAACTCATCAATGTTATTCCTTCTCTCTCGACAGCACGACAAAGTTAGATTGTGCATACTGCAAATTAACACATTTTCCAGCGATTTGGAGAATATAGTGGTCGATCCCAAACACACAATCAATAAAACACGATGCATGACCAGGCTCCGCCACATGTCAAGTTTTCCAGAATTTGAGTGCTACCCAGTTTTAATAAAATCATTTAAAAAATGCATTACAAACAAAGTGAAGCTGATCAAACAATACTTTCAAACTAACCCGTTATTATTTCTAGAGAGCCACAGAGAGTTTTCAAGTTGTCTTGGTTTCAGATGATCCAGGACTGAAGTGTTCCCCCACGGTGGCATTACAATGAATAGGAATAGATGTCCCTTTGGTCAATGGGACAGTCAAAGGACACCGCCCTGTATAATAATGGGGACGTCATCCTAACAAGACCATTATGAAATGAATAGGAGGGCTCTTTTTGTTTCCCTTCTCTCAAGCAGCACTATAAATACTCCGAGCGCTCTTTTACCTCACCACAGAGCAAGAGGTGCACCCGCGAGATAAGATTACTCGCAGCTATCCGGCCAACAAGCCCACTGTGTCGACTCCTTCGTTGTTACCTACACCTCCTTCCCAAAAAGAGGACGGAACTCAAACGACAGAATCGGGTGATAGAGTGTGACTTAAAAACAGGGCAGAGATAGAGAGGGAAGCAGCGACCTCCTACCCAAACCGAGCTAATAAAATGCATTCTGACTCCAGCTCGAGCAGATCTTCCTCACCAGACATGGATGGGATGTATCTCAGAGACCACCTCAATTCAGTGTCCTCGACGCAGAACGAACTCCTCCAGAAGATGACGAGCGAGCACCTTTCTAGGCACGGGGAAAAGTCACCTGGCGGGAGCAAGTACAAACTCAAAAAGCAAGTGACCGAGCAAGAGATTCAGCATCTGAGGCTGAAAATCAACGGACGGGAGCGCAAGAGGATGCATGACTTGAACCTGGCGATGGACGGCCTCCGGGAAGTCATGCCGTACGCACACGGTCCGTCCGTGAGAAAGCTGTCTAAAATTGCCACTCTCCTGCTCGCCAGAAACTACATCCTGATGCTCAACAGCTCACTGGACGAGATGAAAAGGCTGGTTGGAGAAATCTACGGCGGACATCATTCTACGTTCCACTGCGGGACAGTGAGCGGGCACTCTGGCAACCCAGCGCATCAGGTGCATCCGCTGCTCGGGAGCGCGCTGTCCTCGTCCACATCCTCCACCCTCACCACCACTTTACCGGGACTAACCTCCATCCGAGCACCTCATTCCCTAATGAAGAGTGCCCCTGCACCCCCTCTTCAACTCGGCAGCGGTTTCCAGCACTGGTCAGGTTTACCTTGCCCGTGCCCCATATGTCAAGTACCTCCACCCCCTCATATTCCTATCAGTTCAGCGGGACTGACGAGACTTACAAGTGAAAACAAGGACGTGATGAAGTAATTTGGGACATCCGATACAGAATGGTGTCAACGTGTACAGTAAATTGTGAATTGGACATGAAGAACGAACCTCAATGCATGCATTGTTTGTCTGTTTATTTGTTTTTTGCGTATGAGATACCCTAAATATCCTCCCTGTAACAAAGATCCTGTGAAAATACTTTTTTCATGGTAAAACTTTTGCCGGTTATTTGGTGTCACCAGAGATGCATTCACACAGTGTACATATGTTTCTTTGTAAAAAAAAAAACAACTTCTAAAACATTAAGCTGTAGATGTCTGAATGTAACCTTACGTTTCCAGCACTGAAGGTGATCGTAGCACAACATACTTGCTGTTCTGAAAGGGCGAAGAAAGTTGCATGCAGATTTAATATTTTTGTTTTTTACATCATTTGTGAAAGTGAAGAATGTCCTTTCCTTGTAACAAGGATGGTGAAATCGCATTCTACAGTGTATGAACATTGTATTATTATTATATATTTAGTTCGAAAAAGGTTGACATTATATGGATCTTGATTACTCCATAGAATTCTGAAAATGCTTTTAGCTTTGTGGCGTTATTCTGTGTCCATTTGTATGTAGAACTTCTTTAGCATGGCTTCAGAACAACTAAAGCATGATTGTTTTGCTGGAAATAATTTGTTATGCCCAGAGACCCTGCGTCTTTATTTTTGTACATTCTTGATGATTGATGAAATATTTATTATTGCCCAGTGTTCCTGGATGAAATTTCAATAAAACCGATATAATGAACCATATATGCTGCTTTGTCTGTCCATACCATGTCATAATGTATCTAATATGGCCTCAATTAAGGACATTTATTCCGGTGGATTATTTATTCATAGATTAAAGCCATTTCTAAATATATGTTTGGTCTAGTAGCCTAATATGGATGCCTTGAGTGATTGGAATCATGCAGTCTGCCAATAATGCCTGTATTTTAATGTCACTTTATTTTAATGAATTTGTAGACCGTGTCCTAACATATCTATAGACTGTATACAACGTTTTCATACAGTCCACATAAGAGGGAGGCCTATTGATTCCTCAACGTAGGATACTTGCATTTGTTTCTGTTCATTCATTGTGGTGTAGTGACAGCAACATATTTGCTTTGCAGGCTGGCAAAATAATTATCCAGTGCAGTTGGCAATGTTTACACGTGGGCCTAATACAATCTGTTGTTTGAACGTCCACTAGATTACACAAGTGCAGAAATAGAAAACGAAGGAGTTCTGAATAGAAAATGACACCCATATGGGGTTAGACGAGTTTTGATGCAGCAACTAACACCAGTAGAAACGTTGCTTAAACATCTGGGAGCATCTGCAGAAAAGTGTGGGCATTCTCCTTGATTGCCTTTAGATTCCCTTTAGCCAGAAGACATTTTCCATTTCCCACAAATGAACCAGAAATGAACATTCCCAGTATTTATCCTCATACTGAAAAGAAACTTCATTAAACTAATCTTTATCAGTGGGCAGCATAATTATTAGACCCTCGTTTTATTGATCACATCTGAATGCACATTTGAACTATCATGTACATTGCTAGAGCTATACTGTATGTAGCTTACCTAGATAAACACATTTTCTGTCCAGAATTATACAAAATCCTCATGTTTGCTTTATAGTGATTTTCTTGTGTTGACGGAAGTGTTTAGAGAGAGTAGGCCTATCGATATAAACACCCGATAATGAATGGTTTGGCTTAACTTTCTCAAAACATTATTACATACTTTCATTGTTAACTCCAATTTCATGATATTTTAATAACATAATGATATTTATTCTAATTGCACATCCCAACACCACCCTCACTTCTAACTGTTGATATTAGGCCTACTTCTTATAACAATAACTCTACCATTTTAATAGGTCTACAGTAGCCTTACTAAGAATCTATAAATAATCCATGTAAATATATTGACTTGTCCGATATGCCTAGGCCTATATTTTAAACAAATAAATTACTAATACAACATATTTCTGATCATACAATGTGCTTCAATTATTTCATAATTAGATGCGCGTTATGGAACTGTTGAGCCCTTAAATGCTACATGAACCTCCATGGGATCAGAAAGCGCTTTGGCAGGTCCCCGGAGTCCTTTCACTGGCGCATCGCTGATCAGATAGGCAGAAACAGAATGTATGTTTGTGGAGATTACAAGTTAATTGTTCATGGGGGAATGTGGATCGAAACACATCAGAAGACTTCGTTGGGATTACAGGATCCTAAATGCAAGAGATTATGCATTCAGCAGCCATTATTCGAGCATGTAAATGAGCCAGTAAGCCTTTTGTAACTTTGTCGTTGGAAAGCTCAAGTTCTTTCCTCGTAGTAACTGCTGTAGGTTGGGAGAGTGAAAGGGGGAGTTCATTTTACACTTTGTCTGACGGATAATAACAGTTACGGTTCGACTGTCCATGCCAGATGGGGTTTATATAGACGGGTTGCAAAGCCCCATCAAAACGAAGCTTTTAAATATTTTGTTCTTAAAACGGTGCCAGGGAAGGATTCTGCCTGGCAGTAATCTTATAATCATGAGATATGTTTAAAAAATAAATAATACTTTTCAGTTTATCAGTTCAGATTTATCATGCCGTAAAGAACATTTACAATTCAGTGGTGTGAGTTATTATTTAATATCTTAACCTGTTACTCTGCAAAGTATTCTTAAAATTACGATATTCCTAATATACAATGATGCTTGCTTGATGATGTAGTTCATAATATGAACTATATCATAAAATATGCCTAGCAAGCAAGTATCAATGGATATTAGCAATGCATGTGAATATAACTATGTGCTGTTCTACCATCACTACTGTAACATTGATTGATCTTACTCCAAATTGGGAGTTCACATGCATGCAATTTTGCAAATGCTTCCAGAAAATATATTGGACTCATGTGGATAATCTGACCTTTGTAAATAATAAATAATTAAATATTGGGGCTGCAAGTACCCTAGTGGTTAAAGCGTTGGGCCAGTTGCCGAAAGTTTGGGAGGTCGAATCCCCGAGCTGACAAGGTAAAAATATGTCGTTTTGTTAACCCACTGTTCCTAGGCCGTCATTGTAAATAAGAATTTGATCTTAACTGACATGTCTAATTAAACAAAAAATATCATGAATATAGTTCAAACATGTTGTGTGATTACCCTTGAGAGGCAACTATCTGGACAAAAATATGTTATGATGTTTGACCCTCACTCCTCCAACACATTTTACATCAACAATAATGAACTATTGGAAAAAGCAACAGTCAGCAAAATATGCATTTATTTCTTATCATAAAGGCCCAGTGCAGTTAAAAAAGTGATGTCCCTATGGTTTATTTATATTTTCACACTATGAGGTTGGAATAATACTGTGAAATTGCGACAATTATGATAATGCCATTTTAGTGTAAGAGCTGTTTGGTGGGATGGTTTTGGCCTGCCAGGTGACATCACCAGGTGGTAAATTAGTTAATAGACCAATAAGAAAGAGAGTTCAAAACGTATTTGCCAATAACATCTAGTTTTCATTTTCTCGTTCCCCACTCTGACCACTCACAGACAGTCCTAGCAAATTTCTTGCTCGAAGAAGCTATTTTTGTTTATTTTTTACCATTTTAATTGGAAACAATCACAGTAAGGTACTTAATGATTACCCAGAAATGATTTGATATTGAGATAAAAACGGCTGTATTTGACCTTTAACATCATTGGACATGCTATCTGAAATCAAATATAACCAAAAACAGACAGTTATTTTAACAAAATGACAGTTAATTAGCACATTATGTAAAACAAAAATATACATTTTCCCTTCTGTAATGTCTCTTCTTTCCGAAGTACAATCCACAATAGTACTAAAAAACTGATTTACTATCAATTGATCATAGTATCATTTATTTTTGAAGAAAATATAAATTTTGTCATATTTATTTGGTAAAAACAACTGCCATATAAAGGGACAGTACATCAACATGTAGTTAATGATATGCCTTAAAAGTGAATAATCAATTGATCCTGAGAGACAGTGACTTGATTTTATTTTATTTACTTACCCCACAGAATCTTTAGCATTGCTGTTAGCAAGCCAATTGTAGTGTTAGGGGCTAATGAGCTATGGCAGCATGTTTCATAAAGCCTGCCCTAGTCCTCAATGTCATTTCAAACCAAATGTTAAAGCAACCAAAATGTAATTACTAGGATATTATTATAGGAATTCTCGTATTTATATAACATTTTCAGTAGATAAACAGGTTTTAGCAGAATACACACCAATGAGCTGTTTGGACAGCAACTAAGCATAGATTTAAGGTAATTTTGAGTTCCTATACAGTCACATCTGCTATATACACGTATAACCATAGGTAAGTATGTAAAGGGCTCAGGCTCACCAGGTGATCTGTCTATCTGGTCAAAATCACAGGGAAAGGGAGATACATAGTCAGTTGTACAACTGAAATGTGTCTTCTGCATTTAACCCAACCACTCTGAATCAGAGAGGTGCAGGGGGTTGCCATAATCAACAACCACATCCTCGACGCCCGGGGAACAGTGGGTTAATTGCCTTGCCAGAAGACAGATTTTTACCTTGTCAGCTCAGGGATTTGATTCAACTACCTTTCTGTTACAGGCCCAACGCCCTAACCACTAGGCTACCTGCCACCCATACTGATACAGGTCCGTCCCCCTCCACCCACTGAGGGAATGGATAACTTGGTATTATGTCTCCAGAGAAACCTAGACTTAAATAAAGTTCTTATTGATCAAAATACTAAAAGCGGAAATAGGTGTTTTTGTCTGGGGTCAAAATGGCCCCAAAAATCCACATTGATACAGAAACACTAAACAATGATTTAAAATGAATAATAACAAGTGGATTGACAAAGTCATGGAACATTGGAAGGGTGAATAAAACACCTTTGAGATACAGTATAATAATAATAATAATAATAATATGATCAAACATATGCCTCTGGGGTCAAAATGACCAGTCATTTGCTTGAGGGTTAAGATATGAGTACTCTTCTCATTTTTTGAGCGTTTGTTTGAGAGTCTGTTTGAATTTCTTTGTTTTGCCCTTTATTCGAACATTATCTCTGTGAGATTGTGGAGGAAAACTCTAGGTAATTGTATCGGCCTAATAACCTATTTGGTTGCTATGAATTAGACGTTACTTGGTAGTTTTCTCTCCATGCAACTCCCTTTGTTTTCTTTAATTACAGTTTTGCAGCTAATAAAATTGCTCCCTGCTGGAGATTCATCAGACATGCTGATTGTCATGATGATAACACCTCTGTGAACAAAAGTAGTTTGTTTATAGTAAGTGCGGCTGTGGTAGAACAGTGATGAGTGGGAAGTTCTACATTAAATGCTCCCATACAAAAAATATTGAATGTACTTTGATTATTAGTTTTTGATTTAGACTATGCAGGTTGAATAACTTTTATTAACTGTAAAAAAATATATTAAAAAATAGAGCTGTATATGAATCCAGTAGATATTATTTTTTTACTTCTTAATTGTTCAGGCTTACAATTTTCTGGCTGAAAGAGTGAGACAGATAAAGATTCGCTACACCACACCAGCTATTCTATTGGTGCTTATTCAGAACCAGGCAGATTGGGAGCCTAAATAGCCTTAAAACAACATAAGGGTCACTAAAGAACCAATGAGAAGGACTTTCATGCTCCCAAGTAATTTCTTGAAGGGTTTAAATGAAAAGACAACCCTGCTAAGTAGCCCCCTTCTTTTCAGCAGTGACAAATGGCCAGTCATCTTCAGTGGACACACCTGTTACTGGAAACACTCCACATTATACACGTTGAGAGTGGCCTTGTTAAGATCAGATTCCCCTCAAAGGTTCCGCACAATAGATATGCATGCTAACAATGCTGCTGGCCCAGAGCTAAAAGCTCTGCGTCAAAGCAGGGCTTGTGCCGGGCAAGACTGGGGGCTGCAATTGAAAATACATTTCAGTTGAATAAGGGGCATTGGCTGCATCAGAGGAGCTGCTGCCCCCTCATAGAACAAAAGCAGTTGTGGGGATAAGTTATTGACTCCAGTGACAGGGTGAATGCAGTTCATTATGTTTGCCAGTTCTTGTGCACTCTGAGTCTGTCTGGGGTCTGAATTAGGTGGCAGGTGCAGCAGCCATTGCCTCTCTGCCCCAGGGGAATGCCTGTCATCAGCTGATTTCATAGACAAATAATTATCCCATATAGCCAAAACAGAAAGCATATTTCCATCATAAGTACATTTTGCCACAGCCATTAGTGTCTGAGCTCATTTGCATGTTAATTGTGCAGTTAGAGAGGTCTATGTTGACGTTTCCCTTCCTCACATTTTGATTGGAGGGGAAATGGAACTAGGAAATGTTTTCTATGCTTGTTCAATTGTTGGTTGGTCATAATATCTTGTTTACACAATTTGGAGGATTGGTGGATTTGTAAAAGGATCAGTCTATAATTCTCCCAGAGCCTGTCAGCATCACAAAAAAAATCTAACTGTGTTGCATAGTCATATTTAGAAATGTCCATGCTTTCTGACAGAAATGTAACTCAAGTATAAACTACTGCCATATTTACATTTACATTGCACAAGCTAATGTAGCAAGAGTTTGGGACTATAAGGTTCTATCTGCAATTATACAATGGGTGAGTCTAATCCTGAATGTTTATTGGTTAAGAGCGCATTCCAGCCAGTGTCTATTCCACAAGTTACCACCGGCTAAATCTGACGTTAAAATGTCTATTTACTCACTTCCATTTGACTGCGCAATCCACTGTCTCATCAACCCAGCTAGGCAAATTATAAACTTGATCTAATGTAGCGAGTGCTTGGGACTATAAGTTTCTATCTGCAAAAAAAGATGACTCTGAGATAATTGGGTTTAATGTTCCGAACCCTCATTGGTTTGAATGGTGTCAACAATTTTGATCTTCATTTCTTTTGAACGTATCAACAGCAATTAGGATGTATAGGTAGAGAACATGGAACAGAACAAGGCTATGTAAATAACCCTATTTTGACAAATGCAGATATCACCTTATGGTCCCAAGCTCACGATAGGGCCTAGCAATTCTGGGTGACTCATTACTTGCATTTATCTGATTTATCGAGAATTATGTTTATGATAGATGTTATTGATATATTGATACCTTTTCAGACAAATAACGGATTATGCCAGACGTCTGAGGCATTTTCAACTGCAAAATGGGGGAGATCATCTCACTCAAGTCCATGGAACCAGTCAACCAGACACCTGCTAGAATAGCAGGCTGTTTACACACTTCCAACACAACATCCAAGTCGGCTTTGGTGTCAATTTTGTGTAAATACAGAAGAGAGAGAAATCAAGCTACCGTTTCTGTGAGCAGTAATGTCCTCCCACAGTGTCTGACAGATGGCGTTCACTAGTTGGCCATAAATGGCTGTCACAGAGTGTTTGTCTGTCTGCCAGTAGCCTATGGTTAAGGGACTCCCTGGGAGAATGTTACTGTCCTGACACCGCTGAAAACGAACTGTCCTTGATTGTCAACCACAGACAACCATGGCCCTCGCGCCACCCCAACCTTCTGGCCAGAAAGGCTAGGTTGGGGGAGCAGGTGCAGAGAGGAGAGATATATCTATTTAAATCATAGGCTACCACATGCTTCAAATCTGCCATGAATAAAGCCACTCTCCATGATGATATTGGGGACATGTTCAACATAAAACAAGATTTTTGTACTGTCTGTGTTCAATAAAGGGAATTAACAGGAGAGTCTTTGCTGAGTGATTACCTGTAATTTCCCAAGGTTTATTACCCGGAATAAAAATATAGATTTTCCTCTTGTCCTTTTCAGCAAAGGATCATCGTGTAAGGATAGTGGGGCTCATTTCCAATGATCATAGGACACAACATGACTCATGATCACCTGAGTATCTGATGCCTGTATCAATAGAGACAATCAAAAAAGTGTATTCATGCACATCAAACAGAACTTTGTTTGTTGAAAGCATTTCCTCATTATCATAGTCTTGGACATTAGTGAGACAGAGCGTTTAGTCGCAGTAATCCATCATGTGTGTGTGTAGGGTGAATCTTAGTAGACAGAAGGTGGGGGGACATTCCCCAGAGAGGGGGAAAGGAGGGAGAAGGGTTAAAGGGGTAGAGGGGGTGCCCGTGGGCGGTGGTCTGTGTGCCAGATCCTAGCCTGGCAGAGGGCACTGTGGCTTGGCCCCACTCAGCAGGAAGTTGCTGTGTGACAAAGTGAAACATGGACGTGTGAGGAGCAAGCCATCATTGTGTCCCAGACCACAGAAGTTAAACGGACACGGCAGATACAAAGAAGCCGATACATGTTCAATGTGGGGAAAATACATTGAATAAATTCATTTGAATTTATGAGACTAAAATGAATCAGAACGTTTGAATCCATGACGATTTTAACCTTTTGAGGGTCTCCTACTAGATCTAGGGTCCACCATCTCCAAAATCTTAAATCTACAGTAAGCTTGCTTACAGCACTGGAACACTGGGGAGTATGACATGCTCAGTAATCCCTCAAATCTCCTGCACAAGTCGACTATCAGCTAAGACATCCTCATTGGGGCCGGGGACCACAGGTACCCTTAAGACACACAGATTTTTAAAAATGAATTTGCTCCCTAGAAGGGATATGATTTCAAAATACATCAGATTGAACAGAATTGATACAATGAATAGTTAATCACACACACACAAAGGCTAGTCTGGACCACTAATTAGGGGCCGAATGGCAGGGTCCTCTTGTAGCTCCTTCAGCTGACACATCTCATTGGCTTCTATAATGGGGAAGCTGTTTAGCAGGGAGACGGCTGATGCGCTGACAGCTTGGCAAAATGTGCTTGCCTTAGCGCCACATGATGCTTATGGAAATGAGGAGGATGCAGATGGGACCGCGAGGGCCCGTGATCAAACTACATAGACTTGATGGGAGTTTACCGCGTGTGGACAGTTAAGGTATGGTGAGATTCAGGTAAGGGAGAAGACGCTGTCGGCTCAGTCGTGGCTCTATCCAACAGACAGAGTTTATTTAATAGCAGCCATGCGCCAACACCACAGTCCCTCCTTACCCTCATCTCACTTAACTCCATCTCACAAGTCTCTTGGCAGAGCGGCAGTTGGCAAGCCTCACCAAAGTAATCATGTGCCAAAGTGAGTCCGTCACAGTTGGTGATTTTGATCAATTTCAACTTAAACAACGGACAGACAGCTTGCCGCAACAAACAAACATGTAAATATATGTCAACACATTTGTATGAGTTGGAAGGGCTGCTTTTAAAGGGGAAGACACTAGATTGATACCAACAGCCACTTTATCAGATGATAACTACGATCTAAATGACAGTGTATTGAATATAAAGTGGATCCGCCTTCATCCAGAGTGCACACTGTTGGGAGAGAGGAACCACACAGCCCATGCATCCCTATAAATCCTAAATGTTGAATGGAGAGCTAGGAGCAGTGAACAGATCTAATTATAGGCAGGAATTAACAGTGGTATGAAAACAGAAGCGACAGCACCAGTGGTCTGCCTGCAGCATGGCAACGAGAGCCCTGACGTCTGGATGGGCCAGTCATCATATGGACAAATCACAACTGATCTGGGAATGTAATGGCTGCCAGATGTTAGCGCTTTGTACCAAATGGCTCTCCTGGGAGCTCACCTAATCTGTGAGGAGACATCACATGGGGGGATGTAGCGTATGTTTGTGTGTGTGTGTTTGTGTGAGAGAGAGAGAAAGAGAGAGAGAGAGAGAGAGAGAGAGAGAGAGAGAGAGAGAGAGAGAGAGAGAGAGAGAGAGAGAGAGAGAGAGAGAGAGAGAGAGAGAGAGAGAGAGAGAGAGAGAGAGAGAGAGAGAGAGAGAGAGAGAGAGAGAGAGAGAGAGAGAGAGAGAGAGAGAGAGAGAGAGAGAGAGAGAGAGAGAGAGAGAGAGAGAGAGAGAGAGAGAGAGAGAGAGACAGAGAGAGAGAGAGAGAAAATAAAACAGAAAAAGAAAGAGAAAAAGGGAAAGCTATGGAGTAAGTGGAGTTAAGAGTGCTAGAAGCCTACTTAGCAAATGTGAAAGTCTTCCCACACCAACTTTTACTTTTAGAGGGAAACCTTTACTAGACATTCTCTAATCTGAATTCACAACCAAGAGTTGAACAATAAAGACAAGGGGATGTTTACCAGCCGTCAAGCCCCGCTATGTTCCTCAACTGTAGTTTGGTTTATTGAGCCCTGTGGACGGGTAGTACAGCAGTCAGTATGGTTACAGCATGGCACTCTCATTGTCTTCCATCTCACAGCAATGAGAGATGTTATAGTATGGGTGGAATTAGCTCGCTGCCTCAATCTAACCTGCTATGGTAAAGGCAGCAGATGTTGGCTGATAGGTGTTGGATGCTGTGATGGAATCCAGCAGCTGGTCACCATGACAGTCCCAATCAGGGAGGATAGTGACACACTGCTATAAAAAGGCCCCGATCCAAGCATTTGGTATGTAAAGTGTCACTTTATTTGTAGTTGGACATGCATTATGCCCACATTACCATCTGACTCAACTATGAGTACTAGTCTAGGAGATTATTCAATCTAGAAGATTTGGATGTTTCATAAATATGTGTCCTTGGGTTGTTTTGACCTGCAAGAGTGACTACAAAACACATGCATGATGGCACAGCCTGGTTTGGATAGGAAGTCATCAGTAACTGGTGAGAGGGTATTCATCGACACACTTGCATTTCAACTTGGTTGTTTTGGTCCCCCTCTCAGGCCTGTTGAGAGGGCTCACCATGCAGCACCCTCTCTCCACAAGCAGAGGATATGCGACAAGGTGTCCACTGTCACTTTCTGACAGGGGGGACTCCAAGCTTCCAATGTCCTGCAATGCCTCATCACTCAAACCTCTCATCCGTTCTGAGCCATTGGTCTGTCAGAAAGGAACTTCCCCATCTGTCCCTATCCCTGTCACTCAGGGGGCAGGACACAGCCTGATTATCCCATTAGAAAGTCATTAAGTAGCCTTAAATGTAAAACACCATCTCCACTGGATCCTAATGTTATTGGAAGCTGCATGTGAATACATGCTCCAGACCCCATGGTGATGCAGGCTCAGCCTGAGGAAGCTCTATGCAGTTATGTCACCACTCCAGACAATGAGCCAAAATGGCACACTTCTCTCTTGTGTTGTTGGTCTGCTGAGCTTTAATACCACTTCACACATCTGCCACACAGGACACTACAGCATGTCACTTCCTTTTTAACAGCCAGGCTCAGTGGATAGACTCAACGAGCAAATACAGACGTAGGATCTTAATTTGAGCCAGTTTGCTAGAGCAGGAAAATATTCCTGCCGCAAGAGAAAATTATAATTATTATGTGGATTATAATTAAAGGATTTTGTAGGGTTGATACATATTTTGTAAAGGGAAAATCAAGTCTGAAATGTCAAAGTGGAAATCACAAACTTCAGACACCTATTTAAACCTCAAATACACTACAAGTTCTCCTGCAACATGGTGATCAAATTAAAGATCCTACATCTATAGAGATGCTTGCAGTCTGCCCAGGTAATCAAATGAGCTGGGCAGCTATGTGTTTAAATATTTTTGCTTTAGCTAGTTTTCTTCTTTTCAGAAAAGTTCTACATTTATGAGCCGATTTCATTTACTTGTTTCCATGGCGGTGCATTTTAAACTGCCACTTTATAATTATACTTACTCAGACAATTCCATCTAAATATCAAAATATACAGTACATCTATATAGTGCCTGTATGAATGTATTGTGTCAGTCTGTTCGGACACAATACACGAAGAAGCAACACAAAGTGACTGACAATGACAGTTGACAAATAATAGACACCAATTAAACCACATGGGATGAGCCTGGCTGGGGCGCAAGGCAACAGCTTGGAACATCTCTCGAAAGACAGGAAGGCTAGATGACACGAGGCACCACTGTCACTTTCTGACAGTGAAGATCAGCAGTCATCTAAAGGACTGTCATAATTCACCTCCTCACATCCAACCTGATCAATCAGTCAATCAGAGAGAGAGAGACCAATTCCACCCTCTCCATCTGTCTTTATCCAGGCAGAGAAAAGAACATGATTTCCCTATTAGCAGCTCATTAAAGGTAGGGACACAGTTTCCACTCTCTCCAGATCACATTGTTAAGAGGGCCATTTGAATACCTGCGTGGGTCTTTGTTCCTGAGCCCTGGCCCAGGGAGCTCCTATGTTATGCACAGGCTGCTGTGGTCTTAGATGGGGATGATCCAGGCTCATCCATCTCCTACTGTCAATGTGGTCACCTCCTAGAGAGATCAGTGCCCCTCCCAGAGACTGCACACACACACGATTGTCAGTAGCTTGAATCTGATGGAGAGGGGGCTACGAGGACAGGACTGCTGCCACACCCTCCCGCCCCCCACTGCTGTCTTGAAACATTCATTGATGAATTGTTCACACTTTAAACACTATTATAATTGTGTGGTGATGTGAACTCTGCTGCACCATCACCATCGAAGTCACTACTCAAAATGCCTTCTCCATCGCGCCAAACCCAACTGGAACTCTCAACAAACCGTGTTATGTTTGTAGCGCTTGCGTATGAGTGCCCACATACATTTCTGCTGCTTCTGTAGTTGCATTGCTAGGACAACTTATTAACAAATATCATTGTTATTCAAACCTGTGTTTGTTGTTCGCTATCTCTTGTTGTGTTGTGCTGTTCATTATGTTGTGTTCACTTTTTAAATCTAGATAAAAACCTGCAACCTTTACCATACCCCCTTCTCTTTATACCTCCTTCTCTTTATACCCCCTTCTATTTATACCTCCTTCTCTTTATACAGACTTCTCTTTATACCTCCTTCTCTTTATACATCCTTCTCTTTATACCTCCTTCTCTTTATACCTCCTTCTCTTTATACCCCTTCACTTTATACCCCCTTCTCTTTATACCCCCTTCTCTTTATACATCCTTCTCTTTATACCCCTTCTCTTTATACCCCCTTCTCTTTATACCCCCTTTTCTTTATACCTCCTTCTCTTTATACCCCCTTCTCTTTATACCCCCTTCTATTTATACCTCCTTCTCTTTATACCCCCTTCTCTTTATACATCCTTCTCTTTATACCCCTTTCTCTTTATACATCCTTCTCTTTATACCCCCTTCTCTTCATACCTCCTTCTCTTTATACCCCCTTCTCTTTATACCCCTTCTCTTTATACATCCTTCTCTTTATACCCCTTCTCTTTATACCTCCTTCTCTTTATACCCCCTTCTCTTTATACATCCTTCTCTTTATACCTCCTTCTCTTTATACAGCCTCCTCTTTATATGGCCTTCTCTTTATACTGCCTTCTTTATACCGCCTACTTCATACAGTCTACTTTATACAGCCTTGTTTTTATACCGCCTTCTCTTCAGTATGCCTTCTCTTCAGACCGCCTTCTCTTGAGACCGCCTTCTCTTTATATCTCCTTCTCTTCAGACCGACTTCTCTTCAGACCGCCTTCTCTTCAGACTGCCTTGTCTTTATACCTCCTTCTCTTTATACCGCCTTCTCTTCAGACCGCCTTCTCTTCAGACCGCCTTCTCTTTATACCTCCTTCTCTTCAGACCGCCTTCTCTTTAGACCGCCTTCTCTTTATACCGTCTTCTCTTCAGACCGCCTTCTCTTCAGACCGCCTTCTCTTCAGACTGACTTCTCTTCAGACCGACTTCTCTTTATACCTCCTTCTCTTCAGACCGCCTTCTCTTTAGACCTCCTTCTCTTCAGACCGCCTTCTCTTCAGACCGCCTTCTCTTCAGACCGCCTTCTCTTTATACCTCCTTCTCTTCAGACCGCCTTCTCTTCAGACCGCCTTCTCTTTATACCGTCTTCTCTTCAGACCACCTTCTATTCAGACCGCCTTCTCTTTATATCTCCTTCTCTTTATACCTCCTTCTCTTTATACCTCCTTCTCTTCATATCGCCTTCTCTTCAGACCACCTTCTATTCAGACGTCCTTCTCTTTATACCGCCTTCTCTTCAGACCGCCTTCTCTTCAGACCGCCTTCTCTTTATACCTCCTTCTCTTCAGATCGCCTTATAATATATATAATAATAATATATGCCATTTAGCAGACGCTTTTATCCAAAGCAACTTACAGTCATGTGTGCATACATTCTACGTATGGGTGGTCCCGGGAATCGAACCCACTACCCTGGCGTTACAAGCGCCATGCTCTACCAAAAGAGCTACAGAAGGACCATGCCTTCTCTTCAGACCACCTTCTATTCAGACCGCCTTCTCTTTAGACCGCCTTCTCTTCAGACCGCCTTCTCTTCATAACTCCTTCTCTTCAGACCGCCTTCTCTTCAGACCACCTTCTCTTCAGACCACCTTCTATTCAGACTGCCTTCTATTCAGACTGCCTTCTCTTTATACAGCCTTCTCTTTATACGTCCTTCTCTTCAGACCGCCTTCTCTTCAGACCGCCTTCTCTTTAGACCACCTTCTTTTTATACCTCCTTCTCTTTATACCTCCTTCTCTTTATACCTCCTTCTCTTCAGACCTCCATCTCTTCAGACCGCCTTCTCTTCATACCTCCTTCTCTTCAGACCGCCTTCTCTTCAGACCGCCTTCTCTTCAGACCGACTTCTCTTTATACCTCCTTCTCTTTATACCTCCTTCTCTTTATACCTCCTTCTCTTTATACCTCCTTCTCTTCAGACCGCCTTCTCTTTAGACCGCCTTCTCTTCAGACCGCCTTCTCTTCAGACCGCCTTCTCTTCAGACCGACTTCTCTTCAGACAAACTTCTCTTTATATCTCCTTCTCTTCAGACCGCCTTCTCTTTATACCTCCTTCTCTTCAGACCGCCTTCTCTTCAGACCGACTTCTCTTCAGACCGACTTCTCTTTATACCTCCTTCTCTTCAGACAAACTTCTCTTTAGACCTCCTTCTCTTCAGACCGCCTTCTCTTCAGACCGCCTTCTCTTTATACCTCCTTCTCTTCAGACCGCCTTCTCTTCAGACCACCTTCTCTTTAGATCGCCTTCTCTTTATACCGCCTTCTCTTCAGACCTCCTTCTCTTCAGACCGCCTTCTCTTTATACCTCCTTCTCTTCAGATCGCCTTATAATATATATAATAATAATATATGCCATTTAGCAGACGCTTTTATCCAAAGCAACTTACAGTCATGTGTGCATACATTCTACGTATGGGTGGTCCCGGGAATCGAACCCACTACCCTGGCGTTACAAGCGCCATGCTCTACCAAAAGAGCTACAGAAGGACCATGCCTTCTCTTCAGACCACCTTCTATTCAGACCGCCTTCTCTTTAGACCGCCTTCTCTTCAGACCGCCTTCTCTTCATAACTCCTTCTCTTCAGACCGCCTTCTCTTCAGACCACCTTCTCTTCAGACCACCTTCTATTCAGACTGCCTTCTATTCAGACTGCCTTCTCTTTATACAGCCTTCTCTTTATACGTCCTTCTCTTCAGACCGCCTTCTCTTCAGACCGCCTTCTCTTTAGACCACCTTCTTTTTATACCTCCTTCTCTTTATACCTCCTTCTCTTTATACCTCCTTCTCTTCAGACCTCCATCTCTTCAGACCGCCTTCTCTTCATACCTCCTTCTCTTCAGACCGCCTTCTCTTCAGACCGCCTTCTCTTCAGACCGACTTCTCTTTATACCTCCTTCTCTTTATACCTCCTTCTCTTTATACCTCCTTCTCTTTATACCTCCTTCTCTTCAGACCGCCTTCTCTTTAGACCGCCTTCTCTTCAGACCGCCTTCTCTTCAGACCGCCTTCTCTTCAGACCGACTTCTCTTCAGACAAACTTCTCTTTATATCTCCTTCTCTTCAGACCGCCTTCTCTTTATACCTCCTTCTCTTCAGACCGCCTTCTCTTCAGACCGACTTCTCTTCAGACCGACTTCTCTTTATACCTCCTTCTCTTCAGACAAACTTCTCTTTAGACCTCCTTCTCTTCAGACCGCCTTCTCTTCAGACCGCCTTCTCTTTATACCTCCTTCTCTTCAGACCGCCTTCTCTTCAGACCACCTTCTCTTTAGATCGCCTTCTCTTTATACTTCTCTTCAGACCTCCTTCTCTTCAGACCGCGTTCTCTTTATACCTCCTTCTCTTCAGACCACCTTCTATTCAGACCGCCTTCTCTTTATATCTCCTTCTCTTTATACCTCCTTCTCTTTATACCTCCTTCTCTTCATATCGCCTTCTCTTCAGACCACCTTCTATTCAGACGTCCTTCTCTTTATACCGCCTTCTCTTCAGACCGCCTTCTCTTTATACCTCCTTCTCTTCAGATCGCCTTATAATATATATAATAATAATATATGCCATTTAGCAGACGCTTTTATCCAAAGCGACTTACAGTCATGTGTGCATACATTCTACGTATGGGTGGTCCCGGGAATCGAACCCACTACCCTGGCGTTACAAGCGCCATGCTCTACCAAAAGAGCTACAGAAGGACCATGCCTTCTCTTCAGACCACCTTCTATTCAGACCGCCTTCTCTTTAGACCGCCTTCTCTTCAGACCGCCTTCTCTTCATAACTCCTTCTCTTCAGAAAGCCTTCTCTTCAGAACACCTTCTCTACAGACCACCTTCTATTCAGACTGCCTTCTATTCAGACTGCCTTCTCTTTATACAGCCTTCTCTTTATACGTCCTTCTCTTCAGACCGCCTTCTCTTCAGACCGCCTTCTCTTTAGACCGCTTCTTTTTATACCTCCTTCTCTTTATACCTCCTTCTCTTTATACCTCCTTCTCTTCAGACCTCCATCTCTTCAGACCGCCTTCTCTTCATACCTCCTTCTCTTCAGACCGCCTTCTCTTCAGACCGCCTTCTCTTCAGACCGACTTCTCTTTATACCTCCTTCTCTTTATACCTCCTTCTCTTTATACCTCCTTCTCTTTATACCTCCTTCTCTTCAGACCGCCTTCTCTTTAGACCGCCTTCTCTTCAGACCGCCTTCTCTTCAGACCGCCTTCTCTTCAGACCGACTTCTCTTCAGACAAACTTCTCTTTATATCTCCTTCTCTTCAGACCGCCTTCTCTTTATACCTCCTTCTCTTCAGACCGCCTTCTCTTCAGACCGACTTCTCTTCAGACCGCCTTCTCTTCAGACCGCCTTCTCTTTATACCTCCTTCTCTTCAGACCACCTTCTCTTCAGACCGCCTTCTCTTTATACCTCCTTCTCTTTATACAGCCTTCTCTTTATACCTCCTTCTCTTCAGACCGCCTTCTCTTTATACCTCCTTCTCTTCAGACCACCTTCTCTTCAGACCACCTTCTCTTCAGACCGCCTTCTCTTCAGACAGCCTACTCTTCAGACCGCCTACTCTTCAGACCGCCTTCTCTTTATACCTCCTTCTCTTTATACAGCCTTCTCTTTATACCTACTTCTCTTCATACCTCCTTCTCTTCAGACCGCCTTCTCTTCAGAACGCCTTCTCTTCAGAACGCCTTCTCTTTATACCTCCTTCTCTTCAGACCGCCTTCTCTTTATACCTACTTCTCTTTATACCGCCTTCTCTTCAGACCGCCTTCTCTTCAGACCGCCTTCTTTCAGACTTCCTTCTCTTCAGACTGACTTCTCTTTATACCTCCTTCTCTTCAGACCGCCTTCTCTTCAGACCGACTTCTCTTCATACATCCTTCTTTTCAGACCGCCTTCTCTTCAGACTGCCTTCTCTTCATACCTCCTTCTCTTCAGACCGCCTTCTCTTCAGACCGCCTTCTCTTCAGACCGCCTTCTCTTTATACCTCCTTCTCTTCAGACCGCCTTCTCTTCAGACCGCCTTCTATTCAGACCGCCTTCTCTTTAGACCGCCTTCTCTTCAGACCGCCTTCTCTTCAGACCGCCTTCTCTTCATACCTCCTTCTCTTCAGACCGCCTTCTCTTCAGACCACCTTCTATTCAGACTGCCTTCTATTCAGACTGCCTTCTCTTTATACAGCCTTCTCTTTATACGTCCTTCTCTTCAGACCGCCTTCTCTTCAGACCGCCTTCTCTTCAGACCGCCTTCTCTTTAGACCGCCTTCTTTTTATACCGCCTTCTCTTTATACCTCCTTCTCTTTATACCTCCTTCTCTTCAGACCTCCATCTCTTCAGACCGCCTTCTCTTCATACCTCCTTCTCTTCAGACCGCCTTCTCTTCAGACCACCTTCTCTTCAGACCGCCTTCTCTTCAGACCGCCTTCTCTTTATACCTCCTTCTCTTCAGACCGCCTTCTCTTCATACCTCCTTCTCTTCAGACCGCCTTCTCTTCAGACCGCCTTCTCTTCAGACCGACTTCTCTTTATACCTCCTTCTCTTTATACCTCCTTCTCTTTATACCTCCTTCTCTTTATACCTCCTTCTCTTCAGACCGCCTTCTCTTTAGACCGCCTTCTCTTCAGACCGCCTTCTCTTCAGACCGCCTTCTCTTCAGACCGACTTCTCTTCAGACAAACTTCTCTTTATATCTCCTTCTCTTCAGACCGCCTTCTCTTTATACCTCCTTCTCTTCAGACCGCCTTCTCTTCAGACCGACTTCTCTTCAGACCGACTTCTCTTTATACCTCCTTCTCTTCAGACAAACTTCTCTTTAGACCTCCTTCTCTTCAGACCGCCTTCTCTTCAGACCGCCTTCTCTTTATACCTCCTTCTCTTCAGACCGCCTTCTCTTCAGACCACCTTCTCTTTAGATCGCCTTCTCTTTATACCGCCTTCTCTTCAGACCTCCTTCTCTTCAGACCGCGTTCTCTTTATACCTCCTTCTCTTCAGACCACCTTCTATTCAGACCGCCTTCTCTTTATATCTCCTTCTCTTTATACCTCCTTCTCTTTATACCTCCTTCTCTTCATATCGCCTTCTCTTCAGACCACCTTCTATTCAGACGTCCTTCTCTTTATACCGCCTTCTCTTCAGACCGCCTTCTCTTTATACCTCCTTCTCTTCAGATCGCCTTATAATATATATAATAATAATATATGCCATTTAGCAGACGCTTTTATCCAAAGCGACTTACAGTCATGTGTGCATACATTCTACGTATGGGTGGTCCCGGGAATCGAACCCACTACCCTGGCGTTACAAGCGCCATGCTCTACCAAAAGAGCTACAGAAGGACCATGCCTTCTCTTCAGACCACCTTCTATTCAGACCGCCTTCTCTTTAGACCGCCTTCTCTTCAGACCGCCTTCTCTTCATAACTCCTTCTCTTCAGAAAGCCTTCTCTTCAGAACACCTTCTCTACAGACCACCTTCTATTCAGACTGCCTTCTATTCAGACTGCCTTCTCTTTATACAGCCTTCTCTTTATACGTCCTTCTCTTCAGACCGCCTTCTCTTCAGACCGCCTTCTCTTTAGACCGCCTTCTTTTTATACCTCCTTCTCTTTATACCTCCTTCTCTTTATACCTCCTTCTCTTCAGACCTCCATCTCTTCAGACCGCCTTCTCTTCATACCTCCTTCTCTTCAGACCGCCTTCTCTTCAGACCGCCTTCTCTTCAGACCGACTTCTCTTTATACCTCCTTCTCTTTATACCTCCTTCTCTTTATACCTCCTTCTCTTTATACCTCCTTCTCTTCAGACCGCCTTCTCTTTAGACCGCCTTCTCTTCAGACCGCCTTCTCTTCAGACCGCCTTCTCTTCAGACCGACTTCTCTTCAGACAAACTTCTCTTTATATCTCCTTCTCTTCAGACCGCCTTCTCTTTATACCTCCTTCTCTTCAGACCGCCTTCTCTTCAGACCGACTTCTCTTCAGACCGCCTTCTCTTCAGACCGCCTTCTCTTTATACCTCCTTCTCTTCAGACCACCTTCTCTTCAGACCGCCTTCTCTTTATACCTCCTTCTCTTTATACAGCCTTCTCTTTATACCTCCTTCTCTTCAGACCGCCTTCTCTTTATACCTCCTTCTCTTCAGACCACCTTCTCTTCAGACCACCTTCTCTTCAGACCGCCTTCTCTTCAGACAGCCTACTCTTCAGACCGCCTACTCTTCAGACCGCCTTCTCTTTATACCTCCTTCTCTTTATACAGCCTTCTCTTTATACCTACTTCTCTTCATACCTCCTTCTCTTCAGACCGCCTTCTCTTCAGAACGCCTTCTCTTCAGAACGCCTTCTCTTTATACCTCCTTCTCTTCAGACCGCCTTCTCTTTATACCTACTTCTCTTTATACCGCCTTCTCTTCAGACCGCCTTCTCTTCAGACCGCCTTCTCTTCAGACCTCCTTCTCTTCAGACTGACTTCTCTTTATACCTCCTTCTCTTCAGACCGCCTTCTCTTCAGACCGACTTCTCTTCATACATCCTTCTTTTCAGACCGCCTTCTCTTCAGACTGCCTTCTCTTCATACCTCCTTCTCTTCAGACCGCCTTCTCTTCAGACCGCCTTCTCTTCAGACCGCCTTCTCTTTATACCTCCTTCTCTTCAGACCGCCTTCTCTTCAGACCGCCTTCTATTCAGACCGCCTTCTCTTTAGACCGCCTTCTCTTCAGACCGCCTTCTCTTCAGACCGCCTTCTCTTCATACCTCCTTCTCTTCAGACCGCCTTCTCTTCAGACCACCTTCTATTCAGACTGCCTTCTATTCAGACTGCCTTCTCTTTATACAGCCTTCTCTTTATACGTCCTTCTCTTCAGACCGCCTTCTCTTCAGACCGCCTTCTCTTCAGACCGCCTTCTCTTTAGACCGCCTTCTTTTTATACCGCCTTCTCTTTATACCTCCTTCTCTTTATACCTCCTTCTCTTCAGACCTCCATCTCTTCAGACCGCCTTCTCTTCATACCTCCTTCTCTTCAGACCGCCTTCTCTTCAGACCACCTTCTCTTCAGACCGCCTTCTCTTCAGACCGCCTTCTCTTTATACCTCCTTCTCTTCAGACCGCCTTATCTTCAGACCGCCTTCTATTCAGACCGCCTTGTCTTTAGACCGCCTTCTCTTTATACAGCCTTCTCTTTATACCTCCTTCTCTTTATACCTCCTTCTCTTTATACCTCCTTCTCTTTATACCTCCTTCTCTTCAGACCGCCTTCTCTTTAGACCGCCTTCTCTTCAGACCGCCTAGACCGCCTTCTCTTCAGACCGACTTCTCTTCAGACAAACTTCTCTTTATATCTCCTTCTCTTCAGACCGCCTTCTCTTTATACCTCCTTCTCTTCAGACCGCCTTCTCTTCAGACCGCCTTCTCTTCAGACCGCCTTCTCTTCAGACCGCCTTCGCTTTATACCTCCTTCTCTTCAGACCACCTTCTCTTCAGACCGCCTTCTCTTTATACCTCCTTCTCTTTATACATCCTTCTCTTTATACCTCCTTCTCTTCAGACCGCCTTCTCTTTATACCTCCTTCTCTTCAGACCACCTTCTCTTCAGACCACCTTCTCTTCAGACCGCCTTCTCTTCAGACAGCCTACTCTTCAGACCGCCTACTCTTCAGACCGCCTTCTCTTTATACCTACTTCTCTTTATACCTCCTTCTCTTCAGACCTCCTTCTCTTCAGACCGCCTTCTCTTCAGACCGCCTTCTCTTCAGACCGCCTTCTCTTCAGACCGCCTTCTCTTTATACCTACTTCTCTTTATACCGCCTTCTCTTCAGACCGCCTTCTCTTCAGACCGCCTTCTCTTTATACCTCCTTCTCTTCAGACCGCCTTCTCTTTATACCTCCTTCTCTTTATACCTCCTTCTCTTCAGACCTCCATCTCTTCAGACCGCCTTCTCTTCATACCTCCTTCTCTTCAGACCGCCTTCTCTTCAGACCGCCTTCTCTTCAGACCGCCTTCTCTTCAGACCGCCTTCTCTTTATACCTCCTTCTCTTTATACCGCCTTATCTTCAGACCGCCTTCTATTCAGACCGCCTTGTCTTTAGACCGCCTTCTCTTTATACAGCCTTCTCTTTATACAGCCTTCTCTTTATACCTCCTTCTCTTTATACCTCCTTCTCTTTATACCTCCTTCTCTTCAGACCGCCTTCTCTTTAGACCGCCTTCTCTTCAGACCGCTTTCTCTTCAGACCGCCTTCTCTTCAGACCGACTTCTCTTCAGACCACCTTCTCTTCAGACCGCCTTCTCTTTATACCTCCTTCTCTTTATACAGCCTTCTCTTTATACCTCCTTCTCTTCAGACCGCCTTCTCTTTATACCTCCTTCTCTTCAGACCACCTTCTCTTCAGACCACCTTCTCTTCAGACCGCCTTCTCTTCAGACAGCCTACTCTTCAGACCGCCTACTCTTCAGACCGCCTTCTCTTTATACCTCCTTCTCTTTATACAGCCTTCTCTTTATACCTACTTCTCTTCATACCTCCTTCTCTTCAGACCGCCTTCTCTTCAGAACGCCTTCTCTTCAGAACGCCTTCTCTTTATACCTCCTTCTCTTCAGACCGCCTTCTCTTTATACCTACTTCTCTTTATACCGCCTTCTCTTCAGACCTCCTTCTCTTCAGACCGCCTTCTCTTCAGACCTCCTTCTCTTCAGACTGACTTCTCTTTATACCTCCTTCTCTTCAGACCGCCTTCTCTTCAGACCGACTTCTCTTCATACATCCTTCTTTTCAGACCGCCTTCTCTTCAGACCGCCTACTCTTTAGACCGCCTTCTCTTTATATCTCCTTCTCTTCAGACCGACTTCTCTTTATACCTCCTTCTCTTCAGACCGCCTTCTCTTTATACCTCCTTCTCTTTATACCTCCTTCTCTTCAGACCACCTTCTCTTCAGACCGCCTTCTCTTCAGACCAACTTCTCTTTATATCTCCTTCTCTTCAGACCGACTTCTCTTTATACCTCCTTCTCTTCAGACCGCCTTCTCTTTATACCTCCTTCTCTTCAGACCGCCTTCTCTTTATACTGCCTTTTCTTTAGACCGACTAGTTCATACAGTCTACTTCATACTGCCTTCTCTTTATATCATCTTCTTTATACCTGAAAGGCGTAGGGGGTAGAAATCGCAATGTAGTTAACTTAAAGTGGGCAGCATAACCCTTTTGCCACAATTTAAATAGCATGACATTTTCTTAGGAATGATTTCTGAAACAACATTACAGTAAAGGCCTTTAAATGGTTTCTAAAGGCTCATTCAGCTTTTAGAGTTACAGTTGGTTTAAGACCAAGTATTTTGAGAAAAGTGATACTTTGCCTTCTCTTTCACTGGCATGTTCTTGACCAGTGTCCAGGCCATCTGTTGTGTTGTCTGAGCTGAGACGTGTGTTAGCAGTGCTTGGATTGTAACATTACTGGGCTGACCACGAAGTCATGTTTGCAGATGGTAAAGAAATACTGATTATGACTCTATTGTCACAGTAACAGTGGGAAAAGATCCCACAATCTGGCAGATCAAAATAAACACATTCATATATGGGAGCGAAGTAATCTGGAGAACATAGAGACCCTGAGTAGGAATGGATTATCATTGACATCTGTATAAAATAATGTGTGTGATAAATACAAGTCTTCTGAGGCTTGTGTGTGTGTGTGTGTGTGTGTGTGTGTGTGTGTGTGTGTGTGTGTGTGTGTGTGTGTGTGTGTGTGTGTGTGTGTGTGTGTGTGTGTGTGTGTGTGTGTGTGTGTGTGTGTGTGTGTGTGTGTGTGTGTGTGTGTGTGTGTGTGTGTGTGTATTTTATTCAGTATTGTATTCAGTAAAGCACTTTTGAGCAATGCTGGAATATTGGAGAATATTGTTTGTTGTATCAATATTGGCAATTGCTTGTCAGAATTAATTTCAAGTTGTCAAAAACACACGGAAGACATTCTGACACAGATAAAGAAAAGCACTGATTAAAAGCACTTTTTTCCCCCAATGTCACACATCTAACAAATAACATACTGCACGCAAAAAAATGTTTTAAAAAGTACTATAAAATATTTCTGTGATTTATGAATAAAGAACAACTATTGCGTAGCAATGATATCAAGCCTGGGGGTCAGAATAAAGCGGAGGACACCTTCTTCCTTTTTCCTCTGGACCCATGTTGTGCTGCGGCTGCACAGCCATTGTGTGCCACTCAGCAGTGTCATGAGACAATCATCAAAGCCCTGCAGCGGCCCATCGCCCTGCCTGCTCCTCTCTCTCAGCCTGGCCTCCAGGCTGCAGGCGCCAGGCCCGGCTCACCACTGAAAGCTCCCACCCCAAATTCTGAAGGGTGTGAAATCAGCATGATTAATAATTACAATTATTTGCAAATGTGCCAGCTGCTCTTGAGCAGTGGGTACCTTTGATTTATGGTGGTGTAAACGCTTCTATCCATTGTGTTCCGGAGGATGGAAGGGGAAAGAGGAGAGGGAGGGGAGATTCTTTGGACGTCCGCCCTGAAAATATGATTTTATCTTCCGTACCCCCTTCCTGTCCCCCATCCACCCCACCCATCCATACCCCTTACCTATTCCAAAGTCCAGAGTGGCTTTTCTTTAGATCTCAGAGGACAAAACCTCTTCTACACGGGGCATCATAGGCGACTGGGGCCAGGAGCGCTGTTATCATTGTCTGCAGGGTTCTTTGATCCAGATCTGCCTGCCGCCCAACAATGACAGATTCTTTATGCTTCAGAACCGATTTCAATATGAAGTAGACCATTTTTCTAAAATAATATTGCTTAAAGAACCTTTATGACGCAGATGTCCAGAGTAAGGGGATTAAGAATACATTTTAGGTGACATTTTAACTACTGTAGATCCACATTGTTGATAAACATCAGGGATGGGAATTGCAAGGGACCTCATATGTATTGTGATTCGATACTATGATCTTATTGAGGTTCGAGGTTCCAAACATATTGCTCACCATTTGTCTGCTGCAGAGGAACAAGAGAGACACATGAGAAAATGAGTTTTGATCAGTCATGAAAATGAAAGTACTGAAAACAAATTAAAAAGCTATGAAGGAAAAATACTGGAGTTTTGGTGCAGATACAGCCAACTAGAGCCAAAAATAATATTGCGATATTGTCAAAAGAATACGATATATCGTCAAAAATAATATCCCATATGTAACTGTATCAGTTTATCCCCCAATCACTAATAAACATGTCTGTGTTTGAGAGCAGGTTCCCATCACAATGCGTCATAGCCATAGTGGCCACTGAACCGATGCCAGTTTTCCCATGCAGCGTTATCTCAGTATGCCTGTTTGGCTCCAGACCCAGAGGAAATCAGGCTGCACTCTGGCAGGCCGAGAGGGCCCGGTGATGTGTCCATCAGTGACGGGACGATGCACTGAATTAACACACTCATTAATCACCATCAACACAGCATTAGTCCTGATCATCTCCAAGAAGAGAGAACCTGACAGCGAGTGGCCACGAACCTGTCCAAAACCTAATTCGATTACTGTCTCACCAGCATCTGGGTCTTTTCGAGGGGGTTTTGGTTGTGATGAAATGAAAAAGACAAGCCGTTCATGCGTATAATAGACATCTAAATAATCTTCATGCAGAGACCTGTGCCGAGTCGACAGGAGTTGCATGGTCACAAAGTTTTCGGATCAGGTGATGAGAATCTTCATAGGATTAAACAATCTTGAATCTGTAAATGATTGTGATATATGTAGGGTTTGCGGGAGTGTGTAGTGGGGATTGCTTTATCAGTGACTAGAGTAACAGACAGAATCAGCACAGCCCCTACGAGCATTCTACAGTATGTACAACGCCTATAGGCAGCCAGGCAGTGACAGGTCATAGCCAGCAGAAGCCGCTGCCCAGAAGGCACTTAAGACCTTGCTGTAGCTGCACTGTAGCAGCCTGAGGCGAGGGGAGGCTGCCAGTCAAACAGCTCCGACTTGCAAGCGGCCCTATTCTACCTGACATCCCTCTGCAGATGGACCAGTCCCCCAGGTAGAGGCCCGCTAAACATGCCATTAATCATTGCATAAACCCAGCCCAGAGGGAGGACCTCAGGTTAGCCATCATTTGGAAATAAATTGGGTGAAAAATAGCTCTGGCAGTCTGAGGACTGTGCAAGGCTGTCCCTGGAGGGACCCTGCTAAGTGTGGAAACAGCCTTATCCAAGTTACTAAGTAATCTGTCAGTTAGTTAAAGACATCATCATTCATTTGGCCTAATAGGGCTGCAAGTGATGACAATATCGTCTGTTTGCTTTCAGCTTTTGCTATTCATCTTCTTTATTTGACTGCTTGCATGCCTCTGATGAAATGTTTTAGGATGCTACGTGCCTCTGATGAAATGCTTTAGGATGCTACGTTCCTCTGATGAAATGCTTTAGGATGCTACGTTCCTCTGATGAAATGCTTTAGGATGCTACGTTCCTCTGATGAAATGCTTTAGGATGCTACGTTCCTCTGATGAAATGCTTTAGGATGCTACGTTCCTCTGATGAAATGCTTTAGGATGCTACAGATTTTTTATTTAACTAGGCAAGGCAGTTAAGAACAAATTCTCATTTACAATGACAGCCTATGAACAGTGGGTTAACTGACTTGTTCAGGGGCAGAACAACAGATTTTTACTTTGTCAGCTCGGGGTTTTGATCTAGCAACCATTTTGGTTAATGGCCCAACACTCTAACCATTAGGCTACCAGCTTTGAGGGTCATTTGGAAACGAGGACAGTAGGAGAGGGAATTTTCAAATCCATGTGCTGTCAGAAAAAGGTTAGGCAAAGGTCAACATGCAACTAAACAATTCTACTAGAGCTACACTGGTAAATATATTAAATAATTTGGAGTCAAACCATAGACTCAGATGGACTATGTTTTTAGTGAGGGGAGGAAATCTTATAAACACATGAACACATTGACTGACATGGTGACAGAGACTGTTGATGCTGAAATTAACTGGTAATTAATTTATAATTCCAAAGACTGTCAAAAGATACACTGAACATAATGTCATAATAATATCAGTGTAACTAAAGAATTTCTGAAATGGTCTTTAATGGTCTGAAATCTATCCTTAAGGCCAGTCCAGTCATGATTGTACGCATTGTCACCTTCATGGTCACCTCTGGGATGATGGCAGCGAGCGTTCCCGTCTGTTCTCCATGCAACGGATTAGAGGAGCATGTAGCAGAGCTGTCTACTACAAGATGATTTATGACTGCTGGGACACTGCCTTCCACTGACTGCTTCAGCTGTATTGACACTATAGTTATTGTCAGCAGTGACAGTCCACAAAGCCTCAGGCCAGGGCAGGAGTACACGGTCATATCAGAGCCTCTGATGATGCAGTACATTTAATATTAGTCCACTTGAAACCAAGCAGGTTCATGCATGGAACTGCTTGGATAAAATATGTAATTAATCTAGCCTGTTTCTTGACTTAATTAGGCGACAACAACATTGGGAAATGTTTGTGATTGGCATGTGACTAGAGGGATTCCAAGTCTTTGCAAAACATTTGCCTTTGATATTATACTGTGGACCATGGTCCCAATTCATGAGAGCAACAGCTTGTGGGGGTGTGCATTTGACAATTCTGATACAGTATTAACATTCTTAGTGAGCCCCTCTGCAATTGATTGAATTGTGGCCTACTGTAGGTTTCTACTGAGGCAAACCAAACTTGCTATAGCTACTCTTGCACTTAATTAAGGGTGGCAGATAGCCTAGTGGGCTGAGCATTGGGCCATTAACTGCAAGATTGCTGTTTCAAATTCTAACAAAAATCTGTTGATGTCCCCTTGATCACATCAACAGAGGGTGCTGTACTACTATGTCTGACCCTGTAAAACAACACATTTCACTGCACCTATCTGGTGTATGTGATAAACCATTTTGTTTTAATACACTAATCACAATCCAGACTCCCAACCAGTACTGTTCCCACAGAGTAGCTGCATGGCCTAAATATTTAGAACCCTCTTCCCGAAAGTGAAACAACTGAACCTTCTGCGAATGTGGGGGATTCCCTTCTTTATGCACAATTTGGCTGCAATTTCAGAAATTTTGGCTGCCCAGAGGTAGAACAAGCTATTCTGGCGAATTTCAGTCATGTGCTGTTTGTCAAATTATGCTGTGTTGTATGATCATTTAGATTAAAAATAACAGTTGTAGCCTATGTTACTTGTGGTTAAAATGCAGATTGTCTGCCCCATTGCAAGTGTAGACTGCATCTTGCTTGTTTGTGTTGCAATATCCTTAGTTATAACAGATAGGTAAGGTTATTGGTTATTCAACTGGTGGCACAGATCCGGCCCCTTTATTAAACTGAACAAAAATATAAACACAACATGTAAAGTGTTGGTCCCATGTTTCATGAGCTGAAATAAAGATCCCAGAAATGTTCCATACCCACAATAAGCGTATTTCTCTAATATTTTTGGCACAAGTTTGTTTACATCCCTATTAGTGAGCATTTCTCCTTTGCCACGGTAATTCATCCACCTGACAGGTGTGGCATATCAAGAACCTGATTAAACAGCATGATTATTATACAGGTGCACCTTGTGCTGGGGCCATTTTTTGTTGTTGCAGTTTTGTCACACAACACATTGCCACAGATGTCTAAAGTTTTGAGGGAGTGTGTAATTGCAATGCTAACTGCAGTAATGTCCACCAGAATTGTTGCCAGAAAATGTAATGTTAATTTTTCTACCATAAGCCGCCTCCAACATCGTTTCAGAGAATTTGGCAGTACGTCCAACCGGCCTCAACCACAGACCACATGTAACCACGCCAGCCCAGGACCTCCACATCTGGCATCTTCACCTGCGGGATTGTCTGAGACCAGTCAACCGGACAGCTGATGAAACATAAGTATTTCTGCCTGTAATAAAGCCCTTTTGTGTGGAAAAACTCTTTGGCTGGGCCTGGCTCCCAGGTGCGTGGGCCTATGGATGCGTCCCTGCCCAGTCATGTGAAATCCATAGATTAGGGCCTATTTAATTCATTTCAATTGACTAATTTCCTTATATGAAATATAAGTCAGTGAAATCATTTAAATTGCTGCATGTTGAGTTTATATTTTTGTTCAGGATAATTTAGACTGGCCCTTTGATCAATTCTGAACATGAATAAAATATCTGCTAAAAACTCAGTCTGGCTTTCAACTTACTCTTGAAAGTTGTAATAGTAGAATGCACAAGGTGCAATTTCAAAATTGGGTAGTACATCATCAGTTCCTTTTGTCATGTCAGTCATTGCACGTCTATAACGTGTAAGAAATGCCCAGATCAAGTAGCCTATGTCAGCTATTGTTTTTTTTAGCCAGGTTTTTTAGCCCATAGATTGTGTTGTAATGTTTGAGTCACTCAGATATCACATGAATAAACATTAGACATGGCAAAATGTATAGAATCACAAAAAAATGTGGCTTTAGAACTGCTACATTTTCTCTGCACCCCATGACAAAATGTGTAGAACTGCAGAAAATAATTTGATTTGATTTATTTATTAGGATCCCCATTAGATGACGCTAATGGTGACAGCTAGTCTTACTGGGGTCTGACACATAATGGAAAAGACATAACAGACAAAAGACTACAATTTACATACATTTAAAAACATTAGCGTGTAGTGTGTGTGCATCAGTTACACATACATGTCAGTACATACACACAACAATTAGGTCACATGGGGGAGAGGCGTTGTGCTGTGAGATGTTGCCAGGTTTGCTGTTCAGTTGCGCTATATAAGATGGAAGGGAGTTCCATGCATTCATAACCCTGTATAATACTGTATGTTTCCTTGAATTTTCCTTGACTTAGGGACTGTGAAAAGAGCCCTGGTGGCATGTCTGGTGGGGTAAGTGTGTGTGTCAGTGCTGTGTGTAAGTTGACATGGCAAACTATTTGGAATTTCCAACACATTAATGTTTCTTATAAAAACAAGAAGTGACGCAGTCAGTCTTTCCTCAACTGCATAGCATTAATATTAATATTAGCCTTTTGATTACAATGAAGAGCAAGATGTGCCACTTTGTTCTGAGCCAGCTGCAGCTTAACTAGATCATTCTTTGCAGGACTTGACCATATGATTGGACAATAATCAAGATTAGATAAAACTAGAGCCTCCAGGACTTGCTTTGTGGTGTCAAAAAAGCAGAGCATCTCTTAATTACGGACAGATCTCTCCCCATCTTTACAACCATTGAATCTATAGGTTTTGACTATGACAGTTTACAATCTAAGCTAACACCAAGTAATTTGGTCTCCTCAAATTGTTCAACAGCCACATCATTCATTACCAGATACAGCTGAGGTCTAGAACTTAGGGAATGATTTGTACCAAATACAATGCTCTTAGTTTTAGAGATGTTCAGGACCAGTTTATTACTGGCCACCCATTCCAAAACAGACTGCAACTCTTTGTTAGAGCTGCCCTGCAGTACACCACACTACATGTTTGACATTAGAGAAGCTTCCATTAAATTTAAACCCTCTGAGTTCTATTAGATAGCTCTGAATCAACAACATGGCAGAGGTTGAAAAGCCACAATACATGCGTTTTCTCAACAACATGTTATGATCAATAATATCAAAGGCTGCACACATCATCTAACAGTACAGCTCCCACAATCATCTTGTTATCAATTTATTTCAACCAATCATCAGACATTTGTTTCAGTGCACTACATGAGTTGAGTGTGCTTCTCTATAAGCATGCTGAAAGTCAGTTGTTTATTTGTTTACAAAGAAATACCATTGTATTTGGTCAAACATAATTTTTTTCCAACAATTTGCTAAGCGCTATCAGCAAGCTCCTGAGTGGCACAGCGGTCTAAGGTACTGCATCACAGTGCTTGAAGCGTCACTACAGACACCCTGGTTCGAATCCAGGCTGTATCACAACCCGGCCATGATTGGGAGACCCATTGGCTTCCTTCCAGGCCTGAGGACAAAAACTTTCCTCTAGGCTCAGATTAAAGATAGGAGAGGCTATAGAGTCAGTTACCATCCTCAGTAGCTTTCCATCTAAGTTGTCAATGCCAGGATGTGTGTCATTATTGATCGATAATGTTAACTTACAATGCTTTTCTTTCAATATTCGTTTTTTTAATGCATGACTATGATGGCTTACTGTTGTTGTTGGAATTTCCTACCTAAGTTTGCCACTTTGACAATGAAGTAATCAGTAAAATAATTGGCAACATCAAATGGTTTTGTGATGAATAAGCCATCTGATTCCATGAAAGAGTTGAATTTGTCTTTCTGCCCATAATTTCATTTTTCCCATCATTCTTTATATCATTGATATTGGCTTCATAATACAGTTTCTTCTTCTTTTTGTTGAGTTTAGTCACATCATTTCAAATTCATAAAGTCCAGCATCTGGATGCTCCTTATTAATCACAACAGACCCAAAAATATTTTTAACATCATCCACATAAGAGTCACAGCAAAATATTTAGCTTGATATCAAAATATTTAGTTTGATACACTATTTTAGGCCCAGCTGTTGGAACTTTGGTTTTCCTGGATATAGCCACTATACAATGATCACGGCATCCAATGGGGACAGATACAGCTTTAGAACAAAGTTCTACAGTATTAGTAAAAATGTGATCAACACATGTGGATGATCTTGTTCCTGTAGTGATTGCAAACACCCCGGTAAGTTGATTAACAACGTGAACCAGATTAGAGGCACTTGTAACAGTGAGAAGCTTCCTCTTGAGATGACAGCTTGATGAAAACCAGTCAATATTCAGGTCCCAGAAGAAAGTATACCTCTCTGTTTACATCACACACACTATCAAGCATTTCACACATATTATTTAGATACTGACTTATCATTTGGTGGCCTATAGCAACACCCCAAAAGAAAAGGCTTTAGATGTGTCAGGTGATCCTGCAACCACAACACTTCAATAACACTTGACATAAGATCTTCTCTAGGCATTATAGGGATATGGCTCTGAGTATATACAGCCACACATCCCCCACAAGCATTCATGTCTGTTCTATAGATATTATATCATTGTATTGCTACTGCCGTATCATCAAATTAATTATCTAAGTGAGTCTCAGACATGACTAATATATTAATGTTATCTGATGTTAGCAAGTTATTGATTTCATGAACCTTATTTCTAAGGCTACATATTTTAATATGGACTATTTTCAGCACTTTCCTGGGTAGTGTATCAGAGATAGACATGATATGGAAGAGCAAACAAAGCAAGAGAAAAAAAGACTTTCAGCAGTACATTAATCAGTTGATGTGTGTAAGTGTGTGTGTAAGTGTGTGTGTGCTGCGGGGTTGAAGTTAGGAACCCATAGGTTTGTCTCTCTCATCCCTTCCAGGCTTCTGGGAGGGTGTACAATGAGTCTGCCATAGCGGACGTAAGCAATGTCCTCACGTGCTCTGGGAGCTTTCATGACTGGGATCAGTTCTTTTCTCTCCTGGCGCACAGCTTCAGTATAGTCCTCTTTGAAGAAGATACAATGCATTTGGAAAGTATTCAGACCCCTTGACTTTTCCACTTTGTGTTACGTTACAGCCTTATTCTAAAATTGATCAAATTTAAATAAATTCCTCGCAATCTACACACAATAACCCATAATGACAAAGTGAAAACAGGTTAAGAGAAATGTTTGCAATTGTATTAAAAATAAAAAACAGAAATACCTTATTTATTTGGAGGGGCGGCAGGTAGCCTAGTGGTTAGTGCGTTGGACTTGTAACCGAAAGGTTGCAAGATTTAATCCCTGAGCTGACAAGGTAAAAATCTGTTGTTCTTCCCCTGAACAAGGCAGTTAACCCACTGTTCCTAAACCGTCATTGAAAATAACAGCTTAACTAACTAGGAATAACTTGCGTAGTTAAATAAAGGTAAAATAAAATAATACATTTACATAGGTATTCAGACCCTTTGCTATGAGACTCAAAATTGAGCTCAGGTGCATCCTGTTTCCATTGATCATCCTTGAGATGTTTCTACAACATGATTGGAGTCCACCTGTGGTAAATTCAATTGATTAGACATGATTTGGAAAGGAACACAAGGTCTTGTGCATGTCAGAGCAAAAACCCAGGATTTGTCCGTAGAGCTACGAGACAGGATTGTGTCGAGGCACATATCTGGGGAAGGGTAACAAGAACACAGTGGCCTGCAGAGATATCATTCTAAAATGGAAGAACTTTGGAACCACTAAGATACTAAGAGCCTGGCCAAACAGAGCAATTGGGGTCGGGTCCTTGGTCGGGGAGGTGACCAAGAACCCAATGGTCACTCTGACAGAGCTCCAGAGTTCCTCTGTGGAGATGGGAGAACCTTCCAGAAAGCCAACCATCTCTGCAGCACTCCTCCAATCAGGCTTTTATGCTAGAGTGGCCAGACGGAAGCCACTCCTCAGTAAAAGACACATAACAGCATGCTTGCCAAAAGGCACCTCAGACCATCAGAAACAAGATTCTCTAATATATAATATAATATATGCCATTTAGCAGACACTTTTATCCAAAGCGACTTACAGTCATGTGTGCATACATTCTACGTATATGGGTGGTCCCGGGGATCGAACCCACTACCCTGGCGTTACAAGCGCCATGCTCTACCAACTGAGCTACAGAAGGACCAAGAGGCTTGAATGCCAAGTGTCACGTCTGAAGGAAACCTGCCACCATCTCAACGGAAGCATGGTAGTGTCAGCATTGAGCGGTAGGGACTGGGAGACTATTCAGGATCGAGGGAAAGATGAACGGAGTAAAGTACAGAGAGATCCTTGATGAAAACCTGCTCCAGAGTGCGCAGGACCTCAGACTAGGGTGAGGGTTCACCTTCCAACAGGACAATGACCCTAAGCACACAACCAAGACAACGCAAGATCCTTCACCTATGATAGAGAGACACCACTGACCTCAACGGTACTCCTGCCGGCTTTGGTTTTTGTCACGGTAGCAACGTAGGCTACACTGTTACTTCTCATAATTCCAGACAGGGCAGGTCACAGGGAAGATTGAAAACAAAAACAACAAACAGCAGGGATCTAGACAGCCACAAGCCTGAGACAATCCGCTGTCCCAGCCACAATGGTTAATGGCGTCGCGGGCTGCGTTCAAGCCCTCAAGAAACCCCCCCTAGCTTAATAAACGGCTCCTCTGACCCGGCCGGTCGGCAGGATCACTGGACATGCTGGATTTTCCCCAATGCTGGAAGAGGGGCCTGAGTGAAAAGGTTTGGGAACCACTGGTCTTTAGTGTGGTTTCTAGCGCTTTTGACCCTATCCCTGAAAGCTAAGATTCTCAGGAACACGTGCATGCCGTACTTCTTAGAAGGGACTGTGACAAAAATGTACCTAATGAATGAGGAAAATGAATTCAAAGCATACTAGCATTAATTTGGCATCACCTGATTTGACATATATTTGGTGTTACTTATTGAGATGCATAGTTTTCAGATGATTTTAATATGATCTAATTACTTTTAAGAAGCTTTTAATAGTAACAAAAAACAATTGAAATAAATGGTGAGAGACCATTGCGCCTTTTCCTTTTCAATGGTAACCCCATTTTTTGGGATGCAACTTGACTCACGTTGGCTGTCTCTTATTATGTTTAGCAACATATAATAAGTAGTTAAATTGGTGTGCGTGCTTTGCTTTTTTTATACAATACAAGAATAATCGCATGTGGAAAATGTTCAGTCCCCTTGCAATGAACCTTTTATTATAATTATTATTATTTATTTGTACATCTGGCCCCCGTAAGGGTATAGCCCTGTTCTATATCCTAAATTAGCCTCCAAAATATAGCCAACATCTTTTTGGAATGTTCATTCAAATAGCTTCTGGGTTTTTAGTTCAGCTGTTCGGAAATATGAGGCAGAGATGTAGGCTACATCATAGGTATAGTAATACATGCCCAGAGCGTGATTTGGTTGTTTAGTTCTGGTAAACAGGCATCCGGGGGTTGGCGGTACTCGTCGCGCAGCCTCAGCCAAGATATTATATAGTTGACAGGTCTAGTAGTATTTCAACCACTTGAGACGGTGCTTAAAATGAACAAAAGAGTAAATATGAATATCCAGGTTACGATCCTTAAGACAAGTAGCCATCAGTATGCTTCCACGGCGCACTATGTAACAATAGGACTTAAAGGGAGAAGGCTTACACCTTCCCTCTGATCTGCAGATATCCATTGTGGACTGGACTTTTTAATTAATAGGCTGCGGAGGAAGAGCATGGCCTTTGTTTGTCCCCTATCTGTTTGTTCCCATTCCCACACAGTCAAGGGCACAACATGGGAGCTCATCAATCACAGGGGTATCACTCTACCTGCCTGGCTTTGATGGCAACCTAAAAGAGGATTGGCCTGAGTCAATCTATCAACGTTGGCATGTGCTGACCTAACCTGGCTGTGTTTTAGTGAAGCCACAGTCCTTTCCCCATGAGGCTCAAATAATTATTAATCCACTGTGATTGTCCAGCAACTTTTTAGTCATTTAGGGTCATCAGGGAAAGGTCATCTGAGGGCGACACAGTGGGGATGAAACAATGTGGTGGTTTTTGGGGGAGAAAGTGTGGGTTTGGATGCCTCCCATAAACAGCTTTATTAGGCTGTCAACAAATGCTGGGTCAACAAATGCCAGTTTTCAGTCTGCTAACACTTGGGGACTGGTGAGTGTATATCATTGGCTCTCTATAAAATATTGTTCACCTCATGTACATTTTTGATTGAATTTATTTGCCCCCCCCCTCAAAAAAACTATACTCTGCTACACTTTTAATATTTAAAGTAAAACGATTACCAACTGCTTTATTGTGTCAACTTTCTTGATAGAACTCCATCCGTATAATCATGAATATCTTCTTTACAAAATGTTATGCTTCAGAAAATGCTTACAATATTTTTATCAGAACAATAATATTTAAATACATAAAAATTGTGGTAAAATATTTTAGTCACTAGTTCTATGGTGACAAAAAGTTGGAACATTTCAAAATTCATTGCAAACACTAACCAGGTTTCCATCCAACCTTTTTATCTGAGTAGTACATTCGTGACAGGCCTGATGTCCACAAATCAAAATACGCTAGACAAGGTGGGATTTTTTTTTGTCAGTAAAATGTATTATGAAAGAAATGTCACTGGAAATGCTTTTATGCACAGATATTTATATAATAACCATCATATATTCTATGTGTGCGCTCTAGTCAACAAGGTGCAGATATGTCAATTTGATGGAAACACATCTCTGGTGGGAAAATGCGCATATTGTTTCTATGCAGATTTTTGAATATTCGCATGAAAATCTGTCGCCAATTGTATGGAAATCTAGCTCATGACATCAAAGTCCCTTTAAAGCCAACGTTTACACAAGTTTCCCAAGGCCCTCAGAGGGACTTAACCTGGGAACCACAGGGATTTAGTATGTGGGAGCTTCCATATAAAACCCTCTACCTCAAATACAAGGCAATTTATGATGCACTCTCATTGTGGCCTAAGGAGGCTTTGTCTGGAACCATACAAGACATATTCTAAAGATGTTTGGGTTCTGTAGTTCATAAATCTCCACCTCGCCTTTGCAGTGCCGTCTGAGAGCCTGCTCTATATCATATTCAGTTAGGTCTCAGTTCCACTTATGAATGGTCAGTCTGAGACTCAGACACTGGCGGGTGGTCTGCCACATGAGGGTTAAGTATGGTTCCGTCCAAAGAACTCTTAGTACCCGCGGTTGTTAAAAAAATAAGTTATGTGGGCTTTTTATCTTTTGGCAGTCAGAAAATTGACAATACTGGCAAAGTAACACATTGCTGCCCTAAGGCTGAACTTCATGCTTGAACAACATTGCTTCCAAGAAATGCATCGGACTGGTCATCAAAGCAAGGTAAGAATCTTCAAAAATGTAATTCATTGCATTCCTTTTAATCTAAGAATAGGGAAAAACAAAAAAGGTTATCTAAACTTCACTGAAAAGGCCAAGAGAGATCCTTAAGTGTTGAGATTCATAATTTAACTGGTCGGTATAACTAATGTTCAATTTAAGGGCTTTAAATAACCCTCAAACATCCAAGCAATACACATTTTTCAAATGACTACCAATGAAATAGCATTTTAGGTGAGACTGCCTGAATCTTGGCTTAGCCCCTGATTAAGAATGAGGCGAATATTAACATAATACAGTATTATATGATAGTGGAACCTGTGGATTTGTGAAGTAGTCGTCTCTACTGAGCTGATCGTATGCCGTCCTCGAAATCAATGCTTCTGAACTTCCTGACGGGCTTCCCCCAGGTGGTGAGGGTAAGCAACAACAAATCCACTATGCTGACCCTCAACACAGTGGCCCTTCAGGGGTGCAAGTTTAGTCCCCTCTGATTCTCTTGCACCAGCTCTATGCACACTCACTGGACTCTACCTACACACTCAAACATACTACACTGACACTACAACACACACACACACACACACACACACACACACACACACACACACACACACACACACACACACACACACACACACACACACACACACACACACACACACACACACACACACACACACACACACACACACACACACACACACACACACACACACACTGCTGCTACTCTGTTAATTTTATCCTGATTGCCTAGTCACTTTTACCTACATACATGTACACATTACCTCAATTACCTCAACTACCTTGTACCCCTACACATTGATTCGGTACTGGTACTCCTTGTATATAGTCTCGTTATTGATATTTTATTGTGTCACCATTTCCATTTTTGCTAATTTTTCTTACTTTTAACTCTGCATTGTTGGAAAAGGGCTCGTAAGTAAGCATTTCACATTAAAGTCTACACCTGTTGTATTACGCACATTTGACAAATACAATTTAATTTAATTTCATTCTCTACCGTTGAAAATATCAAAGGAAATACAAATCATTGATGAGTGAGAGCTGAGACTGGAGACATGAAGACACGTCACTCAGAGCCTGACTGGAAGCTCCCCTCCTCTGCACATGGATCCATTGTTTAGCTGCCACAGAGAGCACCATCCCCATTCATCACAATGACAAAGTGTCCTTTGGGCCATTCCCACACAAACAAGATACACTTAAAGCCACAGCGGCCAGGTACATCACCACGGAGACCAAGGGATAGTTGAGAATGGGCCCGGCTAAACCGAGGGGTGGTGTCAATTCCACGGCTACACTATAGGCTGGCGCTCACCTTTGACATGGCCCACTGAATGGGAGTTTGTTTTCTGATTTCCACGGTTAATCTTCACATGGAGGAAAACAAACACCAGTAAACAGGGCGGCTGGAGGTTCAAAGCGGGCTGGAAGGCCAGGGTCCTCGCTTCAGCTGTGTTCACATGAGAATCAATCTGTTTCCATTTTTTTTAAGTGAAAGAGGAATAAAAAAAAATTCTGGGGGTCAAATTTGAAAAGGAATGAGGTTCAAAGAACTTGCAGTGGACAACACTGTACCTCTCGATCAGGGCCTCCCCAACAAGTCTCTAGATGTCTAACTCACACCAGGGACTCAGATTATCATGGAAAACATTTTTTAAACATCTAGGGCAAAATCTTATCTTGATTGCAGAAGTAATCAGATCTCAGTGAAATGTATAGTACATTACATGCACAAAAATAACTTGCTTATGTAACTACTGTTCTGGCCTCTAATGCTTATTGTCATATCAACTGCATGGATAGACTAGCTAAGCAATTTAATTTATTGTGATAAAACTAATTGCGATTTTCTATTTTTCATGCTATTTCATCATACAGTGTAAATTATTTTTTAAACACCAACAATTTCTCATTAGATAAAGGATTGTTTGAATCCCTAATGAGAGAGTGGTGAATAAACCAGAGGACTTCCTATATCACTCCGCATTCTGTTGTCAGGCAGTTAATTCTGACAGGAAGGAATGTTGTTTTATTTGTATTCCCTTTCGCAGAAACCAAGAGTTCTGTCAAGAGACAGCACAGGGACAATGCGAGGGGGAGAGGGATGCTTTTGGCTCTTTCTTTTTTATTTCAGCACAAATGCTTAGACATCGCTCGGCTTTCAGCTAATTAAGCTGTTTTAAAGAGAGCTGGTCTAACACTGACATCTTGGTAGGGAATCATGGAGTCAATGGGGCGATAGTGAAGGAGAGACATTTATGGGGTGGCTTTTGCCATTGTTTCCCCCACAAGGATCTTTTCTACTTGGCCGCCTCTGCCGCAATGACCTGTACAAGGAAAAGAATGCAAAACCTAACCTTGTCGTTCCCCACAAAAGGGACAATCGCAGAATAAGAATTTCACGGTGCTGTGCTATAGCTCTCCCCTGCCAAGATTCCAGGGATGTTTAGTCAGTTCTTCAGGGATTGTAATTCACTCTCTTTAGAGCGACACAGTATGGCAAAGATCTGGGGCATTCTGTAACACAGATGGGCCATACTGGACATCATGGGTTAGGCCTGCTATTTCCTTTGGGCCACATGTGTATTGTTATAAGAGTATTATCATAAACCTTTGGGCATTTCAAGCCATTGAAAAGGTGATTGTTGCAAAAAATACCTCCTATTCACAATGCAGGGTTAATCAAGACACTGGAGAGACCATAGGATAATTAAGCATTATGGCCCGAGGAGGTGTGTTATGTGGCCAATGTACTACGGCTAAGGGCTGTTCTTAGTACGAGGTAACGCGGAGTGTCTGGACACAGTCTTTAGCTGCGGTGTATTGGCAATATATCATAAACCCCTGAGGTGCCCTATTGCTATTATAAATTGGTTACCAACGTTATTAGAGCAGTAAAAATAAATGTTTTGTCATACCCATGGTATCAAATCAAATCAAATCAAATTTATTTATATAGCCCTTCGTACATCAGCTGATATCTCAAAGTGCTGTACAGGTCTGATATACCATGGCTGTTAGCCAATCAGCATTCAGGGATCGAACCACCCAGTTTACAAATTAATACAGTTTATCCAGCCTGATGGTCACATGAATACTGTTAGCTACTACCACTAAAATTAGGAAATTGGGGAGGGGACTGTGAATCTGTTTCCGTTAGTCACACGTGATATCTCAGACAGCACTGAGCACATTTTGATTCAACTTGGGTGAATGATGCGTCTTGACATAGGGATCCAGCATTTACAAAATTACACCTATTGGCCAAAGGTGGGAGCTATAGTAATGAATTGAAATGTGTTAGTCACACGCGATATCTCAATTGACCCGAGGGGGCACTACATCATTTGTGGGGGATGACATGTTTACGGTTGCCTTGTTTCTCTATAAATCCATGTAAGTGTTTATGGAAGCCACTATCCATTAAAAAATATGAAATATAAAACAAAATTGTCACAAAAAGCAGAGGAATGGATAATTCAACTGACTTGGTAGCCAAATGTTTCAGTAAATTATTTAGCAAAGTTTTCAAGAAGGGAAAACAGTTGTTTCTGCCACCTGTTCCTCCTTTAATGAGTGTTCTCAACCTCTTAGATTAAAAAGGTATGATGAATGCAAATGAATGGACAGCTTTGAGAATATCCACTGGTTAATCTACAGAGGCTACAAAGCCCCCTTCTGTGTCAGCTAGCTATATTTGATACCTTTCCAACTTGTTTTGTCTGTACAAACCCAGGCTTATTGCTAATAGCAATGCGGACCCTTCCCTCGGTCAGATGGCAACACTGACGTTGGGCTCAAGACTTCTATTATCTGTAGTCACCATAACTTTTTCAAACAAAATTGTCAACACCACCTGCTACTTTTCATCACTTTGCCAATTTTGGTCTCTTTTGCTAGAGCCATGTGTTGTCATAATGTAGCGCCATTACACAAAGTGTTTAGCGTAGCTTCAGCAGAGCCAGCACATGATAAACAAAGCGCACCAATTATAGAGTCATTTATGTGTTTGTTGAGGCTTCAGATTGGTCCAGCTTTCTCTGGGTGACCATATTGCCGGGGTCACAATGAACATTTGAAATGCTGTTTTATTAGCGAACATGTGATCCCTCTTTTTTATGCTCAAGAAAAAAAAAAACTTTGTTCCTTGTAACAATTTGGCTCCAAGTCTCCACACATTGCTCCTGCGTCTGTACCAGCATGTGTTTCTGGGATTGTTCTGGAAGGGAAAATGCCGAAACAGCAGGGAGCAGAAGATAAACAGGCAATTCGTGACTCATTAAAAAAGGCAATGGTGGCCAACATTGTAGAGGGTGTAAGGACCCTCGTTCCAACTGGGCTATAAAGTTTTTCTCCACCAGCTGGACCAAGCATCTGTCAGCCCGCGCAAGGAGAGATAATCTGTTACAAATGATATTGAAGCGCCGCGTTTAAAAAATCTGACGACTTACATAACCGTGCTGATTGAGAACCCAGGGAACGGTTTGAGCAATGACACAGCTTAAAGTCATCAAGTTATGGCCGCCGCGGCTGTTGTGCAGGGTGTCTGGGTGTGACACCCTTCTCTGGACCCTAAATGTGGTCAAGCCAGGTCTTACAGACTCACCCTGGATCTGGTTTCACAAAGCAAACACCCTATTACAGTCTGGCTGGAAGGACAGGGTTTAGTCCTACTTGGATTGGTCTCACCTATTCAGAGAGAGAGAGAGAGAGAGAGAGAGAGAGAGAGAGAGAGAGAGAGAGAGAGAGAGAGAGAGAGAGAGAGAGAGAGAGAGAGAGAGAGAGAGAGAGAGAGAGAGAGAGAGAGAGAGAGATACATAATGAAGGCTTTGCCCCATGGGCCATTGTATACAGTAGGGTATGATATGGATTCTTTATCAATACAATGCCTTCCCCAAAGCAGGACAATTCAATTGGAAATAAACTGTGAGGAGAAGATGAGATAGTAGACAGAGACTAATGTTGCACTAACTTACGGCACCTTGAATGCAAGGTCATCAAAACTACTCAACATCTAAAAAGTGTATATCAGCATAACTTTAGCATGAGGAAAGTTCTCTCCTTCCCTGGGATGTATAACTATGTTTACTACCTAATTAAAGTACAAGTGCAGATAAAGGCATGAAAAATAGATAAGCTGGGACAATGCCACATCTAGTTCCCTTCCAAAGGAGAAATGCCTTCCACTTAAAAGTCTTTGCAGCGCGACAGAAGGCTCCGTTCATCCCGCTGCATCAGGGTATAATTCAGAGTTTAAGAAACTTTACGAGTCCCTCAACTCATTTTTCTGGAATATAAAAACATCAGCATATGGCTGAGAACAGCACAGGGCTACGAAGTCAATTTCCCCGATGTCACATTGGGACAGGGGTGACATTCATAGTAATACTATCCCCTTGGCCCTGTGCTCTATTTTACTTGGGACGAGACATGAGAGAGACATGGATTTTTTTGGTACCGCCAGGTTTCCTGAAGAATCGAAGGCAAATGTTTAGCATCGCCACCAGAGCGACAGAAGCGGCATGGTTCTCAGCTGCCAAAGGTTGAGGCTCTCTCCATTCTCAAAGCAGTATTAAAAACCTGCTGTTTCATGCCTATGAATTACAATATTTATGGCGTTTATTGAAATGGCCCTGTTCTTGTGCAGGGTTGTGCCCACACTGAGTCCACTCGGCAGATGGGATGCAATATGGCCCGTTTCTGCCTGGACAGATGTGGTGCCCAGCATCACACGGCCCTGAGGAAAATCTGCACCAAACCAACATCTGGAGCTGTGGGCACCTTCACCCTCTGCCAACAAGCTAACTTCTCCTTGGTGGTGAGCTGGGTTGCCAGATCAACAATGAGACTCACACATCTCCTAGCAGTACCTCCAGTCAGGACCAGTGGTATAAGGTACTTAAATAAAAATACTTTAAAGTACTTTGCTGTATCGGTACTTTACTGTTTATATTTTTGCCAAATGTTACTTTTACTCCACTACATTCCTAAAGAAAATAATGTATTTTTTACTCCTAACATTTTCCTTGACACCCAAAAGTACTAGTTACATTTTGAATGCTTAGCAGGACAGGAAAAATGTCTATTTCACGCACTTATCAAGAGAATATCCCCGGTTATTCCTACTGCCTCTGATCTGGCAGATTCACTAAGCACATATGCTGCATTTGTAAATAATGTCGGAGTGTTGAAGTGTGCCCCTGGCTATCCATAAATTTAAAAATCAAGAAAATCGTGCTGTCTGGTTTGCTTAATATAAGGAATTTGAAATTATTTATAATTTTACTTTTGATACTTAAGTACATTTTAAACCAGATACTTTTAGACTTTTACTCAAGTAGTATTTTACCGGGTGACTTTTAGTTTTACTTGAGTCATTATCTTTGAAGGAATCTTTACTTTTAGTCAAGAATGACAATTGGGTACTTTTTCCACCACTGGTCAGGACATATCAACATTCCTCCACGTAAGGGTTGGCTTAGAACAGTAGCTGAGTGAAGAGGAACCCCTACAGTTCAGAGGGGCCATGCTCCTCCCTGTATGAACACATCCTGCTCAACACTTATCAAGTTGCAGTCAAGGGTCTCTACCCTTTGAGTAAGGCATGGAGTGAAAGGGTGTCACTCATCCTGGCTGCTGAGGGGTCCAGTGTTGGAGAGTAGTGAACTAAATTCAAATCTAGGTAGTGATTTCAGTAGATAATAACTTTTTTTGCCATGCAGCGGTGTAGCTAAGTGCTGGAACTACACCATATTTTTTTTTGTTGCAAAAATAAAATAGAACATGAGTGAAGTAGGCATTAACTGTCTTTCTTATTCGGCGTCAGACATGCCTGTTGTGTTAAATATCCTATTTAACTATTACTGTACATATACTTTTCTTCAGATATACTACATATTCTATCCACATTCTGTCCATATTGTCTATACATCCCATCACATACATATATATACAGTACCAGTCAAAAGTTTGGACACATCTACTCATTCCAGGGTTTTTCAAGATTCTTCAAAGTAGCCACCCTTTGCCTTGATGACAGCTTCGCACACTCTTGGCATTCTCTCAACCACCTTCATGTGTTAGTCACCTGGAATGCATTTGTGTGGTGCATTTGTGGGGTGCACCTCAGCCACGCTCAAGGTCCTAAACGATATCTTTACCGCCATCGGCGGTAAGAAACAATACTGTGCAGCCGTATTCATTGACCTGGCCAAGGCTTTCGACTCTGTCAATCTCCACATGCTCATCGGCACTCGATAGCCTTGGTTTCTCAAATGATTGCCTCGCTGGTTCACCAACTACTTCTCTGATAGAGTTCAGTGTCAAATTGGAGGGCCTGTTGTCCGGGCCTCTGGCAGTCTCTATGGGGATGCCACAGGTTTCAATTCTTGGACCAACTCTCTTCTCTGTATACATCAATGATGTCACTCTTGCTGCTGGTGAGTCTCTGATCCACCTCTACACAGACGACACCATTCTGTATACTTCTGGCCCTTCTTTGGACACTGTGTTAACAACCCTCCAGACGAGCTTCAATGCCATACAACTCTCCTTCCGTGGCCTCCAATTGCTCTTAAATACAAGTAAAACTAAATGCATGCTCTTCAAACGATCACTGCCCGCACCTGCCCGCCCGTCCAACATCACTACTCTGGACGGTTCGGTCTTAGAATATGTGGACAACTACAAATACCTAGGTGTCTGGTTAGACTGTAAACTCTCCTTCCAGACTCATTTCAAACATCTCCAATCCAAAGTTAAATCTAGAATTGGCTTCCTATTTTACAACATAGCATCCTTTACTCATGCTGCCAAACATACCCTTGTAAAACTGACCATCCTACCGATCCTCAACTTCGGCGATGTAATTTACAAAATAGCCTCCAATACCCTACTCAATAAATTGGATGCAGTCTATCACAGTGCCATCCGTTTTGTCACCAAAGCCTCATATACTACCCATCACTGCGACCTGTACTCTCTCATTGGCTGGCCCTCACTTCATACTCGTCGCCAAACCCACTGGCTCCAGGTCATCTACAAGACCGTGCTAGGTAAAGTCCCCTCTTATCTCAGCTCGCTGGTCACCATAGCAGCACCCACCTGTAGCACGCGCTCCAGCAGGTATATCTCTCTGGTCACCCCCAAAACCAATTCTTCCTTTGGCCACTTCTCCTTCCAGTTCTCTGCTGCCAATGACTGGAACGAACTACAAAAGTCTCTGAAACTGGAAACACTTATCTCCCTCACTAGCTTTAAGCACCAGCTGTCAGAGCAGCTCACAGATTACTGCACCTGTACATAGCCCATCTATAATTTAGCCCAAACAACTACCTCCCCCCTACTGTATTTCTTTATTTTGCTCTTTTGCACCCCATTATATCTATCTCTACTTTTCTTTCACTGCAAATCTACCATGCCAGTGTTTTACTTGCTATGTTGTATTTACTTCGCCACCGTGGCCTTTTTTTTGCCTTTGCCTCCCTTATCTCACCTCATTTGCTCACATTGTATATAGACTTATTTTTCTACTGTATTATTGACTGTATGTTTGTTTTACTCCATGTGTAACTCTGTGTTGCTGTATGTCTCGAACTGCTTTGCTTTATCTTGGCCAGGTCGCAATTGTAAATGAGAACTTGTTCTCAACTTGCCTACCTGGTTAAATAAAGGTGAAATAAAAAAAATATATATATTTTTTCAATTAACAGGTGTGCCTTGTTAAAAGTTAATTTGTGGAAATTCTTTCCTTCTTAATGTGTTTGAGCCAATCAGTAGTGTTGTGACAAGGTAGGGTGGTATACAAAAGATGGTCTTTTACCAAATAGGGCTAAGTCCATATTATGGCAAGAACAGCTCAAATAAGCAAAGAGAAATGACAGTCCATCATTACTTTAAGACATGAAGGTCAGACAATCCGAAAATTTCAAGAAAATTGACAATTTCTTTAAGTGTAGTCTCAAAAACCATCAAGAGCTATTATGAAACTGGCCTTCATGAGGACCGCCACAAGAAAGGAAGAACCAGAGTTACCTCTGCGGCAGAGGATAAGTTCATTAGAGTTACAAGCCTCAGAAATTGCAACCCAAATAAATGCTTCACCGAGTTCAAGTACCAGACACTTCTCAACATCAACTGTTCAGAGGAAACTGCGTGAATTGGGTCTTCATAGTTAAATTGATGCAAAGAAATCACTGAAGGAAGGGCTCTCGAGTGGCGCAGTGGTTTAAGGCACTGGCCGTGATTGGGAGTCCCATAGGGCGGTGCACAATTGACCTAATGTTGTATGGGTTTGGCCGGTGTTGGTTGTCATTGTAAATAAGAATTTGTTCTTAACTGACTTGCCAGGTTAAATAAAAATGACATGAAGAAGAGACTTGCTTGGGCCAAGAAACAAAGCAACGGGCATTCGACCCATGTAAATCTGTCCTTTGGTCTGACGAGTCCAGATTTGAGATCTTTGGTTCCAACCTCTTTGTTTTTGTTTCAGTTGAAAGGATGATCTCGGCATGTGTGGTTCCCACGTGAAGCATGGAGGAGGTGTGATGTTGCTTTGCTTGTGACACTGTCTGTGAGTTATTTAGAATTCAAGGCACACCTTACCAGCATGGCTACCACAGCATTCTGCAGCGATATGCCATCCCACCTGGTTTGTGCTTAGTGGAACTATCATTTGTTTTTCAACAGGACAATGACCCAACAGATCTCCAGGCGGTGTAAGGGCTATTTGACCAAGAAGGAGAGTGATGGAGTGCTGCATCAGATGACCTGGCCTCCACAATCCCCCGACCTCAACCCAATTGAGATGGTTTGGGATGAGTTGGACCACAGAGTGAAGGAAAAGCAGCCAACAAGTGCTCAGCATATGTGGGAACTCCTTCAAGACTGTTGGAAAAGCATTCCAGGTGAAGCTGATTGAGAGAATGCCAAGAGTGTGCAAAGCTGTCATCAAGGCAAAGGGTGGCTAGTTATAAACTATATTTTGATTTGTTCACACTTTTTTTGGTTACCATATGAGTCCATGTGTTATTTCATAGTTTTGATGTCTCACTATTATTCTACAATGTAGAAAATAGTACAAATAAAGAAAAAACCCTTGAATGAGTAGGAGTGTCTAAACTTTTGACTGGTACTGTATATTTCCAGGCTGCATCACATCCGGCCGTGATTGGGAGTCCCATAGGGCGGCGCATAATTGGCCCAGCGTCGTCCGGTTTTGGCCAAGGTAGGCCATCATTGTAAATAAGATTTTGTTCTTAACTGACAAACCTAGTTAAATAAAGTTTAAAGAAATAAAGAAATAAAAATATATACATATATAGACACACACACACAGTTTATAGATATACTGTACCAGTCAAATATTTGGACACACTTACTCATTCAAGGGTTTTTCTTTATTTTTGACTATTTTCTACATTGGAGTGGTCTGATGCAGTCTGGCTCCATATGGGTCTGTCATGGGCTGATGGACCAGTGGATTTTCCGACCTCATAGGGGGTCAGGCAGGGGCTGCCGGGACAAAGCCTTACAGAGATAGCAGATATACACAGTTCACTTTCAAGCAAGGGCCAATGTGAACTTATTCTCTGTGAATTGTACAGATGTTGTGAGAAAAACTTCAACAACAACAAAAAAGGTCTGAAATACACAGATAATAAAGAAAAGTTCCCACAAAGAATGTAATGACAAACCTATTTCAGTTGTCTTAGAAATGTTTTGCAGTAGGTAAAAATAATAATAGACAAGGTTTGGAGCCCAATTACACAATCTCAGAACAATTTCACACTACAACAGGCAGCAAGCAATTATCCAACTTACTGATGCAATAAAGGCCTTTAATTTAGCTATTCTTATTTTACACGGTGGCATACTCAGCTGTGATATATCAGTAATGCAAGCTGCTCACAAAGTTAAAACACACAGTGCCCTCATAAGGGTAAAATCAACTGGGCAGTAATTAAAATCCATGCAAATACAAAGAGTATCATATTAATTAGATATTAAACACACGCCAAGAGTTAAAATCAGACAAGTGACATCTTAATAACCGCATCTACCAAATGTTCTATTGTGGAGAGTGGACTGTTCACCATCATCACTAATAACTAAATAACAATTACTCCCAATTTACACTCAGTTTGTTAGGTACACCAACCCGTTCACGAAAATGGTTAGCTCCTACAGACAGTGGGTCATGTGTCCATGGCTTTTTATATAAAGCAGGCAGACAGGCATCAAGGCATTCAGTTATTATTCAATTGTTAGAATTGGCAAAACAAGTGACCTAAGCAACGGCCGGTCTCCTGGGCTTTTCACGCATGACAGTGTCTAGGGTTTACCGAGAATGGTGCGACAAACAAAAAACATCCAACAGTTTGTTGATGAGAGGTCGAAGGAGAATGGCAAGAATCGTGTAAGCTAACATGAAAAACAGGCAAATAACAGTGTAGTACAATAGTGGTGTGCAAAACGGCATCTCGGAATGCACAACTTGTCGGTCCTTGTCACAGATCGGCTATTGCAGCAAACAACCACACCAGGTTCCACTCCTATTAGCAAAAAACAAGAGGCTCCAGTTGGCACGTAATCAACAACTCTGGACAATTGAGGAGTGGAAAAACATTGCCTGGTTCGATGAATCTCAGTTGCTGTCGCGTCATGTTGATGGCAGAGTCAGGATCTGGCGTAAGCAGCATGTCCATGGCCCCATCCTGCCTGGTGTGAACGTTACAAGCTGGTGGTGTAATGGCGTGGGGAAGTTAGGCCCCTTATTAATACCAATTGAGTAACGTTTCAATGTCCAGAAGAATTCAGTCTGTTTTGGGGCCAAAAGGGGTTCTGACCCAGTACTAGAAGGGTATACCTAATAAACTGTCCACTGAGCGTAAGCAGACATTTCTAAGTAAATGAGCATGTGTTGGAATAGTGTGTCCAGCGTTTACAGTGTTGGGAATTATCCCATGGGAATACAAGATACTTAAAATGATGTTGTCGTATCGGCCCCGTGGTTCACTAAGATGTATAGCAAGACCAATATTTTTTTTTAAACTAGACAAGTCAGTTAAGAACAAATTCTTATTGTCAGGGACTGCCTAGGAACAGTGGGTTAACTGCCTTGTTCAGGGGCAGAACAACAGATTCTTAGCTCAGGGATCTTGCGGTTACAAGTCCAATGCTCTAACCACTAGGTTACCTGCCGCCCCAACATGGACCGAATTAATCCGCCGATAACTTACCTCACATTTAAAGTTATGCGAAAAACATAGCAAATAGAACATATACAGAGCCTTCAGAAAGTATTCGCACCCCTTGACTTTTTCCACATTGTCTTAATCCCTGTAATTTGTTGGTCAACGATCTACACAAAATACTAATGTAAGGTAATGTCAAAGTGTAAGGAAAATTCTAACATAAAAAAAAATTATGACAATAAAACCCTATTCAACCCCTGAGTGAATGCATATTAGAATCACCTTTGCCAGCGATTTATGATGACACAAGGCGAGAACCAGGAGGCAGATGGTTGGAGTCTTTCAATATTTATTAATCCAATAGTGTAAGGCAAGAGAATGGTCGTGGACAGGCAAAAGGGTCAAAACCAGTTCAGTCTAAAAGGTACCGAAAGGCAGGCAGAATTAAGGTCAGAGCAGGCAGGATGATCAGGCAGGTGGCAAAGTAGTCCAGAGTCAGGCAGGGGTCAAAACCGGGAAGACTGTCAAAAGAGAATAGCAAAAGGAGTACGGGAAAAACACGCTGGTTGACTTGACTAACATACGACGAACTGGCACAGAGAGACAGGAAACACAGGGATAAATACACTGGGGAAATAAGTGACACCTGGAGGGGTGGAGACAATAACAGGAGCAACAGATTAGGGCATGACAGTATCCCTCGGTCAGCCAGGCGCATACCTGGCCGGCCGAAGGTGTCGGCGGTGGAAATCGGCGATGAGGGCCGGGTCCAAGATGTCTTTAGCAGGTAAAGCCAAAGTCAAACCGTTCCCTGGGTTCTCAATACCGCAATCCGCTGTGGCAGCAAGGCATGAGGTAAGGAGAATGGTTTCGGAAGATGAGGGTGTGGCAGAGGAACTGTATAGGCGGAAGAGAGCATCAGGCTTGGTAAAGTTGCATCTGGTAAACAGGAGGGCCCACCGGGCCTGCCTTGAGTTGAGGTATTTGGCTGAACGGAGATATTCCAAGTTTTTATGGTCACTACGACCAGGAATGGCTGTTCTGCTCCTTCCAGCCAGTGCCTCCACTCCTCCAACTCCATCTTCACCGCCAGGAGTTCTCGGTTGCCAACATTGTAGTTCCTCTCAGCAGGATTGAGATGATAGGACAGGATGGCCCCCATTCCAACATCCGAAACATCCACTTCCAACGCAAATTGATGCGAGGGGTCCGGATGGATGCTGTTGTGAACTGATGCTTCAGGTCCACAAAGGCTTTGTCAACAGCTGGAGACCATTTGAACGGTACCTTGGGGGAGGTGAGTGCCGAGAGGGGGGCCGCCAGGGTGCTGTAATCTCGAATGAAACGCCGGTAGAAGTTTGCAAAACCAAGAAACCTTTGCAACTGCACCCTGGATGTTGGTTGAGTCCAATCCACCACTGCTTTCACCTTTCCAGGATCCATCTGAACATTGCCCTCAGCAATGACATATCCCAGAAAGGTGATAGAAGAACAGTGGAATTACCTGTCTGACATGGAGTACATGTTCTTGGGCAGATCGGGAAAAAAAACAGGATGTCGTCTAGGTAGACGAACACAAATCGGTTTAGCATGTCCCGAAGCACATCATTGACCAAAGCCTGGAAGACAGTGGTGAGTCCAAATGGCATGACCTCGTACTCATAATGTCCACTGGCTGTGTTGAAGGCTGTCTTCCACTCATCCCCCTCGCATATCTGAACCTGGTGTTAGGCATTCCGAAGGTCCAACTTGGAAAACATGGAAGCCTCCTGGAGAGGTTCAAATGCCGAGGAGAGGTAGGGGTTAATGATTTTTGACAGTGATATCGTTAATTCGGCGGTAGTCAATGCACGGGCGCAGGGTCTTGTCCTTCTTCTCCACAAAGAAAAACCCTGCGCGGGCAGAAGATGCAGAAGGACGGCCCCAGTGGCCAGAGACTATGTACTTCTCCATAGCAATGGTCTCTGGTCTGGACAGAGAGTAAAACCGACCCAGAGGTGGTGTAGTGCTTGGGAGAAGATCAATGGCACAATCATAAGGATGGTGCGGGGGAAGGGAATTAGCACGTGCCTTGCTAAACACTTCCAGGAGGTCATATTATTCCGTGGGGATAACAGAGATATCCACCGTTTTGCTAACCTCCTGAGGAAGACGACTAGGGGAAGGCTGTGCTGCTTGAAGGCAGTGAGAATGGCAAAATGGGCTCAAACCCAGGATGGAGCTTGTGGTCCAGTCAATCACAGGATTGTGCTTTTGGAGCCAGGAAAATCCCAAAACAACCGGAACATGGGGAGACGCAATGAGAAGGAACTGTATTGTCTCACTGTGGTTACCAGAAACCCATAATTGAACGGGCACAGTACTATGGGTGACTTCCCCTATAGAGCGGCCGTCCAGTGCCCTAGCATCCATGGGCACAGAGAGAGGCTGAGTGGGAATACCAAACTCTGTGGCATCCATAAGACATTCATCAGCCCCAGAGTCAATGAGCACTCGGAGAGACTTAGAATAGTCTCCCCACCGCACGAGAGCAAAAAGGGATGTGCGGGTGATGGGAATTAGGGAACTCCCAGTCTGACTCACCATAGTACTGGTAAGCAAACTGATAGCCTAGTTCTTCCCAACTGCATAGGCTCAGGAGCATCCAACTCACCCGTCATAGATTCACGAGCGAGCTCGGGTGACTTCAACGACTCTCGGAAGAGCTGCCTTTGGATACTTCTGAATTCCATAGGAGGTGAACGCGCCATATCGGGTGCACGAGTGTGCCCGAGACCAGACCTCCTTTCACTCTTGCGTTCCCTTAGGCGTCCATCAATTTGAATGGTTAAGGCGATAAGAGAGTTGAGGTCCACCGGCAGTTCCCGAGCATCTAGCTCATCCTTTACCTCCTCAGATAATCTGTGCAGAAAATAATTGAAAAGATACTCCAGATTCCAGGCACTCTTGGAGGCAAACGTGCGAAAGTCCACCGCGTCATCTGCCACACTACCAGAGTTTTGACGTAAGTCAAGCAGTTTGCTGGCCGCCTTTCTCCCGGACACTCAAAAACTTTTAAGAGTAATAATATACGCCATCTTCGATCGGTCTGAAGAAAACAAAGATGGCTGTAGCTCAAACATAAGCGAGCACTGAGAAAGAAAACCCCGGCAGGCACCAGGATTCCCCGACTATCGCTCTGGAGGAGGTAATTGGGGTTCGCGGGGAGTCGGGATAGGCTGTTCAAACTCACCACAGATAGCGGAAAAAATACTGGGTGATTTTGGGTTTTTCAGAGGTGGCAGACAGTCTGAGCTAACTCTCTGATTTGCTCCATAATAGCCTTTAACCCATGGTCGTGGCATTCCATCAAGGAACTGAGCCCTTCCAAAAGGCCCTGTAGCAACTCCTGATGTCTCCCAATGGTGGCTCCCTGCAGGGAGACAGCTTGTCGGAGCAGGTCCAAGTCTGCTGGGTCTGTCATGGTCAGTTCGTACCATTATGACACAAGGCGAGACCCAGATGCAGATGGTTGGAGTCTTACAATATTTACTCATCCAATAGGGTAAGGCAAGAGAATGGTCATGGACAGGCAAAAGGGTCAAAACCAGTTCAGAGTCCAAAAGGTACCAAAGGGCAGGCAGAATCAAGATCAAGATCAGGGCAGGCAGGATGATCAGGCAGGCGGGAAAGTAGTCCAGAGTCCATCAGGAGTCAAAACCGGGAAGACTATCAGAAGAGAATATCAAAAGGAGTACGGGAAAAACACGCTGGTTGACTTGACTAAACTTCAAGATGAACAGGTACAGAGAGACAGGAAACACTGGGGAAAATAAGTGACACCTGGAAGGGGTGGAGACAATCACGTTGACAGATAAAACAGATAGTGTCTGTTGGAAAGCAGACTGAACCAGGTTTTCCTCTAGGATTTTGCCTGTATTTAAATCTTTTCCATTGATTTTTATCATTAAAAAACTCCCTAGTCCTTGCCGATGACAAGCATACCCATAACATGATGCAGCCAACACCATGCTTGAAATTATGATGAGTGGTACTTAGTGATGTGTTGTGCTGGATTTTCCCCAAACATAACACTTTTTATTTAGTACAATTAGGTAATTTCTTTGCCACATTTCTTGCAGTTTTACTTTAGCACCTTATTGCAAACAGGATGCATGTTTTTTACTATTTATATTCTAGAGGCTTCCTTTTTTTCACTCTACAAATTAGGTTCGTATTGTGGAGTAACTACAATGTTGTTGATCCATCCTCAGTTTTCTCCTTTAACTGTTTTAAAGTCACCATTGACCTTACGGTGAAATCCCTAAGCAGTTTCCTTCCTCTCTGGCAACTGAGTTAGGAAGCACGCCTGTATCTTTGTAGTGACTGGGTGTATTGATACACCATCCAAAGTGTAATTAATAATTTCACCATGCTCAAAGGTATATTCAATGTCTTCTTTTTTTACCTCTCTACCAATAGGTCAACTTCTTTGCGAGGCATTGGAAAACCTCCCTGGTCTTTGAGGTTCAATCTGTGTTTGAAATTAACTGCTCGACTGAGGGACCTTACAGATAATTGTATGTGTGGGGTACAGAGATGAGGTAGTCATTCAAATAGCATGTTAAACACTATTATTGCACACACAGTGAGTCCATGCAACTAATTATGTGACTTGTTACGCACATTTGTACTCCTGAACTTATTTAGGTTTGCCATAAAAGGGCTGAATACTTAGACTCAAGACATTTCAGATAAACATTTTTCATTCATTTGTAAAAAAAAATACAATAAAAACATAATTCCACTTTGACATTATGGAGTATTGTGTGTTGGCCAGTGACCAAAAAAATCTAAATGTATTCAATTTTAAATTCAGGCTGTAACACAACAACATGTGGAAAAATTCAAATGGTTGAATACTTTCTGAAGGCACTGTGAATCGGAATGGTCTTTTTAATATGTCCCAAATAGAATCCCAGACTCAGAGGTACAAAGCTGTGACAGAATAGGGACCTGGGATGCCACCTCTGTTCAGTTCCCTTTCTATGAATAATTAGTGATGTGTGTCAATATTGCGCCCCATAGTAACCATATGGTTAGTCCGGGCAGACAGGCGATTGTTTGGTGCTGTGAAATATTGTGTTGCCCTGTGAGTGCTGGAGCCAGTGGACGCAGGAACTGACAGTTACATTGTGTTAGTGAATGGGAAAACTTCTGAGGCAGAGATGCGAGTGGACCCAGACAGAATGTCCTGACCCTGGATAGAAAGGCCGATTTGACATGGTATAGGCTCTTCCTTCATCTCCTCAGACTAGCCATTAGGCAGACCAAAAGGAAGCCCACTTAACTTATGGATGCCTTTCAAATAGGACATTTTCAAAAAATAATATATTTCTGTCAGACATGTTGTGGGAAAAGCCTTTCTCCTCCACTTTGATTTAGTTAAACTGGTTACTTAACAGTAGTAGCGTACTGGTTAGCTTTCTTCTTTTAAAAAACAAACAGTTAATACTATGATACCAGAATACAAGTATTTTGTAAGATATACCAGAAACAATATCTCCATAAATGGTCATATTCAGTGATTGTCTTGGTATTTGGATGCCAGCCATCCACACATTTTCATTATTTTATTTGTCAGGGACCATATGCAACTTTATTGCAGTCAAATGCAGCTTTTTGATGCATTGCACCAGATTTTGCTTTCCAATTTGATTTCCATATGCAGTTACTCTATCCCACAGCAAATTCAGTGTGTATGTGAATCAGAAATATATTATGGCAGCTAGGTACCACGTAATTGACTTTTTTGTTTGCTTATTTATTATATTTATAAAGTAACAAATTCAAATTAATTGTGGCTACTTTCTCACCCATAACTATTTTGGGGGATTACTTAGTTATCTCTTTTGGGAGTTTATTTTCAATACTTAATATAGAAATAGTACTCAGAGCCAACCAAAACTATACTATTTATATATACAGTAGGCTATTGCTTCCAAAAATGTGTAGTAAGAAAGTTTAGGCATCTCAGAATTAAAGTCATTCCAGTAAGGCAGCTTTATACCACCATCATATGCTTCTAATTGTCATTTAAAGGCCCAACACAGCTGTTTTATAGCCTAGTGGTTAGAGCGTTGGGCCAGTAACCGAAAGGTTTCTCGATCGAATCGCCGAGCTGACAAGGTAAAAATCTGTCGTTCTGCTCCTGAACAAGGCAGTTAACCCACTGTTCAATGGCCCTCATTGTAAATAATAATTTGTTCTTAACTGACTTTCCTAGTTAAATAGAGGTTAAATAAAAAATACAAATAATAATAATAATAATATCTCAGTATCAAATCATTTCTGGGAAACAAGGAAGTACCTTACTGTGATTATTTTCTAATAAAATGGTTTAAAAAAAGAACAAACATAACTTCTTAGCAAAGAGCAATTTCTCAAGCACGAATTCTGCTATGACTGTCTGGCAGTGGTCTGAGTGGGCAGGCCAAAACTCCATCCCACCAAATAAAGCTGAAATTTCAGGCGGACTTTTCAAACTACTCCTACACTAAAATGGCATTTTCACAATATTATTCCAACCTCATAGTGTGGAAAAATATACAAAACACAGGACAATCAGGTTTTTAACTGCACTGGGCCTTTAACAACTGTACAGACCATTTGATATAGACCATATAAATAGCAACGTTGTTAAATCAATTAATAAAAACAAACAATATTAAGTTGTTCTTCCAACAAACATTTGATATGACCATGTTATATTTGATACAGTATATTGCAAAATAGCTGTGCTTAAGTCTGAGAAAATGAGAGCAAGTGCTTATATTGTATGTGCAACCTGATCAAAAACCCATATCTCCTCTGATGTAGTAATCCACATCACTTTCATCATCCCTCTGCCAATTAGCATTCTGTTAGCCCATTCGGCTTTGTTCTCTAATAAAGACAGGCTAAATTGATGCCCCGTCCGCCTTTATCTTAAAAATAAAGTTGAACAATTAAGGCTCATGTCTCTTTGCACAGCTTTTGATCCTTCACAAAGCTTTCCCACTTGCTGCTTTTGGGGATGTAATGTGAAGCGCCCTGGTGGACCTCAAGCGCGGCAGTAACAAGCATGGGACGGCTCCCTTGTTTTTGCTCAATCAGGGGCATTGAGCGGCAGCGTTTAAACTATCAGTATGATTTATTTGTCTACATTGACCTGCAGACACTGCTTAATTACCCTGGGATAATATCAGGCAGCGCCTCCTGACACCAACAGAAAGGCCAGCCCCTCGTGCTCTGTGGACCAACTGTTGACCTGATGGTCGGCATGACAGGCAGGGGTTATAGGTCAGGCCCGCACTGACCACTCCACACTGTTTCTCTGTGGAGACCGGAGCCGAAGACCATGCCCATGTAGTCAGGCCCACGAGGCTGCTGGGTAAACTATTCTCATTCCCCCTAAAGAGGTGTTAAAATAGGACGATGGACAGGACAGTCCACAGTAACGTCGTGATGGCACTTAACCAGTCAGTCTGGCCCAGAGTGATAAATCCTTGACCAAATGCACTCCTCTTTTGCAAATGCTAAGCTCATAATTGTCATGTCCAACACCTTCATCATTAAAAATTCAGTGTTCTTCTGCTTTAGGTTGATTACCTAAGAAAACAGTGATGTTGGGGAATTGAACTTTTCACTTTCTTTAGAAGTTCATAATACATGACGGAAAGGAAAAGTAATTTTGCACTTTAAAAATGTGAAATAAAATTAAATCTTTGCAACAGTCAAGGTAATGAAAAAGGATATAGAATTGCTTGAAGTGAATTAAGGCAAAGTTAATTACAAGGCGAATGATGTCTGGAAAACAAACATTTAAAAAACACAGCTTGATACTAAAGAAACATTTAACATGTTCCTTCTTTGTTTATTCAATTGTGTTTTCTATATGCTTTGACACCGGGGGGTAAGCTTTTTTATATCAATTTGAACAGTCAATGAAAGTAAATGAGAAGGTATGAAAAAATCATGAGACAGAAAGTCATTAAAATCCATACTGAATCACAAAGTATTTTACCAAACAAAGTGCTGCCTTGTCATTGCAGAAAACTGAAAAGGAAGTTGTACCCTGTCATTAGATGGTTTCTCTCTGTCGCCTTGATAGAATATGATAACTTGTTGCAAGTCAACACATTATCAAAACAACACGAAATGTCTCTGATTTGGAAAGAATAGCAAACACGATCAATACAGTAAGTCTTCAAGGGTTTGGCTATGCAGCTACAGTATTACTTTGATCTCTCCTTGACAGTTCTCAGCTACAATAAACCATTTTCTTTCTCATTATTTATTATCAAATTGACTTTTCATTTCATGACTAATGAAAGTTTTTCTTTAGGTGGGTACATTTGCAGATGGAATTTCACAAATTAAAAGTGTTAAACCCTTCCATCAAGGCATCAGTAAGGCAATATAATGGACGTAAATACCTTATGTGCAAAGACAAACACAGTTCCATTAAAGTTGTTGCCTCCTATGTTTGACTGATGTTGGGGGTGCCAGATACAGATAAAAGTAAGGTAGCCTGATTCTTCTAGTGTGAACAAAAGCCAGTCTCTGCGGGCCACAGCCGCGCTCCCCACAGACTCCAGTTACCTGGGAGCCTGCAGCCTGGAGTCTGAGTAATGCTCCCCACACAAAGAGCATGACAGCAGAAGTGTGGAGAGAGTGATGAGGCGCCCCACTGGCCCTGCCTCTGCGCCTCTTCTCTGGTTCTCTTTCAGCCCTGTCCATGCCCTAGTGCCAGAGGAGAGTAAACACTGTGTGTTCACACCAATAGCCTCTTTTCTCGTGCCGCCATTGGGGCCTGCCAGCAATGTGGCCCGAGGAGCTAGTGAAAGCCAAGATCTACAACAAACAACATCATTTGTGATTCAAATTGAAAGGGAGTTATTTGATAGACACGTCAAATTAATCTTCCCCTCAAAACTTCCCACTTAAGGTAAGCAAAATCATTACAATAATCACAATTACATTTGGTGTAATACTAAAAAATATATATAAAAAGAACACCATCCGACAAAACAGACTGTTAAACAAATTCCAAATATTGATATTGCTGATATTGAGGTACTAATGCATGTTGAATTAGAGATTGATTTGTAACCAGTAATCAATAATAATATATTGAAACTAAAATGACTCAATGCTTAAAGCCTGATGCAAAATTGCTGCTAAACAACTGGACCCTCTCTCATATCTTATCACCCACCCCATGCCATAAACACCCTCCACCCCCTCCTCCCACAGCCACAAGTGTCCCACAGGGCAGAAGCGCCAATCTCTCTCCAGGGTGAGGCAGCCCTCCCTCTACTCAGGGCCCCATTGTCAAGGAACCCACATCCCCTGGCCTTGGGAACTGACTCGCAACAGTTTGCAAGTCTATGTGCTTTGCTCAGAGCCTGCAGATACCTTTGTCTACACCAGGCAGGGGAGCTGATAGCGAAGTTGGAACGTGTCATCATAGGGCACCCCAAGTCTGCAGAGCAGCCACATGGCTCCTGGGCCTCCCAGCCACCATATCCAACAAGGACATTCAAAGCACTGGCCATTCGTTAAACAGAAACTGGGACCCGGTCCCCATGCTCTTCCTGGTCTCATCGCTGTGGCAACAAACAGTAGAGTATGGATTTGTAAAGGCTAGACGAAGCCCTGAAGTACCGTTTCTAAAGGGTCGTTCTTAAGCCCTCCTTAAGCTCTGGCTGAACAAGACTAAGAGGCTTTTGGTTGGTTGGGGGGTATTGTCCCATTGCATCAATGCAATAATATCTACAGTTCCTTCAGAAAGTATTCATACCCCTTGACATATTCAACACATTTTGTTGTATTACAGCCTGAATTCAAAATGTATTAAATATATTTTTTTTTACCCATCTACACACAATAACCCATAATGATAAAGTGTAAGCATGTTTGTAGACATTTTTGCAAATGTATTGAAATATCTCATTTACATAACTATTCACACCCCTGAGGAAATACTTTCTAGAAGCACCTTTGGCAGTGATTACAGCTGTGAGTCTTTCTGGGTAAGTCTCTAAGAACTTTCTACACCTAGATTGTGCAACATTCGGCCATTATTATTATCTCTTTCAAATTGGTTGCTGATCATTGCTAGACAACCATTTGCAGGTCTTTCCATAGATGTAGATTTAAGTTATAAATGTAACTCAGCCACTCAGGAACATTCACTATCTCTTGGTAAGCAACTCCAGTGTAGATTTGGCATTGTGTTTTAGGTTATTGTCCTGCTGAAAGGTGAATTAACCTCCCAGTGTCTGGTGGAAAGCAGACTGAACCAGGTTTTCCTCAAGGATTTTGCATGCGCTTAGCTCTTTTTTTATCCTAAATAACTCCCCAGTCCTTAACGATTTGTAAGCATACCCATAACATGATGCAGCCATCAATCCTGACTGGTTGCATCACTGCCTGTTATGTCAACTGCTCGGCCTCCGACCGCAAGGCACTACAGAGGGTATTGTGTACGGCCCAGTACATCACTGGGGCAAAGCTTCCTGCCATCTAGGCCCTAAAAATTGTCAAAGACTCCAGCCACCCTAGTCATAGACTGTTCTCTCCGTTACCGCAAGGCAAGCAGTACCGGAGCGCCAAGTCTAGGTCCAAGAGACTTCTAAACAGCTTCTACCCCCAAGCCATAAGACTCCTGAACATCTAATCAAATTACTATTTGCATTGGCCCCCACCCCCTTTTACACCTACATATTACCTCAATTACCTCGACTAACCAGTGCCACGGCACAAAGACTCTCTACAGGTACCCCCCTGTATATAGTCTCACTATTGTTATTTTACTGCTGCTTTTTAATGACTTGTTACTTTTATTTCTTATTCTTATTCTTTTTTCTTTTTTTTAAAACTGCATTGTTGGTTAGGGGCTCGTAAGTAAGCATTTCACTGTAAGGTGAATCTACACCTGTTGTATTCGGCACATGTGACTAATGCATTTGGATTTGACTATACTGAGTGGGCCTCAGTAATGTGTTGTATTGGATTTTCTCCAATTATAACACTTTATGTACACTTTGTTGGCCTTGTTGCAAACAGGATGCATGTTTTGGAATAGTTTTATTCTGTATAGGCTTCCTTCTTTTCAGTGTCAATTAGGTAAGTATTGAGGAGTAACTACAATGTTGTTGTTCCATCCTCAGTTTTCTCCTATCACAGCCATTAAACTCTGTAACTGTTAATGTCACCATTGTCCTCATGGTGAAATCCCTAAACAATTTATTTTCTCTCCAGCAAGTGAGTTAGGAAGGACGCCTGTATCTTTGTAGTGAGTGGGTGTATTGCTACACCATCCAAAGTGTAATTAATAACTTCACCACACTCAAAGGGATATTTAATGTCTGCTTTTTTTTTGCCTTTTATCTAACAATAGGTGCCCATCTTTCCGAGGAATTGGAAAACCTCCCTGGTCTTTGTGGTTTAATTTACATATGTTTGAAATGTACTGCTCAGCTGAGGGATCTTACGGATAATTATATGTGGGGTACAGAGATTAGTAGTCATAAATAAAATCATGTTAAACACTATTATTGCACACAGAGTGAGTCCATGCAACTTATTATGTGACTTGTTAAGCAAATATTTACTCCTGAACTTATTTAGGCTTGCCATAACAAAGGGGTTTGTATTTGTATGTATTATGGATCCACATTCGCTGTTGCCAAGGCAGCAGCTACTCTTCATGGGGTCCAGCGAATTTAAGGCAGTTACACAATTTTAAAAACATTACAATACATGTATTACAGAATTCACAACACACTAAGTGTGTATACTCAGGCCCATACTCCACTACCACATATCTACAACACAAAATCCATGTGTACGTGTGTGTATAGTGGTTATGTTATCATGTGTATGTGTGCATGTGTCTATGTTTGTGTTGCTTCACAGTCCCCGCTGTTCCATAAGGTGTATTTTATCTATTTAAAAAAATCTGATACTACTGCTTGCATCAGTTACCTGATGTGGAATAGCGTTCCATGCTGTCATGGCTCTATGAATACTTATTGACTCTTGACATATCACCAAATTATGTCCTTTCAGCTTTTCATTTTTTAATTAATTTGTTCTATATATAAAAACATATGAATTAAAAATGAAAAGTTGAAATGTGTGTGTGTGTGTATATATATTTAATCCATTTTAAATTCAGGCTGTAACACAACATGTGGAAAAAGTCAGGAGTTGTGTATACTTTCTGGAGGCACTGTAGACACACAACATACCATTGCTTCAGAGCAGGTGAAGATGCGACATCTTGACATAAACAGTGTATTATTTGAATATCAATTGACAAAACAGTTGGGGCAGGATGGCAGGATCAAGGAAAATGTTTCATTTTGGATTAGTAATGTAATACTTGAAAAGAGGTGTGTACTGCAAGTAAATGGGGAAAATGCCATTATCAACAATTATTGATATATAGTGGCAATGACATAAGATATTTGGTCCTATTTGCCACTAAAATACTGATATTGTTCACATATAATTTAATGATATGTCAATAACATAATGGAAATACATATGAAAAGAAAGTTAAGGTCACCATACAGCTAGACCTTTAAAAGAGGGTTGTCTCAGGAATACCTTCCCAGAGAGTGAGCCAACAGTCAAGGCAGGAGACGTAGTCAAGCAGTTAAAGAGTGACATGGGATGAATTGTTTCTGCCTCTGCCTATTTCCCAGCCCCCGGTTGCCACAGTAAATGTCACAATGACCATGGGATCAGTTCAAAGCCCAGCAGGGAAGGTCAATGTAATGTTATGTGTGACATGATATTCAACAATTCCCGTCCTTAGCAACAACACAAGAATGCTGCTGAGCCAAGCGCTCAACAAAAATCTATGAAATTGCATTAATATCAACAATATTTCCATGTATTTGTGGAGGAATGGATGGAGAGGTATCAGGATCAAAGGACTGTTGGAGACATTGATGGGTTGAATATGCTGCATGAAAGGGAAGGGTAGCCTAAATAATTGTAGCTATTACTGAGAAGACTTTATATAGCTACAGGTATAAAAGTTAATACACTATTTTCTACCCCAAAAAATGTTCATCCAATTCAACCAAGTGTTGTTTGTGCAACTAACCCTAATATTATTTGTGACATGAAATTAAAACTTGGAAAAAAAACTTTCCCTATTTGAATGGTAACTCTCCAGGCAAATAACCTAACTTACAGAGGACCACAAGGAAAAATATCAAGTGGTCAATAAACCCAGTTGAGTCGACCAAAATGCGAGAGACTAGAGGGGTATGCACAGGAGTATTGGGACGTGTGCTCTCCCTGGTGGAACAGAATGCCTCTGTTCCAGAATCTACTTACTAGGACAAGTGTCTGCCAACAAACTGGCCTCGTAGTTCAGATAAGTCTACACTGCCACCAAGTGGTTATTTTTTGCAACCCCTTACGGTCTTTCAAACACTGATGGAACACAATCCAATTGAAAGTTGAAGAAGATTATCTTGTTTATTTTATTTGACCGTTATTTAAGCATAGAGTCAGATTGAGACCAAGGTCTCTTTTGCAAGGGAGCTTTGCATGTGCCATTATTCATACAAAACAATCCGGTTGTGTTCCCTGTCGTAAAGCACCAAAGTTAGGGCTCCCGGGTGGCGCAGCGGTCTGCAGCACTGCATTGCACTGCTAAAGATGTCACTACAGATCCTGGTTCAATCACAGGCTGTACCACAACCATCTGTGATCAGGCAGTGGTCCAGTGCCTGATCATAGTTGGTCCAGTGCTGTCCAGGTTTGGCTGAGGTAGGCTGTCATTGTAAATAAGAGTCTTAACTGACTTGCCTAGTTAAATAAAAAAGCTAATGGAAGCAGAAAACATTCATATCCAGTGTAGAAAACTAAAATATGTTCTGCTTCATCATCATTATACACACACACAAGCATGTAGTTTACACAAATCACATAGGTAGTTTCTATGGCGATTGACTGAAGATAATTATTATTTTTTTGGTTTATCAATGGGCCCTGATTTCTATTTCTTAGTTTAGGGGTTGGGTTACTTTCATATGTGCTTGCACTGTGCACCCAGCAGGCACATGTTTTTGACTGCGTATAAAACAACTTGCCGAACAGAGATGGTGGCAATTTGCAGAGCATTTAATTATGAAGTGTCATGCAGAAAGAGACAGGAGCAGGTTGCATGCATGTCTCCCTCCCATGACGGGAACAAGACTTTTGGCACCAGTGGAAGGCAGGAGCCATTTATTGCAGTGAGCCAGTGTTGGACAACTCAGTCCTCCCATCTGTACCCTTAAAGTCTGTTGTTGTTTAGAGAAAGAATGACATAACATGTACTTTCTTTTCAAGAAATGGCACTCTCTGTGCAGAGCCATGTTGTAGTGGAAACATTCCCCGGAACAAGTCGCATGTAAGACTCCCCGCTGGGGACCAGGGTTCAATCCCCATGTCCACTGTTCCTCCCACCTGCCGGTCTCCCCCTCTGATTTCCTTACTGTCTAAATTAAGTGAAAATATCTAAAACATATTCTAAAAAAGTAATGGCACAATTTGAGACATGCTATTATGTAAATCTAACCCACCCCTAAAAGTGAAGTATGAAAATATACCATCTGCAATGATTGAATCCTGACCTTATTATATTGAAATGACCACAAGGATAAACATTCTGTTTGGTCAACAGTGATTATGAAGATTGTAGTCACAGACATAGGTAGTGGTACATTGGCAATGATAGCATAGAAAAAAAGAATCTGCATTAGTACAGTATATAAAAAATTTACAAATATACAGGAAGTCTCTGGTAGCTTGACTTCAGACAGGAGATAAGAAAAAGGGAGGATTCCGTTGCTGTCTATATTGGTTTGAAATGTATAGGCCTTCAACATTGGATTCTCCCATCAGCACTGAGCTGTGGATGATTCCTAGCCTGGTCTCTTCATAGTAAGGTGCACCCATTTCCCTCCCCAGTATGATGTCATGTGTCTGGCCAGACCAACACAAGGGGTAAGACACAGTCAGCCTCTGCAGATGTTGTACTGTGAAAGAGTCCAAAAAGGCTGGCTTGTTTCCTATAGAGTTGCACTTGATCAGCGTGAGATGCTACACCTCCGAGTTGTTCAGCAGGAGGTGGGCTAGTTTGAACTCTGGCCTGAGGAGGCCGGAAAACGACATCCATATCAAGCAGTACAACAGAGCCTAACCAGGGTGCCTGAGGGCCAACATCTCCAACAAGGCCCTCACACAGCACAGCAAGCGTGATTAAGACATCTATGTGTGGGAGAGAAAACAGACCACACAGTCCATTTAGACAGAGAAGCACATCTCAATGAAGTCAGGCCAAGATGGTGCCTCTGATCCCTTTATGAAATGGATCCTGTTCCCCAGACAGAGACTGAGGAAATCTTCGGACCAAACTAAACAGCTTTTGGACGATGAAGAGAGAACGTCCAATCACGGACTGTCTTTATTATCTGTTTGTCGCTCTGTCCAGGCTGAGCTGCTCCATGGGCTGTTTAAGGCTGTCCTGACCAGCTGGAATGGAGGATATTGGCTCAGGAGCCTTGTTAGCACAGGGTCACATCTGTAAACAACAGAATGAACAGTAAATAGAAACAGTTCATCCTGGTCCTCACTCAAAGATGACTCCCACAGTACATCTAGCAAGTCATTAGACGACTAACATGATTTTAATCTATATACTTGGAGCATTCCTGTGTCTTTCCACATTGGTTTGTATTTTCAGGCCAATGTGTGTGATTAAGTGACATGATGGCAGATATTAGCCTCATACTTGCTGTAATTGCCTGATTGTTTGGAGGTATTATGCAAAAACACAAGAGGGCCTTGGATGGAAAAACAGATAGGTTGTGTTTTTAGAGACAAGCTATTGCTTAGCAGTTCATTTCTAGTATGTTTCAGGGATTCTGAGAACATCTGTTAAAGATGTGAGATGTGTGCCAGTAACTAGTTTGAGTGTTTGTTGGTTGTGATCACTGATCAGGAACACAGGACACATCCAGCTGTGGTCTACTAACTCCCTCCCTGAGAGATGAGTGTGTCCCTTTGCTTCAACTCGGGAGGGGCATTGGATACTATGTGCAGTTCCTTCTGGAATCACATTCACGTGCCCGCATGGAGAGACTCTCTCTCACACACACACACACACACACACACACACACACACACACACACACACACACACACACACACACACACACACACACACACACACACACACACACACACACACACACACACACACACACACACACACACACACTTGCTGTTTAATAGTGCAAAAATGTAATTATGGACAGGATTGTACAAATGCTGTTGTTTATAAACTCAGCAAAAAAAAAGACAACCCTGTCTACCAAAGATAATTCGTAAAAATCCAAATAACTTCACAGATCTTCATTGTAAAGGGTTTAAACACTCCTGGTTTCTCCTGGTCTGAGAGTCCTTTAGGTGCCTTTTGACAAACTGAAAGCAGGCTGTCGTGCCTTTTACTGAGTGGTTTCCGTCTGGCCACTCTACCATAAAGGCCTGATTGGTGGAGTGCTGCAGAGATGGTTGTCCTTCTGGAAGGTGACCGTTAGGTTCTTTTTCACCTCCCTCCTCCCCCGATTGCTCAGTTTGGCCGGGCAGCTCTAGGAAGAGTCTGGTTAGAGGAAGAGGTGGTTCCAAACTTCTTCCATTTGAGAATGATGGAGGCCACTGTGTTCTTGGTGACCTTCAAAGCAGCAGAATTATTATTGTACTCTTCTCCAGATCTGTGCTTCTACACAATCCTGTCTGGGAGCTCTACGGACAATCACGTCGACCTCATGGCTTGGTTTTTTGCTCTGACGTGCACTGTCAACTCTGGGACCTTATATAGACTTTCCAAATCATGTTCAATCAATTGAATTTACTACAGGTGGACTCCAATCAGCTCAAGGATGATCAATGGAAACAGGGTGCACCTGAGCTCAATTATCGAGTCTCATAGCAAAGGGTTGGAATACTTATGTAAACAAAGTATTTCCGTTTTTTAAACAATTGTTATATAATTTCTAAATTTGTTTTTGCTTTGTCATTCTGGTAGTGTGTGTATGTTGATGGGGGAAAAAAGATGCATTTAATTTTGCCAACCAAAGTGCCTAACAGCAGTAGCTGCTTATAAAAATGAGCTAGGTAACCAACGACTGTAGTTACGTGTACAATGCAAGTTACCTTCCTTTCAAGTAGAAAGAAAACCAGTATAGGTTAGTATAATGACTTGTGACCTTTTATTGTTGAGAGTACATTGAGTTAGTTAACGTTAGCACGTGTTTTGTGTAACTTAAACTCGTACACCGCCTTAGTCCGTACAAGTGCCCTTATTTTAGCGCACCAAAAACGTAATACTTCCAGATCAACACCATTGTAAAGCACAATTTCTCCCCTTTTCAACAGAATCAATTACATTACCTAAACGCTGCCCGTTTCTGCATAATTCAAGCAGGAAATGAGCCCCGTCGGGTCTTTTTTTAAATTTTTAAATGGCGGGTGGGGAAGCGAAACTAATGTGTGATAGTGAGAAGGAGAGATATGTGGGAAAATTGTTTTTTTCACTCGATCTGTCCAACTTATCGCCTCTAAAATGTAAATAAAACACTATAAAGAGTTTATATGTGTGATTACATACCTATTTGAAGGTTTGTGTCGAATTTGAATCTGGTTTTTAGGGCGGTGCTAAAGTGATCTTAGAAGTAAACAGCGGCTTTGAAAATGATGATCACATGCAATGATGACGAAAAAAATGACTAGGTATCCCCCCTTACCCTCGTCACTGTCCATTTCTTATTTTTAAAGGATGACAGAAGTGCTACACCTGGTGGAAAGAGAGGGTAAAAACAGAAATAGTTGCTTTATACGTGCTGTACGTTACGATACGTCAAGATGTAATGGAGGGTCAGTTCTCAACTTTTCTCCAATACTATAGAGCCATTACCATGTTGATCAAACGCTTGAATAGAAACCTAGTTCACACCCCCGATTTTGACGTCAACACAGTCCCACTTGGTAGCCTCGTTTGAATGTTGCGGTTGCGCACATTTGTACGGAATGGGGTGAGTTTACGTTAGTGACATGCAAGCTAATGTTAGCCCACCAGTGCCGGGATACAGCTAGCTAACTTAACTATTGTCTGGTGGGCGCATCTAGATAACCACAGATTTGACCTAAACAAAATAGTTAAAAGGGCTATAATATCTACTTGCTAGGTTACTTTGCAATGAGTTTGCATGGAGAAATGTGGAGGTTTTTCCTACCCTTCTTAAGTGATGACGTCAAAGGTTGCGACAGGAAGTGTAGTTCTGTATGATAGCCACATTAGCGACTGATTAGTGCTTCATTATAGGCAAAACGTAATGCAAACGTTTTGAAACATAGTGTTATGTTCTGTTAATTACTGATGTCCCCTTTAAGGATGGAGCACCCTTGGTCATGCGCAGTGTTGTTCTATGTTATTCTGGTACTAACTCGTTTGAGTAAATGTGAAGCTCCAGTTCAATTGCTTGTATTCCGAGTCTTTCTTATTACATAAATAAGTACTAAGTGTTAAGACACTACAATGGCGACGAGGATGATTACCTGCAGTGTGCATCACGAATACAGATTGAGTTCGTAGGAAGAGAGGAAGATTTTGACCCTGTAGCACAACAGCTAGCAAGCAGTGAAGACGAGGGGAGAGCTGACGAGAACGAGGCGGCAGAACAAAGACCCGTGGAGCCGGAGGTAAAGAGAATGGCTAGCATCGGGAAAATAGATGTGTTTGATGACACGCAAGAAAACTGGGCAACTTACATTGAACGACTGGAACAGTACTTCATTGCAAACAACATTGCTGATAACAAAAGAGTACCAGCGTTGTTGAGTTTAATTGGCCCAAAAACATACAGTTTGCTAAGAGATCTGACTGCCCCTCTGAAGCCCTCAAATAAAACATTCACAGAAATTGTGGAGATATTGCAAAATCACCTATCACCTAAACCACTCCTCATCGCGGAACGTTTTCGTTTCCACAAGAGAGATCAGAATGAGGGGGAGGGTGTTAGCACATATGTAGCAGTGTTGAAGAAACTGTCTGAACATTGCCAGTTTGGAGAGAACCTAAATGACACATTAAGGGATAGATTTGTTTGTGGACTGAAACATGAACACATTCAAAAACGTTTGCTCACAGAATCAGAGCTCACGTTTGCAAAGGCTGTTGAAATTGCTGTGGCTATGGAAATCGCGACTAAAGATGCATTTGAGTTGCAAAGTAAAAGAAGTACTGACCTGTCACAAATTTCCCTGCACAAGTTTTCACGCAGTCGACAGCTCCCCCGTGTGGCCGAAAAATGCTACAGGTGTGACAGAAATGGTCACAGAGCAGAGGACTGCCGTTTGAAAGACGAAATTTGTCACAAATGCAGTAGAAGGGGGCACATTCAAAGAGCATGCAAAGCAAAATTCAGTCACAACAGGAAAACTGAGAAAATTAAAGGGTCTGTGAATGCACTAGCAGAGAACAGTGGCAGCGATTCAGATGAACGATTAATTGGTACAATGGAGTTAAACACAGTGACTTCTCCCAGCAGTAGCATAATATGGGTGACACCAGATATATCGAAGGCAAACCCCTCAAAATGAAGCTGGACACAGGATCTGCAGTGTCTATAATTTCCACTACCGTCTACAATGAGCACTTTAAGGCTATCAAGCTGAAGAACACAAATGTGTTGCTGAAGACATACTCAGGAGAGAGATTGAGCCCAATGGGGGCGTTGCAGGTCAGAGTGCATTATGGGGGGCAAACACAGCAGTTACAGCTGTATGTGGTGCCTGGAACTGGCCACCCATTATTTGGCAGGGAATGGCTTTCAAAAATAAAGCTGAACTAAGTTGAACTGGTGTGACTTGAAAATGCTCCACACGTTCCAGTCCAAAGAGAATGGTACAGACCAAACACTGGAACACTTGCGAAAGAAATACAACACAGTTTTCAGTGATCAGATGGGAACAGTAAAAGGCTTCACAGCAAAACTTGTACTAAGAGATGATGCAACCCCCAAATTCTGCAAAGCCAGATCTGTTCCATACTCCCTGAGACCAAAGGTGGAAGCGGAAATCGATCGTTTGCAGGATACAGGGATCCTGACGAAAGTGGACAGAAGCGAATGGGCCACACCCATAGTTCCTATTGTGAAGAAAGACGGGTCTGTTAGAATATGTGGGGACTTCAAGGTAACTGTGAATTCAATGTTGCATGTGGACCAATACCCCCTACCACGCCTGGATGACATCTTTGCTGCACTAGCTGGTGGGAAACACTTCAGTAAATCGACCACAGTACCTGACAATAAACACACACAAAGGTCTATACAGGTATAACCGCCTGGTTTTTGGCAATGCATCAGCCCCAGCCATTTGGCAACGAACTATTGACCAGATTTTGCAAGGAATCCCAGGAACCCAGTGTATCCTGGATGACATGATCATAACAGGACGCACCGACAAAGAGCACCTGGCTAACCTGGAAGAGGTCCTGAAAAGACTGAAAGAGTATGGTCTACAGGCAAACTTAAAGAAGTGTGAGTTCTTCAAAGACAAGATTGTCTTCTGTGGACATTAGATTGACTGTAATGGATTGCACAAAACACAGGACATAATCGAGGCAGTGGTACAGGCACCACGACCACAAAATATCACAGAAGTGAGATCTTTCCCGGGACTGATCAATTACTACAGAAGATTCCTCCCAAACCTTTCAGCAGTACTCCAGCCTCTAAATCAGCTCCTGGAAAAGAATAGGACATGGCAGTGGACAGAGCAGTGTGAAAATGCATTTTTGGAGGCAAAACGGCTCATAACATCTGAACAGGTCCTGATGCATTACGACCCTGAAATGCCAGTGAAGTTAGCTTGTGATGCGTCCCCTTATGGCTTAGGTGCCGTCCTTTCACACACACTGAAAGATGGGTCAGAGAGGCCAGTTGCATTCGCGTCACGAACATTGAATGATGCAGAGAAAAACTACTCACAAATCGACAAAGAAGCACTGGCACTAGTGTGGGGCGTCAAGAAATTCCACCCATACCTATATGGCAAGCGTTTCACACTGGTTACAGATCACCAGCCGTTGCTTTCCATTTTCAGTCCAAAGAAAGGCATTCCGGCAATGACAGCAGCCAGGTTACAGCGATATGCCCTGTTCCTTGCCAGTCATATGTATGACATTGAGTTTAAGCCGTCATCCCTCCACACAAATGCAGATGGATTATCCAGACTGCCATGTACAAGAGAAAGACAAAGGAGGGTGGATGCAGTGGACATGTTCCATACCGCTCAGCTCGAGGCACTACCAGTCACAAGCACAGTTATCAAACAGGAGACAAGGAAAGATGTGACCTTGTCACAAGTGTACACCTACACCATGTCAGGATGGCCAGCTACTGGCAGAAAGGAGCTGACTCCGTATTTCCAGCGGAGAAACGAAATTACAACGTACCAAGGATGTTTGATGTGGGGAATGAGAGTCATCATACCCCAGAAATGCCAACATCTAGTTTTGCAGCAATTACATGAAGGTCATGTTGGAATTGTCAAAATGAAGCTGCTCGCAAGGAGCCACTTCTGGTGGCCATGTCTGGATCAACAGATAGAAAACATGGCGAAGAACTGTAGCGGATGTTTGGAAACCCTTCACATGCCTGCTCCTGTCCCAGTCCACCCATGGGAATGGCCCGCAGAGCCATGGCAGAGAATTCATGTGGACTACGCTGGTCCCTTTGAAAAGCACATGTTTCTGGTTATAGTGGATGCCCATTCCAAATGGCCAGAGGTGTTTTGCACTGACTCCTCCACCTCAGCTCAGACGATAGAGTGTCTCAGAACAACGTTTGCAAGCTTCGGTTTGCCACTGCAGCTGGTAAGTGACAACGCGCAAGCTTTTGTAAGTGACGAGTTTACAAGATTCATGACAGTAAATGGAATCAATTGGCTGGCAGAACGCTTTATGCAAACCCTAAAGCAAGGTCTCCGTGCAGCAAAACGAGACGAAGGGACTTTGCAAACAAAACTGGCCAAGTTCCTGGCCTCCTACCGAAACACCCCACATGCCACGACAAATGAAAGCCCAGCCACACTGATGTTCGGGAGGCCTCTCCAAACACAGCTGGACATCATGAAGCCAAACAGGCTTAATGAAGTGCTGAACAAACAAGCCAAGATGCTCTCCGGTGGCCGGGAGCGCCATCTCCAAACAGGACAGGAAGTGATGGTGCGAGACTACAGAAGAGGAGGGAAATGGATAAGAGGGGCCGTACACACACAAACGGGACCCAGAACTTACCAGGTTCAAGTGAGCCCAGACATAATCTGGCGGCGTCACATTAACCAAATGCATTCCATGGAAAACAGCACAACAATTGAGAGAGAACAGGCACAGAGAGATCCTGAGAGTGACACACAGGGAACTGTAGAGGACCGTGGGGCAGTAAAGAGACCCCAGGCTGAAAGAAGGGAACGTGTTGATGAAGGTGCTGCTATAGCAGAAGTTATAATGGAACAAGCACACACTGAGGATGTTCAGGAGCCTCCAGACAATCTGAGGCGCTACCCAGAACGAAGGCACCGTCCACCAGACAGACTAGACTTATAAACAAACAAACAAAAACGAACTGTTCAAGTTCAAATTAAAAGATGCAAAATAACTACAACAAGTTCTGGGAAATGTTTCAGTTGTGGTTTGGTAAAAGTAACTCTGATTGTATAAGAGAAGGAATGTTATGTTCTGTTAATTACTGATGTCCCCTTTAAGGATGGAGCATCCTTGGTCATGCGCAGTGTTGTTCTATGTTATTATGGTACTAACTCGTTCAGCTCCAGTTCAATTGCTTGTATTCCGAGTCTTTCTTATTACATAAATAAGTACTAAGTGTTAAGACACTACACATAGCCCTTCCATAAAGTAGTTCTAAAACCCCCCACGGAAAATGTATCTTGGAAAAACAATTGGAATAATTTCCGGGTTTTACCGGTCGTTGTATAGGTATTATGACTCGAACTGTGGAACTCAATTCGACGAGGGTTGTTGACGTCAACTGCATGCGTTCAATGGAGAGACTCATATCATGAATATGCATAGGCATCCTCGAGACAACTCCAATATAAAGTGTTTTTTCTCAAAGTTGCCGGGATGTCACGTGTCCTACTTATATCAGTACACTCGTAACAACATAAGCATTACGAACATTTTATTTTATCAAATAAACCTCACGTAGCAAATAAGCCATTCATGTTTGTTGTTGACCAAATTCGACACTCTGACTGACCTCCCATACAACGAAAAAACGTCACCTGCTGGAGGGAAAATATTTTCCGCCGAGTTGGGTCTCTTTCTTCTCCGTCTACACCCATTGCATTTGCTAGGTGCGCTTGAGCTACACATTGAGCAAACCAAAGTACCATAAATATATCAACTTTACAAATGCCGCGTTCAAAACAACTCGGAACTGGGTACTCGGAAATCTCCGAATTATGTGCGTTCAAAACAACTGGGACCAAGGGGGAAAACGAGCTTCGATTGGGGAAAAAAAGTAGTTTTGAACGGTCATCCAACTTGGAATTTCAACTCGGAACTCGGGCATCTTTCTAAAGCTCAGACTTTCTGTCCTGAATATTACTGACGTCATGATTTGATTTCGTATTTTTCGGAGTTCCCAGTTGTTGTGAACGCAGCATCAGTCAAAGCGTGGCCTTTTGGGATAAGTAGTTCCCACGTCAGGAAAATCATTATTTCCCCAAACCCCTTTTCAGTCCTGTAAGCGGTGGTTGCTACCGGGGAGTGACGTCAGTGATAAGTTATTTTTCACCAAGACATTTCCAGTTCCAATTCCCAGTTTATGATTTGTAGCCCTATCAGCAGCACTGATTTGTTCTAGGCCTAATGTGTTTTTGACAGTCCAGACGAAATTATGTTTTTTACCATCTTTTACAAAAAGGAAGTTTGCACTTCTGACTCCAGGGTAATTGGTCAAAGCGTGAAATACTCGTTCTTAAAACTATTCTTGTTTGCATATGATTTTGTAAACCTTCAACATCAATTTAAAGCTGCAATATATAACTTTTTGGGCGATCCAATCAAATGTACATAGAAATGTGAGTTATAGACCAGTCATTGAAAGCAAGTCTAAGCGGTAGATCCGTTCTATGTGCGCTATTTATATGCTTCCCATTCTTAAGTAGATTTTTATCACCTTTTACTTTTGTACACCAGCTTCAAACAGCTGAAAATACAATATTTTTGGCTAATGAAAATATATTTTACGGTGGTTTAGATGGTTCAATGATTTTCTACACTATAAAATGCTTGTTTTGTCACATCAACTGAAATTAGGCGAACTTATAATTTTTGCATCTATGAAATAGTGGAGTGATTAGAACGGCACACAGTAAGTTGTATCTTTTGTAGTTGTAAAATCATTTTTGGGTGATATGAAGGTAGACTTCCTAAGCTTTCCAAAACCGTATTGCAAGCGAGGATTATTAATAGTTAACAGAGCATTGAAACTGTTGTACACATTGGCCACACTGTGGTACATGGTGTGAATGAGAACCAAAGAGGTCTGGATATGGCCCCTTAGGAGGAATGGAAGAGTCTGGGTCTGGTCTGCATGGTCTGGGCAGTCTGGGAGGATTTCTATTTCTCTATTGGGGCTCAACTGCTTGCAAAACAAAGTTCTGGTTCTATAGGGAGACCAAAACAAAGCTCTGGTTCTATAGGGAGACCAAAACAAAGCTCTGGTTCTATAGGGAGACCAAAACAAAGCTCTGGTTCTATAGGGAGACCAAAACAAAGCTCTGGTTCTATAGGGAGACCAAAACAAAGCTCTGGCTCTATAGGGAGACCAAAACAAATATCTGGCTCTATGGGGAGACCTGTGACAGATACGAAGACCCTCTTGATTTGTTTTGTAACTGAACCAGTCATGAGGGAGTCTTCATCAAAAACAGAAAAACTATTAAGTTGATTGGCTGTTAAATTGAAATTTGACCTCCAGACATTTTGAACAAAGGCTAATTTGAACAAACTATGAATTGTATCACCCTTTTTATCAAATCAAGTCAAATCAAATCACATGTATTTATATAGCCCTTCGTACATCAGCTGATATCTCAAAGTGCTGTACAGAAACCCAGCCTAAAACCCCAAACAGCAAGCAATGCAGGTGTAGAAGCCAATGCATATAAATAATAGCCTTTGTGCAATCCTGTCCATAATAACATTTTTGTTCTGCACTATTAAACAGCAAGTATGTTTGTGTCCGCGGGCACGTGAATGTGATTCCAGAAGGAACTGCACATATTATCCAATGCCCCTCCCGAGTTGAAGCAAAGGGACACACTCATCTCTCAGGGAGGGAGTTAGTAGACCACAGCTGGATGTGTCTTGTGTTCCTGATCAGTGATCACAACCAACAAACACTCAAACTAGTTACTGGCACACATCTCACATCTTCAATAGATGTTCTCAGAATCCCTGGAACATACTAGAAATATACTTCTAAGCAATAGCTTGTCTATAAACACACTGCTAAATAATCTGTTTTTCCATCCAAGGCCCTCTTGTGGTTTTGCATAACACCTCCAAACAATCAGGCAATTACAGCGGGTATGAGACTAAATGTCTGCCAATATGTCACTTAAAAGGATCCAACCCTGTTTTTCAATTTTAGCCTAAAATGACATACCCAAATGTAACTGCCTGTAGCTCAGGACCTGAAGCAAGGATATGCATATTCGTGATACTATTTGAAAGGAAACATTTTGAAGTTTGTGGGCATTTTAAATGAATGTAGGAGAATACAGCAAATTAGATCTGGTAAAACATAATACAAAGAAAAAAACATGCATATTTGTATTTGTACCATCTTCGAAATGCAAGAGAGGCTATAACGTATTATTCCAGCCAAGGTTCAATTTAGATTTGGGCCACTAGATGGCAACAGTGTATGTGCAACGTTTTGGACTGATCCAATGAACCAGTGCATATATGTTGAAAATGTTGTATCAAGACTTCCCAAATGTACCTAATTGGTTTATTAGGTACATTTGTAGGACTGTTACGCACGCCTACAAAAATAGCAAACATACAGTTTGTAAAAACAAAAACCATATCGCATCCCCAGTTACTAAACTCGTTATAGAGTGTCGGCAACCACATTTGCCGAGCCCTTCACATAGGCTATCTGTACATTATATCCTTGTACAATCAGAGCCCCCCGCATAAGGCGGCGGTTCTGATTGTACATTTGTTTCAAGAACACAAATGGATTATGGTCCGTGAAGACCATTACAGGCAAGGCACTGGAGCCCACATATACCTCAAAGAACTGTAAGGCAGGCAATAAAGCCAGTGTCTCTTGTTCAATTATAGAATACCTTGACTGACACAAGTTGAACTTACGGGAGAAGAAACTGACGGGCCGATACACTCCGTCTTCATCTTCCTGTAAGACACATATGTCAGAGTCAAGGCCCGCGGGCCACATCCGGCCCGCGAGAAGGTTTTTTACGGCCCCTGGGATGATCTTGATTTATTATTAGAACCGGCCCGCAGACCGCAGCAAGCCGGCAGCCCGCAGATCTTTTACACGCACCAATACTACATTTCCCACAATGCAACGGTGACGCACCGAGCAGTAGGCTGCTTCATTTCAATATTTATTGGCACAGCAGTTGTCAGCATCACAGTAAAATTAACTTTCAGATACCCATCAAAAATGGCAAAACGGAAGGTGGACACTGAGAACCGGGGGTTTCAAACAAGGTGGGAGTCGGAGTATTTGTTCACGGAGGTAGCTGGAAAACCTGTGTGTCTTCTGTGTGGAGAAAGTGTGGCGGTACTGAAAGAGTATAATCTGAGACGACATTATGAAACGAAACACGCGGACAAAAACAAGAATATGGACATGGAACAAAGGCTACAAAAGGCAGAGGAATTAAAACGAGGCCTCAAATCTCGACAGGCTCTGTTCAAAAAAGCCAAATCACAAGGCCAGGCTGCTGTCAAGGCCAGTTTTATTTTGGCAGAAGAGATCGCTAAATCAGCCCGGCCATTTACGGAGGGGGATTTCATCAAAAACTGCATGATTAAAGTTTGTGACGAAGTTTGCCCAGAAAAAAGGCAACTCTTTTTAAATGTGAGTCTGAGCAGAAACACCATTGCCGAGAGAGTAGACCAGTTGTCCATCAATCTAAAAGAGCAGCTTGTGAAAAAGGGAAAAGATTTCATTGCATATTCCTTGGCTGTGGATGAGAGCACCGACATTTCTGACATTGCCCAGTTGTCAATTTTCATCCGCGGAGTGGACTCCAGCCTAAGCGTGACAGAGGAGTTTTTGGCTTTACGTCCTATGCATGGCACAACTACGGGGCATGATTTGTATGAAGAGGTGTCAAGATGTGTAAATGAGATGGAGCTGCCTTGGGAAAAACTCGTGGGTTTGACAACCGACGGAGCACCTGCGATGTGTGGACACAGGAGCGGACTGGTGGCGAAGATACGGGAAAAGATGCAAGAGGAAAACGCGACAGGTGAGCTGACAGCTTATCATTGTATCATACACCAGGAAGCGTTGTGCGGTAAAGCCTTGAAAATGGAGCATGTAATGAGCATCATCACGCGCACAGTTAACTTTATCAGAGCCAAAGGTTTGAATCACCGCCAGTTCAAGGCATTTCTGACGGAGTTAGAAACGGAGCATGGTGATTTGCCTTATCACACAGAGGTGCGATGGCTAAGCCAGGGAAAGGTGCTTCAAAGATGTTTCGAGCTTCGTGAGGAGATTTGTCTGTTCTTGGACAGCAAAGGGAAAGACACAACACAACTCCGAGACGAAATGTTTCTGTGTGAAATGGCTTTTCTGTGTGACATTACGAGTCATCTGAATGCAATGAACTTGCAGCTGCAGGGTCGGGATCGTGTCATCTCTGATATGTACAGTACAGTGAAGGCATTTAAAACCAAACTGACTCTGTGGGAGACGCAGATGCGGAAAGAAAATTTGAGCCACTTTCCCAGCTGCCAGACCATGAAAGAGAAGCTCTCTACCAGTGCGTTCCCGAGCGCACAGTTGGCTGATAAAATAGGTATGCTTGCCGCTGACTTTCGACGCCGATTTGCTGACTTTGAAGCACAAAAAAGCAGGTTGGAACTGCTCGGTAACCCATTTGCTGTTGACGTGGAAAGCTCACCACCAAACCTCCAAATGGAGTTGATTGACCTCCAATGCAATGATGCACTGAGGGCAAAATATGCGGCAGTGGGTGCTGCGGAGTTCGCCCGTTTCCTCCCCGACACAATGCCCCAGCTGCGCATCCAGGCTGCTCAAACGTTGTCTATGTTTGGCAGCACATACCTGTGTGAACAACTGTTTTCTTTGATGAACTTGAACAAAACATCACACAGAAGTCGACTTACTGCTGAACACCTCCACTCAATTCTGAGGATTTCCTCAGCTCAGAGCCTTACCCCGAACATTGATGAACTTGTGGAAAAGATGGGACACCACCAAGTATCACCCTCAACCTCAAACAAGTGAACATTACTGTGCAATCACATATTTAGAGTTTTTACTCAGTTCAAGTTTAAAAGTTAAAGTTTAATATTTGTTTTCACTGCATGTTACTTCTCCTTAAACAAAGTGTTGTTTTTGATTAATAGATTTTTGCACTTTATTTTATTGTATTTCAATCCAATTATATTTTAAAAATATTTCAGTTGAGTGGATGATAGAAAATTGCTATTATTGTTTTTTTCTTTGAAGTAAATTTAGCCCACTTTTGCTAAAATAGAAAATATAGGCTACTGATGGTGCCTTGAATACCGGTTTCTTTCATTTAATGTTCATGTTATGGGGATTTTTATATAAAGGAAATTTGTCTTTTGTGTCTGTTGAAAATTAAAGATTACTGACAGAGCCATAAGAAAATATTGCTTTATTTATCTGATCATATTGGAATATATTTGTTAGGTTTTCAGTAGGTTCAATTAGGTTCACTAGACTATATGCGTCATTTAAAAAATTTTCAATGAACATTCGAACAGTCCGGCCCTCGGCTTGTAGCTAAATTTTTTATTTGGCCCTCCGTCCATTTGACTTTGACACCCCTGCTGTAAGAGAACCGCACCCACCCCCACTATACTAGCATCTACCTCTAACTTAAAAGGTTTGTCAAAGTTGGGGGCGGCAAGCACTGGGGCACTACAAAGTAGCGCTTTAGCGGACTCAAAAGCATAGTTACAGTCCTACACGTTGGCCTAAAAAAAAAAATGTGGAAAGACAGGAATGCGCCAAGTATATAGATTAAAATCATGTTAGACCTCTAATGACTTGCTAGATGTACTGTGGGAGACATCTTTGAGTGAGGACCAGGATGAACTGTTTCTATTTACTGTTCATTCTGTTGTTTACAGATGTGACCCTGTGCTAACAAGGCTCCTGAGCCAATATCCTCCATTCCAGCTGGTCAGGACAGCCTTAAACAGCCCATGGAGCAGCTCAGCCTGGACAGAGCGACAAACATAAAAAAAGACTGTGATTGGACGTTCTCTCTTCATCATCCAAAAGCTGCTTACTTAGGTCCGAAGATTTCCTCAGTCTCTGGCTGGGGAACATGATCCATTTCATAAAGGGATCAGCAGCACCATCTTGGCCTGACTTCATTGAGATGTGCTTCTCTGTTTAAATGGACTGTGGTCTGTTTCTCTCTCCACACACAGTTGAGTGCTAATCACACTTGCTGTGCTGTGTGAGGGCCTTGTGGTTATGTTGGCCCTCAGGCACCTTGGTCAGGCTGTTGTACTGCTTGATATGGATGGAAGTTTCCAGCCTCCTCAGGTCAGAGTTCAAACTAGCCCACGTGACTGACCACAGCCTGTTATACTGTGCAGGTGTCCATGATCTGGTGGCCTGTGGCGTCATCAGCCCAAGAGTGTACCTGTAAGGACCACTCATTCTCTTTGCTGCACCAGGCAGACAGCTCCAGCTTGGTGCAAATAATATGCCTGACCATCTGGTACATGTCCCCACTCAACATGGCCCTCCTGCTGAACAACTCGGATGTGTGGCACATCATGCTGTTTAAGTGCAACTCTGTAGGAAGCAGGGCCAGCATTCTTGGACTCTTTTGCAATGCAGAATCTGCAGAGGCTGACTGTGTTGTACCCCTTGTGGCAGTCTGACCAGACACATGACATCATACTGGGGAGGGACATGGGTGCACCTTACTATGAAGAGACCAGGCTAGGAATCATCCACAGCTCAGAATCCAATGTGAAGGCCTAAACCAATGTGAAGGCCTAGACAGCAACGGAATCCTCTCGTCTAGAGTGAAACTACCAGATACTTTTCTATACTAATGCAGATTCCTTTTTTCTATGTTAACATTGCCAATGTACCACTACCTATGCCTGTGACTGCAATCTTCATGTTCACAATCTTCATGGTCATTTCAATATAGTAAGGTCACGATTCAATCATGTATTTTCACACTTCACTTTTAGAAGTGGGTTTGATTTGCACAGCAGCATGTCTCAAATGGTGCCATTACTTTTTGTTTCAAATATATATTTGAGTTATTTTAACTTAATTTAGACAGTAAGGAAATCAGAGTTGACTTGTGCAAACAGACATCCGACAGTTTGTACTTATTTAGTAATACCTTTCGAGGAAGCATTTCAATAACAGCATTTAGGCTCTTTCCTTGTAATTAAAGGTCTGCTTCAATATTCATCAACACAATACCTGTTGTTTGGCTTTACTGAAATATCTACTTCCTTTACGGTAGAATTGAATTGACATGAAATAGAATTATTGACAAATGTCCTTCAGTCTACCCTGCAAGGATAACAATTTGTTTGCTCTTTCAAATCTGCATTTATTAACATAGTAATTACAATAATCCATTGAATTAGCTTTGATTGTATATTATGCAAAGAAAATACAAAAAAATTAAGACAAGGGGAATTATTGGTGAAAGACGATTTAAAACAAATACAACAGAATTAGTTTGCACAGAAAATAGCAAAATCCTTAACATTATTGAAAAAATATATATATATAATTTTAGCTGTATGAAAAGTATAGCGTCAAAATTGTACACAATTAAAAACTAAATAATTATATATAGGGCAAACAGCAAGGCACTGATAACAACATTCATTATTATCACCATAGCAGTCCAATTGCATTGGTATAACTTGGTCATCTGAATTTAATAAGACCTAATAATACATTTTGAAACATTGTACATGTATGACAGTCATGTAAAAAGTGCAAATAGAACTAATATACACAGCACAAGACAATAACCTAATGAATATAATTAATTCTGCTCGTGCAACCCTTATTCTCTTGCTACCTTAGAAAACAGTAATGTCACTCAAGTAGGCACAATAAAAGAATGGACAAGAGGAACACTTTTTAACATTTTTTTTTTACAAATATGCTGTCGTAAATGTTTTAATTCGGTCTAATGAAATTCAACATTACAATGGGCAGTTCCCAGCATTCAAGACCACTTGGTTTTCACTATCCCTGGTTCACCTGAGTAAGCAACAGTCCCAGGTTACCCCCCCTGATTATCCTCTCCATCTCCACCATAGGCTGCCCATTTAAATAGTTAAAGGAACAGGAAAAGTATTGGTAGGACTCCAGGCTGTAGGTCTAGAACAACCAATCAAAGACTAAACTGAATACCCTGCTCTACCCCAAACAGATTCAGGTGAGGTTAAGTAGATGCACGAGCTGAGCATGTAAATAAATCACCATACTTTCTCTTGAGAGAAACTCAGATCTTGTACCCTGTAACATTGTCCCCAGGACTCATCTCCTCTATCACAGGAATAATCACAGGTCTATGGGGGCAGTCATAGTCCGAAAGCTCAGATAAGTCACTCTTCACCTCCAGTCCCAACTCTCTCATTACCTGCAGTGAAGAGCCTGACCCCTCGTTAGGCAACATGACCTCCCCACCGCTCCACTCCTGGTCTTTCAGTCCAATGGGGAGGCGGAGGACCTCTTCCTGGGGGGTACTGATGACTATGAGGGTCTCATCTGGCAAAGATTCCATGGGGGTCTGCAGCAGGGGGGAGCCACCTGTTTGTAACTCACTCAGAATGTCTCTTTCAGGGTGCATAAGGGACTCATCTGAACTCATATGTGACAGCACGGAAGCCTACCAGAGAAGGAGAATATGCAACATTCAGTCAAACATTCTGTGGGTGAAATATGTTTTTAAATTTGCTATTGTTTTGACAGTGTTTACAGGTAGTAGCATATCAATAGTTTGATAACACCAATAGGAACATGACAATCCTCATTTCTACAATGTACCACCAAGTGCTCTCCTGAAACTATCTCTGCATGACTATAATCTAGTCTATATGTAGTAGATGTATGACTAAATCCACTGCAGTGCAGGCCAAACAGTTGAAAGGCTGAACACACCAAAATCTTTGGTTGAGGGAATGAGCCGCTTGTCAGTTTACTGTATATCAGCCACACGATGAACGCAATCACCACTATGGCAACGATAGGGATCACAATGTAGAGGGCAGTGTAGCTAGGACCTACAGGGAACAAGTCCAGCAGTTAGACTGACAGTCAAACTGATTTCACATTCAAAACTGTACAGTGTTCTAATTGAGCATTTGCTGATAAAATCAGCCATAATATGACAATACAGACAAATACAACTTTCAAAGGGCGTATCAGATATTAGCAGATGTGGTTTAGAGCTAATATGACTTTGACGCATCCATCATGTGAGAAATTAAGAGTCTTACCGGAATCCCCATGCTTCCCCTCAATGCATATGTTCTGGTGAGCTGAGACATGAACATTGTTCATTTTTCCTTTCATCTTGATGCAGTGCCTATCAATCTTTCCATCGACTGGTATTTCAGCCTCACACACATGGTGTTGCTTGTAGGAGCAGGTAAAATGATGCTCTTTCTGGGGAAATAAAAAAAATGAATATATTTAGCCTATGTTCCAAAAAAAACTGTTTTATATAATGTTCATAAAAATATAGGAAATGTGTTCCCTTTTTAAAAATAAAACTTATTTGCTTGCAAGTGAAAACTATTTGCAGCGGGTATACACATGAGAAAAATCTAAATTTCTACAAAGGTGGTTCCCAGAAACCATCATATAGTAATTCCTAAGTCATGATTTTCCAGCAGTTCTCACCAACGGATCTTCTGCGACAACCGTATAATGAAATTCCTTATGATCCGGTCTTTCATTTTTGATGATGGCATATTTGTAGATGTGAAACGGGTGAAAGAATTGAACGTTGATCATTTGATCAGATACAGCAGAGATGTTGACAGGTGGGAAATCCAATGAGCCTAAAAAACACACAAAAGACCATTACTTTGTGAAAAAAACTCGAGGTCAGAAAATATGTTCAAAATCTCCCGGCTCGGAGCATTGTGTGGTCAGATCAACAAAGAAATGCTACATGTGCTGCAGTGCATACAGTGTACTTACAAAAGATACTACCACAATTCAATCACTACATACTGTATATTCACCTTTTGGTTAGCTCAGTGTTTATTTTATTTTAATTTATTTCACCTTTATTTAACCAGGTAGGCTAGTTGAGAACAAGTTCTCATTTACAACTGCGACCTGGCCAAGATAAAGCATAGCAGTGTGAACAGACAACAACACAGAGTTACACATGGAGTAAACAGCAAACAAGTCAATAACACAGTACAAAAAAAGAATAAAGAAAAAAAATATTTTACATAGATTGTGTGCAAAAGGCAGATTAACACTGGAGTGACAAATGATCAGATGGTCATGTGCAGGTAGAGATACTAGTGTGCAAAAGAACAGAAAAGTAAATAAATAAAAACAGTATGGGGATGAGGTAGGTAAATTGGGTGGGCTATTTACCGATGGACTATGTACAGCTGCAGCGATCGGTTAGCTGCTCAGATAGCAGATGTTTAAAGTTGGTGAGGGAGATAAAAGTCTCCAACTTCAGCGATTTTTGCAATTCGGTCCAGTCACAGGCAGCAGAGAACTGGAAGGAAAGGCGGCCAAATGAGGTGACGGTTTTAGGGATGATCAGTGAGATACAACTGCTGGAGCGCGTGCTACGGATGGGTGTTGCCATCGTGACCAGTGAACTGAGATAAGGCGGAGCTTTACCTAGCATGGCCTTGTAGATGACCTGGAGCCAGTGGGTCTGGCGACGAATATGTAGCGAGGGCCAGCCGACTAGAGCATACAGGTTGCAGTGGTGGGTGGTATAAGGTGCTTTAGTAACAAAACGGATAGCACTGTGATAAACTGCATCCAGTTTGCTGAGTAGAGTATTGGAAGCTATTTTGTAGATTACATCGCCGAAGTCGAGGATCGGTAGGATAGTCAGTTTTACTAGGGTAAGTTTGGCGGTGTGAGTGAAGGAGGCTTTGTTGCGAAATAGAAAGCCGATTCTAGATTTGATTTTGGATTGGAGATGTTTGATATGAGTCTGGAAGGAGAGTTTACAGTCTAGACAGACACCTAGGTACTTATAGATGTCCACATATTCTAGGTCGGAACCATCCAGGGTGGTGATGCTAGTCGGGCGTGTGGGTGCAGGCAGCGAACGGTTGAAAAGCATGCATTTGATTTTACTAGCGTTTAAGAGCAGTTGGAGGCCACGGAAGGAGTGTTGTATGGCATTGAAGCTCGTTTGGAGGTTAGATAGCACAGTGTCCAAGGAAGGGCCAGACGTATACAGAATCGCCCGCAGCAAGAGCAACATCATTGATATATACAGAGAAAAGAGTCGGCCCGAGAATTTAACCCTGTGGCACCCCCATAGAGACTGCCAGAGGACCGGACAACATGCCCTCCGATTTGACACACTGAACTCTGTCTGCAAAGTAGTTGGTGAACCAGGCAAGGCAGTCATTAGAAAAACCGAGGCTATTAGTGTGAGAACTTACACTGTACCACCACGTCTGAATACACTGTATCATCGTAGGTGAATGAAATTTCGGAGTAATTGGTATTCTGTCCAACAGCAGTCAATATGAAACGGTAGCCCTCTTCTATTACTTTGGTAAATGAGGAGACATCGCAGTGGTAGAGGGAAGTGTTTGAACAAACCAAGGCAGCACTGAAACATAGAGGAAAACAATTGTTGTGGGTTAGTGGCAACCTCTGATTTGGACTAAAATATTAGTTCACAATTACAATGGAGAAGCTGACAAAGAACTGTTGACAGGATTTACATTTGTATGGGTCTGACAGTGCATGTCAATTTTCCAATTTCTACTTGAAATTGTGGCAAGAAAGACTTAATTAATATTCACTAGCTATATAACCTACATTGGATAACATAGGCCTAATTTGGTGAGAGATTAAGAAACCTCTTAGGTGCTGCAGCACCTACCCAGAATATTTTCTTGTCATTTCCACATTGAACTGTGGCTGCAGAGATGGTTCACTGTAGTTCCAATAGATCACATTGTGAAAATTGTGGCAGATGAGGCTCATGTTGACAGGAGGAGGAACTGTAAGATAAAATAGAAAGTCAGTCAGAACCAGTTTCTAAAACGGTGCTATAATTAAGCAATAAGGCACAAGGGGGTGTGGTATATGGCCATTATACTACTGCTAAGGGCTGTTCTTAGGCACGATGCATCACGGAGTGCCTGGATCCAGCCATTAGCCTTGCTATATTGGCCATATACTGGTAAGTTGGTGGTTGAAGATATCCCTCTAGTGGTGTGGGGGCTGTGCTTTGGCAAAGTGGTTGGGGTTATATCCTGCCTGTTAGGCCCTGTCCGGGGGTATCGTCGGATGGGGCCACAGTGTTTCCCGATCCCTCCTGTCTTAGCGTCCAGTATTTATGCGTCGGGGGGCTATCTGGAGTATTTCTCCTGTCTTATCCGGTGTCCTGTGTGAATTTAAGTATTCTCTGTCTCCCTCTCTGGACCTGAGCCCTAGGACCATACCTCAGGACTACCTGGCCTGATGACTCCTTGCTGTCAACTCTCTAGAGACAGCAGGAGCGGTAGAGATACTCTGAATGTGATCGGCTACGAAAAGCCAACTGACATTTACTGCTAAGGCTCCTTAACAGCTTCTACCCCCAAGCCATAAGGCTGTTGAACAATTAATCAAATGGCCACCGGACTATTACATTGACCCCCCCCCCCTTCCATTTGTTTTGTATATTGCTGCTACATGTACAAATGACCTCTAACCTGTACCTCCGCACACTGACTCGGTACCGGTATCCCCTGTATATAGCCTCGTTGTTGTTATGCTATTGTGTTACTTTTTATAATTCTTTGCTTTAGTTTATTTGGTAAATATTTTCTTAACTCTTCTGTTGGTTAAGGGCTTGTAAGTAAGCATTTCACGATAAGGTCTACACTTGTATTCGGTGTATGTGACAAATAAAGTTTGATTTGAATGTCTGTTTATGTGAATAAACAAGCAATGAATAGTGTAGAGAATATTGTACCATCTAAATTTCTGTGAAATATATTTTCAATAACCAAAAATATTGTATTTTCAGCTGTTTGAAACTGTGTACAAAACCAGAAGAAAAAGACGTAAAAAATAAATGTAAGAACGGGAAACAAAGAAATAGAGCACATCTACCACTTTTTAGATATGTATTTTACCTTAATTTAACTAGGAAAGTCCGTTAAGAACAAATTCTTATTTATAATGACAGCCTAGGAACAGTTGGTTAATTAACTGCCTTGTTCAGGGGCAGAACGACAGATTTTTACCTTGTCAGCTCGAGGATTCAAACTAGAAACCTTTCAGGTTACTGGCCCAATGCTCTAACCACTAGGCTACCTGCCGCCCCCATATGCTTTCTATAACTCACATTTCTATGTGCAGCTTTAAGTTCACTGGGATATATTCAAGATATGGGCTGCATTGTGTGCAAGTTAAACAACCTGATAAATCTCCAGCACAACATATGGTATAGTAAGGGATTGCAGGGAAGATAACATCTCACTTGCAGTAGAAGCCTGGCACTATTAGCTGAGGAAGGTGAAAATATCAGCCTGTATGAAGTCAGAAAGGAACTGGTATCATTGTCAGGGGATAATTGGATGTTGGATATAACAAAATGTTTTTAATTCATTAATTACAGAAGAATTACTCATGTTTCAGTGGGCCATTATGTATGGTATGTAGTGCACGTACAAACGATTGAACATTTCCTCACATAGCATCTGTGCTGTTTTGGGGAAATACACTTCCGGATTTAGTTTCACAACATAAATGTTACTTTAGAGTGGAGAAAGGCAATATCCTCTGTTCTGTGGAGCACAACACACTAGACTAGACCACTCCATAAAAAACACGGAAGGGTACAGAAATAACCCACACATGAAGTTAGAAGTGTCAGATCACAGAGGTGTCAGACCACAGAGAGGTCTACTGTAACTGTATGTTTTTCTCTGTGGTGGAAGTGTGAAATCTACAGTGAATTTCCCACTGAGGTTGAAGGAACAAAAAACTTGACTTAGGCTATTGGCATACAAACAGAATGCAAAACAAACTGACAATAAACAGTGCTCACCAGTTATTGCGAACTAGCACCTTATTTATTGCAACAACTGACTACTTTAAGGACAACTTTGTGTATCAGTCCACTGCCCGAATAAAAGAAAACACATGGACTGACAATATTGTAGCGAATTCAGGGGGTAGGTTCGACCGGGACTCGAGCACAGGTCCAGCGACTGTCAACCCAACACCTTACGCCAAGAGATCCTCGAACATATTTTCATACTAAGTATACTTTTGGAATAGCAATATAAATTCCAAGAACATTAGCATATTGTGCAGTGGCCTATATCCTGCATTATGTTGTCGAAAAAACTAAGCAGGAATAGTGTACTAAATACTTACAGTAACATCAGCTCCAAGTGATTAATCACAAAGCAACATTTATAGCCAACTATTTTAGGGCAAGAATTACTTACCGTAAGAGTCGACATGACGTTGACATAAAACGAATATCAGGGAAATGTGGGCTAATCCTATCCCGAACATGTTTTATTTTGTCGAGTCTATAGGCCTATGTAAAACTATATGAAATGTATTTGAATGTCTATATGAATATGCTATTGTTATTCTAGATGACTTGAGAGCCTTTTGTCTGTCTAAATATATTGAGATATTTCCGGTACAGCCAAACATCGGGACGTTGCTCCAATCGGCAGGCTACACCGTACACAACTTCCAATGAAATGTTCCTGTAACAGCCATTAGACCCGCCTGCTACAAACGTTTACTGGCAGTAGGAAAACTCCCGTGCAGTGATACTATGTCGCCTTGCGCTGTAGTGAAGTTTCCACATCTCGGATCAGCTTCTTCTCCCCGAAACCTAACCTTAACTCAGGGAACCAGCGCAGAACGACTGCACCCTCTCATTGCAGACGAAGTTCCAGGCCGACCCGCGGTACTACAGGCATTGTTTGCAGTTAACGGGATCCCCCATTTTGGTGAAGGGGAAATGGCGAACTTCGTGGTCAATTTTCGTGTAAATACTTACACATTTCGAATACAATCATGGCACCAATAATTACTTCTATTACACCAGATGTATGTTATTGAATCTATTTTTTGGGGCCCTCAGCGTGATTTGGTTGCACTACTCTCTCGGGAGAGAAAATGTTCAAAGTATATTTTCTGCAGTTCTACACATTTTGCCATGTGGCGTAGAGGAAATGTTGCCGTTTTAAAGCACGTTTTCTACTATTATACCATTTTGTCATTGGGCAGAGAGAACATTTTGCAAGTTTATAACACTTCCTGCAATTATAAACATTTTGCCATGGGGTGGAGAGAAATGTTTGCTGTTTTGAACCACATTTCCTTCAATTGTTAGTTGACATGGCTAATTGAGTGACTGACACATCAAAAGGAGTAATTGCCAATTTTCGAAATTGCGCCTTGTGTATTCTACTAGTCCAGTGCATTATCTATGCACTTGAGGGAGAGGACTCCTTCATGGTCACATAGTTCAGCTGCCTGTAGTCTGCACAGAAGTGCCTTTATTTATTTATTTTTATTCACAACAAATCAATACATAAAGCATATGAAGGAACACAAGCATTCATAGATTATAGACAATCGAGCTAGGGGGTACAATATCACATTACAATTACACAAGGACCTTAAGGGACATGCATATACTTATAATTCTAACAGCTTTTTTGTTAGAGCATTTAACCATCTTAAAATACAGTTACATTTATTTTTGTAAATTTACATTTGTGTATATGAAATTTGGCCAAAAGAATAATTAAATTAATTACATAGAAATATTTCCGCTTATTTCTATTGTATGTAAAGAATCCAAACAGTACATCTCTCCACAATAGTGTAAAATCTTCATAAGTGTTCAATTATAAACCTACTGATGTCTTGCCACAGTTTTCCTACATGCATACAATGCCAAAAAAGATGCAAAACTGTTTCTGGGTGGTCACAGAAGTGCCTTGAGCCGTCCTTCTTGACTAGGGTTGTTGGGTGGCTAGATGAACCCCATCTCCCGGATCTTCTGCTCCGCTACCTCTCTTTGTCAGTGGCAAGCTACGCTATGAAACCAGACACTCTTACAGAGACTTTGATATTAGGGTGATTCTGCAACTACGGGCACTTCCATGTCCTCGGGTCAATTTGGGGGATTTTATAAAAAATAAAACAAATATTTGTATGTTAAGTTCACACTGGAATCACCCCATACTTTTTTTAAACACCTCCCTATCAAGTATTCTAGCTACTTTTTAAAACACCTCCCTATCAAGTATTCTAGCTACTTTTTTAAACACAAAATAGTGAAATTGAGTTGTAAAAAAAAGTAGCTAAAATACTTGATAGGGTATTTTAGCTACTTTTTTTTACAACTCAATTTCACTATTTTTCCCTTGTCCCTGACCCAGACTTTTAAGCTTTATGTTTTTCTATGAGAAAACAACATTAATAATTGCACATTATATAATGTTATGTACTACAGAAAAAGTCAATGAAATAAATCTATATCAGCATACATTTCCCTTTACATTGTTTTTTACACACAATATACCTGTCCTTTGGGAGTGGTGTCTTTTCCACCACTGAGGACAAATTACTCATTAATAAAGTTTTTTCAAGAGAATGTTGATTTAGTTACCATGGAAACATTGTGACACTGAAGCACATGGCTGCAGTGGACAGTTGTTCCAGATGTGATGTCCAGAAGTTGAAGAAAAATCGAGGTAAATATGGCTTGTGTACAGAATATTTTAATTGTGTCAGGACCCGGTTACGAACCCGGGTCTCCGGAGTGAGTAGTTAGCAGAATAGTTGGCAGAACCCAGAAGATGAGGCAGACACAGCAGTACTTGAGACGGTGTATTTAATGAAGTAAAAAGTGAAGTTCTTCAGGAAAACATGTAACTCCACAACCTCAAAAGGAATTCCACAAGAACAAAGGTAATCCTCCAAGACAAAAAGGTAAATCCACAAGGTGGAAGGTATAGACATTTACATTTAAGTCATTTAGCAGACACTCTTATCCAGAGCGACTTACAAATTGGTGCATTCACCTTATGACATCCAGTGGAACAGTCACTTTACAATAGTGCATCTAAATCTTAAAGGGGGGGGGTGAGAAGGATTACTTATCCTATCCTAGGTATTCCTTAAAGAGGTGGGGTTTCAGGTGTCTCCGGAAGGTGGTGATTGACTCCGCTGTCCTGGCGTCGTGAGGGAGTTTGTTCCACCATTGGGGGGCCAGAGCAGCGAACAGTTTTGACTGGGCTGAGCGGGAACTGTACTTCCTCAGTGGTAGGGAGGCGAGCAGGCCAGAGGTGGATGAACGCAGTGCCCTTGTTTGGGTGTAGGGCCTGATCAGAGCCTGGAGGTACTGAGGTGCCGTTCCCCTCACAGCTCCGTAGGCAAGCACCATGGTCTTGTAGCGGATGCGAGCTTCAACTGGGAGCCAGTGAAGAGAGCGGAGGAGCGGGGTGACGTGAGAGAACTTGGGAAGGTTGAACACCAGACGGGCTGCGGCGTTCTGGATGAGTTGTAGGGGTTTAATGGCACAGGCAGGGAGCCCAGCCAACAGCGAGTTGCAGTAATCCAGACGGGAGATGACAAGTGCCTGGATTAGGACCTGCGCCGCTTCCTGTGTGAGGCAGGGTCGTACTCTGCGGATGTTGTAGAGCATGAACCTACAGGAACGGGCCACCGCCTTGATGTTAGTTGAGAACGACAGGGTGTTGTCCAGGATCACGCCAAGGTTCTTAGCGCTCTGGGAGGAGGACACAATGGAGTTGTCAACCGTGATGGCGAGATCATGGAACGGGCAGTCCATCCCCGGGAGGAAGAGCAGCTCCGTCTTGCCGAGGTTCAGCTTGAGGTGGTGATCCGTCATCCACACTGATATGTCTGCCAGACATGCAGAGATGCGATTCGCCACCTGGTCATCAGAAGGGGGAAAGGAGAAGATTAATTGTGTGTCGTCTGCATAGCAATGATAGGAGAGACCATGTGAGGTTATGACAGAGCCAAGTGACTTGGTGTATAGCGAGAATAGGAGAGGGCCTAGAACGGAGCCCTGGGGGACACCAGTGGTGAGAGCGCGTGGTGAGGAGACAGATTCTCGCCACGCCACCTGGTAGGAGCGACCTGTCAGGTAGGACGCAATCCAAGCGTGGGCCGCGCCGGAGATGCCCAACTCGGAGAGGGTGGAGAGGAGGATCTGATGGTTCACAGTATCGAAGGCAGCCGATAGGTCTAGAAGGATGAGAGCAGAGGAGAGAGAGTTAGCTTTAGCAGTGCGGAGCGCCTCCGTGATACAGAGCAGAGCAGTCTCAGTTGAATGACTAGTCTTGAAACCTGACTGATTTGGATCAAGAAGGTCATTCAGAGAGAGATAGCGGGAGAGCTGGCCAAGGACGTCATGTTCAAGAGTTTGAGAGAAAAGAAAGAAGGGATACTGGTCTGTAATTGTTGACATCGGAGGGATCGAGTGTAGGTTTTTTCAGAAGGGGTGCAACTCTCGCTCTCTTGAAGACGGAAGGGACGTAGCCAGCGGTCAGGGATGAGTTGATGAGCGAGGTGAGGTAAGGGAGAATGGTCTGGAGAAGAGAGGAGGGGATAGGGTCAAGCGGGCAGGTTGTTGGGCGGCCGGCCGTCACAAGACGCGAGATTTCATCTGGAGAGAGAGGGGAGAAAGAGGTCAGAGCACAGGGTAGGGCAGTGTGAGCAGAACCAGCGGTGTCGTTTGACTTGGCAAACGAGGATCGGATGTCGTCGACCTTCTTTTCAAAATGGTTGACGAAGTCATCTGCAGAGAGGGAGGAGGGGGGAGGATTCAGGAGGGAGGAGAAGGTGGCAAAGAGCTTCCTAGGGTTAGAGGCAGATGCTTGGAATTTAGAGTGGTAGAAAGTGGCTTTAGCAGCAGAGACAGAGGAGGAAAATGTAGAGAGGAGGGAGTGAAAGGATGCCAGGTCCGCAGGGAGGCGAGTTTTCCTCCATTTCCGCTCGGCTGCCCGGAGCCCTGTTCTGTGAGCTCGCAATGAGTCATCGAGCCACGGAGCGGGGAGGGGAGGACCGAGCCGGCCTGGAGGATAGGGGACATAGAGAGTCAAAGGATGCAGAGAGGGAGGAGAGGAGGGTTGAGGAGGCAGAATCAGGAGATAGGTTGGAGAAGGTTTGAGCAGAGGGAAGAGATGATAGGATGGAAGAGGAGAGAGTAGCGGGGAGAGAGAGCGAAGGTTGGGACGGCGCGATACCATCCGAGTAGGGGCAGTGTGGGAGGTGTTGGATGAGAGCGAGAGGGAAAAGGATACAAGGTAGTGGTCAGAGACTTGGAGGGGAGTTGCAATGAGGTTAGTGGAAGAACAGCATCTAGTAAAGATGAGGTCGAGCGTATTGCCTGCCTTGTGAGTAGGGGGGGAAGGTGAGAGGGTGAGGTCAAAAGAGGAGAGGAGTGGAAAGAAGGAGGCAGAGAGGAATGAGTCAAAGGTAGACGTGGGGAGGTTAAAGTCGCCCAGAACTGTGAGAGGTGAGCCGTCCTCAGGAAAGGAGCTTATCAAGGCATCAAGCTCATTGATGAACTCTCCGAGGGAACCTGGAGGGCGATAAATGATAAGGATGTTAAGCTTGAAAGGGCTGGTAACTGTGACAGCATGGAATTCAAAGGAGGCGATAGACAGATGGGTAAGGGGAGAAAGAGAGAATGACCACTTGGGAGAGATGAGGATCCCGGTGCCACCACCCCGCTGACCAGAAGCTCTCGGTGTGTATGAGAACACGTGGGCGGACGAAGAGAGAGCAGTAGGAGTAGCAGTGTTGTCTGTGGTGATCCATGTTTCCGTCAGTGCCAAGAAGTCGAGGGATTGGAGGGAGGCATAGGCTGAGATGAACTCTGCCTTGTTGGCCGCAGATCGGCAGTTCCAGAGGCTACCGGAGACCTGGAACTCCACGTGGGTCGTGCGCGCTGGAACCACCAGATTAGGGTGGCCGCGGCCACGCGGTGTGGAGCGTTTGTATGGTCTGTGCAGAGAGGAGAGAACAGGGATAGACAGACACGTAGTTGACAGGCTACAGAAGAGGCTACGCTAAAGCAAGCTCGCAGGTATAGCCTACATGATGAGATTATTATGGAGAAAAGAATGAGATTATTCTTATTTGTCAAATGGTAGCCAAGCATTGATCATCATGTCACCAGAATATGACCCTCAATATGTATTGGAAAGGAGCAGCAAGCTCATCACCTTGCACTTTCACCTCCCTGTGAAGTTAATCATAATTGATTTAATCTGTAGCCTAAAAAATGTAATGCTTTCCCGACAAGTCATAGCGGGAGGACCACACAACATCTCATCGCATGACTCCAAGTTTACTTAAAATCAAATATAATTTTATTTGTCACATGGGCCGAATACAAAAGGTGTAGTAGACCTTACAGTGAAATGCTTACTTTCAACCCCTGAACCAACAATGCAGTTTTAAGAAAATACCAACAAAAAAAACAGTAAGTGACCAGAATAACAAATAAGAGAACAGCAGTAAATAACAATAGCGGGGCTATATACAGGGGGTACCGATACAGAGTCAATGTCAATGTGCGGGGGTACCGGTGTCGAGGCAATTATTCAAGTGACTATGCTTAGATAATAACAGAGAGTAGTAGCAGCGTTCCAGAGGGCGGGGGGGGGGGGTTAGTCTTATGGCTTGGGGGTAGAAGCTATTTAGGAGCCTCTTGGACCTATACTTGGTGCTCCGCTACTGCTTGCCGTGCAGCAGCAGAGAGAACAGTCTATGGTGAAGGTGTATAGAGGTTCTGGATGGCAGGATGCTTGGCCCCGGTGATGGACTGGACCGTACGCACTACCCTCTGTAGTGCCTTGCGGTTGGGGGCCGAGCAGTTGCCTTACCAGGCAGTGATACAACCCATCAGGATGCCCTCAATGGTGCAGCTGTAAAATCTTTTGAGGATCTGAGGATCAATTCCAAATCTTTTCAGTCTCCTGAGGGGGAATAGGTTTTTCCACGCACTCTTCACGACTGTCTTGGTGTGTTTGGACCATGTTCGTTTATTGGTGATGTGGACACCAAGGAACTTGAAGCTCTCAACCTGCTCCACTACAGCCCCGTCGATGAGAATGGGGCGTGCTTGGTCCTCCTTTTCCTGTAGTCCACAATCATCTCCTTTGTCTTGATCACATTGAGGGAGAGGTTGTTGTCCTTGCACCACACGGTCAGGTCTCTGACCTCCTCCCTATAGGCTGTCTCATCGTTGTCGGTGATCAGGCCTACCACTGTTGTGTCATCAGCAAACTTAGTGATGGTATTGGAGTCGTGCCTGGCCGTGCAGTCATGAGTGAACAGGGAGAACAGGAGGGGGCTGAGCACACACACCTGAGGGGCCACCGTGTTGATTATCAGCGTGCCGGATGTGTTGTTACCTGCCCTTATCACCTGGGGGAGGCCCGTCAGGAAGTCCAGGATCTAGTTGCAGAGGGAGGTGTTTAGTCACAGGATCCTTAGCTTAGTGATCAGCTTTGAGGGCACTATGTTGTTGAATGCTGAGCTGTAGTCAATGAATAGCATTTTCACATTGGTGTTCCTTTTGTCCAGGTGGGAAAGGGCAGTGTGGAGTGCAATAGAGATAGCATTATCTGTGGATCTGTTGGTGCGGTATGCAAATTGGAGTGGGTCTAGGGTTTTTGGGATAATGGTGTTGATGCGAGCCATGACCGGCCTTTCAAAGCATTTCATGGCTACAGATGCGAGTGCTACGGGTCGGTAGTCATTTAGGCAGGTTATTTTAGTGTTCTTGGGCACAGGGACTATGGTGGTCTGCTTGAAACATGTTGGTATTACAGACTCAGACAGGGAGAGGTTTCAAAATGTCAGTGAAGATACTTGCCAGTTGGTCAGCGCGTGCTTGGAATGCACGTCCTGATGCTCTCATGCATATTTCAGTGTTACTTGCCTCGGAGCGAGCATATGGGTTATTTAGCTCATCTGGTAGGCTTGTGTCACTCGGCAGCTCTCGACTATGCTTCCCTTTGTAGTCTGTAATAGTTTGCAAGCCCTGCCACATCTGATGAGCGTCGGAGCCGGTGTAGTATGATTCGATCTTAGTCCTGTATTGACGCTTTGCCTGTTTGATGTTCATCGGCGGGCATAGCCGGATTTCTTATAAGCTTCCGGGTTAGAGTGCCGTTGCCTGTAATCCATGGCTTCTGGTTGTGGTATGTACGTACCAAATGTTTTATTGTGTATTGCCTTGTGAAAATGTTTTATTAACTCTATTGATTAACTGTATTCCCTCACTGCTGTTCTCCCCAGGCCAGCATATTTATTTATTTTTTTACCCCTTTTTTGTGGTATCCAATTGGTAGTAGTTACAGTCTTGTCTCATCGCTGCAACTCCTGTACGGACTCGGGAGAGGCAAAGGTTGAGATCCATGCGTCCTCTGAAACACAACCCAAACTAGAAACACTGCTTCTTGACACAACGCACATCCAACCTGGAAGCCAGCCACACCAATGTGTCGGAGGAAACACCGTACACCTGGCGACCTAAAAATGTATGAAAAATGTATCACTAGCCATTTTAAACAATGCCACTTTATATAATGTTTACATACCCTACATTACTCATCTCATATGTATATACTGTACTCGATACCATCTACTGCATCTTGCCTATGCCGTTCTGTACCATCACTCATTCATATATTTTTATGTACATATTCTTCATTCCTTTACACTTGTGTGTAAGGCAGTTGTTGTGAAATTGTTAGGTTAGATTACTCGTTGGTTATTACTGCATCGTCGGAACTAGATGCGCATGCATTTCGCTACACTCGCATTAACATCTGCTAACCATGTGTATGTGACAAATAAAATTTGATTTGGTCAGTGTGCACTGTGCCCAGCCCGCCACAGGAGTCGCTAGTACATGATGAGACAAGGATATCCAAGCCGGCCAAACCCTCCCTAACCAGGACAAATGTGCGTTGCCCCATGGACCTCCAGCTGCGACAGAGTCTGGGCTCGAACCCAGAATCTCTGGTGGCACAACTAGTACTGCGGTGCAGTGCCTTAGACCACTGCACCACCCGGGAGGCCACCAGGCCAGCCTATTACGCAGACTCTGACGGCCAGGTCCGACAGGGCAGAGGGAGAAGAGGAGGACACAGAAACATGGATACTACCGGTAGCTTCAACCTGAGGGTTAAGAGAGAATACTAACGCCACAGTGGAACGTGATCGTCATTGTTTACCACATGGTAAATGTAAAGTTGTTTTCCTGTCTTTCACAGGCATCTCCCCTGAGGAGAAGAGAGGAGGCTGTGGGCCCTCAAACTTTAGCTCTGTTTAAGACCCTATGGTCATGGGGTGAGGTTAGCACCATATGGAGATTAGTGACAAAAGTAAACATAACAGTTTTATGATTTTTCATAAATGCTAGTGCTGTGATAGATGGTTTAGAATGGTTGCTGTCCCCTCTGTAGTGATGTAGGGATGGGCGTGATGCCTGATGCAGTAGGCATCCCACCTAAGGACGCCCAACAGCCTGTGGAGATGGAGGTGGAGAATCAGTGAGTCTCTCTCTCTCTCACACACACACACACACACACACACACACACACACACACACACACACACACACACACACACACACACACACACACACACACACACACACACACACACACACACACACACACACACACACACACACACACACACACACACACAAAATATATGTGAGGGAACCAGTGAGTACAGCACACACCACTACTGAACAACTTTTGGGGGTAATAACATTGATTGATACTGGGAAGATGTACAGTGTAACAGGTGTATAATTCAATTTTTAGTGGTGGTAATATGTGTATCATACCCCTCCCATTCATCACAGTTCAGAGCAGTTTTATTTTTAAGTGAACATGGCTGGCAAATGTAAAAAAAAAAAAAAGAAGAAGAAGAAAGTAATAATAAAACAAAGTGTTATTGAACGAAATACAGACAAGACAATAACAACAATTACAAGACAACGATAAATGTACAATTTTGTGAGGTGAAGAAACCTCTTTCTTGAAGCATGAAATAAATCACCACTTATGTACATACAGTTGAAGTGGGAAGTTTACATACACTTAGTTTGGAGTCATTAAAACTAGTTTTTCAACCAGTTTTTCAACCACTCCACAAATTTCTTGTTAACAAACTATAGTTTTGGGAAGTCGGTTAGGACATCTACACAAGTAATTTATCCAACAATTGTTTACAGATTGTTTACAATTGTTTATAATTCACTGTATCACAATTCCAGTGGGTCAGAAGTTTACATACACTAAGTTGATTTTGCCTTTAAACAGCTTGGACAATTCCAGAAAATGATGTCATGGCTTTAGAAGCTTCTGATAGGCTTATTTGATTTTATTTTTATTTCACCTTTATTTACCAAGTAGGCTAGTTGAGAACAAGTTCTCATTTACAACTGCGACCTGGCCAAGATAAAGCATAGCAGTGTGAACAGACAGCAACACAGAGTTACACATGGAGTAAACAATAAACAAGTCAATAACACAGTAGAATTTTTTTTTTATATATATATAAAAAAGAGTCTATATACATTGTGTGCAAAAGGCATGAGGAGGTAGGCGAATAATTACAATTTAGCAGATTAACACTGGAGTGATAAATGATCAGATGGTCATGTGCAGGTAGAGATACTGGTGTGCAAAAGAGCAGAAAAGTAAATAAATAAAAACAGTATGGGGATGAGGTAGGTAAATTGGGTGGGCTGACATAATTTGAATCAATTAGAGGTGTACCTGTGGATGTATTTCAAGGCCTACCTTCAAACTCAGTGAGTGCCTCTTTGCTTGACAACATGGGCAAATCAAAAGAAATCAGCCAAAACAATTGTAGACCTCCACAAGTCTGGAGCAATTTCAAAATGCCTGAATGTACCACGTTCATCTGTACAAACAATAGTATGAAAGTATAAACATCTAGGGAGGGGTGTCCATTAACATAACATTCTGTTTGTTTTTGTGTAGCCCATGCGCAGGACGTCGCCATGTTTTTATTACTGACAATTGTCTGAATCTGGTCCCAAAGACAATGGTGAGTTTTATTTAAAAGGGCTGGTATAATCCATGTGCTCCGAGCAGATATTTAGTGCATGATAATCATGAATGAAATGAGGGTCTCTTTAGGTTCATCTTGTGTGTAAGACTGATTTACTATCTGATGGTATGGTTCATTAAAACAAGTACAAAAATACTTACAAAGTACAAATTAATTGTTTTCCATATATCAAATAACTTGTTTCCAGTTTAAGTACAGGAGAATGAAAGAAAGCTGGAGATTATTAAGTAGCTAAGTGGTATAATTAAATGCTGAAACAGTTAGGCACCCTGGTTACATAGTGTATCCACTAGCTTCACTTCGACACTTAATTGCATGCGTGGATCATTTTCTTTCTGTAAGTTGTCCTTCAGTGTTTTCCCCAAAATCCTCCATGTTAACTTGAAAAGATGAGAAGCGATTCAGCATCAGTCATTTTGATAGCATACCTTTTTATAAATATTATATCCATTCATCAAAATGTAATATCTAATAGCAATATTCATATATCTATCAATATTGTAAAAAAAAAGTACTTAATATATTATGTATCAGCCTATAAGGCATACCTAATTAGCATGGGGTGGCAGGTAGCCTAGTGGTTAGAGTGTTGGACTAGTAACCTACAGGTTGCAAGATCGAATCCCTGAGTCGACAAGGTAAAAATATGTTGTTCTACCCCTGAACAAGGCAGTGTTCCACTGTTCCTAGGCCGTCATTGAAAGTAAGAATTTGTTCTTAACTGACATGCCCCCATCCCCAAATTTCTTTTTTACATGGCAGCCTCAAGCTGTGAGGCTTAAAGCAAATTTGATAATTCTGTCAGAAATTAATCTCACTGACTGTAAATATATAGTCCACAAAAGCTAACAACCAGCATAGATACCTAGGTCTTTAAGAACACTACCTAGCTAACTAGCCCAATATTGGACTAAAGGAGCATAATGTTAGTCCAATGACCTTATATTTTCTGTTTAAAGGGCAAATTGGAAGACAAATACTCCATCTAAACGTATATTGATTCTCAATTGCAGTTCGGTTCTAAAAACATAAATCCCTCACGTCAAAATAATTTCACAAATATATACTTATTTTACACTATTTTAACCGGTTGTAACAGTTGCAGCCCACAGTATTTTTCAATGACAACATGTTTGTTGCATCTGTCTTGCATTTACATACAGGTGTTAGAAGACACAGATAACTAATTAGCACAGGTAGTCCACTGTCCTCCATAACAAGCGCTGTAACATGGACATCTGGTTGTGTGATCCCTAACCCTAGAAAAGTGTGTATCAATTTAACCTTTAGTTTTTTTTATAAGAAATTCTCGCAGATATGAAAGATACAGTCCTTATACTTCAAAAACCACCCACAAGCGATGCATGTTAATGTTCAGATGGAGTGTTGCAACTCTTAACAAAAATATATATTTTCCCCCCTACAGAAGACGCCTTCGTCCAATGACTCTTACGTGTAATGTAACGGTAGTAAGAGTCATAATCAAGGGCCACCTAGTTAACTAGCTCACAAGACTAGCTAGCCCGACTAGCAAGCTATCTAACAAACACAAAAATATTGCTAATCTACAACAAACCAGTCTGATATAATATCAGTGTTATACCAGTAAATCAAATCAAATCAAATTTTATTTGTCACATACACATGGTTAGCAGATGTTAATGCGAGTGTAGCGAAATGCTTGTGCTTCTAGTTCCGACAATGCAGTAATAACCAACAAGTAATCTAGCTAACAATTCCAAAACTACTACCTTATAGACACAAGTGTAAGGGGATAAAGAATATGTACATAAAAATATATGAATGAGTGATGGTACAGAGCAGCATAAGCAAGATACAGTAGATGGTATTGAGTACAGTATATACATATGAGTATGTAAACAAAGTGGCATAGTTAAAGTGGCGAGTGATACATGTATTACATAAAGATGCAGTAGAGGATATAGAGTACAGTATATAGGTATACATATGAGATGAATAATGTAGGGTATGTAAACATTATATTAGGTAGCATTGTTTAAAGTGGCTAGTGATATATTTGACATAATTTCCCATCAATTCCCATTATTAAAGAGGCTGGAGTTGAGTCAGTGTGTTGGCAGCAGCCACTCAATGTTAGTGGTGGCTGTTTAACAGTCTGATGGCCTTGAGATAGAAGCTGTTTTTCAGTCTCTCGGTCCCAGCTTTGATGCACCTGTACTGACCTCGCCTTCTGGATGATAGCGGGGTGAACAGGCAGTGGCTCGGGTGGTTGTTGTCCTTGATCTTTATGGCCTTCCTGTGACATCGGGTGGTGTAGGTGTCCTGGAGGGCAGGTAGTTTGCCCCCGGTGATGCATTGTGCAGACCTCACTACCCTCTGGAGAGCCTTACGGTTGTGGGCGGAGCAGTTGCCGTACCAGGCGGTGATACAGCCCGACAGGATGCTCTCGATTGTGCATCTGTAGAAGTTTGTGAGTGCTTTTGGTGACAAGCCGAATTTCTTCAGCCCCCTGAGGTTGAAGAGGCGCTGCTGCGCCTTCTTCACGATGCTGGCTGTGTGGGTGGACCAATTCAGTTTGTCTGTGATGTGTACGCCGAGGAACTTAAAACTTGCTACCCTCTCCACTACTTTTCCATCAATGTGGATAGGGGGGTGTTCCCTCTGCTGTTTCCTGAAGTCCACAATCATCTCCTTAGTTTTGTTGACGTTGAGTGTGAGGTTATTTTCCTGACACCACACTCCGAGGGCCCTCACCTCCTCCCTGTAGGCCGTCTCGTCGTTGTTGGTAATCAAGCCTACCACTGTTGTGTCGTCCGCAAACTTGATGATTGAGTTGGAGGCGTGCGTGGCCACGCAGTCGTGGGTGAACAGGGAGTACAGGAGAGGGCTCAGAACGCACCCTTGTGGGGCCCCAGTGTTGAGGATCAGCGGGGTGGAGATGTTGTTGCCTACCCTCACCACCAGGGGACGGCCCGTCAGGAAGTCCAGTACCCAGTTGCACAGGGCGGGGTCGAGACCCAGGGTCTCGAGCTTGATGACGAGCTTGGAGGGCACTATGGTGTTAAATGCCGAGCTGTAGTCGATGAACAGCATTCTCACATAGGTATTCCTCTTGTCCAGATGGGTTAGGGTAGTGTGCAGTGTGGTTGAGATCGTCTGTGGACCTATTTGGGCGGTAAGCAAATTGGAGTGGGTCTAGGGTGTCAGGTAGGGTGGAGGTATAAAGTTACCTTAATTAAGATGCTAGCTATAAATACAAAAAAAAGTTATACTATTGAAAATCTGTTAGTCAAATGAAGCCTAGCAAGATGTGAAAATGTGCCTTGTTGATTGGGGTGAAATCTGCACAGCATTTACAATTGGCTCAGAGCAGAAGAGGGTGTGCCACGATTAGCTGCCTTCAAGGTACTGTTGAGAACAAAAGTTCCTCTGTGAGATTTATGTGACATAAATGCACAATTTGAGCTACTCCAGGAAATGGACTTTGCAGGTTAGCTAAATGCTGCCCCTTCTATTAAACATCTCAAGTTGAAGGCCGAACAAGTAACTGCAGGCAGTCATTAGCTACAAAGTTATCCTTCCAGGACCGGCCCTGGGCATAAGTGACAAAAACTCACTTTTTTCATGGGGGAGTGGGGGACAACGACTCCGTAGGGGTTTCAACTGTTAGAATAGTAGAATACACAAAGTTCAATTTCGAAATTTGGTTGTGCATAAGCAGTTTTCCTCCTGTTATTTCAGTCACTGATAGTCACTCAATTAGCCATGTCAGCTAACAATTGCAGGAAATTTGTTTAAAAACTGCAAACATTTTCTCGCCACCCCATGGCAAATTGGATAGATTTGCAGAAAATGTGCTGTAAAATGGCAAAATGTTCTTTCTTCCCCATGGTAAAATATGTAAAATTGTAGAAAACGTGCTTTAAAATGTTTAGGGCCCCCAAAAGGCTGGGCCATCCCTGACTGTGTGCAATTTTAAAATAATCGGTTCAGAGACATACATCTGGTGTAATATAAGTAATTATTGGTACCAAGATTGTATTCGAAATGTGTACTTACACAAAGATTGACATTTCACCTTTGATCCTCGATGCGTAGCTATTTGAAACTTAATCACGACGCACTGCAGCATCATTTCGCCGCACGTGACTTTTCCTATTCCTGTAAAAATGTGTAGTAGGCGGGTTCTGGTAGTTGCGACAGGAACAGTTCATTGGAATTTGTTAACTGTGTAGCCTGTCGTTTTGATCAATATCCTGGGGTTTGGCTGTGCTGGAAATGCATTTTGTCTGTATTTTTTAGTTAGACAGACAAAAGGCTCTCAAATAGGTATAGCCTATTAATATGGACATTCAGATACACGTCATATAGTTTTACATAGACACAACAACATTTGAAAATGGCCTGGATAAGGATAGTCCGCATTTCCCTGATCTTGGTTTTAAGCCAACAGATCTCTTACGGTAAGTCATTTTTGCCCTAAAATAGTTTGCTTTAAATGACGCATTGATTAATCAATTGGAGCTGATGTTACTGTAAGTATTTAGTACAATATTCCTGCTTAATTCTTTCAACAACATAATGCAGGCTATAGGCCACTGTACAAAATGCTAATGCTATTGGAAATGATATAGCTATTCCAAAAGTATACTCGATATATAAATATATTGTAGATTTCTTGGCCTAACAGTTGTGGCTGCTTCGCGTGATGTATTGTTGTCTCTACCTTCTTGCCCTTTGTGCTGTTGTCTGTGGCCAATAATGTTTAACGTTACCATGTTGTGCTGCTGCCATAATGTTGTTGTCATGTTGTGTTGCTGCCATGCTGTGTTTTCATGTGTCACTGCCATATGTTGTTGTCTTCGGTCTCTCTTTATGTAGTGTTGTGGTGTCTGTTGTCGTGATGTGTGTTTTGTCCTATATTTTTATTGTATTTCTTTTTTATCCTAGCCCCCGTACCCGCAGGAGGCATTTTGCCTTCTGGTAGGCTGTCATTGTAAATACGAATTTGTTCTTAACTGACTTGCCTAACAAAAACAGGTGTGCCGAAAATCTTCCCCCAGCCAAAATTCCCCCCACCTCTTCTAATTTCCTTAATTTTGATTCAAATACTTTCTATAGAACAGACTTCAATTAATAATGCATGTATGTGTGTTATATTAAACAGAGGGAGTACAATTTTGGCAAGCAAGAAACATTTCAGAACAACTATGGCTGAATTATTATCCTTACACTCTAAAAAATAATAGTCGAATAAGACCTGGGAGAGATGACGAATTTTGGCAAAGATGTATTTATAGACTAATAAAAATCAGTAGGGGATTTAGGTACGGACGGCATCTTGGCAGCCCCCGGGGTTGGCGGGCGGGCGCTGAAGGGGCGTCGCCCAGGGCGCCATATAAACTAGAACCGTTACATACACTTGAAACAAATAGCCAAACCGAAAATTGCAGACAAAAATGTTTTCTGCTACTAAGATCAGTGAAATGTAGGCTAAACTGACAACTGAGTGAATAGCAGAAATTTGAACTAGCAAGCAAGTCGTAGCAATGAAGAACGCGAAGGGGGAGAATTCTAGCAGGGGGGAGATTATTGGGCACAACACCGAAACCTCTCAGTTTTGGAAAGTTTTCTTTCCCGAACCTATTTGTTCAGAGATCCTGGCGTTACATTTTTTTTCTTCCAGTTTTTGCAATATAAAAGCGGTCAAAGTTCATTCGTGTTGCCTCTTTGTTAATTTTCCTGCCCCCACAAAAAAACTTAATGTGAAAAAGTAGTTTTTCAGACTGTACCTAATATTATAAGAGTTGATTTAGGTTGGGCCTGCCCAGGTTTATGGTTTACGCAACATTGTAACCTATGTTTGAGAACCAACATCTGCTCTGATAGACATGAGCTTGCAACTCTCATCTTTCCAGTGTTTCATTTTCATTTCCTATAAAATCATAGCCATGTGAGGGATTCTAAATTAACTGCAGCACCCCTGATAAATTGAAATGTACTGCAACAATTTCAACAATTTTACTGATATACAGTTCATATATAAGGAATCAGTCAATTGCAATAATTTAATTAGGCCCTAATCTATGGATTTCACATGACTGGGCAGGGTGAACCTGGGAGGGCATAGGCCCACCCACTTGTGAGCCAGGCCCACCCACCGAGGAGCCAGGCCCAGCCAATCAGGAGTTTTTCCCCACAAAAGGGTTTTAATGCAGACAGAAATACTCCTCAGTTTCATCAGCAGGTGAATACGCTGGATGTGGGGGTCCTGGGCTAGCGTGGTTACATGTGGTTGCCGGTTGTGAGGCCGGTTGGACATACTGCCAAATTCTCTAAAACAACGTGGATGATTATTCTGTTTAATCAGCTTCTTGATATGCCACACCTGTCAGGTGGCTTGATTATCTTGGCAAAGGAGAAATGCTCGTTAACAGGGATGTAAACAAATTTGTGCACAGAATTTGAGAGAAATAAGCTTTTTGTGCATGTGGAAAATGTGTTTACATCCCTGTCAGTGAGCATTAGGGCTAGGATATTGATGGATTCAAGACAAGGTCCTTTTTATTGATATCTCTGAGTTTGTCAATGTGAAAGTAGCCTGCCATTTCGCTCATTTGTGCGGTATAAAAAAAAAGAATACCGCAGTCATGTAAAATGACAGAATTGCATGACATGCGTTTATATAAAGCCAACATTTTCCAGGGCCCTTGGCTACTAAAAATGCTCCCCTTGTCTGCTAAATGGCATATATTATTATTATATTATTATTGTTTGCAACTTCTGTATGTGCCTCTACTCTACTGCTCTATGCCACTCTAATGCGATGATATGCATGCAATGCTTGATTATCACCCCCTCTTGCACTCACTTTTTGTTTCTGCATCTCCCAATTTACAGATTAAGTACTGGCTGTACATGTATGTGGCTTGGTGTAGAGAAGGGACATGCTCTCCCGGAGTATGGGGGTAGTGTAGCAACCATAATCCAACACCTAGTGACCTCAAGAAGAGGTTTGGATCTCTTGGCGTAACGGCTGAGATGTTTGGTTGACAGTTGCTGGACCCGGGTTTGAGTCAGGACTAACTCCTGATTTCGCTATAGATTTGTGTGTGTATATATATATATAATATATATACACAGATTTGAATGTATAAGTGCCATGTAAAAAAGCTCAGGTTTAAGTTCCTTGCTCAGAACATGAGTGCATATGAAAGCTGGTGGTTCCTTTTAACACGAGCCTTCAATATTCCCAGTTAAGAAGTTTTAGGTTGTAGCTATTATAGGAATATACCTTTGACTATTGGATGTTCTTATAGGCACTTTAGTATTGCCAGCCTAATCTTGGGAGTTGATAGGCTTGAAGTCATAAACAGCGCTGTGCTTAAAGTATTGCTGAGAGCTGCTGCTCTATCAAATATCAAGCTATATACTTAATTATAATAAACACACAGAAATATGAGCCTATGGTCAAATCTGGAAACAATCATTTCGAAAACAAAACATTTATTCTTTCAGTGAAATACTGAACCGTTCTTTATTTTATAGAACGGGTTGCAACCTTAAGTCTAAATATTACTGTTACATTGCACATCTTTCAATATGATGTCATAATATTGTTTAATTCTGTCAAATTAATTACGGTCTTTGTTAGGAATAAATAGCCTTTCAACAGTTCGCAACGAGCCAGGCGGTCCAAACTGTTGCATATACTCTGACTCTGCTTGCACGGAACACGAGAAGTGACACAATTTCCCTAGATAGTATTGCCTGCTAACATGAATTTATTTTAACTACATATGCAAGTTTAAAAAAGATATACTTGTGTATTGATTTTAAGAAAGGCATTGATGTTTATGGTTAGGTACATTATTGCAACGATTGTGTTTTTTGCAAATGCGCTTTAAAAAAATCATCATTTGGCGAAGTTGAAGTAGGCTCTGATTCGATGATAAATTAACAGGCAACGCAGAACAAGCTAGTTAACCTAGTAATATCATCGTCCATGTGTAGTTAAGGTATAGGGGGCAGCATTTTTACTTTTGGATAAATAGCTTGCCCAATTTCAACTTCCTGCTACTCATGCCAAGAATATAAGATATGCATATTATTAGTTGATTTGGATAGAAAACACTGAAGTTTCTAAAACTGTTTGAATCATGTCTGTGAGTATAACAGAACATATGTAGCAGGCAAAACCCCAGAGGACTAGCCATTCAGATTTGTTTTGTTTTCGAGGTCTGTCTGTTCGGTGAGTTCTCATTGGGAAACGATATTTCTTAGGCACTTGTTTGCAGTTCCTACCGCTTCCATTTGATGTCACCAGTCTTTGGAATTTGGTTGTGGTTATTCCTTTGTGCAAGGCCATCTTGGAACTGGGTAACAGTTTTGAGAGTTGCGCAAGACTTGAAAAGTAGCGTTGGGTTGTTGTCTTCCTGTATTGAAAACAGATAGACCCGTCTTCAATTTTATCGATTAATAACATTTAAAAACACCTAAAGTTGTATTACAAAAGTAGTTTGAAATGCTTTGTCAAAGTTTACAGGTAACTTTTGAGATATTTTGTAGTGACATTGCACAAATTGTAAGCTGTTTTTTTTTCTGGATCAAACGCGCCAAATAAATTGGCATTTTGGATATATATGGGCAGAATTAATCGAACAAAAGGACCAATTGTGATGTTTATGGGACATATTGGAGTGCCAACAAAAGAAGCTCGTCAAAGGCAAGGCATGATTTATATTTTATTTCTGCGTTTTGTGTAGCGCCTGCATGGTTGAAATATGTTACTCTCTTTGTTTACTGTTGTGCTATTATCAGATAATAGCTTCTTATACTTTCGCCGAAAAGCCTTTTAAAAATCTGACATTGTGAATACAGCCAATGAGTGTAGCTTTAATTTAGTATCTTACATATGTGATTTAATGAGTTTGATTTTTATATCATTTTATTTTAATTTGCCACGCTGCATTTTCCCTGGCCTTGGGCCAAGTGGGACGCTAGCGTCCCCTATCCTAGAGAGGTTAACTAGTGATTATGGGAAGGTTTAAACTTTTTTTTTTTTTTTTAAGATACGTTTAACTTGTTATTGCTGCAATCCCGATATATCGGGATAAGTGTCATCAACAACCGCTGAATAGCATAGCACTACGTTCAATAAATATTAATACAAATATTTATATTCATGAAATCACAAGTGCAATATAGGAAAACACAGCTTAGCCTTTTGTTAATCCACCTGTCGTGTCAGATTTTGAAAATATGCTTTTCAGCGAAAGCAATCCAAGCGTTTGTGTAAATTTATCCATCCCACTACAAAACATTAAGTACATTAGCATCAGGAAGCCTGGTCACGAAAATCAGAAAAGCTATGAAATTAATCATTTACCTTTGATCTTTGGATGTTTTCACTCACGAGACTCCCAGTTACACAACAAATGTTTCATAAATATGATTTTTATATCCAAAATACCTCCGTTTGTCGCGTTATGTTCAGAAATCCACAGGAAAGAGCGGTCACGACAACACAGACGAGAATTCCAAATAGTTTCCATAATGTCCACAGAAACATGTCAAATTATTTATAATCAATCCTCAGGTTGTTTTTAAAATATATAATCAATAATATATAAACCGCAAACGTCTTTCACAGTGGGAGAGGGAAAATACCTATCCAAATTTAGTTGTGCGAGCAAAACTTATGTGACCACTTGACGCAATGTTATCGTTCTGGCTCACTTAAAAAAAATAAAAGCCTGAAACTATGTCTGAAGACTGACACCTTGAGGAAGCGATAGAAAAATCTGGTTCATATCCCTTTAAACCCAGCGAAGGGAGGCTATGGAACATGAAGTTTTCAAAATAGAAGCCACTTCCTGTTTTGATTTTCCTCTGGGTTTTGCCTGCAATATCAGTTCTGTTATACTCACAGACAATATTTTGACAGTTTTGGAAACTTTAGTGTTTTCTATCCAATACTAATAATAATATGCATATATTAGCAACTGAGACTGAGGAGCTGGCTGTTTACAATGGGCACCTTTTCATCCAAGCTACTCAATACTGCCCCTGCAGCCATAAAAAGTTCATGCTAGCTAGCAACTTTACCGTGGCTCCTTGCAGCCACAAGGTCCCTTTTTGATGCTGCACTCGCGTAACTGGTGGTCAGCCTGCCACACAGTCTCCTCGTGGATTGCAACGTAATCTGCGTCCAAAAAGGCAGATTACTGATTATGAAAACTTGAAATCTGCCCTAATTAATAGGCCATGCAAATTAATCGGTCAACCTCTATTCTAGTGTGTTTGTGCTCCACAGAACAGAGGACATTGCCTTTCCCCCACTCTAAAGTAACATTAATGTTGTGGAACTAAATCCGGAAGTGTATTTCCCCAAAACGGCGCAGATGCTGTGTGATGAAATGTTTAGTGGTGTAAAGTACTTAAGTAAAAATACTTCAAAGTATTTTACTATTTCTATTATTGACAACTTTTACTTTTACTTCACTACGTTTCTAAAGAAAATGATGTACTTTTTACGCCATACATTTTCCCTGACACCCAAAAGTACTTTGAATACTTAGCAGGACAGAAATGGTTCAATTCATGCACATCCCTGGTCATCTCTACTGCCTCTGATCTGGCGGACTCACTAAACACATGCTTTGTTTCTAAGTGTTGGAGTGTACCTCTGGCTATCTGTAAAAAAAAAAAAAATGAACAATCGTACCATCTGGTTTGCTTAAAATAATATTATTTACTTTTGATACTTTAGTATATTTAAAACCAAATAGTTTATACTTTTACTGAATTAGTGTTTTACTGGGTGACTTTTACTTGAGTCATTTCCTTGAGTCATTTCCTATTAAGTTATCTTTACTTGTACTCAAGTATGACAATTGGGTACTTTTTCCACCACTAGAAATGTCCAATCGTTTGTAATAACACCTCTGTATGTCCACTACATACCATACACAATGGCCCACTGGAACATGAGTAATTATTCTGTAATCTTTTAAAAAAAATTATCCAGGCTTTATGTCCAATTCCAATTATTTCCCTTGACATTAAGGTCATTTCCTTTCTGACTTCACGGGCTGATATTTTCCCCTTCTTTAGCTTATAGTGCCAGGCTTTTACTACAAGTGAGATGTTTTTATTTATATTTAATTGAACCTTTATTTAACTAGGCAAGTCAGTTAAGAACAACCATGATTATAGCCTTACATACAATATACAGGCCCAGTAAACTGTGGAGGTATAAACTAAATATACAAAACAGACAGAATGACCAGGTGAATCCAGATGAAATCTATGATCCCTTATTGATGTCACTTGTTAAATCCACTTCAATCAATGTAGATGAAGGGTAGGAGACAGGTTAAAGAAGGATTTTTAAGCCTTGAAACAATTGTGCCATTCAGAGGGTGAATGGGCAAGTCAAAATATTTAAGTGCCTTTGAATGGTGTATTGACACAAACCAGCTGCACTGCTGCTGAGTTTATTACTCTCAAGTTTCCTGTGTGTATCAAGTATGGTCCACCACCCAAAGGACATCCAGCCAACTTATCTCAACTGTGAGAAGCATTGGAGTCAACATGGGCTAGCATCCCTGAGGAACCTCGTAGAGTCCATGCCCTGATGAAATAAGGCTGTTCTGAAGACAAAAGGTGGGGTGCAACACAATATGTCTGCTGCAGAGGAACGAGAGCTATTTGAAAACAAGTTTTTATTAGTCATGGAAATGAAAGTTCTGAAAACAAATTGGCTCCCCATTTTTAAAAAGATGGAGAACAACATTTTAAAGGGAAAATACTGCCGTTTTGGTGCAGGTACAGCCAACTAGCACAAAATGATATTGTCAATATGATATATTATCAAACATAATATCCCAATATGTAAATCCAAGGACGTCAGACACAAGCTTGGTTAGAGATGGTTGCTAAGCAACGGAGTACTACGATTGGTTGCCCAATATTCTGGGGTGGGGCTTGGTAAATTTGAATGACTGGCAGTAGAGGCTTAATCCTGATTTGACTTATGCAGGAAAATAAATGTTGTCATAATTATAAATACAGTTTATACATGTTTTAAACACATTTTCTGTACAAATAGATTTGAGGCAATGTAAACAGACCATAAATGTAGTTTTTGTTTCCTTGGAAAAATGTATGCTATTATATGATACAGTATCAGTACTTGTTGCATTTACAACTTGTCTAATCTTCAACTGATTTCAGCCAGTGTGTGGCTTGATTACATTGTTTGAATGGAATGTTGGCAAATTGTCAGTTCATCTAAATTATTAATGGAATAAAACTAAAACTGGCTAGCTAACAAGCATAGTGCAGATAAATGATTCAAATTCTTTATTTTACACTATCTTATCACAGCACTGGCAAACCATGTTTGACTCCCTGCCCAAAATGGCTGACCTTTATCCCATCATAAGAAGGTTCATATCCATTCTTGTATTTCAATGCCTAATTCTATGGGCCAAACTCTCAAAATACATTGCTTCAGGACAAAACAATCAGGAAAACACCAGAAAACATGGCATCTGGGTCATTTCAGCAAGCCATGACACTTCCCGTTTCAAATGATTCTGAAATTGTTTCTGCTGTTAGAAACCACTAAGATTAGCATCCCAGAAACATTGTTTTGTTGAAATTTAATTTGGTCACTGAGAAATTAAGCTAATTGATTGCATACAAATTGTCAACTTTAAATGATAGGATTCACATAATATTGAACAACTTATAGTACCCAACATCCGATCTGGACCAAACTTATTCTTGCAATTGACTAAGACATAAGGAATCAAACAAAATTGTCAAAACCCATTCACGGACCCTCCACACCTCAATCCAATCCCAACCCAACAACCAGTATACAGTATCAGTTCTCTATGTTTGACAAGTAGTATGGAGCTGCAGCTTGGAGTATTGCTTCTTCACCATTTGCAATGTATTCCCCGTGAATCTGTTGATTGTCCCCCCCCCCCATTTTAGTGAAATTAGCCATCTAAGTACTTTGGAAATAAATTTGTGTGAAAGTACCAGGTTTTGCCTACTAGATGTTTCTGTTCCTTTCTGCCACCACATGCTTTTATCCATTTAGCTGGTTTATTCAATTAATCACAACATTTTCTTTGCAATTTTGGGTAGAAAACCAGTAGCTTTTGCTCATGATGAAAGTGAATTGTGTGTTCAAGCCAGTCCTTCATGAAAGGAATTCAGTTCGTCCTTCTCTTTGCGACCTAATGCTTCAACCCAACTGACTTTGAATAGCCCAACAAATGGCAGCTCTCTGAGGGCTGTATGGTGCAATTCTCATATGAAGATTTTGCCCAACACTATGATGGAGAAATGGACGAGTGACTAAAATGTTGTGAAAACCCTAATAAAATAATACAATTGTAAACCACTGCATGGCAGTCATGTGTTTTTTAATACAAATATTAGAACATTTATTTTTGTGATTAGTGACATTTACCATAAAACCCAATACCATTATTACCATTGCAAAACACTATAGTGTGTGTTTGGGACTTTTACTATAGAAGAACTTTAGTGACCATAACATTGAACCATTTGGATCTGCTGTAGCCAAATGGTTTGCTTGTTCACCAGAAATGGTCTAACTAATCCATACCTTTTCGGAGAGATTAAAGCACACACAAGGCTGTTTCCTGGACACACAAAAAAGCCTAGCAACATGACAAACTAAATTGCTTTCATGGAGGACTGGCTTCAATTGTGACCATCGTTATGTTTGGAGGAAAAAGGGGGAGTCTTGCAAGCCGAAGAACACCATCCCAACCATGAAGCATGGGGGGGTGGCAGCATAATGTTGTGGGGGTGCTTTGCTGCAGGAGGGACTGGTGCACTTCACAAAATAGATGGCATCATGAGGGAGGAAAATTGTGGATATATTGAAGCAACCGCTCAAGACATCAGTCAGGAAGTTAAAGCTTGGTCACAAATGGGTCTTCCAAATGGACAATGATCCCAAGCATACTTCCAAAGTTGTGGAAAAAATGGCTGAAGGACAACAAAGTCAAGGTATTGGAGTGGCCATCACAACGCCCTGACCTCAATCCTATAGAAAATGTGTGGGCAGAACTGAAAAAGCGTGTGCGAGCAAGGAGTTCAAAAAAACCTGACTCGGTTACACCAGCTCTGTCGGTAGGAATGGGCCAAAATTCACCCAACTTATTGTGGAAGGCTACCCAAAACGTTTGACCCAAGTTAAACAATTTAAAGGCAATGCTACCAAATACTAATTGAGTGTATATAAACTTCTGACCCACTAGGAATGTGATGAAAGCTGAAATAAATAATTCTCTATAATTCTGATATTTCACATTCTTAAAATAGGTGGTGATCCTACCTGCCCTATGACAGGGAATTTTTACTAGGATTAAATGTCAGGAATTGTGAAACTGAGTTTAAATGTATTTGGTTAAGGTGTATGTAAATGTCGTGTCTTTGGCTATGCCGGATTAAGTGATATGACATGCTATTCTATAAAATAATTTCTCCATAATTAATATTACCTGATTGAGTTAATCATGTCAATGTAATTAACTAGAGTCGGGCACAACAAAATAATATTTATAGAGCTGTTATCTCCTGAATAAACTCTTAAAGACCTAGTAATATTTTACATCAATAGCAGTCAAAATTAATCGTCATCTTAATTCAGTCTCATCTGAAAGTTGTAAATTCTTAGTTAACTGCACGAACCCTGGCTAACAAGTTGAACCAGCAATACAAAATTGGGTTTAATTATTTATTTACTAAATACCTAACTAATTACACATACACATAATTAAATCATAACTTGATTACAAATTATGTCATAAAGGAAAACGTCCCTAGCTGGCGGAACAGATATGACAGCTTGTTACACAAAAGAAAAGGGTCTGGGTTTGAGTGAAAGAGCGGGAAGACTGAGGAACAAAGGGCGAAGCTGTGCTATCGTAAATACAGTATCTTATGCATTCTTAATTACCGCCCATTTGGAAAATGCAATAATTATTGACTCTGAGCTGCGCTTCGGTAGGTTGGTGGTAGATGGAAGGCCGTGTTGCCCAATCGAGTCCTTTGAAGAATGTCTCTGCTGGTATATTGAATACGTTGTAGTAACGTCATTGTGTGGTAGACGGGATACTCTGTCTGTTCCTTCCTAATGCTCGTTTGCAGCAGCTGTTGCTAACTCAACGGCTAGGAGGTATCACTTCTGTAGTGAATAAGAGTTCAAAGTTCATCCAATTCGCAACCAAACCTCACACTGATGTTGGCTTCGTTCTGTAGTTATTATCTGAACCATTCTGACATCGGACCGTCGTCCTCAGAACAGGAGGTTATATTGTCGTCAAGGGCTTCTATAGGAAGGGAGAGGAGGGCGTGTTTGAAAAGTTTTATAGCCCATGTCCTTTCACAGGGGCGGGCCTCTGATTGAGCAGAGCCCTATCTTATGAAAACCCAAATCTCACATTTTAGAAGCTAAAATCACATTTCATCCCATCACAAATCATTTCATTTTCAAACATTTAAATTGAACAACAATTCCATGTGAATCTGATAAACTCTACAGTGGAAAGTCTACACAGAGGTATGTCATCTTATCTTTGATGAGAACGTCTCAGATGACACCCGAACTGACATCATATTCATTAAGTACCACCGCATATGTTCAATTGTTCGGATTACCAGAATATAGTTCATTTCCCCCCACCTTCTGATGTTCCCAGAATCTCTACGTTAACCAAGAGTTTTGCAAATGTAACATCAGTAGGGTAGAGAGAGGAAAAAGGGGGGAAGAGGTATTTATGACTGTCATAAACTTAGCCCCAGGCCAAGTCATGACATAAACTTCAACTGTATCTACCTGCTGCGAATTGTTTTCACTTGCAAGCAAAGCAGCCTTATTTTTCTAAAGGAAACATATTTATATCCTTCAAATATAAACGTTTGCATATTTATTTTAATTAACATTGTTGTAGTATAGCCTAAATATATTCCTTTTTTATTTTTCCCAGAAACACAGCTTTGCCTGCTCTTACAAGCAACACCATGTGTGTGAGGCTGAAATACCAGTCGATGGAAAGATGGATAGGCACTGCATCAAGATGAAAGGAAAAATGAACAATGTTCATGTCTCAGCTCACCAGAACATATGCATTGAGGGGAAGCATGGGGATTCCGGTAAGACTCTTCATTTCTCACATGATGGATACGTCAAAGTCATATTAGCTCTAAACCACATCTGCTAATATCTGATACGTCCTTTGAAAGTTGTATTTGTCTGTATTGTCATATTATGGCTGATTTTTATCAGCAAATGCTCAATTAGAACACTGTACAGTTTTGAATGTGAAATCAGTTTGACAGTTTGACTGCTAACTCCCTGTAGGTCCTAGCTACACAGCCCTCTACATTGTCATCCCCATCGTTGCCATAGTGGTGATTGCGTTCGTGTGGCTGATAGAAAGTAAACTGACAAGCGGCTCATTCCCTCAACCAAAGATTTTTGTGTGTTCAGCCTTTCAACTGTTTGGCCTGCACTGCAGTGTATTTAGTCATAAAGCTACTACATATTCAGTCCTGGCCAAAATTTGAGAATGACACAAATATTAATTTCCAAAGTTTGCTGCTTCAGTGTCTGTAGATATTTTTGTCTGATGTTACTATGGAATACTGAAGTATAATTACAAGCATTTCATAAGTGTCAAAGGCTTTTATTGACTATTACATGAAGTTGATGCAAAGAGTCAATAGTTGCAGTGTTGACCCTTCTTTTTCAAAACCTCTGCAATCCGCCCTGGCATGCTGTCAATTAACTTCTGGGCCACATCCTGACTGATGGCAGCCCATTCTTGCATAATCAATGCTTGGAGTTTCAGAATTTGTGGGTTTTTGTTTGTCCACCGCCTCTTGAGGATTGACCACAAGTTCTCAATGGGATTAAGGTCTGGGTATTTTCCTGTCCATGAACCCAAAATATCAATGTTTTGTTCCCCGAGCCACATAGTTATTACTTGCCTTATGTCAAGGTGCTCCATCATGCTGGAAAAGGCATTGTTTGTCACCAAACTGTTCCTGGATGGTTGGGAGAAGTTGCTCTAGGAGGATGTGTTGGTACCATTCTTTATTCATGGCTGTGTTCTTAGGCAAAATTGTGAGTGAGCCCACTCCCTTGGCTGAGAAGCAACCTACACAGGATGGTCTCAGGATGCTTTACTGTTGGCATGACTCAGGACTGATGGTAGCGCTCACCTTGTCTTCTCCGGACAAGCTTTTTTCCAGATGCCCCAAACAATTGGAAAGGGGATTCATCCGAGAAAATAACTTTACCCCAGTCCTCAGCGATCCAATCCCTGTACCTTTGCAGAATATCAGTCTGTCCCTGATGTTTTTCCTGGAGAGAAATGGCTTCTTTGCTGCCCTTCTTGACACCAGACCATCCTCAAGTCTTCGCCTCACTGTGCGTACAGATGGACTCACACCTGCCTGCTGCCATTCCTGATCAAGCTCTGTACTGGTGGTGCCCCGATCCCACAGCTGAATCAAATTTAGGAGACGGTCCTGGCGCTTGCTAGACTTTCTTGGGTGCCCTGAAGCCTTCTTCACAACAATTGAACCACTCTCCTTGAAGTTCTTGATGATCCGATAAATGGTTGATTTAGGTGCAATCTTAATGGCAGCAATATCCTTGCCTGTGAAGCCCTTATTGTGCAAAGCAATAATGGCACTTGTTTCCTTGCAAGTAACCATGTTTGACAGAGGATGAACAATGATTCTGAGCACCACTCTCCTTTTGAAGCTTCCAGTCTGTTATTCGAACTCAATCGGCATGACAGAGTGATTCCCAGCATTGTCCTCGTCAACACTCACACCTGTGTTAACGAGAGAATCACTGATATGATGTCAGCTGGTCCTTTTGTGGCAGGGCGGAAATGCAGTCAAAGTTTTGCGGATTCAGTTCATTTGCATGGCAGAGGGACTTTGCAATTAATTGCATTTTATCTGATCACTCTTCATAACATTCTGGAGTATATGCAAATTGCCATCATACAAACTAAAGGCAGCAGACTGTGAAAATGTATTAATATGTATTAATCAACTTTTGGCCATGACTGTAGACTATAGTAATACAGAGAATTTCTACAAGGTACCAACATGTGCTCTCCTGAAACTGTGTGTCATGTTCCTGTTGGAGTTATCAAACTATTGATATGCTACTTCCTGCAAACACTGTCTCAACAATAGCACATTAAAAACATATTTCACCCACAGAATGTTTGACTGAATAATGTCTATTCTCCTCTGGTAGGCTTCCATACTGTCACATATGGGTTCAGTTAGGTCACTTATGCTCCCTGAGAGGAGCCATCCTGAGTGAGGTACAAACAGGTGGCTTCCCCCTGCTGCAGACCCCCATGGAATCTTTGCCAGATGAGACCCTCATAGTCATCAGTACCCCCCAGGAAGATGTCCTCCGCCTCCCCATTGGACTGAAGGACCAGGAGTGGAGCGGTGGGGAGGTCATGTTGCCTAACGAGGGGTCAGGCTCTTCACTGCAGGTAATGAGAGAGTTGGGACTGGAGGTGAAGAGTGACTTATCTGAGCTGTCGGACTATGACTGCCCCCATAGACCTGTGATTATTCCTGTGATAGAGGAGATGAGTCCTGGGGACAATGTTACAGGATACAAAATCTGAGTTTCTCAAGAAAAAGTATGATAATATTTTATAAATGTATTTAAACAGGGAAATCCCATTTGAGACCATTGTGCCATTTTACAAGGGCAGTAACATACAAAACACAATCATGAAAAACAAACACATTTTTCTTTGCACATGCTCAGCTACCAATCATTTCCCTGTTCCTCTCACTATTTAGGTAGTCTATGGTGGCGATAAAGAGGGTAATCAAAGGGATGGCCTTCATTATGGTTTTTCCATTTCATCACTTGGGAATGTTGCCTAATCGGGAGCCAGGGATAGACCATGTGAAACCCAAGTGGTATATAGTGGTATTGCATGCTCAGAACAAGTTTTTTTTTTTTTATGTCCTCATTCCTGACCTGCATGCCCTATTGTCATGTTGAATTTCATTAGGCCAAATTTAAGACAGTTCCTATAGCATCTTTGTACAAAAAAGCAAGTTCCTTTTATCCAGATATTATTTTACTGTGCCATTAATGTTTTCTAAGGTAGCAAGGGAATATAAGGGTTGGGAGAGTAGAATTAATATTCATTAGGTTATTTGTCTTTTTTTGTCTTGTGCTGTGTATATTTGTTCTATTTGCACTTTTACATGGCTCTCATGCATGTACAATGTTCTAAAATATTATTAGGAACATGTCCTACTATATTCCGATGAACACGTTATACCAATGCAAGGGGATTGCTATGGTGGTGATGATTTCTGTTGTTGCTGTAATTTCTGATGCCTTGCTTAGATTACGATATTGAATTCATCTTACTAACCAAATGCATTGTATGCAGCCATGGTTAGAGTGTTGGGCTGGTAATCGAAAGGTTACTGGATCGAATATCCGAGCTGACAAGATGAAAAATCTGTCGTTCTGCCCGAGTAAGGCAGTTAACCCACCTTTCCCCGGGTGCCGAAGACATGGATGTCGATTATGGCAGTCCTCTGCACCTCCCTGATTCAGAGGGTTTGGGTTAAATGCTTTAGACACATTTCAGATGAATGCATTCAGTTGTACTATTGACTAGGTATCCCCTCCCCTCTACATTTGTATCCCATTTAACGACGAGAAAGCTGAAGAAAACGTGGACAATATGCATACTTTCTTCATGAAACACCATTTTCCACCTCCATGATCGAGTGGCAAATGCCTAGGAATGCTACTTCCTGATGTTGCACCCCGCGTTCAGCCTAGGGTAAACAACAGACTGCTGCAACCTGATTGGCTGAACGTGATACGCAACATCCGGGACTAACATTTAGCCACTATCATGGTGGTGGAAAATTGTTTCATGAGGAAAACATGCATAGTTTTCCTGTTTTTATCTGCCTTCTCGCCAATAAATTAAAGAGGAAATTGAAGCCTTTGCAGCCTGAATGGAGAATGTTTTAGGTACGAACCTGTCCACGGGGGATACAAGTATATTGCCAGCTGCATTTGGACGGTAAGATTAACTCAATATCGCCATCTGCGGTCTTTAGGTTACCTCATACCTAATCATTTTGGTTTTTATTGTGCACATCTGTATATTGTATTTTTAGCTGCAATTATCTTTTTTTTATAAATAAGGCTGTTTTTAAAATATTATTTTCCCCTATCATTTCCCAATATACAATAAATCAACTCGGCAAAAAAATAAACGTCCCTTTTTCAGGACCCTGTCTTTCAAAGATATTTTGTAAAAATCCCAAAAACTTCACAGATCTTAATTGTAGAGGGTTTAAACACGGTTTCCCATGCTTGTTCAATGAACCATAAACAATTGATGAACATGCACCTGTGGAACGGTCGTTAAGACAATAACAACTTAGACTGAAGGCAATTAAGGTCACAGTTATGAAAACTTCCGACACTAAAGTGGCCTTTCTACTGACTCTGAAAAACAACAAAAGAAAGATGCCCAGGGTCCCTGCTCATTTGCGTGAACGTGCCTTAGGCATGCTGCAAGGAGGCATGAGCACTGCAGATGTGACCAGGGCAATAAATTGCAATGTCTGTACTAGAGGTCGACCGATTTTAATCAGAATGGCTGATTTTAATTATGGCTGATTTTAATTCGGGCCGATTTTCAAGTTTTCATAACAATCGGTAAACGTTGTTTTTGGACACCGATTGTGGCTGATTACATTGCACCCCACGAGGAGACTGCATGGCAGGCTTACTACCTGTTACGTGAGTGCAGCAAGAAGCCACGGTAAGTTGCTAGCTAGCATTAAGCTTATCTTATAAAAGAACTATCAATCTTAACGTAATCACTAGTTAACTACACATGGTTGATGATATTACTAGTTTATCTAGCTTGTCCTGCGTTGTATATAATCGATGGGGTGCCTGTTAATTTATCATCAGATCACAGCCTGCTTCGCCAAACGGCTGATTTAACAAGCACATTCGCGAAAAAAGCACTGTCATTGCACTAATGTGAACCTAACCATAAACATCAATGCCTTTCTGTAAAATTGATACACAAGTATATATTTTTAAACCTGCATATTTAGTTAATATTGCCTGCTGTTACGGTTTTCTTCTGTCGAAGGAGAGTCGGACCAAAATGCAGCGTGGTTAGTTCGATACATCTTTAATGAAGAAAAAAACAAGAAGAACAATACAAAAACAACAAACGGAATGTGAACCTATACAGCCTATCTGGTGACGACTAACACAGAGACAGGAACAATCACCCACAAAATACTCAAAGAATATGGCTGCCTAAATATGGTTCCCAATCAGAGACAACGATAATCACCTGACTCTGATTGAGAACCACCTCAGGCAGCCATAGACTATGCTAGACACCCCACAAAACCCCAAGACAAAAACGCACCACAAAAACCCATGTCACACCCTGGCCTGACCAAATAAATGAAGACAAACATACTATACTTCGACCAGGGCATGACACCTGCTAACATTAATTTATTTTAACTAGGGAAATTGTGTCACTTCTCTTGCGTTCCGTGCAAGCAGTCGGGGTATATGCAGCGGTTTGGGCCGCCTGGCTTGTTGCGAACTGTGTGAAGACAATTTCTTTCTAAAAAAAGGCCGTAATTAATTTGCCAGAATTGTACATAATTATGACATAACATTGAAGGTTGTGCAATGTAACAGCAATATTTAGACTTAGGGATGCCACACGTTAGATAAAATACGGAGCAGTTCTGTATTTCACTGAAAGAATCAACTTTTTGTTTTTGAAATGATCGTTTCCGTATTTAACCATATTAATGACATAAGGCTTGTATTTCTGTGTGTTATGTTATAATTAAGTCTATGATTTAATAGAGCAGTCTGACTGAGCGGTGGTAGGCAGCAGCATGCTCGTAAGCATTCATTCAAACATCACTTTCGTGCATTTACCAGCAGCTCTTCACTGTGCTTCAAGCATTGAGCTGTTTATGACTTCAAGCCTATCAACTCCCGCGATCTATACTGTTACAATGGCAATACTATAGTGCCTATAAGAACATCCAATAGTCAAAGGTATATGAAATACAAATGGTATAGAGAGAAATAGTCCAATAATAACTACAACTTCAATATTCCCAGGTAAGTAGTTTTAGGACTCATGTTAAAAGGAACCACCAGCTTTCATATGTTCTCATGTTCTGAGCAAGGAACTTAAACGCAAGCTTTTTTACATGGCACATATTGCACTTTTACTTTCTTCTCCAACACTTTGTTTTTGCCTTATTTAAACCAAATTGAACAGGTTTCATTAATTATTTGAGGCTAAATAGATTTTAATGTATTAAGTTAAAATAAGTGTTCATTCAGTATTGTTGTAATTGTCATTATTACAAATAAATAAATGTAAAAAATAATTGTCTGATTAATCTGTATCGGCTTTTTTAATCATTATCGGTCGACCTCTAGTTCGTACTGTGACATGCCTAAGACTGCGCTACCGGGGGCCGGGATGGACAGCTGATCGTCCTCGCAGTGGCAGACCGCGTGTAACAACTGCTCAGGATCAGTACATATGAACATCACACCTGTGGGACAGGTACAGGATGGCAACAACAACTGCCCGAGCTACACCAGGAACGCACAATCCCTCCATAAGTGCTCAGACTGTCTGCAATAAGCTGAGTGAGGCTAGACTGAGTGCTTTTTGTAAGGCAGGTACTCGCCAGACATCACCGGCAACAACGTTGCCAATGGGCACAAACCTACCATCACTGGACCAGACAGGACTGGCAAAAAGTGCTCTTCACTGACGAGCTGCGGTTTTGTCTCACCAGGGGTGATGGTCGGTTTCACATTTATCATTGAAGGAATGAGCATTACACTGAGGCCTGTACTCTGGGGATCGATTTGGATTTACCACCAGCCATACTGCTTGTTCTATGTGTGATTTCCCGCAAGACAGGAATGTCAGTGTTCTGCCATGGCCAGCGAAGAGCCTGGATCTCAGGTCTGGGACCTGTTGGATCGGAGGGTGAGGGCTAGGACCATTCCACCCCAAATGTCCAGGTGCCTTAGTGGAAGAGTGGGGTAACATCTCATAGCTGGAACTGGCAAATCTGGTGTATTCCATGAGGAGGAGATGCACTGCAGTACTTAATGCAGCTGGCGGCCACCCCAGATACTGTTACTTTTGATTTTGACCCCCCCCCCCCCCTCCCTTTGACCTTTGTTCAGGGACACATTATTCCATATCTGTTAGTCACATGTCTGTGGAACTTGTTCAGTTTTTGTCTCAGTTGTTGACTCTTGTTATGTTCATACAAATAGTTAAGCATATTTGCTGAAAATAAACGCAGTTGACAGTGAGAGGATGTTTCTTTTTTTTTGCTGAGTTAACAATAAATATACAGTGCATTCGGAAAGTATTCAGACCACTTAATATAATAATAATAAATAATAATAATATATGCTATTTAGCAGACGCTTTTATCCAAAGCTACTTACAGTCATGTGTGCATACATTCTACGTATGGGTGGTCCCGGGGATCGAACCCACTACCCTGGCGTTACAAGCGCCATGCTCTACCAACTGAGCTACAGAAGGACCACACTTTATTTTTTTCCCCACATTATTTTGTTACGTTACAGCCTTACTCTAAAATGGATTAAATAGTCCCCCCCCCCTCATCAATCTACACACAATACCCCATAATGACCAAGGAAAAACAAGTTTTAGACATTTTTGCACTTTTATTCAAAATAAAATAATGAAGTAACACATTTGCATAAGTACTCGGTACTTTGTTGAAGCACCTTTGGCAGCAATTACAGCCTTGAGTCTTCTTGGGTATGACGCTACAAGCTTGGAACACCTGTATTTGGGGAGTTTCTCCCTTTTTTCTTTGCAGATCCTCCCAAGCTCTGTCAGGTTGTATGGGGAGCGTTGCTGCCGCTATTTTCAGGTCTCAATGGTGATGTTTGCTGGGGTTCAAGTTTGGGCTCTGGCATTCAAAGACTTGTCCCTAATCCATTCCTGTGTTGACTGTGCTTATGGTCGTTGTCCTGTTGGAAGGTAAACCTTCTCCCCAGTCTGAGGTCCTGAGTGCTCTGGAGCAGGTTTTCCTCAAGGATCTCCATGTACTTTGCTCCGTTCATCTTCCCTTTGATCCTGACTAGTTTCCCAGTCCCTGCTGCTGAAAAACATCCCCACGGTATGATGCTGCCACCACCATGCTTCACCGTAGGGATGGTGCCAGGTTTCCTCCAGATGTGACGCTTGGCATTCAGGCCAAAGAGTTCAATCTGGGTTTCATCAGAGCAGAGTTGTTTCTCATGGTCTGATATTACTTTAGGTGCCTTTTGGCAAAATCCAAGCGGGCTGTCATGTGCCTTTTACTGAGGAGAAGCTTCTGTCTGGCCACTCTACCATAAAGGCCTGATTGGGGGAGTGCTTCAGAGATGGTTGTCCTTCTGGAAGGTTCTCTTGTCTCCACAGAGGAACTCTGAAGCTCTGTCAGAGTGACCATTGGGTTCTTGGTCACCTCCCTGACCAAGGCCCTTCTTCCCCAGTTACTCAGTTTGGCCAGGCGGCCAGCTCTAGGAAGAGTCTTTGGTGGTTCCAAACTTCTTCCATTTAAGAATGATGGAAGCCATTGTGTTCTTGGATCTTCAATGCTACAGAATTTTTTTTTGTACCCTTCCCCAGATCTGTGCCTCAACACAATCATTATAGGGTATTGTGTGTAGATTGATGAGGGGAGAAAATAATTGAATCCATTTCAGAAAAAGGCTGTACCGTAACAAAATGTGGAGAAAATTGAAGGGGTCTGAATAGTTTCTGAATGCACTGTATACTATGTGTATCTAATATAAGCAAATTAAATTGATTATTGTAATTACTATGATATTAAATACAGATTTGAAAGGGCAAACAAAATCGTTATGCTTTCAGGGATGTCTGAAGGACATTTTCATGTCAATGAAATTCTATCATAGAGGAAGGGAAGTAGGTATTTCAGCAAAGCCAAACAAATAGTATTGAATGAAGAGTGGAGCAGATCTTAACAGGAAAGACCTCAACTGCTTTTATTGAAATTCTACCTCACAAAGGTACTACTACTACTACTACTAAATAAGGAAGAAACGCCGGATGTCTGTTTGCTTTCATTTGACATTTTAAGTAATCACTACCTGCTCGTTCCTCTAAATGGCATGGTCAGACTGTGCATCAGGAAGAGGCCCCTAGACTAGTTTCCAGTAAGAGGAGACAATTCCTCTGCCTTTAATTACTACCAGTGAAAAGTAAATCAGATATTCCCATTGTTCTAGTTCTGAGAATGTATGTGGGAGACTCAGGGCCATTACAAAAGCCTGGCTCTCACGGGGAGCAGGTGTAAATCAACAGGAGGAGAAAGGAGGGCCGCAGTGAAACAGTGATGGGATAGAACAGCTGGGGATGCCCCAAAATGGCTCCAAGGCAACCACGTCAAAGGTTGTCAGGATACTTTCACAAAAACACTCTTCTTAACTCTTTGTATGCCTGCACATGATTTGCTTCTTCTTGAGAAAACTTCTAAATTACCGTTGTTGTCACACAAGGATATTCATAAAATATAAATGTAAAGTGTTGGTTTCATGAGCTTAAATAAAATATCCCAGAAATGTTCCATATGTTGTGCACAAATCTGTTTACATCCCTGTTAGTGAGCATTTCTCCTTTGCCAACATAATCCATCCATCTGTGTGGCTTATCAAGAAGCTGATTAAATTGCATGGTCATTACACAGGTGCACCTTGTACTGGAGACAATAAAAGGTCACTCTAAAATGTGTAGTTTTGTCACACAATACAATGCCACTGATGTCTCAAGTTTGAGGGGGCATGCAATTGGCATGCTGACTGCAGGAATGTCCACCAAGCTCTTGCTAGAATATTGAATCTCCATTTCTCTACCATAAGCCGCTGTCATTTTAGAGAATTTGGCACTATGTCCAACCGGCCTGACAACTGCAGACCATATGTAACTACGCCAGCCCAGGACATCCACATCCGACTTCTTCACCTGCGGGATTGTCTGAGACCAACCTCCAGGACAGCTGATGAAGCTGGGTTTGCACAGCCAAATAATTTTTACACAAACTGTCTGATTTTTGTTTAGTATAGAATAAAATGACACAGAATATACTTTTATTTATATAAAGTGAATCATAGGATCATTTGTTTTTCTTACGATAATGCACTTTCTAAATGCAATAGGTAGTACGTTTTGATCAACTGCAAAGCCTAATTTGACTCGAGGTCATTGGGGTTTATTCATTTATGCTTTGTCACAGGTATGGACAAATTGCCATAAATGGCAATTACTACAAAGTTGAAGTAAGTTTGAATTGAGGAAGTATGGTAAAGGTCAGCTTTTTATCTGTTCCAGCCCCTGTGTTCCAGATGCCTATTCATACAACACCCACACACACATCAAGCCAACATCCACCCACACATCTGAACCCATGACACTGCATTACGCCTCTACACTAGCACGTTAGTATTCATGCCAGCATAATATTATCTTGTTTTCGTGTGAAGGTGTGATTTGCCCACACACATTGATCCTAAAAAATATTCTAACAAACTTCACACAACTTTATGGCACCAGTTGCATAATTCAATTAATTTATCAGACTGTGTGTGTGTGTGTATATATATAATATATATATAATATATGTATATAATATATGTATGTATGTATATAATATATGTATGTATATATATAATATATGTATGTATATATAATATGTATATATATAATATATATATAATATATATATAATATATATATGTATATATTATATATATACATATTATATATATATATAATATATGTATATATATATAATATATGTATGTATATATAATATGTATATATATATGGTCCTCTGTAGCTCAGTTGGTAGAGCATGGCGCTTGTAACGCCAGGGTAGTGGGTTCGATTCCCGGGACCACCCATATAGAATGTATGCACACATGATTGTAAGTATTTGGATAAAAGCGTCTGCTAAATATATATTATTATATATTATTATATGTATGTATATATATATGTATATATATATATATATATATATAATATATATAATATATATATATAATATATATATATAATATATATAATATATATATGTATACATACAGTGGGGCAAAAAAGTATTTAGTCAGCCACCAATTGTGCAAGTTCTCCAACTTAAAAAGATGAGAGGCCTGTAATTTTCATTATAGGTACACTTCAATTATGACAGACAAAATGAGAAGAAAAAAATCACATTGTAGGATTTTTTTAGGAATTTATTTGCAAATTATGGTGGAAAATAAGTATTTGGTCAATAACAAAAGTTTCTCAATACTTTGTTATATACCCTTTGTTGGCAATGACAGAGGTCTGGTAGGCTTTGTTTTCTGTAAGTCTTCACAAGGTTTTCACACACTGTTGCTGGTATTTTGGCCCATTCCTCCATTCAGATCTCCTCTAGAGCAGTGATGTTTTGGGCTGTTGGTGGGCTACACGGACTGTTGGTGGGCTTCAACTCCCTCCAAAGATTTTCTATGGGGTTGAGATCTGGAGACTGGCTAGGCCACTCCAGGACCTTGAAATGCTTCTTAGAAAGCCACTCCTTCGTTGCCTGGGCGGTGTGTTTGGGATCATTGTCATGCTGAAAGACCCAGCCACGTTTCATCTTCAATGCCCTTGCTGATGGAAGGAGGTTTTCACTCAAAATCTCACGATACATGGCCCCATTCATTCTTTCCTTTACATGGATCAGTCGTCCTGGTCCCTTTGCAGAAAAAAGCCCCAAAGCATGATGTTTCCACCCCCATGCTTCACAGTAGGTATGGCGTTCTTTGGATGCAACTCAGCATTCTCCCAATCTTCTTCTGGATCATCCAAATGCTCTCTAGCAAACTTCAGACGGGCCTAGACATGTACTGGCTTACATGGAGTTCTGGCACTACAGGATTTGAGTCCCTCGCGGCGTAGTGTGTTACTGATGGTAGGCTTTGTTACTTTGGTCCCAGCTCTCTGCAGGTCATTCACTACGTCCCCCATGTGGTTCTGGGATTTTTGCTTACCGTTCTTGTGATCATTTTGACCCCATGGGGTGAGATCTTGCATGGAGCCCCAGATCGAGGGAGATTATCAGTGGTCTTGTATGTCTTCCATTTCCTAATAATTGCTCCCACAGTTGATTTCTTCAAACCAAACTGCTTACCTATTGCAGATTCAGTCTTCCCAGCCTGGTGCAGGTCTACAATGTTGTTTCTGGTGTCATTTAACAGCTCTTTGGTCTCAGCCATAGTGCAGGCCATAGTGGAGTTCGGAGTGTGACTGTTTGGGGTTGTGGACAGGTGTCTTTTATACTGATAACAAGTTCAAACAGGTGCCATTAATACAGGTAATGAGTGGAGGACAGAGGAGCCTCTTAAAGAAGAAGTTACAGGTCTGTGAGAGCCAGAAATCTTGCTTGTTTGTAGGTGACCAAATATTTATTTTCCACAATAATTTGCAAATAAATTCATAAAAAATCCTACAATGTGATTTTTCTGGATTTTTTTTCTCATTTTGTCTGTCATAGTTGAAGTGTACATATGATGAAAATTACAGGCCTCTCTCATCTTTTTAAGTGGGAGAACTTGCACAATTGGTGGTTGACTAAATACTTGATTTGCCCCACTGTATATATAGTGCAGTAGCCGGTACAGATGTTAATATCGCACATATTGGCACTAAGTTTTTTCTCTATCCATCTTCACAAGGGTTAAACCAAAATATTATCTACAAAGTAAATGTACGTTTGTTGCCTTTACAATTTTCTGCTTGTTTATCTATATTACCATATGTGCCGTGTCGTCACAAACCTTTTGTTCCCTCTTTTGACTTCCATAGTTAAGTGGCACTGAGTTGAGCTAAATCTGTCATAATATCTTCATATCATCTATATTACAGAGAAAACGTCACAAACAAGATAACTATGCCTCTCATGGAAGTTAAAAAAGGGAACTATGGTTGGTTTAAAAGGGCACAGAGCTGAACCAGGTCTGTATGTCATAATACCGCGCTACAGCTAACATGGCATCCCTCCTGATCCCCACTCTACTGCTGTGCTACAGCTCGCTCAGTCGCTGCTCAGAGAGTAAGTCCCGTCTTAATATTCAACATGGTGCATGGTTATAATATCGAATGCCTGCAATGTGTATCTCTCTTCCAGTTTAGGGGAAAATGTCTTGCTTTATGACACTGGTCTCCATTTCAGGCAAAGAATATCCTCTAGATGTCTTCGCCCCACAGGAGGTGAAATTCCACTCCCTAGACTACAGAAATGTCTTGCATTGGAAGCAACATGCCAACTCTACCAACAACCAACAATACTTTGTCCAGTGGAAAGTGTGAGTATCAAAACTGTTTGAGTCAAAGCTTTGTGAATCTTTCATAGGCTACTATATGAACACACATATGTTTACTATATCGTCCTATAGCTCAAAATCATGTAGGACAATGAGCTAGGCATGTGCTGATTGCAATTCAGGAGTTGTTGTTTAATTTTCTGTTCAAACAAATGAGAAATGCTTTTCAGTATGTTTTCTTATAAAAACTGTACATTTTACAACAAGTGAAACACAGGTGAAAAAATGTACATGTATCAAGACGTGACATGCACCTCTCCTACTTCGTTTCAATTTATATTTCTGGGCCTGTATTCGTAAAGCGTGTCAGAGTAGGGGTGCTGATCTAGGATACGTTTTGTTTTATGGATCATGACGAATAAGATTATATAGACCGGGGGGTTGCTACTCTGAGACGCTTTATGAATACAGGCTCAGATTATTCCTTAAATTTCTCCCCACCTCAGATATGGGGAGAAGCAGTGGACCAATGCAAAGGAGTGTCATGGCATCAGCCGGCTGCTCTGTGACCTGAGCAAGGAGACATCCGACTCCAGAGAATGGTACTACGCCAGGGTCCATGCAGCCCACTCAGGGACCCAATCACCATGGGTCATATCCGCCAGATTCAACCCTAAGTGGGAGAGTAAGTGCTTCTCATTACTATCCATGGTAAATGGGTAATCAGAAGTGTTTTATGTAAACACAGATTTACAATTTCAGAGCTGTCGTTACTAGACGGCGTGGTTTGGCCTCTGTATCTTGCAGCCTCTGTCAGTCCACCGACTATGAAACTTCATGTGACGGAGAAAGGCATTGTGGTCCGGCTCAAGCCTCCACGCTCTCCCCACAGGAGACCTAATGGCAGCTGGATCAGTGTGAGGAGGCTGCAAAGAATGTCATTTACTATACACCTCATGCAGAGTGATGTTGAGGAGGTAACTAGCTTCTATTTTTTATAATTAGTCAATTGTCCTCAACAATGGAATTTTCCAACTTGAACTCAAATGCCCCGTTTATACATTGCGCTAACGTGTTTTTGGGGATCTGATTGTGATGATCCAATCACTTCTTATCAAGGTTTGTTGCATCTACACTTGGTAATTAAAAGGTGTCTTATCTGTCCACTGTGTCTGCATTGTAACCAGATGTCCTTGTCACTCTGTGCATGCAAATTACATACACAGACAAAGGTTGCATGTTAACATCAGGTATAAAGGGAGCTTAAGACTTGAGACAAAATGGTCACAGAATAGTTATAAACTACTGAAATAGTTGAGGTTCACAGAATCCTTCAAGCTTTTTACTTGATGAGTGCTGCCAAGTGATTCAGAAGTCTTCAGAGTTATGATTAACAACTCAAAATATCTCTAGCACTTCTGTCTAAGCCTATTCTCTGACTAATCCTTGTGAAGGAAACATTTGAAATGGAGGGCTGTGCCAAACAGCTCCTGATCTCAGATCTGAGCCCCGGGACCACCTACTGCCTGACGGCCGAGAGTCGCTTGCACCTGCTGGGCCGTAGAAGCACCCGGAGCCCTAGGGCCTGCATCACCACACTGTGAGGGCCAGGATCTAATATCTTCCCCCAGGTATGCCTTACGTTACCCAGCACTTTGCGCCTCGGGAGCAGGCAACACCTAAGACAGCCAGCTGAGGCTAGCATCAGAGTCTGGCCTTTGTTGGTAGACTAAAGTGTAGACCGGTTGTACACTTTCAGGGAGTCAGGGGAGAAAGGCTGTTCAAAACAGGCTGTCGGCCAGGACAAAATATTACAAATTGAGGGGACAAGTATTACCGTCTTCTGGGAGAGAGAAATATCTCCCTAGAGAGATATTCATATGGGGCGAGTAGTGCCTTGGGATTACATTTGCTTTGTCAAATCTTCCCTTTGAGTAAAACACTTCCTTGTTCTGTATTTTTAGATTATTGACATGTGCAAAGTCATCCAGATTTGTTTTTGGTTTTAGCTTTGAGACACTTAAGTTTCTATCCTCTTTTTATTTCCCCCTGCAGGGGAAAATGTAGCCCTGGATTTCTCTGCCAAACCGGAAACTCAACATGATACTGTGACAATCAAACCTCACTTGAAGTATACACTGATTTGTCCACTATTACCTCAGGTACTGCACAGGGATGCACTTTTAGGATCCTTCACATTTCTTTCATCGATAACTTTGTTGACTAATGTTGTACGTAAAACAATGAGTAGACACCAAACAATTAAACATTGTGATATGTCATCAATAATTAAATTACAGCACACATAGCAGGGGTAGGTAACTAGATTCAGCCACGTGCTGATGTGTGGTTGGTTGGGGGGGTTGGAACACAATTATAATAATTTGTGCACTGCAGATTGACCACAACTAAGCCAAAAATGAGATTTTCTAAATCAAAATCATTTTTAGATGAATTCTTGGTGATTTGAAAGTATTATTTTTTTAACCAAAAACGTAAAATTTTGGGAGGACAAAATATCCCACTTGCGGACTGGACTGCCTGTTGCAAATTAAATAGAAAGGGGGATACCTAGTCAGTTGCACAACTGAATGCATTCTGCCAAAAATGTGTCTTACGCATTTAACCCAACCCCTCTGAATCAGAGAGGTGCGGGGGCTGCCTTAATCAATTTCCACGGGAGCAGTTGTTGTTGGGGGTTAATTGCCTTGCTCAAGGGCAGAATGGCAGATTTGTCCACCTTGCTGGCACTGGGATTTGAATCAGCAATCTGGCCCAACGCTCTTAACCGCGAGGCTACTTGCCGCCTCACTATGCTAATAGGTAGATATTGATAAAGCACAATCATTCCTATCCTTGTGTAGTTGGTGCTTGTGTAGTTGGGGTGGGGTTGCACTGTAAGATAGATGTGAAGGAGCTCTGCTGTTCTCTGCAGTCTATGTTGACGAGGGACAAAACAACCTACCGTCTCCTATATAATTGCTAAGGTTGCTTTTACACAGGCAGCCCAATTCTGATATTTTTTTCACTAATTGGTCTTTTGACCAATCAGATCAGCTCCGAAAAATACTTGATGTGATTGGTCAAAAGACTAATAATGGGGAACAAAGATCAGAATTTGGCTGCCTTTCTAAACACAGCCATAGAATCCCAGTAAATTAGTCTCCTGGGTCCTGATTACATTGACATGTAATCAATGAATGAATCAATAATTCAAATAATGAATCAGTTTTGCAGAAAGCTGCTTTTTAAAATTTGCAATGAATGATATGTGGTTGTCTTACCTACCTTAATTGAATGCACTGACTCTCAAGTTGCTCTGGATAAGTGTCTGCTAAATTACTCATTACACTGTCTGTATTCAAATGCAAATAAAACCTACTCATTTTGCTTTGACAAACATATCATTGCGGATATCTTTATTGAGGTTGATTTACAGAAGGGACACTAATAATTCAAAAACAATTATTGTTCATATTTGTTATCTTATACTACAGTCATCTCAGACAACAATTAAAATCGTACAACAAATCCTTTTGTGTAAGATCGACAGTCCATTTGATCGCTCTTTATGAATGCATCCTACCTCATACTGTATCTTTAACATCATATCACTATAGATTTGTTCTGTTTCCACCAACTTGTATGGAGCATGACACGGGACAGAATCATATATTTCATTATTCAGTCTTACGCATGCAGCAATAATTTTAACCCTGAATAAAATTACTCTCACTATTATGCTCTGACTTAGATTGTTTTGAATTGTAACAGAATAGCAATATGTTTTCAGACTATGGTTTTTGATAACCATATAACCATCAAATGTGTGTTTAATACATGTATAATATGATTTTTTGTTTTTACAAATCATACATTTTCATGTTTTACAGGTTTAACCTCATCTATGAAGGAAAAAAATCTATTACAATGTATTCAATTTCTTGGGATAAACACAATACAGATGATTCATTCAGGAAATAACTAGAATACATACACTAGGTCACAAATAAAAGTATGTACATGGATACTACATAACAAATCAACTTTCTTTTTTAATAAAATATATTTGTCAATTTTACTTTTACATAATTTCACAAACCAAACAGCTGATTAAAAATACAGTATCAAAAATCTGTCTCATGGAATGTGAGTGAATTTGAGCTTTGGTGAAAGTGTTGGGAACATAGGAGACGGGTTGTTTTCTCCCTCGTCAACACAGAGAGTCTGCAGATCAACAGCAGAGCTCATTCACGTCTATCTCAGGGTTCCCCCCCCCAGCACTACACAGCTGATCCTCAGGACCAAGTTTGGGAAACCCTGCTATAGAGTACCACAGTATGAGTCATCGATACCCATAGAACCTAGCGGTTAAACAGGAAAATGGTTTCAATCGTTTTTCCACCATTCATTTTTCCCATAGGGGATTTTAGAAACACTTCAAATAAGGGCTGTGTAGGCTTACCCTGGCATGACGTTTTGATAACAGTCACACATCTACACACAATACCCTATACAGAAATATCTGATTTACATAAGTATTCACACCCCTGACTTAATGCATGTTAGAATCACCTTTGGCAGAGATTACATCTGTGAGTCTTTCTGGGTAAGTCTCCATAAGTGATTTTCACACCTGGATTGTACAATATTTGCACATTATTATTAAAACAATTCTTCAAGCTCTTGTCAAGTTGATTGTTGATCATTGCTTGATGGTCATGTTCAAGTTTTGCCAAGCATACTCATAACATGATGCAGCCACCACCGTTTGAAAATATGAAGAGTGGTACTCGGCGATTGTTGGATTTTCCCCCCCAAATAATGCTTTGTATTCAGGACAAAGTTTAATTCCATTGCCACATTTTTTTCAGTTTGACTTTAGTGCCTTATTGCAAACAGGATGCATATTTTGGTTTTTACTTTTCTTTTCTGTACAGGCTTTCTTTTCACTTTGTCATGTAGGTTACTAATGTGGATTAACTACAATGTTGATCCATCCTCAGTTTTCTCCTCACCAGCAACTTGAGTTAGGAAGGACGCCTGTATCTTTGTAGTGATTGTGTGTAATTAATAACTTCACCAATGTGCAAACAGATATTCAATGTCTGCTTTTAAGAATAAATGTTTTTACCCGTCTACCATGAAGTGCCCTTTGCGAGGCATTGGAAAACCTCTGGTCTTTGTGGTTGAATCTGTGTTTGAAATTCACTGCTCGACTGAGGGACCTTACAATTATCTGTATGTATGGGGTACAGAGATGAGGTAGTCATTCAAAAATCTTGTTAAATACTATTGCACACATGCAACTTATTTAGGCTTGCCATAAAAGGGGTTGTTGAATCAAGATATTTCAGCTTTTCATATTTAATTAATTTGTAAACATTTCTAAAAAAACATGGTATTGGGTGTAAGGCCAGTGACACAATTTCAATTGAACCCATTTTAAATTGACTAAACATTTTTGAAAAAGTCAAGGGGTGTAAATACTTTCTGAAGGTATTCGTTCAGATTGGTTTAGTATGGTCGTCTTGAGTTGATTTACATTTCCAGAAAGAACGTGGGGGGTTTCTGAGGATTCATGCTGGTTGAAAGACCTATCATGCTAATCGGCCATTCTTGAAGTGGTTCAAGTATAAAAGAAGGTTGAGGTCAACTGATGTATTACTTAAAGCCTGTGATTGTTAATATGGGGATAAAACAGCGCTGGGATTCTGCGGTGTGAACAAAATGTGATAAAACAAGTTTCAAAAAAATAAATAACTAAAGATCTGTAAATGTCTGTCTCTCTCTTGCACTGTTCTTCTCCCAAGCACAGCACACACGATGCTAATAAAAAGTATGAAAAAGAAATCCTTATCAAAGTTGTTGTATTAATGGCAGGCATAACATGTCAGGATATAGCAAGGACCCCATAAATTATCTAGCTATGACAATGTGATCTCAAAGGCAGTGTTTCATTTAAAAAAAATAAGATATTCTTCCAGTTGTACTGACTTCAACAGCTGACTGGGATGTACTGTTAGGAATGTTGATTTAAATAAAGAGAAGTACTCAAGATTTAAAACAGTACTACAAAAGGAGATAAACTGTATAAATGGGAAAAACAAAAACACTGTACGTTGGATATTTACAGGACAGTTTTACATGTTGCTCGGTACTGATGACTTGCATGGGACTAAATATTTAGACGATAACAACTTGAATAGTCTAGGTGCATCAAAAAGGCGGTTCCTGTCAACAATCATTTTCATATTAACAAAAAGCTAAGGAATACTGCATCTGATACTCAAACAAGTATTGGAATATGTTTTTTCAAAATGTCATTCCATCTTTAGGAACAAAGTTGTGAAATAATCAATACTGTAATAACCATTCATACAGAATATACATTTATGATGAGCCAAATAAAACACCTTCATACTTTCCCCCCATCCAATCACAATTTCTTTGTTATTCAAAATAGTGTTTGCACAGGAAGCTAGGTAGACTAAGCCCCCATGTGAATTGGTTTCGAGCCAAATGGTCATATTCCACAAAAAACATAGCAGCGAATAATGCTGAATAGTCTGTACAGTAGTGGTACTGGTTCAGTTGTTTGTAACGCTTGTGTAGTCGTATAGTGGTAAGGTAGTGGCTGACCAGGCCTTGCTTAGTGTTTCAGTGTTGAGACTAGGATCTCCAGTGTTGTTGGTTGCACTGTTACTCTACATCTGTCAGTTGAGCCACATGTTGACTTCCAGACAGAAGTCAAAGATGAGCCAAAGACATTCAATATTACCTCTGACATTGGACAGAACTTGTCCTAAAATAAACACTGTGGCATCTATAAAATAGAATCGATGAACAAAATCAATAGAAAACAAAATAATAACCAGCATTAAATCAAATTGGAGAAAAATATATTTATAGACAAAAGCAAATGAACATTGTTTGACATTTTAAAGTACGCATCATTTTCTAACTTGATGCCACGTTCCAAACCAGTGTGTGTGCAGAAATGGCACCATTTTTGCAACAAAAAATGGAATGTGTTCAATCAACCTGATGCTATTGAAATATGTTTTTTCCCCCAATATTAAATTACCTATCAAAATATTACAGATATAAATCAAAAAGCACAGGTATCATCAAGCAGCAGTGGCCCACATTCAGGTTAAAAAACATGAGGGCAGTGGAATGCCCTGGAATGTCAAATAAGAGTTGTTGATCCAACTCAAACGTTAAAGATTCTGCTCTGGTACCCTGGTAATAAGGCAGCTTATATCTGCTATGACAAGAACTTTTTCTCTAGTTCGAAGACGGAGGGGCGGCTGGGGCTGCTCTGAATTCGGCAGAGGGGCACGGTGCAGTCACGTTTCTGCCCCTCCGTGTCCATGTCAAGCAGAGAGCAGTCCATCTTGACCTCAGCGGAAGAGAGGACGATGTTGAGGCTCCTGGCGCTCTTCTCACCAGAGTAGTGGCCCAGGGAGTAGCTCTTGTTTTGGCCCCTCAAGAGACCCCAGGAGTGGGGTTTGCCACGGAGGGACAAAGGCCGGGGTCTGGAAGCAACAGTCTCCCCACTGGCTGCTCTCTCAGGGGTCTCCTCCCGAGAGGTCGTGGTGGAACATTGTCCTGACGAGGTCGTGTGACAGCCAGATGTACCATTAGCTGTGGAAATAAATTAACAGTCAGTTTCATTGCAACAGTTCTGGGCGCAGTTGTACAGTGGTGTCACCTCACAGCATTAAACAACATTACTGCATTATACAGTCCTGTCTGTCACTTTCACTCACTGTCCTGAACGACAGACGAGTTCTTCCTTCGGAGGATGGAGCCCATGCTTTGAGGCGGAGTCTGCTCTGGGGCTGCAGGCTGGGGGAGGTGCTCGACCTCAGCTTGAGTCCTGCTGCCCGGACCCTGTGGCTGGGAGCCGCTGTTGGGCTGTGCTCTGGGGTCTACCTCCTTCACAGGGATGGGCTCAGGCCCCTCCACGTCCGACTGCAGGAGGCACTTGGTGGAGTTGCACTCTGAGATGGAGGACATGGAGATGAGGTTGACAGGGCCTTGGGAGCCCGCCGACAAGGATAAGGCTGCTTCCTCCTTGCGAGAGGAACGGCCACAAGGGGGGCTGGTGCTGCGGCGGAAGCGTGTGGCGCGCTGAAACAGACCCTCTTTCTTCTTCTTCTCCACGCTGGGCTGGGGCTCAGGGTCGTCTCCCGGTGGGGCCTTGAGCGTGTCACGCAGGTCGAAGCCCAGCCCCACCGAGGCCAGCATTGAGGCACAGACGTAAAGCACGGTATCTGTCCGGCGGCGAGCTGAGGCCCTCTTCAGACTGTTGGTGGGGGTGTGCTGGGGGGTGGTGCTGGTGGAGCTGGCTGAGGTGGTGCTGGGGTCCTCCAGGCCTTCCCCAGGGCAGCCTCCTGCCGTCCCCTCACCCCCCTGCTGCTGCTCATCCTTCCACAGAGGTAGATCGATGTAGAACTGATTGGGGAACTTCAGTTGCTTTGGTTTGCTGTTGTCCGAGCTATCTGGTGAGCATATCTCATCTTTATTGGTCCCTAAACATGAAGGACAGAGACAAATAGTCATTGATAAGCTTTTGACAGGGACTAAGAAATGGTATTGTTGTATTTGATTATATTAGAAAACAGATTTCTCTCACCTTGCTGCTCTGCAAACAATGCAGCCAATGGAACGGACTTCTGGGACTTCACCAGACTGGTGGACCAGGGGTTGTTTCCATCAGACAGTGGCCTCACTCTGCCAGGACAAGTCAGTTTCATCAAACAACCCACACCAGAAATACTGAACGGAGATGGAAAGAAACACTAATGTCCTGTACCTTTCAGCACAGTTTCCCCGCTCCTTGGTCTGAACGGAGCTCGGTCCCCACGTTCGCCCCTTCTTCTTAATCCCCTTCTTGACGTCATCAAACTCCTCCGGCTTGTAGATGGGGCTTCGTCCCCATGTCCTGTTGCTCTCGTCCAGAGTCACTGTGATGAAGGAGCGAACATCAGTCAACAACTGGCAGAGTACTCCAATGCCCCAGTGACAAATCTCTGTGAGAGTCCAGGCCAACAGCAGATATATTAGTCTTCAAACACCTGAGTAGCTAAGCAATTAGAGGACTGGATTATTTGAGAAGACAACCTCCACCGCAATAAGAAATATAATCCCTGCAGCTGAACACTGGTTAGGAAATCAAAAAGACCCAGTATTTTGATGTCGATATTTCAAGAACAGGTTGGGTTGCAAACAAAAAAAAACACCTTCTGTGATAAACATTACAGGTTACAAACAGCCTCTGACGCATCCCAACGTGTTCTTCATTTCGAAGCAAACCCATATTATTAGTAGTAGTAGTAAAAACCCTGAAACACCCTGGGATTTTCAGAGGAAAAATCAGCGATGATGATAGTCCATCAAGTTGTCTTAGTAGCCAGAAGCACACAGGCAGCAGCTGGTAGCCCGTTGTTAGAACTTTAGCAGTTGAGAAACACGTTAGCCGGTGCACAGACAGCGGCCACATCCCAACAATGCCACAGTTGCTTGCCTTTCTTCCTAAACCCAGTAGAGGGCTGGCACTCACTGGTGATATCCACATCCTGGTGATACACATACATACTGCCCCTTCGAATACTGTCAATGCGGGCACACACTAGAGGGAGAAAACATTCACGCAGAACCACATCAGCATTTGGAGAGGGAAGCTTACCCAGTCATAACAGCTATGCCACAATGAAGCACACAAAAAAATACTTTATTTGATAGTTACATTGTTTTGTTATGCATTTAACCCAGGTCTGTCGTGTTCCTGTGTTAATGCAGTATGTGGATTGATTGTCTAAGGTGCACTTACACTGGATGGCCCGGAGGCGGGGTATGAGTGTGGGGCTGCTGGGGGGGCTGGAGCTGTTCAGACTCCTCCTCTTGTCCATGGAGGGTGACGCCTGAACCGTGATCTTGTGCTGGAAATCTAGAAAACAGAGACACAGGCAAGGGTGGTTGGTCACTTGTTTAGCTTTTACCATTCGTGTAATCTCTAGTGGACAGACTACGCAACATAAATGGTATCGTAATGTCTGTCAAAAGACTGGGATGCGATGACTAACGAACAACACTAGTTCCGGTGCTTTGGTTTTCCATCACTGGTAATTTTGAGATGATTTGGGTGAGGTGGGGCGGGATTTGCAGCTTTGATTTTAAGTGGAACACTTTTTTGGCTGAGAGTTTCCATTTAGGGGGGTGGAGACTTTTTTAGTCTGGTTAATATCTTACCTCATACATCTATGAGAAAGACAGAACCTAATTGAGCATTTGAACAAATAACGCAACATTTTTGTTCTGGGTGTCCGAGATTACCATTGATGTAAAATTTGTTGAACTTTTTTTCTCAACTTGAAGATAACATTGACTTAAAGACAGACAATCTCGACAAGTCAGAAAGACCCACCTGACGGCAGGCTGATGCGGTTGCCGTCCTTGAGTTTGAGGCGGCTGCGTTTGAACTTGCCCTTCCTCTTCTTGACGTTGGGCTTGTCCTTGTTGAGCTGGAAGATGAGGATGTTGAGTTCCCTCTCCAGCACGTTGATCTCCCGCTCCGCCAGCTGCTGCTCCCTCCTCTTCAGCAGCTCCTCGTGGGACTTCTGCTGCAGCGCCGCACGCGTCAGCTCCTCCTCACGCGAACGCAGCTCCTAATGGAAGGAAGGAGCACATGTAGGAGGGTCACATGACAGACAACTCTGTATAATATAGTTTTTCCCCCTACATGTTTCATTCGGTGGGGTGCACGACTCGCCCAAAGTAACAAAATTATAAATTGAGACCAAACGAAGCCAAGGAGGAGGAGGGAGGAAGGGACAGCGATAGGCAGGCGTGCCCACCTCTGCAATACAATGATAGGGGAAACCCTGGAAAATTTTCCACATCGACAGGTTCTAGACAGGACATTATTTCCTTATCCCTTCTATCATTTTTGCTAAAAATAATTCACAAATACCTTCCTTGTTTACAAATTTACCTTTGCAAATAACAAAGGTAAATCTGCAGCATAGCAGTGATCAGTGCCCTGGAGCAGAGCCCTGAGTGAAGGAGAGCTCTTTTAAGAGAGGCTGGCCAGCACTCACAGGTTGTAAATCCCAACTGGCTTCATGGAGCTTTGCAGAGACCTTGTGGTGTGTGGGGAAGCGATGACATAGCCAAAGACCACAAGCTAAAGGGGGCCCCTCAGTTGCTGAGGCACAGCTACAGAGTGGTAGAGAGGCATTGGACTGCCTGGCTAAGAGGCTGCCAATGCTTGATTGTCAACTAGGTTGCAAATGATTAGGGTTAACAAAATCAGTTGATCTCCTCTACAGGGCAGCATTTGCATTTCATGTTCTTGATTTTGTTTAGGTTCCTCTCATAAAACGGAATAATCCTTAATGAATTACTTCTGCAAAGCAGCTTTACAAACTCACTGAAGTGAAAATTAGATTTATGTTGTGTAACAACATTGCAACTTGTAATGTTGAAAAACTACATAATAATTTGTGTTAAAAATAACTGAAACAATAACTGAAACAATAGCCCTATATACGTCCGGCAAAAAACGTCACTGAAGTTTTAGAAGAAAGCTGAACCTCATTATACCTACAGTAGGTTTAGACTTATGGTCCCTCAGAAATATAGATGGATAAGTGTTTTAGATCATATGCAACCTTTAACAATGGAATGTAGAAACTCACACTGGAGGAACAATAACACACAAACACACACACAATTGTACCTCTGTACATTTCTTGTGGTCAAGTTTCAGTACAATAACTTGTTCTCCAATGTGCTTCTGTTACCTTTTAGGAGGTAATGAAATGAACCGGTGTCGTATGGGGAAATAACATGAAGAATTGACATGCTAGACAATCCCTGGGAGAGGTTTGACATATTTCGTAATTTTCCAAGTTTGCTGCTTAACAATTCAGCTGAATTTACATGAAAGCGCATTTGATACAGCAATTACAAATCCCATTTGATATAAGAGGAGGGACTAAAGGAAGCAGCTTGTCATAATAACAAGGGGAAATACTTTAAACCATTAACACTAATACCTTATTTTGTTAGACAAGATTAGCTCGCTCCCAGAAATTAACCATTCAAATTATAGCATTTCCTTAACTACAGGTTTATTGCACAGCTGCCTTCCAACCGCTTCTAACCTTATACTTCTCAGTTTATACTTGAGCTATACACCTTACCTACTTAATGAAGCAACAAAGGATGAGTAAATTATAAAACAGGACAAATGTACTTAGTGAAAATTCTAAATACATTGCACAACATCTCGCACTGTTTCCCGAGTGCTGACATAGTGCCTCTCACGATTCACATCACGGCATTATGTTTGAGATTACATGACCCTACACTGATCAAATGAACGAAGGCATATGGGGAGGGATGTGACACTTGCTGTTATTACAGATGTATGGTCTTAATTTGACCTACATTGTCACAGTAACAAAAGAGTGATCAAATTAAGCTCCTAAACCTGTACCTTCTCCTTTGTCCTGAGCTCGTCAAACATCTCCTGGATCTCCACCCTCCAGTCCTCCTGCATGGAGTGGAAGGAGTCTTGGGGCATAGTGGCCATCACCGCCTCCTCTATGGCTGTCAGCTGCTCCAGGATGGAGGCAAACGACGGCCGGATGTGGGGGTCCTGCTCCCAGCACTCTGAGATAAACAACAATGTGGAACCAAGATTGGGATCAATGTTCTGGAACTAAATCAATACCAATATCTAGTTGTGTGATGTAATTATTATAATTATTTTGAAGTATATATGATTTATTGTCACATACACCATATAGGTGCAGTGAAATGGGTTGTTTTACAGGGTCAGACATAGTAGTACGGCACCCTGGAGCAAATTAGGGTTAAGTGCCCTAACCAGCGACCAAATACACACACAAATGTCCTGGAATGAGAATGTATTATCCTACGAATGTACTTCAGGCAACATGAGTTCTTAAAAAATGGGAACAGATGGATGGTCGGACTTGGTGAGAGCACCTTCCATGAGCTTGGCGAAGGGTTCTGGGCAGGTGGATGGAATAGGGAGGGTTAACTTGTTGACAGCCACACCATAGGCCACAGCCAGCCCATCAATCCCACGGTAAGGTACCTCTCCTGTCAGCAACTCCCATAACAGGACCCCATAACTAGTAGAGAGAACACAGATACAGTGAGCACAATGTCCTAATATTATAACACTATTTTAACACTCAAATTCACATTGCCTAAACCTTTCTTGTTGTGCTTAAACCTGCTGTTTAGAGGAACTTGTTCTTGAATAATGGACATGTTGAATACTAAATAATGGCAGTAAAATGTTTTTTTTACCTGTACAGTGCAAACACAAATGATCCTGTTGAGATTAAGCACCAAGCCTACAGTAATCATCTTTCATGAAATTAATGTTAGCTCCTGATGCATCAGATTGTAGCTACCAATGGAGGGTGTTCAGGGCCACTGTAGGCTATACTGCACATAGTAGTAGTACAGAAAGTTACCTGATAAAACAGTTTTGGTTTAAACAAAATAACAAATCAAATGTATATATATGTATATATATGTATGTATATACATACATACATACATACATACATACATACATACATACATACATACATACATACATACATACATACATACATACATACATACATACATACATACATACATACATACATACATACATACAAATGTATATATATATATATATAATTATATATATATACAAATGTATATATATATATATATACAAATGTATATATATACAAATGTATATATATATATATATATACATTATATATATATACAAATGTATATATATATACATACAAATGTATATATATATACAAATGTATATATATATATATATATATATTTGTATATAGATATATATATATACAAATGTATATATATTTATATATAAATTAATGTGTATATATATATATATATACAAATGTGTGTATATATATATATATATTACATCAGCTGATATCTCAAAGTGCTGTACAGAAACCCAGCCTAAAACCCCAAACAGAAAGCAATGCAGGTGTAGAAACACGGGAAAACACTTATCAGAAATAGGCCGGTTACAAATGTTTCTAAATGTCTTAAAATTAAAGGAGTATCATGGTGCCACCTTTCCAAATCATAATTTCCTCAAAACCCTATTGATTCCAGTCTGACTGTGTTTGGAACAGAGAGTAGAAGGAGCGTGCTGTTATTTTTTTTACCTCCAGACATCGCTGCCTTTGGAGAAGAGGGAGGACTTGATGACTTCGGGGGCCATCCATGAGTACGTGCCAGCAGCACTCATCTTGGTGGTGTTGTGCCACTCTCTGGCTAGGCCAAAGTCTGTGATCTTCAAAGTCTTCCTTCCAATGTCATCGTTCTCAATTTTTTCAAGCAACAAAACTAGGTAAAAAGTAGAGGACAGAGGAGAGGGTTGGTTTGGCGACACACAATGGGATATCTTCTAGGTGTAAAAACACATTTTTAAAAATCTGCTTTTTCATGGGCGTGTGTTCGGCTTTTTCAAGATGACAGCATTATAATAGATCTGTCCCCAGGTCTTAAACATTCTTTATACTGATACATACAGAACCTGTCTGTAAGGCAAAACCGAACACAACACCCTTTAACTGAATGAATAGGCTAGAAACAGTATGAAGTGTTCTCAGAGGACTGCAATTTTTGCTTTATTTAAAGAAGAATATAAAGCACTTTGTGCGATTCAAACAATATAAATATGCAGTGAAACCCGATTAATACTCCTCTATTTTAGAAGACATTCTTCCTCATGGACATATAGACAATATGGATATTACATACTGTACCAAGACTATAGGCCTAGCTGAAGAAGGGAGGCCATTGTTTACTTTGGCAGGTGTGCCACCTTCTACTTATTAAGAACCTATTAACATTGGCATTCACCCCAGGTTCGGACACCTGTTGATTAAAGAGAATTATTTATATTATTAGAATGTGTAACAGTCTCTAAGACTGGGGGTGGTTGCCTGAAAGTCAGATATCAGCTCATTCTGTCCTTGACTCCTCCATATCAAACTTGGCCAAGCTAACAAAACACCATTATCTAAAAACTACAACACATATTTAATTTTACAAGGGAACACTTTTAACTTTCCCATGCCCGGAATGTTAATAATAATCTACTCCAGAATAGAGCATAAAGTAGATAAGGACAGCCAGAAGAGACCTTGACTCTACTGCCAGCTCACAGTCACTGACTTGCCAAATGAGAGGGTGACAAAGCACACAACATAGGCTACATCTGGAGGGTAATGTAACAAAATCACAGTGGACAAGGATAGCAACAATATTGTGGAGAGCTATGGCAGTGTAAGATTATTTTTGTCCTTATTTGTGTGTTATTTGTAGAAGATAAATATACTGTAACTGACATAGCAACAGCCTTCATTTTAGATTTAAATATGTTCCTTAGAGTGGTACAATATTCAAGTAGGCTTATAGGAAGAAACTAGGCCTATTCCTAAATGTGACATTTGGCATTCCATTTCAAAACAGGTTTTTCTGGCTTAATGAGAGCCAATAAAATTAAGCGGTTTCATCTCATTGTTCATGATTCTATAAATTCTGATTAGGCTAGTTACCCGACATAACTCTATATTTTTCCCGAACAGGATACAGAAAAGTGGTATGTTCATTGATAACAGCCTCCCTGATGACATGATATACTAATGCTAACCTTACCCTGAATGCTGGTCCAAACCTCTGAATACAAGTCGGGTTGACATAGGCTGTATTTCAGTGAGACGCCCATGGCACATTTCAGGCCTTTAAAGGAGTTTCCTCAGATGTGGATGTCGGAACCTGAGCTCTGCCATAGTAATTAACATGATTCAGTAGCAGGGAGGGGAGCAAACCACAGCCTAAAGGACTAGACCATCTTTAAAAAACAATTTGTTGAGTATTTCTAACATAGACTAGACCTATAGTTGGTCTATTTGGGCATAGGCCTGGGTGGCACTGAGAAAAATGTCTTTCCCCCTGTTCTTTTTCAGACCATTTCCCTTGTGTTTCTACCACACTATATAAACAAAAGAGTTAGCCTTAAAAAGGTACCAGCTGAAGGTGATAATTTGTAGACAGATCACTGGGTTGAGTCAGTCAGGTTTTCTCCAGCTGTTGGGCTATTCAAGATGCCGGATAATAGGCAGTTCTTTGGTGGCAATAATAAAAAAAATACTCAAAGCTTTTCCAGTTCTACTTTCAGAAAAAAAACTACAGTAAGCGAACTACTCATTATTGTGGTTAATTGCAGGGAAGTAAAACAAAAAGTTTCCTTGCAATCTATAGTAATGCTTAGCTTACTTAAACCCTCCTCTGTAAGGGCATTTACAGTAACAATTGTATAGGTTAGGGTGTAAACTTGAGCGCTAGATGCAAAAATAGCCATGACTTGGATACACAAAATAACACTGTGTGCACTCCAACAGGGCACTATTGTTACCTCCATTCTGGAGCGAGATTCTTGACATTCTTTAACCTTTGCATCTCTGTGCCCGAAACTACAAAATTAAAGTGTTATGAGGGCTGGCAAGAGGCCAAGTTTCAGTGTGCTCTGCACTGCCTGCCAATGAACATTGCGTCCATCTACAGTACCTCTCTGCTCTCCAGCTCCAATCAGCAAGAAGGAATAACCTCTCGTAAAAAAAAATTCTTTGAAGAATTTAAAAGTTGCAGCTGTTGTGGAGATTAAATATAATGAAATTAAGCCTTTCAGACCCAGGAGTCTGGGCATTCTTGTGGCTGCTGTCACCTAGCAACTAGTGCTTGACCACTCCATTGTGCAAACTTATGTTAAGCTTTTGCCCCTCATTAGCGGCATTCCTCCTTCGACCGAGGTATTAAAAGATTAAGACACACAAAGACACACAATTTCACTGACTTTTTGATAATCCCTTAAAATAATCATTGATCAAATCAGTGTGTAGTACTACACCAAGTAAATTGTGGGTTGATCAGTTCTGAAGGTGAAGGTAGTTGGGTCGTGAAAGTTTGTGCACTGCATTTTGCCTCATCTTACAACACATGCTCAAGACAAACATTCACAACAATATCCCACAGATGAATTGCCCTCTGGGCTCCCTTATTTGTGGCCGGTGTCCTAAGTAACTGGTTTAAACAGAAAGTATATAGTTCCCAGTGGGTAAATTTAGTGAGCCCCTTAAACAAACACATTTCCCCCCAATTAAATTCAGCAAGCTACCAGTGCTGTCTGTCACAATAATGTGGAAAGATACACATACTAACTTGTGTTAGCAGTGCAGTGCTGCTTGGGGGTGGGGTGTGAGCCAGTGTCTATTGTCCATTTAACATGTGCTACCCGAATAGCTGTTCAATGGAAGAGGTTGGGTTTGCCCACACCCCCACATCTGACAGTACTATATAGACACGTGTAGGATTCCCCGGTGAAAACAAAAATACAGCTAAATGAATTGACGAACAAGGTTCACCTTCTGAGAAATCTGAACCTGATAAGACAAGCCACTATCGGTATACCGCAGAGCGGACACTGTGCCAGAATCATATTTCACACAACACAGTGGTGATGTCTCACTCTGAAGTACATAGACACAGTCATAGTAAACTCAAAAATGTGAATGCATTATTTAGAGGGACGACTCAAGAGGCCTCAAAAGCCCCACCAAGGTTTGAGTCTAAATATTCTCACCAACTGAAAAACATGCCTAAAACCCAACTGTAGCAAGGGTCAGTTCTAGAATGTTCATGTTTTCTAGTGGCTCAGTTTGGGTTGGTTCTTGCAACACTGGGATTGTGGGTTTGATTTTCACACGGGCCATATAAGCCTAATATGAGAGGCTTAGGAAAATGACCATATTATCATTAGTTGTGAGCTCCAACATTGTAACAGCACTCATGTAATTTAGGAGCACATACACTGATGACATGGTTTGAAGTTGAGTGTTTAGTAAATCAGGGGCTTAATTTGAGACAATATTTCTGGGGTGTTGGGGTTAGGGACCCCAGCTGAGCAAACATTGATCTTACTTCACATCCTCTCAAGGGTCCCCCCCTGCATACAAAGATCCTTCTTTAGGGCCCTGCCTGGTTCTCACATGCACTGAAGAGGATCTGGGTTTCTGAGGATCAGCCACATGCCGAACAGAACGACAAGCAGATGGAGAGCTCTCAGCTGCTTGTACAGGCCTCTGAAGTTCATAGGGGTGACCGAAAAGGACAGTTGGGAGAGGGAAAGTTGCCTGTGGAAATTAATGGAATGCGGAGATGGTGCAATTTCATAGCAGCAATGATTCTGCACTTCCCAAAGGCAGACGTATTTGGGTCAGAATGTAAAACATTACTGCTTTGGCCAACTTAAATTAAATCTGTAATATGTAACTTTTTGGGCAACCTGACCAAATTAGCATAGACATGTGTTATAGATCTGTCATTCGCAATGAAAGCAAGTCTAAGAAGGGGTAAATCTGTTCTATGTGCACTATTTCTATGCTTCCAGTTAAGTTTCATATTTGTGTCTTAATTTTGGTTTTGTACACCAGCTTCCCAGCTGAAAATACAATCGTTTTGTTTAGTGAAAAGATATTGCACAGCGGTTTAGAAGGTAAGATGATTCTCTACACTTGCTTGTTTTGTAACAAACTGAAATTAGGCAAACTATTATAATTTTAGCAACCCGGAAATGGCAGAGCGATTTCTGCATTTTGCACCTTTAACTTAATGTATTGTCAGAGTTTCCGTTCAATTATATCACGCAATATGGGACAGATACTGTATCAATACTTTTGGGGCTCTCATTTTGTTTCAGCTCCGTACTCTGTTCTTGGGATTTGAAATGGAGGTTAACATGCAGATTGTCAGCTTTAATTTTAGGGTATTTACAACCATATTGGGTGAACACCTCTACATTCATATGGAATCTACCATGATTACGGATAGTCCTGAATCAATCGTGAATAATAATACATACTCAAAATATGCTAATGTCTCACCATTAAAATATCAGGGGAGGCATTTTTTTTGGGGGGGTATGATATTTGTACGTGTAAATTTCAAGCTCATTATTCACGATTCATTCAGGACTATCCATAATCATGGTAGCATACACATGAATGTAGTGTTTAAAAATATACTATTTTCTTATTTACAATAAAAGTGACTCTAAAATTACAATACATTACTTACCATCCATTGCTATTGGGCACAAAATAATCGGAAACAACCACAAACAGTTTGTCAAGTCACAAGCTTGATGCAATAACTGCCTGCTATTAATGTGGTATCAAATACTAAACTTTTGACTACTTTAATACACTTAAGTAAATTTGACCCAATACTTTTAGTCCTCTAAAATGGGGGGAGGGGGAGTGCTATAATTTATAAACGGTTCACCCAATATGGATGAAAATACCCTCAAATTGAAGCTGATTGTCTGCACTTCAACATCATTCTAATTGTATAATTTCAAATCTAAAGTGCTGGAGTAGAGGCAAAACATGTTTCACTGCCCCAATACTTTGAGCTCACTGTGTGTCAACAAGTATGACAATAGTTATCTTTCAACATGCCACTGTGGCCAGGTGTTTGATTGATTAGTGAATTAATATGACCATCATCCTCATCATGTTCTAGCATATCATTAATGTGGGATTAGCATAAGAGGGTTTCAGAGAATTTGTGTGATAGTTTGAACAGGGAAAGTCATGGCGGAGAAGACCTTGCTCTGGGTTCCACAAATCATTCCTTCAAATGCCAACCCTCAACTCTCAGTTGCAGGCCTATCTACAACTTGCATGCAGTGTCACCTGAAGTTTAAGTACAGCAGCTGAGCTAACATTACAATAGCATTCCAGGCAGCTTTCCTAATCAGACAATGTGCAAAACCCAACATTTCTTGATGCTAGGAAATATGTTTGTCAGTTTTACAATGATAGTAAAAGTGTATTCAAGAGCTTTAGGGTAATGTTTTAATTGGTAGAGGAGATTGTTGACCATTCCTATGGCCATGCTCAGATTCTCATCTGTTCTGAAAAGTGATGGGTGGTTATTTTGAGCAGATGGTAATATTGATATGTTGCTTACTGTTACAGGATTTCAGGTCACGGTGAATAATGGGCACAACAGCCTCCTCGTGTAAGTAGTGCATGCCCCTGGCGATTTGAACAGCCCAGTTGACAAGAATGTGTGGGGGTATCCTCCGGCCTGTCAAAGCCCGGTTAAGAGTCCCTCCACGAGCATATTCCATCACCAAGCAAAGGTTTGGCTCCTCAAGACAGACACCTTCAAGTTTTATTATATTGGGATGTTGTAGCATGGAGAAGAGCTTGGCCTCTTGTTTAACACCATCCGAAGTTGCAGTAATGTCTTCGTCAGGATCCTGTCGGGCTGCCTTTACAGCAACCTCTTGGTCCTTCCATGCCCCTCGGTAAACTTTACCGAATCCCCCGACACCAATTATTTCCTCTAAAACGAGTTCACTAAAATCTATTTGCACGGGAGTACTCGGACGCTCCCGCACCCCTACAGTGCTACCGTCAGGAAGTCTGTAAATTGCAGGTTGATAAGTAACATAATTCGCAGGGAAAATCCCAACTCGGTGGTGAATTTTACCCGTCCACCATCCTTCATCTCCCGAGATCGCAGCATCCTTCGAGAGGACCTCAACCACGTCCCCCCGCCGCAGACTAAGTTCGTCTTCTCCAGTACTTCCATAGTCAAACACAGCCGTCCACAGCGACCGGGAAAGAGGAGCAGAATGAGCCCAAGCTCTTGCGTTGGGGGAATCTGTCCAGTCATGCTCTCCAGTGTCTTTCGGTCGCCCCTCATCGTTTGGGAAACCAGCCTTGGAAACATCCATTTCTCGGTGTCTGTAGCAGAACCATAGGGTGCAAAGCAGCTGCAAAATCAAACGACCTCTACACTCATTGGAATGCTCGTGAATCGTTCAGAACGATTTCACAAATGGTCAAGACGGTCCCAACATGGTATTCCAATGTCCTGGTAAGACACGTTTGCCACTTTCCTCCACGTCGCCACTCTGGTCAAGTTTAGTTGTGGATCAACTTCTGAAACGTAACTATTCATTAAGTTAGCTAGTAACATTACCTAGTTAGTGTTAAGACTAGCTAGCTAGTCACCTATAAAGTTACGCTAGTTTTAAAGAAAAAGGCACATTTATGTAGCTACCTACTTATCAGGGTGTACGTGGACGTTGACCCAGTTCCACTACGGACAGTGAAAAATAACCCCCAATTACTGCTAGCTAGTTTAGTAACTAAAAAAAAAACATACCTACAGTAGCTGTGCTAACGTTAGCTCCTGAATTATCTAGCAGGCTATGAAGTTTAAGTGGCAAAATAGTAACGTTACCTGCACATTCAGTCGAAATAAACTTGGGTTTAACACCAGAAACATACGCCAACAGTAGTAGCTATATCATTGTTGGTAGCCGAGTTACGTTTTCATCTAACTTTTAGCTGGCAAGTTTAGCTAACGTTAGTTTAATCGCTCTCCAAACCTTTAGTTAGCTAGCCCATTCGTTACGCTAGCTAGCTTAGGTCGTCAGCCCATTGACACTTTAAAAAGTTTGAATATAAATGCAGCTAATGTCTTGTCAGTATGAATCCTCGTGTAGCCAACAATACGAAGTTTTGTTGCGTTTTAATGATTCGCTAGGATCCGAAACGTTCCATCAACTTTCCTCAGAACAATCTGCACGGCCCCCGATATCGCTCTTACTACACACACACTGGGCTGCCTGAGCAGCGGGCTGGTCCTGTTGGAAAGTTTTCTCGCTCGCTCCAGTTTAGCTCTTGAACACGCAGATTGGTGGATTTCCCCTCACGTGACATGGGTGTCTCTACAGGAAAACAAGAGGAGGAGCCTCCGTGTGCAGAAGAGTGCGCGCAGTGATGGCATATTATGCCATATTATTGATGACAGCAGTAATAATGAATTACATTGCTGCCATGTGTAAAACCATTATCTCATGACCACCAACAGGACAATCACAACTTCAACCAAACAGATATAACTGTTGATTAATTATACATAAACTAGCCTACATTCATGTTTGTCTATAAGCTAGGCATATAATTAACTGTAAATACTGTCTAGGATGTTATGGCAGAATTGGGGGGAGCTGTTGTAACTTCTCAAGGGTTATCTTATTGTTTTGTGTTGGACTGTGATGTTATGCATTTCATAGAGTCCTACACCCCAACACTAATACTGTGTTCTTGAACTGTTGCTTGTATAAAAGGACTGTTGTGTAAACAATATGATAGTATTATCACCTTCCACTATTTCAGGGACATGTAACCATTTATTCTTCAAGCTCTTTCCCTGACTGCGATCAGAGGGGGATCTACCTTCCAGCTGCTCATATGTATTAAAGATTCACTATTATCATTTTAAATTTGTCTCTGCCTAATCTTTGGCTCGAGTTTTCCATAAGGCCTATTTATTAACCTTTTAAGACAATCTTTTTGAACTATTACTTGTGAAGGGTGCTCTCATCTTATCTACCAACATAGACAGGGCTCTAACTCCTCTAGCTCCACAATGAAATAGGGTGCAGGCCAGGCAGCAGGCTGTTAGCCAGCCTGCCAGCATAGTGGAGTCTGATACGAGCACAGTCAGTGTAGTCAGCTCAGCTATCACCATTGAGACCGTGTCTGTGCCTCGACCTAGGTTGGACAAAACTAAACATGGCGGTGTTCGCCTTAGCAATCTCACTAGGATAAAGACCACCTCCATTCCTGTCATTATTGAAAGAGATCATGATACCTCACATCTCAAAATAGGGCTACTTAATGTTAGATCCCTTACTTCAAAGGCAATTATAGTCAATGAACTAATCACTGATCATAATCTTGATGTGATTGGCCTGACTGAAACATGGCTTAAGCCTGATGAATTTACTGTGTTAAATTTGGCCTCACCTCCTGGCTACACTAGTGACCATATCCCCTGTGCATCCCGCAAAGGCGGAGGTGTTGCTAACATTTACGATAGCAAATTTCAATTTACAAAAAAAATAATGACGTTTTCGTCTTTTGAGCTTCTAGTCATGAAATCTATGCAGCCTACTCAATCACTTTTTATAGCTACTGTTTACAGGCCTCCTGGGCCATATACAGCGTTCATCACTGAGTTCCCTGAATTCCTATCGGACCTTGTAGTCATAGCAGATAATATTCTAATCTTTGGTGACTTTAATATTCACATGGAAAAGTCCACAGACCCACTCCAAAAGGCTTTCGGAGCCATCATTGACTCAGTGGGTTTTGTCCAACATGTCTCTGGACCCACTCACTGTCACAGTCATACGCTGGACCTAGTTTTGTCCCATGGAATAAATGTTGTGGATCTTAATGTTTTTCCTCATAATCCTGGACTATCGGACCACTATTTTATTACGTTTGCAATTGCAACAAATAATCTGCTCAGACCCCAACCAAGGAACATCAAAAGTTGTGCTATAAATTCACAGACAACACAAAGATTCCTTGATGTCCTTCCAGATTCCCTCTGTCTACCCAAGGACGCCAGAGGACAAAAATCAGTTAACCACCAAACTGAGGAACTCAATTTAACCTTGCGCAATACCCTAGATGCAGTTGCACCCCTGAAAACTAAAAACATTTCTCATAAGAAACTAGCTCCCTGGTACACAGAAAATACCCGAGCTCTGAAGCAAGCTTCCAGAAAATTGGAACGGAAATGGCGCCACACCAAACTGGAAGTCTTCCGACTAGCTTGGAAAGACAGTACCGTGTAGTACCGAAGAGCCCTTACTGCTGCTCGATCATCCTATTTTTCTAACTTAATTGAGGAAAATAAGAACAATCCGAAATTCCTTTTTGATACTGTCGCAAAGCTAAATAAAAAGCAGCATTCCCCAAGAGAGGATGACTTTCACTTTAGCAGTGATAAATTCATGAACTTCTTTGAGGAAAAGATTATGATTATTAGAAAGCAAATGTTGTGCAGGTGAATGAGGACCCAAAAGCGACTTGGCGAAAACAGAGTCTTTAATCCAGTTTAAGGAAATAGCAATACTCCTAGACAAATCGGAGCGGTAAATAAAGCATAAAAACAATTTCACTCGTAATCACGAGAACTGACTGGAGACTCGATAACAAACTGCAGGTTGCCTCGGGAAGGCACTTGACCGTAGCAGACTCAGACACCTGCTCACCACGCAGCATCTGAGGGAAACACGACACGACAGGGCGATACAAAGACACAGCACGGTGAACAATATACAAGGATCCGACAGGACAGGAACGGAAAACAAGGGGAGAAATAGGGACTCTAATCAGGGGAAAAGATAGGGAACAGGTGTGGGAAGACTAAATGATTGATTAGGGGAATAGGAACAGCTGGGAGCAGGAACGGAACGATAGAGAGAAGAGAGAGAGAAGGGAGAGAGAAAAAGGGGAACGAACCTAAAAAGACCAGCAGGGGAAAACGAACAGAAGGAAAAGCAAAATGACAAGACAATATAAGACAAAACATGACAGTACCCCCCACTCACCGAGCGCCTCCTGGCGCACTCGAGGAGGAATCCTGGCGGCAACGGAGGAAATCATCAATCAGTGAACGGTCCAGCACGTCCCGAGACGGAACCCAACTCCTCTCCTCAGGACCGTAACCCTCCCAATCCACTAAGTATTGGTGACCCCGTCCCCGAGAACGCATGTCCATGATCCTACGTACCTTGTAAATAGGTGCGCTCTCGACAAGGACGGGAGGGGGAGGGAAGACGAACGGGGGTGCGAAGAAAGGGCTTGACACAGGAGACATGGAAGACAGGATGGACGCGACGAAGATGTCGCGGAAGAAGCAGTCGCACAGCGACAGGATTGACGACCTGGGAGACACGGAACGGACCAATGAACTGCGGAGTCAACTTACGAGAAGCTGTCGTAAGAGGAAGGTTGCGAGTGGAAAGCCACACTCTCTGGCCGCAACAATACCTTGGACTCTTAATCCTACGTTTATTGGCGGCTCTCACAGTCTGTGCCCTGTAACGGCAAAGTGCAGACCTCACCCTCCTCCAGGTGCGCTCACAACGTTGGACAAACGCTTGAGCGGAGGGAACGCTGGACTCGGCAAGCTGGGATGAGAACAGAGGAGGCTGGTAACCCAGACTACTCTGAAACGGAGATAACCCGGTAGCAGACGAAGGAAGCGAGTTGTGAGCATATTCTGCCCAGGGGAGCTGTTCTGCCCAAGACGCAGGGTTTCTGAAAGAAAGGCTGCGTAGTATGCGACCAATCGTCTGATTGGCCCTCTCTGCTTGACCGTTAGACTGGGGATGAAACCCGGAAGAGAGACTGACGGACGCACCAATCAAACGACAGAACTCCCTCCAAAACTGTGACGTGAATTGCGGACCTCTGTCTGAAACGGCGTCTAACGGGAGGCCATGAATTCTGAACACATTCTCGATGATGATTTGTGCCGTCTCCTTAGCGGAAGGAAGTTTAGCGAGAGGAATGAAATGTGCCGCCTTAGAGAACCTATCGACAACCGTAAGAATCACAGTCTTCCCCGCAGACAAAGGCAGACCGGTAATGAAGTCTAGGGCGATGTGAGACCATGGTCGAGAAGGAATGGGGAGCGGTCTGAGACGACCGGCAGGAGGAGAGTTACCTGACTTAGTCTGCGCGCAGTCCGAACAAGCAGCCACGAAACGGCGCGTGTCACGCTCCTGAGTCGGCCACCAAAAGCGCTGGCGAATAGAAGCAAGAGTGCCTCGAACACCGGGATGACCAGCTAACTTGGCAGAGTGAGCCCACTGAAGAACAGCCAGACGAGTGGAAACAGGAACGAAAAGAAGGTTACTAGGACAAGCGCGCGGCGACGCAGTGTGCGTGAGTGCTTGCTTAACCTGTCTTTCAATTCCCCAGACTGTCAACCCGACAACACGCCCATAAGGAAGAATCCCCTCGGGATCAGTAGAAGCCACAGAAGAACTAAAAAGACGGGATAAGGCATCAGGCTTGGTGTTCTTGCTACCCGGACGGTAAGAAATCACAAACTCGAAACGAGCAAAAAATAACGCCCAACGAGCTTGACGAGCATTAAGTCGTTTGGCAGAACGGATGTACTCAAGGTTCTTATGGTCTGTCCAAACGACAAAAGGAACGGTCGCCCCCTCCAACCACTGTCGCCATTCGCCTAGGGCTAAGCGGATGGCGAGCAGTTCACGGTTACCCACATCATAGTTGCGTTCAGATGGCGACAGGCGATGAGAAAAATAAGCGCAAGGATGAACCTTATCGTCAGACTGGAAGCGCTGGGATAGAATGGCTCCCACGCCTACCTCTGAAAATCAGGATAAAAAAAATAACGCATCATTAACTAATGCCTGAGCTCAACCTCGACAATGAATTGTCTAGTGACGTCAGGAGTAACGAGGATAGGAACGGACGTAAAACGTTCTTTTAGAAGATCAAAAGCTCCCTGGGCGGAACCGGACCACTTAAAACACGTCTTGACAGAAGTAAGAGCTGTGAGAGGGGCAGCAACTTGACCGAAATTACGAATGAAACGCCGATAGAAATTAGCGAAACCTAGAAAGCGCTGCAACTGGACACGTGACCTTGGAACGGGCCAATCACTGACAGCTTGGACCTTAGCGGAATCCATCTGAATGCCTTCAGCGGAAATAACGGAACCGAGAAAAGTAACGGAGGAGACATGAAAAGAGCACTTCTCAGCCTTCACGTAGAGACAGTTCTCTAAAAGGCGCTGGAGAACACGTCGAACGTGCTGAACATGAATCTCGAGTGACGGTGAAAAAATCAGGATATCGTCAAGGTAGACAAAAACAAAGATGTTCAGCATGTCTCTCAGAACATCATTAACTAATGCCTGAAAAACAGCTGGCGCATTGGCGAGACCAAACGGCAGAACCCGGTACTCAAAATGCCCTAACGGAGTGTTAAACGCCGTTTTCCACTCGTCCCCCTCTCTGATGCGCACGAGATGGTAAGCGTTACGAAGGTCCAACTTAGTAAAGCACCTGGCTCCCTGCAGAATCTCGAAGGCTGATGACATAAGGGGAAGCGGATAACGATTCTTAACCGTTATGTCATTCAGCCCTCGATAATCCACGCAGGGGCGCAGAGTACCGTCCTTTTTCTTAACAAGAAAAACCCCGCCCCGGCCGGAGAGGAAGAAGGCACTATGGTACCGGCGTCAAGAGACACAGACAAATAATCCTCGAGAGCCTTACGTTCGGGAGCCGACAGAGAGTATAGTCTACCCCGAGGAGGAGTGGTCCCCGGAAGGAGATCAATACTACAATCATACGACCGGTGAGGAGGAAGGGAGTTGGCTCGGGACCGACTGAAGACCGTGCGCAGATCATGATATTCCTCCGGCACTCCTGTCAAAACACCAGGTTCCTCCTGAGAAGTGGGGACAGAAGAAATGGGAGGGATGGCAGACATTAAACACTTCACATGACAAGAAACATTCCAGGATAGGATAGAATTACTAGACCAATTAATAGAAGGATTATGACATACTAGCCAGGGATGACCCAAAACAACAGGTGTAAAAGGTGAACGAAAAATCAAAAAAGAAATAGTCTCACTGTGGTTACCAGATACTGTGAGGGTTAAAGGTAGTGTCTCAAATCTGATACTGGGAAGATGACTACCATCTAAGGCGAACATGGGCGTAGGCTTGTCTAACTGTCTGAAAGGAATGTCTTGTTTCCGAGCCCATGCTTCGTCCATGAAACAACCCTCAGCCCCAGAGTCTATCAAGGCACTGCATGTAGCACCCGAACCGGTCCAGCGTAGATGGACCGACATAGTAGTACAGGATCTAGATGGAGAGACCTGAGTAGTAGCGCTCACCAGTAGCCCTCCGCTTACTGATGAGCTCTGGCTTTTACTGGACATGAATTGACAAAATGTCCATCAAATCCGCAATAGAGGCACAGGCGGTTGGTGATCCTCCGTTCCCTCTCCTTAGTCGAGATGCGAATACCTCCCAGCTGCATGGGCTCAGTCTCTGAGCCAGAGGAGGGAGATGGTTGCGATGCGGAGCAGGGAAACACCGTTGACGCGAGCTCTCTTCCACGAGCTTGGTGACGAAGATCTACCCGTCGTTCTATGCGGATGGCGAGAGCAATCAAAGAGTCCACACTGGAAGGAACCTCCCGGGAGAGAATCTCATCTTTGACCACTGCGTGGAGTCCCTCCAGAAAACGAGCGAGCAGCGCCGGCTCGTTCCAGTCACTAGAGGCAGCAAGAGTGCGAAACTCTATAGAGTAATCCGTTATGGATCGATCACCTTGGCATAGGGAAGCCAGGGCCCTAGAAGCCTCCCTACCAAAAACTGAACGGTCAAAAACCCGAATCATCTCCTCTTTAAAGTTCTGGTAATTGTTTGAACAATCAGCCCTTGCCTCCCAGATAGCTGTGCCCCACTCTCGAGCCCGGCCAGTAAGGAGTGAAATGACGTAAGCAACCCGAGCTCTCTCTCTAGAGTATGTGTTGGGTTGGAGAGAGAACACAATATCACACTGGGTGAGAAAAGAGCGGCACTCCTTGGGCTGCCCGGAGTAGCAAGGTGGGTTATTAACCCTAGGTTCCGGAGGCTCGGCAGACCAGGAAGTAACAGGTGGCACGAGACGAAGACTCTGGAACTGTCCAGAGAGGTCGGAAACCTGAGCGGCCAGGTTCTCCATGGCATGACGAGCAGCAGACAATTCCTGCTCGTGTCTGCCGAGCATGGCTCCTTGGATCTCGACGGCAGTGTTACGAGCGTCTGTAGTCGCTGGGTCCATTCTTTGGTCGGATCCTTCTGTTGTGCAGGTGAATGAGGACCCAAAAGCGACTTGGCGAAAACAGAGTCTTTAATCCAGTTTAAGGAAATAGCAATACTCCTAGACAAATCGGAGCGGTAAATAAAGCATAAAAACAATTTCACTCGTAATCACGAGAACTGACTGGAGACTCGATAACAAACTGCAGGTTGCCTCGGGAAGGCACTTGACCGTAGCAGACTCAGACACCTGCTCACCACGCAGCATCTGAGGGAAACACGACACGACAGGGCGATACAAAGACACAGCACGGTGAACAATATACAAGGATCCGACAGGACAGAAACGGAAAACAAGGGGAGAAATAGGGACTCTAATCAGGGGAAAAGATAGGGAACAGGTGTGGGAAGACTAAATGATTGATTAGGGGAATAGGAACAGCTGGGAGCAGGAACGGAACGATAGAGAGAAGAGAGAGAGGAAGGGAGAGAGAAAAAGGGGAACGAACCTAAAAAGACCAGCAGGGGGAAAACGAACAGAAGGAAAAGCAAAATGACAAGACAATATAAGACAAAACATGACAGCAAATTACGGACTCCTCTTTAAATCTGCGTATTCCTTCAAAGCTCAGTTGTCCTGAGTCTGCACAACTCTCCCAGGACCTAGGATCAAGAGAGACGCTCAAGTGTTTTAGTACTATATCTCTTGACACAATGATGAAAATAATCATGGCCTCTAAACCTTCAAGCTGCATACTGGACCCTATTCCAACTAAACTACTGAAAGAGCTGCTTCCTGTGCTTGGCCCTCCTATGTTGAACATAATAAACGGCTCTCTATCTACCGGATGTGTACCAAACTTACTAAAAGTGGCAGTAATAAAGCCTATCTTGAAAAAGCCAAATCTTGACCCAGAAAATATAAAAAACAATCGGACTATATCGAATCTTCCATTCCTCTCAAAAATTTGAGAAAAGGCTGTTGCGCAGCAACTTACTGCCTTCCTGAAGACAAACAATGTATATGAAATGCTTCAGTCTGGTTTTAGACCCCATCATAGCACGGAGACGGCACTTGTGAAGGTGGTAAATTACATTTTAATGGCATCGGACCGAGGCTCTGCATCTGTCCTCGTGCTCCTAGACCTTAGTGCTGCTTTTGATACCATCGATCACCACATTCTTTTGGAGAGATTGGAAACCCAAATTGGTCTACACGGACAAGTTCTGGCCTGGTTTAGATCTTGTCTGTCGGAAAGATATCAGTTTGTCTCTGTGAATGGTTTGTCCTCTGACAAATCAACTGTAAATTTCGGTGTTCCTCAAGGTTTCCGTTTTAGGATCACTATTGTTTTCACTATATATTTTACCTATTGGGGACGTTATTCGAAAACATAATGTTAACTTTCACTGCTATGCGGATGACACACAGCTGTACATTTCAAAGAAACATGGCTGCAAACTTTCTACTTTTAAACTCGGACAAAACAGAGATGCTTGTTCTAGGTCCCAAGAAACAAAGAGATCTTCTGTTGAATCTGACAATTAATCTTAATGGTTGTACAGTCGTCTCAAATAAAACTGTGAAGGACCTCGGCGTTACTCTGGACCCTGATCTCTCTTTTGAAGAACATATCAAGACCATTTCAAGGACAGCTTTTTTTCCATCTACGTAACATTGGAAAAATCAGAAACTTTCTGTCCAAAAATTATGCAGAAAAATGAATCCATGCTTTTGTCACTTCTAGATTAGACTACTGCAATGCTCTACTTTCCGGCTACCCGGATAAAGCACTAAATAAACTTCAGTTGGTGCTAAATACGGCTGCTAGAATCATGACGAGAACCCCAAAATTTGATCATATTACTCCAGTGCTAGCCTCTCTACACTGGCTTCCTGTCAAAGCGAGGGCTGATTTCAAGGTTTTACTGCTAACCTACAAAGCATTATCTGGGCTTGCTCCTACCTATCTCTCTGATTTGGTCCTGCCGTACATACCTACACGTACTCTACGGTCACAAGACGCAGGCCTCCTAATTGTCCCTAGAATTTCCAAGCAAACAGCTGGAGGCAGGGCTTTCTCCTATAGAGCTCCATTTTTATGGAACGGTCTGCCTACCCATGTCAGAGACGCAAACTCGGTCTCAACCTTTAAGTCTTTACTGAAGACTCTTCTCTTCAGTGGGTCATATGATTGAGTGGGAAGGTGAACGGAAAGGCTCTGGAGCAACGAACCGCCCTTGCTGTCTCTGCCTGGCTGGTTCCCCTCTTTCCACTGGGATTCTCTGCCTCTAACCCTATTACAGGGGCTGAGTCACTGGCTTACTGGGGCTCTCTCATGCCGTCCCTGGAAGGGGTGCGTCACCTGAGTGGGTTGATTCACTGATGTGGTCATCCTGTCTGGGTTGGCATCCCCCTTGGGTTGTGCCATGGCGGAGATATTTGTGGGCTATACTCAAGCCTTGTCTCAGGATGGTAAGTTGGTGGTTGAAGATATCCCTCTAGTGGTGTGGGGGCTGTGCTTTGGCAAAGTGGGTGGGGTTATATCCTTCCTGTTTGGCCCTGTTCGGGGGTGTCCTCGGATGGGGCCACAGTGTCTCCTGATCCCTCCTGTCTCAGCCTCCAGTATTTATGCTGCAGTAGTTTATGTGTCGGGGGGCTAGGAGTTCTTCTCCTGTCCTATTTGGTGTCCTGTGTGAATCTAAGTGTGCATTCTCTAATTCTCTCCTTCTCTCTTTCTTTCTCTCTCTCGGAGGACCTGAGCCCTAGGACCATGCCCCAGGACTATCTGACATGATGACTCCTTGCTGTCCCCAGTCCACCTGGCCGTGCTGCTGCTCCAGTTTCAACCATTCTGCCTTATTATTATTCGACCATGCTGGTCATTTATGAACATTTTAACATCTTGGCCATGTTCTGTTATAATCTCCACCCGGCACAGCCAGAAGAGGACTAGCCACCCCACATATGCTCTCTCTAATTCTCTCTTTATTTCTCTCTCTCTGAGGACCTGAGCCCTAGGACCATGCCCCAGGACTACCTGACATGATGACTCCTTGCTGTCCCCAGTCCACCTGGCCGTGCTGCTGCTCCAGTTTCAACTGTTCCGCCTTATTATTATTCGACCATGCTGGTAATTTATGAACATTTGAACATCTTGGCCATGTTCTGTTATAATCTCCACCCGGCACAGCTAGAAGAGGACTGGCCACCCCACATAGCCTGGTTCCTCTCTAGCTTTCTTCCTAGGTTTTGGCCTTTCTATGGAGTTTTTCCTAGCCACCGTGCTTCTACACCTGCATTGCTTGCTGTTTGGGGTTTTAGGCTGGGTTTCTGTACAGCACTTTGAGATATCAGCTGATGTACGAAGGGCTATATAAATACATTTGATTTGATTTGAATATCTGTTTTTTTTTCAACTATTACTTGTGAATTTTTGAGGGCCTGTAAAATTCCCACTGTTCAGCAGGACACGTTTTGTTTGTGGGTTTTGACAAAGGCTACTGTTATTGTCATGTTCGATGGGGACGTTGCATGATTCGTGGCCTATCAATGCTTTACATTCAATCACCAAGATTATACTTTTTCTTTCAATTATATTTTTTAAATATATAATATCAGTCCCAAAGAATAGATAATTTTTTGTTGTTGTTGCTTTAGAGTCAATTATAAATGTGAAACGATGTCAATAACCGTAAGGTCGATTCAATTCAGGATCAGCTCATAAACCGCATGAGGGTTTATGAGGGTTAGTTTTAGGGATGCAGCACCGTATAGCTAGAGTGGCTGCTGCTCGTGCTCTCTCACGAGCTGCGCATCTGGACCAGTGATGTGTATAAAACCTGGATGACTCACAGGGGGCGATGTATTGAAGCCATCGCGCAGCCATCTTGGTACTCCTCCTTCGTAAAACATGTTTTTGTTTGTTGAAGCGATAGAAATGCATGTATTAATGTCTACATTCGTTTTAGACACGTGTATTCTATTACAGACACCTTAATGCACAATGTTGAATTATATTATGTGAGCTTAAGATAAACAAATATTTTGTTGTTGTTGTTGAGATTATTAATGTTACTGTCCCCATTACAAAAAAGTATACTTAAATACATGTTATTTTGTCCTTGAAACATTTAATTGAAATACTGTAGAATCCCATTAATTTCTATGGAAGACCGCGCCTACCGGGGCGGGCCAATATGGCCGACCGGTGGCTTCAAAGCCACACAATAGACAATACATAGCATCAGCAATCCAGGGTTTATATGCATAATTCATCTAGACGGACGGAGGTAGAGAAGAGGAGAGGATGAGAGAGAGCTGTCCGCACCATGTGAGATCTGACATTTGGATGAAATGAAGCGGCGAGTAAATTGCGAATGATAGCTTGATAGAGCCAGTAGGGCTATAGTTTCAACATGGTAACAACGTAGTATATGGGCTACATATGAATTTGACCATCGTGATACGAATATATTGCAGTTGAGGAGGATGGGCTCGCAACTGGTACAGACTCTGCGTCAGGGGGTTTGGGCATCATTGACAGGAGGTTGGTACCATGACCCGGACCAGAACACATTCAATAACTCCTGTCACCTCTATTTGTGGATGTTCCTTCTTATGTTGCCACTATCACTACATTTGGTGAGTATAAATTCAATCGAAGGCCCAGATCTTGTGTTGGCTTATAAGGTTTAGTGCGTCGCATCACTAAGCGCCCTTTTCATTGAAAAACACGGTTCTCTTGGAGCAACATTCCGTTCTAATCTTTTATTTACAGTGATATGTTTTATCCTCAGCACTGAAACATTTCCGCTTATTTATTAATTGTATTGGCAGAAAATGGAATGGTCGCATTTTTCTCTGCATGCCGTTGGCTAGTATGTAGCACAGTGATTGAACGCATGGCTGCCACAGTGATGAAAAAGCAGAAAAGTCCAGGCATTGTAACACTGACTGTAGGTAGCCTACACAGCGTTCACAAAGACCAACGGCGGCACACCTCACCTCTCCCTTTTGGATGTGATAGTATAGCCTACAGCACGCACTCACCTGCATTTGATCAATTTATTTTAGTGGCTAGTAGTCCTACGTCATTAATGATGCTGTTTGGGTTTGGTTTAATTTGGTCAAGATAGCCTATAAAAAATAAATTCCGGCACCAAATGTTGTGGTTGTGGTCTCTTTAATGTGTCACTTTATTTCCATCGTAATGGAATTGAATGTATTTTCATTTCAAGAATTCTATGCTATTTCTTGTACAGAATAGGCCTACTATGTTTCAGAATATGACCTATTGTCTGGTTAAATAAAGGGAGTTTCATTTAATATTAATTTAAGAAAAAACCCACAATGCTTGTTTCAGAGTTAATAACTTGATAAAAAAAGGTCAAACGACATACAGTATGAGCTACTCTGAAGACCAAAAGCCTTCTGATTATTTGTGCAGATGTTAAAGTGATGAAGGACTGTCATTCTTATGTAATGGTGTAATATTGTCCCACCACTAACCCATTTCAAGGAGATTAGTTTTGTCCTCTATTTCAAGTTCTTATTTTATTCTCTATACCACAGAATGTGATATTGTGTCACTTCATAAGGGCCTGAATTTCCATATGTTTGATTTCTCAGAAAATAGATATCGATATATGTTTTTATACAAATAATATAGAAATAGCTCTTGTCAATTAATTGTTTTTGGTTGATATATTACTTGACAATAAAATAGGCCGTAATTTTAAATAAGAATTTGTTCTTAATTGACTTGCCTAGTTAAATAAAGATAAAATAAAATACAAATTGAATACAATGTTATTGTGTGATTATTATTTTTTGGACTTGGTCCTCAGGGTTTGATGACAAGGAGCTAAACACAAAACGTATGACATCCCTTAGGCTGACAGTTCCTCTGAATTATAGATCAGAGCAAGTCACAAGCCCACAGTTTTACTGTTCATAATTTCATGTAGGCCTATAGCATACCTGTGTTTCAACATAATGAACACCATGGCTATTGCACATATTTGTTTCTATTGACAGGTTGGTTGTTTCCTCTGATGACTCACTCATCTCAGTATGTAGCTGAGGGGCCACATGACTACATTATATGGTCGGAGCATTGACTTTTCATTAAGATCATCCTCAGACAATAGTTTTTCTTTCAGTGTCACTCTTGGCTGTTTGAGCATAATATTGCAGCCCTAAATAGCTGCTTTGGTGTTGTGTTTCAGACTTAATTTGAGACTAGTTATCATATTATTGAGGAAAGGTTGGGATGCACTCTGTGATGAAGAAGATTGCCATTTTTTAATGGAATATTATTTTATTGTCAGGATATGTGTTTTGAGATATTGAGGGAGTTTGTGTGTTCTATCCTCAGGCTCTTCCGCCCACCACCATGGCACTTAGTATATACTGCACCTCAGTCACCATCTTCTTCATCACAATAAAGATGGTCAACTATCGCCTTCATGTGATGTTTGATAAAGGTGACGTTGTGCCCCCAAGCAGTCTCTCTGATGTCATCCAAGGTGCAGAGAATAAAAGCAACGCGTCAGATTCATGTCTTGCAGCTAAATTAAGGTGAGCCTGTTTATAAAAACAAAATGTATAATAAATATAATCCAAAGCATACAGTCCATTCGGAAAGTATTCAGACCCCTTGACCTTTTACACATTTTGTTACATTACAGCTTTGTTCCAAATTTGATTAAATTCTGTTTTCCACATCAATCTACACACGATACGCCATAATGTCGAAGTGAAAACAGGTTTTTAGAATTTTTTGCAAATATATTAAAAATTAAAAACAGAAATACCATATTTACATAAGAATTCAGACTCCTTGCAATGTGACACGAAATTGAGCTCAGGTGCATCCTGTTTCCATTGATCATCCTTGAGATGTTTCTACAACTTGATTGGATTCTACCTGTGGTAAATTCAATTGATTGGACATGATTTGGAAAGGCACACACCTGTCTACATAAGGTCCCACAGTTGACAATGAGTGTCGGAGCAAAAACCAAGCCATGAGGTCGAAGGAATTGTCTGTAGAGTTCCCGAGACAGGATTGTGTCGAGGCACAGATCTGGGGAAGGGGACCAAACATTTCTGCAGTATTGAAGGTCCACAAAAACACAGTGGCCTCCGTCATTCTTAAATGGAAGAAGTTTGGAACCACCAAGACACTTCCTAGAGCTGGCCGTCCAGCCAAACTGCAATCGGGGAGAAGGTCCTTGGTTAGGGATGTTACCAAGAACCCGATGGTCACTGACTAAGCTCCAGAGTTCCTCTGTGGAGATGAGTGAACCTTCCAGAAGGACAACCCTCTCTGCAGCACTCCCCCAATCAGGCCTTTATGGTAGAGTGGCCTTACGGAAGCCACTCCTCAGTTTGCCAAAAGGCACCTAATGGACTCTCAGACCATGAGAAACAAAATTCTCTGGTCTGATGAAATCAAGATTGAACTCTTTGGCCTGAATACCAAGCGTCACGTCTGGAGGAAACCTGGCACCTTCCCAACGGTGAAGCATGGTGGTGGCAGCATCATCATGCTGTGGGGAAGGTTTTCAGCGGCAGGGACTGAGAGACTAGTCAGGATCAAGGGAAAGATGAACGGAGCAAAGAGAGATCCTTGATGAAAACTTGCTCCAGAGTGCTCAGGACCTCAGACTGAGGTGAAAGTTCACCTTCCAACAGGACAACAACCCTAAGCACACAGCCAAGACAACGCAGGAGTAGTTTCGGGACAAGTCTCTGAATGTCCTTGAGTGGCCCAGCAAGAGCTTGGACTTGAACCTTATCGAACATCTCTGGAGAGACTTGAAATTAGCTGTGCAGCGATGCTCCCCATCCAACCTGACAGAGCTTGAGAGGATCTGTAGAGAAGAATGGGAGAAACTCCCCAAATACTGGTGTGCCAAGCTTGTAGTGTCATACCCAAGATGACTCGAGTCTGTAATCGCTGCCGAAGGTGCTTCAACAAAGTACTGAGTAAAGGGTCTGAATACTTAAATGTGATATTTCAGTTGTTTTTTGAAATAAACAGTTACAAAAAACAAGTTTTTGCTTTGTAGATTGATGGGGGAAAAACAATTCAATACATTTTAGAATAAGACTGTAACGTAACAAAATGTGGAAAAATTCAAGGGGTCTGAGTACTTTCCAAATGCACAATAGAATGTCTCTTATGGGTAGTGCTTTTGTCTTGAAAAACATGATGTCATCCTTTGATAAATGAACTACCACAGATGGCCACATACTCTACATCTTTCCAAATAGGAAAAGCAGCACGGTTCCTGACAGTGTTGCCATGACAATGTTGACGAGAAACAGGCCGAGTCCAGTTATCCAGGTTACAGTGAAACAGACAGAAACGGACCCTGGGTTGATTGGTGTGGTTAGTGTACCATTATAACTACCCTCGAGCTCCATTCTACAACTATATTATATTATGGAATAGACATTTTTGAGTTAAAGCTAAGATGTGAATGAGCACTGTCCCCCCCCCCCCCTGTTTCTCTATTCATCATCATCATCATCCATATTTCTTGCCCTTACAGGAGTGCCCAAAATCATCAGAAGACTTAAAGAATACTGAAGGTACTGTTCTCTCCAATAATTTTAACACTGTTCTGATTCCCCCTATAGTGGGAAATGGGTTTTCTATTTACAAATCTCACTGTGAGAATAACATGCTCTTCCTGGAATGCATTGTGTGGATGTAGTGATAAAATGATAATACTACTCATTATGCTAGCCCAGCCCATTATTGCTTCAAATATGCTCAGATAAGCATGTTGTCAGCTTCCAATAAATATTCTCACATAATGTTGGTTTTGCAAAGTGTTGCTGAGAAGATCTATATTCTTTACTGTTAGTTAAGATCAGTCTTTACAATTTCTGCTATGTTTTTACTTCTTCTTTCATTTATGAGCCATTCTAAATTCCGGTCAATATGCTCTTTGTAACATTAATGTATCTGTTGCAGCCCAGAGTGACAGTATCCCCAAGGAGAAACAACCCAGAGTGAGCCTACAGCCTGAGCAAGAGCTCTCCCCAGAGGACCTGTCTAGCCCCAACCCTGACCAGGCTGCCCCTCTCCTGCTGGGGGAGCAGAAGCATGTGGCTGATAGGGAGATTGCTGATGAGGGACTGACCTCTTCCAAGGGGAGTGATGAAGAAAGCACAGACGAGACAAAGCAGGAGAAACAGCTCCAACAGGACCCCAACAACAACTCTCTAGAGGTCATTCAGGAGCGTGATGACGCCCTCCCACCTCCTCCTCAGAATGACCAGCCAGAGGAGACATACTGCTCAGATGAGATCGCTGTTGTCTTTGTGGACAACTCTGGCCCATCAGCCCGCCTGGATGAGAACGACATGGTCAAGATCATCATCACCATGAGCTGTGATGCCCAGACGGCTGCGGAGCTGGAGGAGTCAGTCAAACAGAGCATCCTGGAGTCTGCCCAGGCACAGATGGGCATCGACCCCCATGGAGGGGCGGCTGGCGACTGCCTCATCAAAATCCCTGTTATCACCTTTGACTCACCTGAGGATGATGAACGGAGTGGTGCAGAGAATGAAGGGGAACCCTTATCTGAGGCTGACTCTGCTGAGCTGCAGACCCCAAGCCCAGACGGCCAGATCACCAAAGAGTTGATGAGCGCTGACTCTGCCGCTCTGGACTGCCGGGACTTAGAGTACAACGAGGCAGACCTGGAACACCCCAGCCCCCAGTTGACCACAGCCGACAACAGCTCCTCTGGCATCGATGTCCACTCCCACCCTGACGAGAACGACCCTCCGGACCTCAATGTGGATGCAGATGGCTTCCTGCGAATCCCGTCTATGTTCAGGAAGTACGGCCCAGGGGGCAGGACACACGTGCGAGGCCTGAGCATGGACAGCGGGAAGGATGCAGTCCTCATTGCTGACAGATCACAGAATAAACAGACCACCATGACCTCATCCAAGTCAGACCTGGAGGCCAAGGAGGGCCAGATCCCCAACGAGTCCAACTTTGTGGAGTTTGTGTCGCTGCTGGAGTCCATTAACAGCACCAGGGGAGCCAGTGGCATTGAAAACCCACCAGAGGAGGTGACAAATGAGGAGGACAGAGCCATGGAGGAAGGTGAGTCCAGGCATATGTAGGTTGTCAGATAATAATGATATACATGTAGACAGTTAAGACTTTAGGGGAGAAGTTATTGTCTCTGTTGTGCAAATAGCTGTGTTTTACTCATTCTTTATTGGTAAAATTGAAAACGAGTGTTGCTTTTGCAGAGGATGTCACTGCAAAAATTGAGGATAACACAGAGACAGAGAGCCAGCAGGAGCGGCCAAACCCTCCCAATACTCTGGCCACAACAGACACCCTCCACACCATCCCCGAAACACGGATCCCCATTGTGTCTCCAGACAGGTAAACCTTTTCAAATGTCTCTTGGATATAAAAGGTCATCATCACAATTTACTTTATTTTGTTATTTGATCTGATCTTTATTGTAAATGAATGCATTTTTTTATATAATCGTTGTATAGTTTGTCCTCTACTCTCAGTCCCCAGACAGACCGGGATAAAGACCCAGACTACGACTCCCTGCCCTCCCAAACATCTCAGTCAGAGAGCTCGATGCTCCAGGTCATATGCAGACCAGAAGCCACCAACAAGGAGGACGCCTATACTTTTCATACAGTCCACAGTAAGTGCAAAATATTATTGTGTGGCATCAATTCACTGAAGTCTACAAACTGGTTACAAACCCTGGATAATGTCGTAGTGAACTGACCCTTCGATAATCTCCGCCCTAGAATTTTGGCCAACCAATCGCAGCACTTCAATGGATATCAACTGTCGATACATCGGACAAGCATCTGTTTAAATCGCTTGAAAACTGAGCGTTTTCTCCAAGAAATAAATGTTTAAATGGCTAAATAATTGAATAGTATCTTGCTACTGTGATTCTTGAAATGCAAAGCTTGTTGTAGTATTTTTTTAAATGTGAAATTATACTTTTGTTTAGTTCAGCTGGTTAGCTAGCTCTATGTCACATTGAAAAGCCACCAAAAGCTGCTAACACTAGCTAGCCACTTAATATAACCTGTTTTTCTCAAAATGTATATTAGCTAGCTAACTCCCGTCTGCTGTCAACATCAGGATATGATTTGAGAGCACTAGTTAGCTCCAAAAGTGGTTATAGCTTTGACTGCTTGCTGACAGTGAATTCAGAGCCAGTCAGTGGCAAGCTACACTACAAACTTAATTTTACCAGGTTCCCTTGAAGCAATTATAATGACAGTCCACCACAACATACCCAAGAGTTTCCTGATGAGCAAGAGGTAGTCTGTATTTAATTTAATTGTCTATTAGAAACACAGTTTTAGAATACTGTGAGCACATTTCGGGCAGTGGTTCAATGGGAAATTGGGCTTCCCGGGAAAATGTTGGCAGAGGTTGCAACAGTAACCAAGGGTTAATTGTCTGTGCTATTGCCCAACTATTGTATAACATACTGTATGTATATCACTTACGTCATATCAGGTAGGTGTTTTAATTGTGAGGTTCTGTCTGCTCTCTATTCCAGGAGACAGACCTCGTAAACTGTATGCTGAGAGAGCCCTAAACCTACCCCTCGGAGCTGAACTTATCACAGGCAACATGTGGTACTATATAACCTCAATTATTTAATATGTAATATTTGTATGACGTTTTTGTTGTGTTCTTTTTACATTTGACAATGTTTAATTTGAGTTGTTTTTAAACGTCATGGGCTTTTACATGTGAACCTTGTCGTGTACCCAGTGATCTCCTGTCAACTTCCTCCAACTCGGAGTGCCAGGACGGGCTGGCGGGTGGACATACAGACTGCCCCTTCCAGCGCCGCATCATCCCTTCACACAGGCTTCGGCCTCGGAGAACTCACCCTGAAATCTTCCAGGTGACTACACCCTCCCCCCCAACTCAACCTCAACCCCTTTCCCCCATCTCTTTTCCCCCCCACCACCCATTCCTCCCCTCCTTCCCTCACCCAAATCTTCCAAGTCACTACACCCCGCCCCTCCACTCTTTCATCTCCTCTCTCCTCTCCCTTCCACTCCACCCATAAACCCCTATCCATCCCAGACAGTGTACGCAGGCAACCAAGGCCAAGCGGTGCTCCGACTCAGCACTGCAAATCAGAGTGCTGGCCATTAATCAAACTATAGTGACTCTGTGAGCAGAACAGAAACTGCCTGCCTGGCTCAGACATCACAAAGCACATCGTTCCTCTCAGCGCTAAATTCACAATGTATGGTTCATAATACTCACACACCACACACAAACACACACACACAGGAAATACACTTGGTGAAATGTACTGTTGATTATTACTTACAATGTAGCTGTATGAAATAACTGATCTAAACATTATTTGTGTCATGACAGCGTGTAGTCAGTTGTTATGAGTTGGAACTAACAGTCATGACGGTTTAAGACATCTATTATGTCAGTGTTATGTAACCCTTATGACTAAGGGTTCAATTAAAGTGATATTGAGATTTATTTTACACTACAACCTGAATTCCACCTCTGACAGGAAGAGGACTCGATTGATGAATCATCAGAGACCTCCACACAGGAAAAGCCTTCTCGTAAGCTGTACTACAAGCTCAAGCTTTTTCCTGGGAAGTGGGTAAACATCTTGTATGACCGGCTCGCCTTATTGGCGCTATTGGACAGGTAAGAGAAAAAGCTCCCATTCTATCTTTCCTTTTCCATTTCTCAGCGATTGATCAACTAGTTAACAGAGACTCGACTTTGACCTTTGCTCTCTCTCCTCAGGAACCAGGATGTGGTGGAGAACATAGCAGTTGTGTTCCTGGCCTTCCTGGTGGCCTTCCTGGGATTCATCCTGCTCAACCATGGCTGCTTCAAAGATATCTGGGTTTTCCAGTTCTGCGTGGTCATAGCTAGCTGCCAGTACTCATTGTTAAAGGTAAGGAACATATCTATTTTGTAACAAAGGATAAGGCTTAATCAACCTTACAACCGTTGCTGATTTGTGTTGACATAATTCAGATCAGTGATAGGATACCAGATCTGTGATAATACTGTGCCACTTTCAATGCTCCACCACATACTCCACTGTAACAATGGAATTAAGCTTTAGCTAAGTACTTTTTATCAGACACATTGCTGATGGAAACACATTTCTCTGTCAGTCATTGACTGTAATATCAGTTAATCACGTTAATAACACTTTGAACAAATTGTTTGTATTACAGAGTGTCCAACCTGATGCAGCCTCGCCGACACATGTGAGTCTGTATGGAACATATTCTAAAGGCATACTGTGAAGATACAAGTAACTGCCAAAATAATGGAAACACTTGATTAAATGAGGGATACAAAGTATATTGAAAGCAGTTGCTTCCACACAGGTGTGGTTCCTGAGTGAATTAAGCAATTAACATCCCTTCATGCTTACGGCCATGTAGAAAAATGCTGGGCAGGCCATTATTTTAGCTACTGTGGCTATGCCCCCATAGGATGACAATGCCCCCATCCACAGGACACGAGTGGCCACTGAATGGTTTGATGAGCATGAAAACGATGTAAGCCATATGCCATGGCTGGCTCAGTCACCAGATCTCAACCCAATTGAACACTTATGGGAGATTCTGGAGCGGTGCCTGAGACTGTTTTTTCCACCACCATCAACAAAACATACAATTATGGAATTTCTTGCTGAAGAATGTTGTCGCATCCGTCCAATAGAATTCGAGATTCATTGAAGCTGTTCTGTTGGCCAAACGCTCTATTGAGACACTTTATGTTGGCGTTTCCTTTATTTAGGCAATTACCTTTATATTTTCACTGGTTGTTTAGTATTTTACATTTTTTCAAACTAGATTGTTCAAGGCTTTCTCTGCTTCATTTCACTCCCCTCTTGATGTTTTCCAGGGACATAATCAGATTGTTGCCTACAGCCGGGCTGCTTATTTCTGTATTTTCTGTGGCCTTATTTGGATTCTGGAACAGATGTTAAGAAGGAAGGACCTGCCTGTGTCCACTGTATATGGCATCACCATAGTATTAGCAGATGCTCTCAAATTCCTGAGAGACATTTTAGTGGGTAAGTCACATACCATAAATCATTATTTTTTTACCTTTTTTCAGTCATCTCCATGAAACAATTTTAGATTATGTTTTATTTTGACATTCTAAAAAACGTATAGTTCTAAAGTCCTGTCTGTTCTATATTCGACAGGCATCACTTACTGCTTTCCTATCACATTTCTCGTTGGCCTGTTCCCACAAATCAACACCTTTATGATTTACCTGCTTGAACAAATAGACATTCATTTCTTTGGTGGAACAGGTGAGTAGCACTCTCTTTTCTGTTTCGCTTGACCTTCATAATTATGAACTGAATGCATACTGTACCACCATAAACTTAGCCCTTAACCTGATTCCTGTGTTTCCACTTCCTTTGTCAGCTGCAACTGGACTCCACTCAGCAGTGTACAGCATATTCCGTAGTCTGACAGCATTATCTTTGCTGTACGGTTTCTGTTTTGGAGCTCTGAAGGTAGGAATGAATTCATTATTGAGTAAAGATGTGTGTATGATTACATGAAGGATATGTTTTGCACTGCGACGGAACAGTTGCTGCAGAGGCAGTTTAGTCGAGCATGAAATGGTACAATAATCAATATTTCTATTCTGTTCTAAAGGAGCCCTGGGATGAACAGCATACCCCAGCCTTGTTCTCTGGGTTCTGTGGATTGCTGGTGGTTCTCTCCTATCATCTGAGTGGGCAGAGCAGTGATCCGACTGTGCTGATGTAAGCCGCCTGCTTTTCTGCTCCTATTGTTATGCCTGCTAACATGCTGACTGTATGAGAGTTGTTAGTGCTAAGATATTCTCCTTTTTTGTGCACATACAGGTCTCTGATCAAGTCCAAACTGATGCCCACTCTTGTGGACAGTGAGGAAGAGGGTGAAGACTCAGAAGACATCAAGGATCCTCTTCCAGAGAAGCTCATGAATTCAGTGGTAAGTCAGAGACTTGCATTGTTTCCTCCACTTCCACTCAACTGCTGTCCTCTGTTTTTGTTTCAGGACAACATTTTGACTTTAACACATTATTATATTCCGCAATTGTGATATTGTATGATTTGCTTTTGCATTTGCAGAAGGAGATTCTTCTTTCAGATCTTGTGGTCTGCTCCATTGCCTACATTTTAACTTTTGCTATTACTTCAAGTACTGTCTTCCTGTCCCTAAAGGTGGGTTACCTATATCCAAACACCATCCCTAAATGATGTGTCATAAATGTTGTTTGTGTCATAAAGCAATGTTGTCTCATCAGTAAATAATTACTGTGGTGTCGTAAATAAAATGTTATCTGATCGGTTCAGTATTCAATCAACCCCATTTTCTCTCCATCTCTCCCTCTTTATCCCTTTCTCTCCATCTCCCTCTATCCCTTTCTCTCCCTCTATCCCTTTCTCTCCCTCTATCCCTTTCTCTCCCTCTATCCCTCTCTATCCCTTTCTCTCCCTCTCTATCCCCTTTTCTCCCCTTTTCTCTCTCCCTCCCGCTATATATATTTCTCTTTATTCCTCTATATATATATTTCTCTTTATTCCTCTATATATATATTTCTCTCTCTCTCTCCCTCCTTTTCTCTTCCTTTCTCTCCTTTTCTCTTCCTTTCTCTCCACAGCCCTTTGTGACCATAGTACTGTATGCGCTGGCAGGGACAGTGGGCTTTGTCACCCACTATCTCGTACCCCAGTTACGGAAGCACCACCCTTGGCTCTGGATCTCTCACCCAGTGCTAAAGAGCAATGAGTACTCCCAGTTTGAGCCCAGAGGTCAGTCCTGCCTGTATTGTTAAAAAAAAAAGAATTTGGGACACAATGCAGTTTTTCCAACTATAGGCCTTTCGCATCTCTGACTCTCTGGTACAAATTTGATGAAAGACTACATTTAATAGCCTATAGTTCTATACACGTGTGGGTTCAGTTAGTTGGGGAAGACCTATCTCCTGTGCTTTAATCTATACGGATTTGTCAAGTACTGCAAAAGTAAGAAACAGCTCTTGTGTGTGGTGATTAAAATTGATTTCATTTTCCAGATGATGCTCAGTTGATGTGGTTTGAGCGTCTGTACGTGGGCCTGCTGTGTTTTGAGAAATACGTGGTTTACCCAGCCATCATTCTGAGTGCACTCACCAATGATGGATTCTCACTCAGTCACCGCAAGAAGCTAGGCATCCAGTAAGTACCTTTCTCCTAAAGATTTTAATAACAAACACATACTCCCTCCTTTCCCTGAACCAAGACCCAGACCTGGGTCAAATGCAAAAGTATTTGAAAGTATTTGAAAGTATTTGATGTGCACTTGGTGTAATTTGGGGTTTGTACTTTTGGAACTATTCCAGTGGTTCCAAGCTAACTAAATCAAGCGCATGCCAAGTATTGGACTTATGTATTGCAGGTTGACGTTTATTGTCATGAGTCTTGCTTGCCCTGGAAGCAGAACTGATCGGTTTCCACTAGATAGGCCAACTGCAAAGTCAAAATTGTCGATATCATAAAAATTAATGAAAACAAAAATGTGCTTTTTGGTCTTAATTTAAGGTTAGGGTTAGACATTAGGGTTAGCAGTGTGATTCAGGTTAGGGCTAAGTTTAAAATCAGATTTTATGACTTTGTGGTTGTGCTAGCTAGTGACCAATCTGCAGAGCTGCCTTCAGTACATGAGTCATCTCAATAAATGCTAACCTGTGTATGTATGTATTTGACCCAGGTCTTCTAAGAACCATTTTCAGTCTGTATAACATTCAGTTTGGAATGTAAAGTTAATCTCTTTGCAGGTAGACATTATGAAATACTTTAAACTTGCCTCTGTCTCGCTAATTACCTTAAAATGTCAACATAAATCTCAATGTACAGGTAACTGCCAAAATAACGGAAACACGTGAGTAAATGAGCATTACAAAGTATATTAAAATTAGGTGCTTCCACACAGGTGTTGTTAAAATCTGGTGATTTAGACAGCCACAGCATATGGTTTCAATCGTTTTCATGCTCATCAAACCATTCAGTGACCACTCGTGCCCTGTGGATGCAGGCATTGTCCTCCTATGGTGGCATAACCACAGTAGCCAAAATAATACCTGTGGAAAGAAGTGGAGGACGCTCAACCAACCGACGTCAGTCAAGGTGCAACCAACATTTTTTTTAATCATAGAAAAGGAAAAGGTGCAACACTCGCTCACCATTAAACATTATTTGTTTTATTTAAGCAAGGTTAAAAGATTCATGTTTCGGCCTTCATCAGAATAATCCTGATGATTATTCAGATGAAGGCTAAAACGTTAATCTTTTAACCTTGCTTAAATAAAACATAAAAATGTAATGGTGAGCGAGTGTTGCGCCTTTTCCTTTTGATTTCTAAAATAATGGCCCGCCTAGCATTTTATACATCATGGGATATTAATTGCTTAATTAACTCATTGCTTAATTAACCCAATTGAACACTTATAGGAGATTCTGGAGCGGCGCCTGAGACAGCATTTTCCAGCACCATCAACAAAAAAGCTGGTTATGGTATTTCTCATGGAAGAATGGTGGCGTATCCCTGCAATATAGTTCCAGACACTTGTAGAATCTATGCCGAAGTGCATTGAAGTTGTTCTGGTGGCCCAACACTATTCAGACACTTTATGATGATGTTTCCTTTATTTTGGCAGTTACATGTAGCAGCTGGGGAAAACTTATCCAGAAACACACAGTTCTTCATAGGTTTATAAAGTCTCCACCACTCCCTTCTGTGCATCTTGGAGGTGGAACAAAACCCTTAGCACCTTAATCAATCACATAAATATCACTTTCAACCCAGTCTGAATGATGTACATGTACTAACAAGTAGACAGTCAGTCACTTTGATGTCATCATCTGAACCTGGTCATCATGACAACAGTCACTTTGCATGTCAATTACCTTGCTAGGGAAGAAAGTGTGATGTATACACAATATTCGCTAGTATTGGTGCATTTGTCTCCCCTGCTCCTCTCCCACTCAATGTTACCCCTCTGCTTTGCTCCGCTGTGTCACGCCTGTACACCTGAGTCGCTCAGGTCTCTGTGTCTCGCTCCAGCTGTGATGTCTTGTTGATGACAGTTGCTGGGATGAAGCTCCTCCGCGCCTCCTTTTGCAATCCCAGCTTCCAGTTCGTCACTCTCATCTTCACTATCGTCTTCTTCGAGTTCGACTGCAGCAGGGCCTCAGAGACCTTTCTGCTGGACTTCTTTATCATGTCCATTGTCTTCCACAAGGTCAGTCTGCGACGTGACCGGAGACTGGTACACACACTCCCAATGACAGACGTCTCACTACAATAAGATAGGAAAGGAATACAACTCACTATGACTGCGGTCCCCAAACTCCCTACAGTTGATTAACAAACATAGTTTTCTTCGGGGTCTATATGAAGCAGCAAACACCTGCCAGCTGCTCTGTATGTAGAGTGGCCTTCCTACTTTTGATTATATTGGATTTATTTTTAGAATCTGGTCTAAAAATAACTGGCTTTGCTGTCTGTCAGTGACTCACAGCAGGTCTTTGTTCCTCGACAGCTCAGTGATCTGCTTCACAAGCTCCACTTCATCATGGTCTATATCGCACCGTGGCAGATTGCATGGGGCAGCGCCTTCCACGCATTCGCTCAGCCCTTCGCTGTGCCTCGTATCCTTTGGTTTTCACATGTGTAGGAACTACACAAGCTGCCGCATATGTTTTGACGTTGCTCTGACTGAAACTGTAATGTAACTGCGAATTTGACAGAAGATATGTGAGTATGGTAAACCTGTTGTCTCCATTTTAATTGATACCTGGTGGATTTTCCGTTATTGTGGTGGTTCTCCTTCATGATGCAGCTCAGATTCAGCCATGTTGCTGCTGCAAACGTTTGTGACGACTCTGTTCTACACCCCTCTCAGCCCCTTCCTGGGCAGTGCCATCTTCGTCACCTCCTACCCACGGCCCGTCAAGTTCTGGGAGAGGAACTACAAGTAATGGCTTTTCACCGACCGCAGCATGAGATAAAGCACCATGAAATATGCATGCACCCCTTAAAGCACCACGGTGTGTCGGCCGCACCCCAGGGCATTCAGCCTTAGAGATGGGACATGGGAAAGTCCATTATGAATAAAGAAGGGGACAAGGGACGTCCAACTCAATTTGAGTCTATGATCAAGCCATTGAGTTAGATCACTGTCAATAATTTTTCATCTGGTGAAAGTTCATTGTTAGTCACTCACCTCTTTTTCATCTGTTTGTATTAATGTGCTCGGAAAATATGCAAGTGGTGAATTATATGGCCTCCTAGAGCCCCTGTTGACATCCATATAGGGACATTTCTTTCTCAGAGATGATGTCATGCACTCAGCTGACTGAGCCAGGTTTTAGTGCTATCCTGGATCCTTGGGATCCTTTTACCCTAAACCTTAACCACTACACTTACTCTAACCTTAACCCTTACTTTAACCATTTAAAATTTAAACTTCAAGGGGGTAGGGACGTCCCAAGGATTCTGGATAGCAAGGACCCTGAGAGAAGTGCTCTAGTCTAGGGGTATACAAGCAGAGTATAGAGACCACTAAAGAGGATGGATAAAAGAAGTCTTACTCAGGACGTTTACCACTGAAAAGAATGGTCACAGTTCCGGTCTGCTTAAGGGATGTCTCTCCCATTGCGATAGCAACTGGGTCTGGTCTGCTTAGTTCATTGACTGTATATGAACCAGAAAAAAGGATCGGGTGAGATGTCTCGCTTCCTTTTCCGTCTCTAACATTACTCCAGTCACTGAGTTATTGATGAGGATATATGTAATTCATTTAACACACAGAAAAGGTCCTAAAAATAAACCAGAATTAGACCATGTTTAGCTTATTTCAATGAATGTACTGTCTCCCTAATCTATGGCTTTGTACCATTTTGCAGCACCAAACGCATTGACAACTCTAATAGCAGACTGGTATCTCAGGTTGATAAAGAGACAGGTAACCTATTGAGTATATTGAATGAATATCAACATGTTTTTTCCCCTAATTAACGTTAAAATAATAATCTGAATTAGAACTTCTCAACTCTACAAGGATCTTCTCATGGTTAATACGTTGGTTTGTTGGTCATGTCAATCAGTGTATTTTACATAAGCCTTTATTCCCCCAGGATGCGACGACAACAACCTGAACTCCATCTTCTATGAGTATCTGACGCGCTCTCTGCAGCACTCTCTGTGTGGTGACCTGATGCTGGGCCGCTGGGGAAACTACAGCTCTGGAGACTGCTTCATCCTGGCCTCTGACTACCTCAACGCCTTTGTTCACCTCATCGAGATCGGCAATGGCCTGGTCACCTTCCAGCTCCGAGGCCTGGAGTTCAGAGGTCAGATACTGACTAATATACAGCAACACAGTGAGGAGCACTATACCACACCCAGAACTATATACACATAGATACTCTGTTTCTCTGATCACACTCTACTGATATGGGAAATATCTTGACTGTGTTGAATGTTACATGTTTGATATGGAGGTTCATTTAATTCTGAAGTTATTCAAATTTGATCTGAAATTGTTTTCTAATAATCCTAAACCTTATATCTCGACCACAGATTTAAAATCACCATGAACATGATGGTCTGTGCTCCTTCTCTTCCTCCCCAGGTACATACTGCCAGCAGAGGGAGGTAGAGGCCATCACTGAGGGGGTGGAGGAGGATGATGCCTGTTGCTGCTGTGAGCCGGGCCACCTGCCCCACGTTCTGTCCTGCAACGCGGCCTTTAACCTGCGATGGCTGGCCTGGGAGGTCACCACCACCAAGTACCTGCTGGAGGGCTACAGCATCAGCGAGAACAATGCTGCCACCATGCTGCAGGTGTACGACCTGCGCAAACTGCTCATCACCTACTATCTGAAGGTTGTAGACCTTTTTACGTCTTATGGAAATGTAACAGACAATAACGGTATTTGAAAATAACCTATGATCTAAGCAGTATTTTAAACAGGGTTGTTTGAGCCCTGAATGTTGATTGGCTGAAAGCCGTAGTATGGGGCGGCAGCGTAGCCTAGTGGTTAGAGCTAGTAACCGGAAGGTTGCGAGTTCAAACCCCCGAGCTGACAAGGTACAAATCTGTCGTTCTGCCCCTGAACAGACAGTTAACCCACTGTTCCCAGGCTGTCATTGAAAATAAGAATATGTTCTTAACTGACTTGCCTGGTTAAATAAAGGTAAAATTAAATTAAAAAATGTCACAACGTATGACACAAATGACTTGTTTACAGTTCTAATTAGGTTGGTAACCAGTTTATAATAGCAATAAGGCACCTCAGGGGTTTGTGGTATATCGCCAATATACCACGGCTAATGGCCTGTGTTGCGTCGTGGATATGAACAGCCCTTAGCTGTGGGTTATTGACTATATGCCACTCCCCCTCAGGCCTTATTGCTCAATTATATTATATATATATTTTTTTTACTTTCAGCATCTTTGTAATTCATTACCGGTTTTATTTCATAAGCAGTTAAATACATTTCATCACATAGTAAGTCTGAGCTTGGTCTTATGCAGGCAAAAGGGAGTAGACCATAAAATCATCAATCTTCTGTTATTATTCCCTCTTGTTTCACCTCTAGAGCATAATCTACTACCTGATCCACTCCCTGAAGCTACAGACGTGGATCAAGGATTCCTCTATCACGGAGGCTCTGGTGTCCTACACCAAGTGGCACCACATAGAGAGAGACCCGGCCGTGTTCAGCGTTAAGATAGACGAGGACTACGTCCACTGCCTTCAGGGCGTCACCAGGGCCAGCTTCTGCAACGTCTATCTGGAGTGGATCCAGTACTGTGCCAACAAAGTGGAGGAGGTAAGTAGAGATGTGAGATTGCAATGAACAGTACAATCATGCATGTAGTCAGGAAAAACTCCAGGCCATAGTCTAGATCATTTTTCCTGATCAGGTCATGTGGTCAAGAAAAACTTCAGGGCCTTATCATGACATGCAGTATGACCCCATGTTGTACAGTTTGGTTTCCTTGCTGCTGGTCATTTCAGTGGATGTGAACAATGAGAACCTTTGACCTTTGTGCTTTGCCAGCCTGTGGACTGTGACGAGGACTCCCCTCTGGTCACTCTGTGCTATGCCTTGTCTGTGCTGGGCAGGAGATCCTTGGGGACTGCATCTCACAACATGTCCAACAGGTAAACCTTCCATAACTGTCAAATATTCATTCCTTTCATGTTAAATATGGGATTTATTACCCTCCAGGCATAAACACATCAATCTACACTAAGCTGTAGTTCCATTGAGATTCCAAAAGGGGGCAGCTATGGCTCTCGTGTGGTCAGGTGCCACAAAGAGGGACCTCGGTAAATTACAATTGGCTCAGAACAGGGCAGCACGGCTGGCGCTTAAATGTACACGGAGAGCTAACATTAAAGTGGAGAAGAGATTGACTTCATCGCTACTTGTTTTTGTAAGAAGTATTGACATGCTGAATGCACCGAGATGTCTGTTTAAACTACTAGCACCCAGCTCGGACACCCATGCATACCCCACAAGACATGCCACCAGAGGTCTCTTCACAGTCCCCAAGTCCAGAACAGACTATGGGAGGTGCACAGTACTACATAGAGCCATGACTACATGGAACTAGTATATTCCACATCAGGTAAATGATGCAAGTAATAGAATCAGATTTAAAAAACAGATAAAAATACACGTTATGGAACAGCGGGGACTGTGAAGAGATACACACACACACACACACACACACACACACAGGTACATACGCACACACACGCACCCTACACATGTACATTGTAATGTTGTCTGGGGGTTTTATACATTTTGTGTTGTAGATATGTAGTGGTGTATTAATGTTATATGATGTTGTTATGCAGGTGAATGAGGACCCAAAAGCGACTTGGCGAAAACAGAGTTTTTAATCCAGTAAAGTTACTTTACAAACAAAAGGCATAATACTACTCGTAATGACGAGAACAGACTGGAGACTTGATCAAGAACTGCAGGTTGCCTCGGGAAGGCACTTGAACGTAGCAGACTCAGACACCTGCTCACCACGCAGCATCTGAGGGAAACACGACACGACAGGGCAATACATAGACACAGCACGGTGAATAATAGACAAGGATCCGACAGGACAGGAACGGAAAACAAGGGAAGAAATAGGGACTCTAATCAGGGGAAAAGATAAGGAACAGGTGTGGGAAGACTAAATGATGATTAGGGGAATAGGAACAGCTGGGAGCAGGAACGGAACGATAGAGAGAGGAGAGAGAGGGAGGGGGAGAGAGAGGGATAGAAAAAGGGAACGAACCTAATAAGACCAGCAGGGGAAACGAACAGAAGGGAAAGCATAATGACAAGACAATCTAAGACAAAACATGACAGTACCCCCCACTCACCGAGCGCCTCCTGGCGCACTCGAGGAGGAATCCTGGCGGCAACGGAGGAAATCATCAATAAGTGAACGGTCCAGCACGTCCCGAGACGGAACCCAACTCCTCTCCTCAGGACCGTAACCCTCCCAATCCACTAAGTATTGGTGACCCCGTCCCCGAGAACGCATGTCCATGATCTTACGTACCTTGTAAATAGGTGCGCTCTCGACAAGGACGGGAGGGGGAGGGAAGACGAACGGGGGTGCGAAGAAAGGGCTTGACACAGGAGACATGGAAGACAGGATGGACGCGACGAAGATGTCGCGGAAGAAGCAGTCGCACAGCGACAGGATTGACGACCTGGGAGACACGGAACGGACCAATGAACCGCGGAGTCAACTTACGAGAAGCTGTCGTAAGAGGAAGGTTGCGAGTGGAAAGCCACACTCTCTGGCCGCAACAATACCTTGGACTCTTAATCCTGCGTTTATTGGCGGCTCTCACAGTCTGTGCCCTGTAACGGCAAAGTGCAGACCTCACCCTCCTCCAGGTGCGCTCACAACGTTGGACAAACGCTTGAGCGGAGGGAACGCTGGACTCGGCAAGCTGGGATGAGAACAGAGGAGGCTGGTAACCCAGACTACTCTGAAACGGAGATAACCCAGTAGCAGACGAAGGAAGCGAGTTGTGAGCGTATTCTGCCCAGGGGAGCTGTTCTGCCCAAGACGCAGGGTTTCTGAAAGAAAGGCTGCGTAGTATGCGACCAATCGTCTGATTGGCCCTCTCTGCTTGACCGTTAGACTGGGGATGAAACCCGGAAGAGAGACTGACGGACGCACCAATCAAACGACAGAACTCCCTCCAAAACTGTGACGTGAATTGCGGGCCTCTGTCTGAAACGGTGTCTAACGGGAGGCCATGAATTCTGAACACATTCTCGATAATGATTTGTGCCGTCTCCTTAGCGGAAGGAAGTTTAGCGAGGGGAATGAAATGTGCCGCCTTAGAGAACCTATCGACAACCGTAAGAATCACAGTCTTCTCCGCAGACAAAGGCAGACCGGTAATGAAGTCTAGGGCGATGTGAGACCATGGTCGAGAAGGAATGGGGAGCGGTCTGAGACGACCGGCAGGAGGAGAGTTACCCGACTTAGTCTGCGCGCAGTCCGAACAAGCAGCCACGAAACGGCGCGTGTCACGCTCCTGAGTCGGCCACCAAAAGCGCTGGCGAATAGACGCAAGAGTGCCTCGAACACCGGGATGACCAGCTAACTTGGCAGAGTGAGCCCACTGAAGAACAGCCAGACGAGTGGAAACAGGAACGAAAAGGAGGTTACTAGGACAAGCGCGCGGCGACGCAGTGTGCGTGAGTGCTTGCTTAACCTGTCTTTCAATTCCCCAGACTGTCAACCCGACAACACGCCCATAAGGAAGAATCCCCTCGGGATCAGTAGAAGCCACAGAAGAACTAAACAGACGGGATAAGGCATCAGGCTTGGTGTTCTTGCTACCCGGACGGTAAGAAATCACAAACTCGAAACGAGCGAAAAACAACGCCCAACGAGCTTGACGGGCATTAAGTCGTTTGGCAGAACGGATGTACTCAAGGTTCTTATGGTCTGTCCAAACGACAAAAGGAACGGTCGCCCCCTCCAACCACTGTCGCCATTCGCCTAGGGCTAAGCGGATGGCGAGCAGTTCACGGTTACCCACATCATAGTTGCGCTCAGATGGCGACAGGCGATGAGAAAAATAAGCGCAAGGATGAACCTTATCGTCAGACTGGAAGCGCTGGGATAGAATGGCTCCCACGCCTACCTCTGAAGCGTCAACCTCGACAATGAATTGTCTAGTGACGTCAGGAGTAACGAGGATAGGAGCGGACGTAAAACGTTCTTTTAGAAGATCAAAAGCTCCCTGGGCGGAACCGGACCACTTAAAACACGTCTTGACAGAAGTAAGAGCTGTGAGAGGGGCAGCAACTTGACCGAAATTACGAATGAAACGCCGATAGAAATTAGCGAAACCTAAAAAGCGCTGCAACTCGACACGTGACCTTGGAACGGGCCAATCACTGACAGCTTGGACCTTAGCGGAATCCATCTGAATGCCTTCAGCGGAAATAACGGAACCGAGAAAAGTAACGGAGGAGACATGAAAAGAGCACTTCTCAGCCTTTACGTAGAGACAATTCTCTAAAAGGCGCTGTAGAACACGTCGAACGTGCTGAACATGAATCTCGAGTGACGGTGAAAAAATCAGGATATCGTCAAGATAGACAAAAACAAAGATGTTCAGCATGTCTCTCAGAACATCATTAACTAATGCCTGAAAAACAGCTGGCGCATTGGCGAGACCAAACGGCAGAACCCGGTACTCAAAATGCCCTAACGGAGTGTTAAACGCCGTTTTCCACTCGTCCCCCTCTCTGATGCGCACGAGATGGTAAGCGTTACGAAGGTCCAACTTAGTAAAGCACCTGGCTCCCTGCAGAATCTCGAAGGCTGATGACATAAGGGGAAGCGGATAACGATTCTTAACCGTTATGTCATTCAGCCCTCGATAATCCACGCAGGGGCGCAGAGTACCGTCCTTCTTCTTAACAAAAAGAACCCCGCCCCGGCCGGAGAGGAAGAAGGCACTATGGTACCGGCGTCAAGAGACACAGATAAATAATCCTCGAGAGCCTTACGTTCGGGAGCCGACAGAGAGTATAGTCTACCCCGAGGAGGAGTGGTCCCCGGAAGGAGATCAATACTACAATCATACGACCGGTGAGGAGGAAGGGAGTTGGCTCGGGACCGACTGAAGACCGTGCGCAGATCATGATATTCCTCCGGCACTCCTGTCAAATCGCCAGGTTCCTCCTGAGAAGTGGGGACAGAAGAAATGGGAGGGATGGCAGACATTAAACACTTCACATGACAAGAAACGTTCCAGGATAGGATAGAATTACTAGACCAATTAATAGAAGGATTATGACATACTAGCCAGGGATGACCCAAAACAACAGGTGTAAAAGGTGAACGAAAAATCAAAAAAGAAATAGTCTCACTGTGGTTACCAGATACTGTGAGAGTTAAAGGTAGTGTCTCAAATCTGATACTGGGAAGATGACTACCATCTAAGGCAAACATGGGCGTAGGCTTGTCTAACTGTCTGAAAGGAATGTCATGTTTCCGAGCCCATGCTTTGTCCATGAAACAACCCTCAGCCCCAGAGTCAATCAAGGCACTGCATGTAGCACCCGAACCAGTCCAGCGTAGATGGACCGACATAGTAGTACAGGATCTAGATGAAGAGACCTGAGTAGTAGCGCTCACCAGTAGCCCTCCGCTTACTGATGAGCTCTGGCCTTTACTGGACATGAATTGACAAAATGTCCATCAAATCCGCAATAGAGGCACAGGCGGTTGGTGATCCTCCGTTCCCTCTCCTTGGTCGAGATGCGAATACCTCCCAGCTGCATGGGCTCAGTCTCTGAGCCAGAGGAGGGAGATGGTTGCGATGCGGAGCAGGGAAACACCGTTGACGCGAGCTCTCTTCCACGAGCTTGGTGACGAAGATCTACCCGTCATTCTATGCGGATGGCGAGAGCAATCAAAGAGTCCACACTGGAAGGAACCTCCCGAGAGAGAATCTCATCTTTGACCACTGCGTGGAGTCCCTCCAGAAAACGAGCGAGCAGCGCCGGCTCGTTCCAGTCACTAGAGGCAGCAAGAGTGCGAAACTCTATAGAGTAATCCGTTATGGATCGATCACCTTGGCATAGGGAAGCCAGGGCCCTAGAAGCCTCCCTACCAAAAACTGAACGGTCAAAAACCCGAATCATCTCCTCTTTAAAGTTCTGGTAATTGTTAGAACAATCAGCCCTTGCCTCCCAGATAGCTGTGCCCCACTCTCGAGCCCGGCCAGTAAGGAGTGAAATGACGTAAGCAACCCGAGCTCTCTCGCTAGAGTATGTGTTGGGTTGGAGAGAGAACACAATATCACACTGGGTGAGAAAGGAGCGGCACTCCGTGGGCTGCCCGGAGTAGCAAGGTGGGTTATTAACCCTAGGTTCCGGAGGCTCGGCAGGCCAGGAAGTAACAGGTGGCACGAGACGAAGACTCTGGAACTGTCCAGAGAGGTCGGAAACCTGAGCGGCCAGGTTCTCCACGGCATGGCGAGCAGCAGACAATTCCTGCTCGTGTCTGCCGAGCATGGCTCCTTGGATCTCGACGACAGTGTTACGAGCATCTGTAGTCGCTGGGTCCATTCCTTGGTCGGATCCTTCTGTTATGCAGGTGAATGAGGACCCAAAAGCGACTTGGCGAAAACAGAGTTTTTAATCCAGTAAAGTTACTTTACAAACAAAAGGCATAATACTACTCGTAATGACGAGAACAGACTGGAGACTTGATCAAGAACTGCAGGTTGCCTCGGGAAGGCACTTGAACGTAGCAGACTCAGACACCTGCTCACCACGCAGCATCTGAGGGAAACACGACACGACGGCAATACATAGACACAGCACGGTGAATAATAGACAAGGATCCGACAGGACAGGAACGGAAAACAAGGGAAGAAATAGGGACTCTAATCAGGGGAAAAGATAAGGAACAGGTGTGGGAAGACTAAATGATGATTAGGGGAATAGGAACAGCTGGGAGCAGGAACGGAACGATAGAGAGAGGAGAGAGAGGGAGGGGGAGAGAGAGGGATAGAAAAAGGGAACGAACCTAATAAGACCAGCAGGGGGAAACGAACAGAAGGGAAAGCATAATGACAAGACAATCTAAGACAAAACATGACATGATGTACTGTTTTATATTTTGTTTTATGTGTGATGTAAGAGCCTTAATGTTTGGACCCCAGGAAGATAGAAACCGATACAGTTGAAGTCAGAAGTTTACATACACCTTTGTCAAATGCATATAAACTCAGTTTTTCAAAATTCTTGACATTTCATCCTTGTAAAAATTCCCTGTCTTAGGTCAGTTAGGATCACCACTTTATTTTAAGAATGTGAAATGTCAGAATAATAGAAGAATGATTTATTTCAGCTTTTATTTTTTTCATCAAATTCCCAGTGGGTCAGAAGTTAACATACACTCAATTAGTATTTGGTAGCATTGCCTTTAAATTGTTTACCTTGGGTCAAACGTTTTGGGTAACCTTCCACAATAAGTTGGGTGAATTTTGGCCCATTCCTCCTGACAGAGCTGATGTAACCGAGTCAGGTTTGTAGGCCGTCTTGCTCGCCCACGCTTTTTCAGTTCTGCCCACAAATTTTCTATAGGACTGAGGTCAGAGCTTTGTAATGGCCACTCCAAAACCTTGATATAGATAGTTTTGTACCTGTTTTCTCCAGCGTCTTCACAAGGTTCTTAGCTGTTCTTCTGGGATTGATTTGCACCAAAGTACGTTCATCTCTAGGAGACAGAACGCATCTCCTTCCTGAGTGGTCCCATGGTGCTTGCGTACTATTGTTTGTACAGATGAACTTGGTACCTTCAGGCATTTGGAAATTGCTACACGTACACCTCCAATTGACTCAAATGATGTCATGACATAATTTTCTGCAATTTTCCAAGCTGTTTAAAGGCAAAGTCAACTTAGCGTACGTAAACTTCTGACTCACTGGAATTGTGATACGGTGAATTATAAGTGAAATAATCTGTCTGTAAACAATTGTTGGAAAAATGACTTGTGTCATGCACAAAGTAGATGTCCTAACCAAAACTATAGTTTGTTAACCTGAAAATTGTAGAGTTGTTGAAAAATGAGTTTTAATGACTCCAACCTAAGTGAATGTAAACTTCCAACTTCAACTGTACAAATACACTGTAGTATCACAGTGGTACGCAAGTCTCTTTAAACTCTAACCCTCTGTTTGTTGTAATGTGTTTGCTGTAATGTGATTAAAAAAAGACAATGCTCCCTTTCTCTGTCTCTCTAACTCAGTTTGGAGTCCTTCTTGTATGGGTTCAACACTCTGTTCAAAGGAGACTTCCGTATCGCCACTAAAGATGAGTGGGTGTTCACGGATATGGATCTGCTGCAGAAAGTGGTGGCCCCAGGTGTGAGGATGAGTCTCAAGCTCCATCAGGTATTCACAATAGCCTATCTTGAAGACAATAACATTTGCTCTCTTGTTCCCTTATTGAAGTAGAATATGTAGGTGACTGTACATTTAACCTTAAACTCTTCCTGTGCATTCTCAGGGGACTGTACATGTATCTATTAACCATGGTATCTTGCTGTACAGTGCCTTCAGAAAGTATTCACATTTACTTTTTGAAAATGTTGAGTTAAACTGAATTTAAAATGGATTAAATGGCCTACACATAATACCCCATAATGTCAACATGGAATTATGTTTTTACAAATGTCTACAAATTCATTAAAAATGAAAAGCGTAAATGACTCTAGTCAAGTATTCAACTCCTTTGTTATGGCAAGCCTAAATATGTTCAGGAGTAAAAATGTGCTTAGCAAGTCACATAAGTTGCATGGATTGTGTGCACTAATAGTGTTGTAGCTCAGTTGGTAGAGCATGGCGCTTGTAACGCCAGAGTAGTGGGTTCGATCCCCGGGACCACCCATACGTAGAATGTATGCACACATGACTGTAAGTCGCTTTGGATAAAAGCGTCTGCTAAATGGCATATATTATATTATTACAATGCCATACAATGGTCTGTAAGGTCCCTCAGTTGAGCAGTGAATTTCAAACACAGATTCAACCACAAAGACCAAAGAGATTTTCCAATGCCTCGCAAAGAAGGGTACCTATTTGTAGATTATTAAAAAATAATAAAAATATATATATTCATATATCCCTTTGAACATGGTGAAGTTATTAATTACACTTTGGATGGTGAATCAATACACCCAGTCACTACAAAGATACAGGCGTCCTCCCTAACTCAGTTGCCAGAGAGGAAGGAAACCGCTCAGGGATTTCATGATGAATGAATTGAAATTTTTTACAGAGTTTAATGGCTGCGATAGGAGAACACTGAGTATTGATCAACAACATTGTAGTTACTCCACAATACTAACCCAAATGTAAAGAAGGAAGCCTGTACAGAATAAAAATATTCCAAAACATGCATCCTGTTTGTCCTAAATACAAACTGTTATGTTTTTGGCAAATCTAGTACAACATACAGTATTACTGAGTACCTTTTTTTCAAGCATAGTGTGGTTGCATCATGTTATGGGTATTCTGGTAATCGTTAAGGACTGGGGAGTTTTTCAGGATAAAAAAGACGGAATGGCGCTAAGCACCAAATCTACACTGGAGTTTCTTACCAAGAAGACAGTAAATGTTACTGAGTGGCAGAGTTAGTTTTTACTTAAATCTACTTGAAAATCTAAGACCTGAACATGGTTGTCTAGCAATGATCAACAACCAATATGACAAAGATAGAAGAATTTTGAAAATAATAATGGGCAAATGTTACACAATCCATGTGTGGAAAGCTCTTAGAGACTTACTCGCAGCTGTAATCACTGCCAAAGGTGATTCTAACATCTATTAAAATATATATATATTTAACCAGGCAAGTCAGATAAGAACAAATTCTTATTTACAATGACGGCCTACCCCGGACGACGCTGGGCCAATTGAGCGCTGCCCTATGGGACTCCCAATCACGGCCAGATGTGATGCAGCCTGGATTCGAAACCAGGTACTGCATGCCGGGGCGGCAGGGTAGCCTAGTGGTTAGAGCGGTGGAAGGTTGCAAGTTCAAACCCCCAAGCTGACAAGGTACAAATCTGCCGTTCTGCCCCTGAACAGGCAGTTAACCCACTGTTCCTAGGCTGTCATTGAAAATAAGAATTTTTTCTTAACTGACTTGCCTAGTTAAATAAAGGTAAATAAATGGATGCCTCTTGCATTGAGATGCAGTGTCTTAGACCACTGCACCACTCTATTGACTCAGGGGGTTGAATACTTATATATCTAATTCATTTTTCATATATATATTTTTTTATACAAATGTTTGAATTTTCTTCCACTTTAACATTATAGAATATTTTGTGTAGATTAAATTAAATCCATTTCTATCCCACTTTGTAACACAACAAAATGTGGAAAAAGTCTAGGGTTGTGAATACTTTCTGAAGGCACTTTACAGTAGAGCTGCAAAGATTGATTTATTTAGGCCAGGATGCAATCAAAGGCGCATTGTCGATGAGTGCACTGACTGCACTTTGCTTTTAAAGGTTATTTACCCTTGAGCTGACATCTGCAGCGTTTATTGTGAATGTGATTCCCGCAAATGTCAAGAGAAATTGCCTTTAAAAGGAGCAATTCACAGGTAAAAGCGGCGGATGTCGGCTCCAGTGCAAATTGCGCTATAAAAGTTTTCGACAATGCTCTGTTAATTGAATCCTGTCCTTTAAGTGGTTCAGTAAATCCCTGAAATAAAGCTTTTACTTATGGCGGTTCTACTTACTTTCTCTGTTCCTTGGTTGTTCTCAGGACCATTTCACATGTCTGGAGGAGACCGAGGAGCCAGCCATCTTGTACGAGGCCATTAGTAACTACAAGACCAGTCTGGTGATCTGCCATGAAAGCGACCCAGCCTGGAGGAAGGCGGTTCTGTCCAGCCGGGACACTCTTCTCACACTGAGACACATGGTGGATGACGGCACGGACGAGTACAAGATCATCATGCTCTACAAACGCCACCTCAGCTTCAAGGTCATTAAGGTGGGTGTGAGATGAATGGTGTAGGGTGTAGATGCCCCTAGACACTGATCTTGGGTCAGTTTTGCATTTTCCTGACCAATTGTTAAAAAACTTCACCCCAGATTGGAATCAACAGTTGTGCTGAACACATGATGAATTCCAAGCCCCTATTCTGTAGCCACTTCTGTAGATCAGTGAGGAGTGTATAAAGTAAGCAATATGGTAGTTTTTCTACCAACCCATAGGCAAGATGAAGCTATTACGATATTGCTTACATCTATCCAGTCCTTTCAGATCTATAGAAATGCCTATGGTATTATAGTTCAAACTGGAATTATTCAGCATTGCTGTCTATTCAAGCTGTGTGAAGCTGTCTGGACATGAGATGAAGTTACACTGATGTGCCTTCAAAAAGTATTCACACCCCTTGACTTTTTCCACATTTTATGGTGTTACAAAGTGGGATTCAAATGTATTTAATTGTAATTTCTTGTCAACAATCTACCCAAAATACTCTGTCAAAGTGGAAGAAAAATTATAAAATATGTATAAAACATTTAAAAATATATATATGTATAAAAAATACTATATCTTGATTAGATAAGTATTCAACCCCCTGAGTCAATACATGTTAGAATCACCTTTGACAGCAAATACACCTGTGAGCCTTTCTGGGTATGGCTCTAATAGCTTTCCACACCTGGTTGATTGGTTGATAATCATTGCGAGACAACCATTTTCAGGTCTTGACATAGACTTTCAAGCAGATTAAATCAAAACTGTAACAGCTTCTGAGGAACATTCACTCTCCTTGGTAAGCAACTCCAGTGTAGATTTGGCCTTGTGTTTTTGGTTATTGTCCTGCTGAATGGTGAATTAATCTCCCAGTGTATGGTGGAAAGCTTTTTAATCCTGAAACTCCTCAGTCCTTAATGATTTCAAGCATACACATAACATGATGCAGCTACCACTATGCTTGAAAATATGGAAAGTGGTACTGTGAAAGTGGTACTGAGTAATGTGTTGTATTGGATTTGGCAAAAACATAACCCTTTGTATTCAAGACAAAAGGAATTTGCTTTGCCAAATTTTTTGCAGTATTACTTTAGTGCCTTGTTGCAAACAGGATGCATGTTTTGAAATTTGTTTATTTTGTACAGGCTTCCTTCTTTTCACTCTATCAATTAGGTTAGTATTGTGGATTAACTACAATGTTGTTGATCCATCTTCAGTGTTCTCCTATCACAGCCATTAAACTCTGTTTTAAAGTCACCATTGGCCTCATGGTGAAACCTATGTTGTGACTGGGTGTATTGATACACCATCCAGTGCATCAAGTGTAATTAATAACTTCACCATGCTCAAAGGGATATTAAATGTCTACTTTTTCTATTATTGCCCATCTACCAGTAAGTGCCCTTAAAAACCTCCCTGGTCTTTGTGGTTGAATCTGTATTTGAAATGTACTGCTCGACTGAGGGACCTTACAGATAATTGTATAAGTGGGGTACAGAGATCATGTTAAACTATTATTGATTACAGAGTGAGTCCATGCAACTTATTATGTAACTTGTTAGGCAAATGCTTTCTCCTGAACATATTCAGGCTTGCCATAACAAAGGGGTTGAATACTTATTAACCTTAGACATTTCAGCTTTTTGGGGGGTATTGTGTGTAGGCCAGTGACAAAAACCTACATTTAATCCATTTTAAATTCAGTTTGAAACACAAAATATAGAAAAGATGCTGTGAATATTTTCACAAGGCACTGTGTATTAATAGAGTTTAGAGTGAGCAGTGTGGGGTAGACGAGTTGTTGGTTTGGTTAATGAAGTAAAGAAACTTTATCCAAATGGATCTGCCATATCCAATTGATTAAAATTGTGATTTAATCAGAGTAAAGAAATGTGGAATTGGACAAGGTGTGTGATGTGTTTCCAGGTGTCAATAGTACTACCCTGATCCCTCTCTCTGCCATCGCCAGTAGATTGAAGTCATGATTTAATCATAGTATCATAGTTGATTAAAATGGTGATTTAAATCAAAGAAGTATGGATTTGGACTGTCATGTGTATTCAGATGTCAGTAATACTACCCTCTTCATCCTCTCCTCTCTTCTAGATCAATAAGGAGTGTGTAAGGGGCCTGTGGGCCGGCCAGCAGCAGGAGCTGGTGTTCTTGCGCAACCGCAACCCAGAGCGAGGCAGCATCCAGAACTCCAAGCAGGCCCTGCGAAACATGATCAACTCGTCGTGCGACCAGCCACTGGGCTACCCCATGTACGTGTCCCCCCTCACCACCTCCTACATGGGCACCCACAAGCAGCTGAGGAGCATCTGGGGCGGCCCTCTCAGCCTGGACAGCATCAGGACCTGGCTCTTCTCCAAGTGGCTGCGGTGAGTGCTGGCTGCCAAGGGGAAACAGACGGGTACCCTTTATCAGCCAGTCTGCTAGAGCTCTGCTCCCCTATGGATGGAATCCAATCAGGGACGTTTCTGCTGTAACAGCAGCACCACTCTTTCCAAACCCTATAGGGCTAAAGTGCTGTGACATGTTTGGCTGCATCCAGAGAGATTGAAATAACTAACTGACCATTAGCATCTTCTGTTAGGCTAATGGAACTTTTATGTTTAGAGTGTTTATTGGGTGGAGGCACAGCTGCACTATGTAAGCTTTTTATAGGTCCATGCTTTCGATTGACATTATCAATCCAGATTCATTGCCCTTGAGTTAAACAACATTTTAGTAGAGCTGTCGGACGGCATATAAAGGTAACATAGGGCTACTGTGTGTGTTGTGTTGCAGTGTGCGGAAGGATAACCTGACCAGTTGTAACAGTGGTGTGAACATGGAGGATGTGGACTGTGCAGGGGGCTCCTCTTCTCTGAGCCACAACCCAATCTCCATCACCTCCCAGAGCCTGAGTCTTTACCAGGCCAGGCCCAACAGGACCTCTCACGCCAATAGGCAGCATGCTGCAGGTTTGGTTCACCAGCTTTTCTCTACTGGAGATGCACACGTATGCTCAACAAATGCAATATATGATACGTTTAAAGGGATGGTTCACCCAAGTTACTAATTTACATATTGGTTGCCATGTTCATGGTTCTGCCATGTTAGGTTCTGCCATCTATGTTCAGGGTTCTGCCATGTTAGTTTCTGACATCTATGTTCAGAGTTCTGAAATGTTAGGTTGTGACAGCTATGTTCATGGTTCTGCCATGTTAGGTTCTGACACTGACTGTGCCTTCTTGTCTTTATGTGCATCCATCCAGCCAGGAGAGAGTACCGGAGCCGCTCAGTGCAGCCCCAGAGCCAGCGGCCTCCAGCCACCAGCCAGTCAGGGCCCATCCTGGACAGCCAGCAGGTGTCAGCTTCTGCCAATGGCCTGGTGCAGCGCCTCTCCAATAGCCAGCTGTCCTTCAACACCTCCATCGCCTCCATCTTCTCCCAGGTGCCGCGGCTCTCCACGGCCGGGGGCCAACTGAGCTCCCAGCTCCAGGCTGCAGCCCACCACCGTTCAAGCCAGGTGTCCTCCTCCAGCTCCACCCTCAGCCTGCTGTTCGGCAAGAGGAGCTTCTCCAGTGGTCTGGTGATTTCCGGCTTGTCGGCGGCCGAGGGGGGCAACACCACGGACACGCAGTCGTCCAGCAGCGTCAACATAGCCATGGGTGGACCCTCCTGCCGGTCCACTAGCCGAGCCACACAGGTAGAAGCTACAGCCCGATAACATATTTAGTAGCATTTATTAAGCTTAATTCAAGAGACTATATTAACGTTTAACTATGTTGTGGTTACCTATGTTAGCATTTAATTAAGAATTTTCTATCTATTTTCTATCTTTTCTATGTTGCTCCCAGTGGACATCAGAGCCCTACGAGAGTATAGATGCAACCTACTCCAACACTCCCAATGGCGCGAAAGACAACAAGCCTTCAAGTGACAAAGGCTGCACACAGGTCGCAGATAAGAGCCAGGAGGACACAACAACTTCTGAAACCCACGAACTTCCAGAGCAAAAGACTATCTGAGACCACCAACACCTACCTCACTCCGCAGCATGTTCAGCCCCAGTGTTCTGAATGTAAACAACAATGCCTGTTGCTCGAGTGACAAAATAAACTTTTTTGTAAGAAAGACAACTCCTGCACCGTTCATGATCCTACACCGGGAGGGTTGTCCAAAGGGTTGTGAATTATGTGATGTGTCAATAGTGTACTAAAAACTCATAAACACTTAACAAATTAAACACATTCAAAGGTTGTCGTGTTCAGGGTGTCGCTGGATCACTGGATTCATTTCATACTGTGGAGTAAATTTGAACAATAATCAAATATCACTTTAAGGATATATCTGGTGCATGAGATATGGGCACTTTCCATGGACTGATGTTCATTTTTCACATTGTGCTCAGTTTACCAATAAAAAACCTACCAAAAAGGTGCTTGAAACAAAGTTTTGAGCGTTCATAAATTGGGAAATATTTTGTCACCCTCTATTGGTTGGTGAGGTGCTAGCTGGGAAAGTAGAACACTTAAGCCTTTTCTCAAATGTGCAAAAGTAAGTCCTCTCCTCAACTCCTCCATCTTCCTCTCCTCCATGACCCGGAAACTGATAATTGGTTGCCATATGTAGGAGTGTCATTTTGTTAATAGGTGAACAGAGGAGTTTGCTCCTCTCCTTGATTGCCTCTGCAGAGGATTCACGGGTGTATCCTACCGCAGATGTTTTGTCGTTGGAGAAAAGCATGCTATTGTTTATTAAAAACCATACACAACTGATCATTTTAGTTTAGTATAGATTGTCTAGCACACCTCCATACGTTTCTTTTTTACCACACTAAGGGTCTTGCCCATTAACCATCTGAATGGCACACATACACAATCCATGTCTTAATTGTTTCAAGGCTTAAAAATCCTTCTTTAACCTGTCTTTTCCCCTTCATCTACACTGATTGAAGTGGATTTACCAGTGACATCAATAAGGGATCATAGGTTTCACCTGGATTCACCTGGTCAGTCTATGTAATGGAAAGAGCAGGCGTCATAATGTTTTATAAAACAGAAAAATCCAGTTTCTGACTGCATTGGGCCCCACTGCACTCTTTAAAGGACCTTTTATATCATATAGTGTCTGTTACAGGTGAGTAGGTTTCAAAATATATAAGAATACTGGGAGAGATGGAGACCCGCACACTGTTGGAAATGAGGAAAAATCAAAAACGGGTTTAAATGCAAAAATAGAGATGATTTATTGGGACATAATGATGCCCGAAAAGTTCAAAATGTAAGGTGAAAAAACTAAAACATTTTGGCATCAAGCCATTAGGGTTGCTTTCAGTATGCCAGAACGGTACGCAATGTTGAATTCAACAGACACAGAAACGGTACTGTACTGAACGACCAGTTTAAAAATGTTGTGATTATGGTGGCCCAGAGGGCAGTTACCATATTATGGTGTGCTGCATGAGTTTTGCTAATTCAGATGGTCACACCCATATTGATCAGGCCAAATCCACCAAATGATCTTACTAGATCATGTCCCAAAGGGAGATGTCGAACCGAGTTGACTGGAAGTCAACCAAAATAAAGGCATAGTGTGTATGGGAGAATGGAGGTTTAAAAACAGATGGATTGCTGCATCATGCGTATAGCTAACACACATGACTTACACACATAGTGCAACATGCAATACAACAGATCCAATTTGTTAAAAGGTGTACAATGTGCTCTGATATTAGAGAGCCAGAGTTTGTTAACCAGTGGTGAAATAACAGTTGTCATCAGTTGCACAATATCACACCAATATTATGGTGTACATGACAGGAGGCTGGTGAGAGGAGGACAGCTCATAATAATGACTGGAATGAAGTGAATGGAATCGTATCAAACACAAGGAAACCATGATGTGGTTTTCCACTGGAATGGAATGGTATTGATGTGTCAATACCATTCCATTACTGGTCCTTTGTAGTTCAGTTGGTAAGTGCATGGTACTTGTAACACCAGGCTAGTGGATTCAATTACAGGGACCCCCCATACTTAAAATGTATGAATGCATGACTTTAAGTCACTTTGAATAAAAGGCAATACATTGCATATATTATTCATATGAGCCCGGCGTCCTCCCCAATAAAGATGCCACCAGTCGCTTGTGGTGCACATGCTTAATGTTGAATGCATTCAGATATAAGGCTGGATTTAATGTTGCCCGTCTGATGCCAATGCTACGTTGGAGTCACTAAACGTCTCTAGATTAGCTGAGGTGATTTGTCGTGTGAAACGCTCTATCTAGAAACAATTTGTCCTTGGTTGCGAAACGTTTATCATCCAAAAATAACTTTACAAAATAAAATAAAAAATAGACTTACTTACTGTTAACTGTTTTACCAGGGATTTGTGTGACACAGTGTCGAGACACATTTCTTTGTGTTTCCAGTTAGCTAAGGAAGTATCACAGTTCAGTTTTATGTGCGACGCATAACACCTATGTGTGGTTAAATGCCGCACAGTAAGTGTACCTTATGTATTTGTGAAATATGAAATTAGTTTCTGGGGTTTAAAAACCGTATAACACGCGATCTTTATTAACTTTTGAAAGAGCGTTGGGATTGTTGTACACATTGGCTGCACTGTGGTTGAGAGCTAGATCTAATGTAGAACGACAAAAAGAGCCTGCAAATTATAGAAAAGCAGTTGGGAAATTAAAGTTTCAATTTCAGATACTTATTATTAAGTCAATGAATGTAAATAAATTGAGGTGGTTAACTTCTAACCCCAGTGCCATATCTGCAGTGGCAAACATTTTGATTGTGCCAAAATCTTGCACATCCAATATTCTACTAATTATGGCAGTGCGAGACATGTTTTATATATTGTACATTTCATGCATATACATTTTAACAATGAACATCACATTTGGGGTTAGATTCAATCCAATCGCCCTTTGCAGGCTATGCAACTATTAAAGGTTCACGGAGACCGGAAAGGCTGCATGATGTTTTTTATTTAACTAGGCAAGTCAGATAAATAACAAATTATTATTTACAATGACGACCAAACCTGGACGACGCTGGGCCAATCGTGCCCCACTCTTTGGGACTCCCAATCACTGCCGGATGTGATGCAGCTTGGATATCGGCTGAATCGGAAATTACCATTAAATGTCAATCGGGCGATAATGGGATCTTCCTCGATCACTATTTATTGGGTACAGAGACAAATTGCAAAGGTGTCTCAGGCAATATTTGGAGTATCTAAATATAGTGTAACCTACAGTGGTGTAAACTACTTAAGTCGTTCTTTACTTTACTATTTATATGTTTGACAACTTTTACTTCACTACATTCCTAAAGAAAATAAAAAAAAACAAGAAAACGGTGCCTTCTGTGTTTGTTTAACATAAGGAATTTTAAATAATTTTTACTTTTGATACTTAAGTATATTTGATCAATTACATTTATTGAGTACAGTATATTTAAAACCAAATACGTTTAGACTTTTACTGAAGTAGTATTTTACTGGGTGACTTTCACTTTTACTTTTGTCATTTCCTATTAAGAAATCTTTACTTTTACTAAAGTTTGACTATTGGCTACTTTTTCCACCACTGCCGATCAATGTATAGAGAGAGAACAGTGCTGTAAGAGGGTGCAGTCCAGAAATTAGATGAGAGCTCTACCATCTATGCCAAAAGCCTGTGCCTCTGATGGCGACAGTAGAACTGTCATCACCGCATTCTACAGTATTCCCATGCTACAGTATTCACTGCATGCCATAGTCGTACATAGAGGCTGTCAGTCAGTCAGGACCAAAACATTTTCAGTGGTAACCCTCATGATGGGCCATACAATCACTACCCTCTGGGCATCAGTAGATACCGTCATTCTGGCTCCTATATGGCTGTAAGGCAGTTTTCAGGCTGTTGTGAAAGGCTTCATGGATACTTGTTAGTCAGTGAGACCAGTCTCAGATACAGACCATCGTCACGGCTCCACGTCAGTCAGCACCTACACGCAATCGCCTCTTTCAGAACCCTATATACTATTCTGCCATTCTATCTCTCTCCTGTTTGATTGGGGGCTATAATGTTTGCCAGAGAATACCTGGAGGAGCTCTTGTTACCAGCATGGGGGCAGTAGTTGGTTGGGTTTGTAGAGGTAGGGGGCATGTAAAGGGATCCCATTAAAAACTTAGTCAAATGTTTTCAGAGCCTGCAGCTGGTTAGATCAGCGAAGCGGGGTCTCCCTCCGACTGATTTGACATCTCGGAATGGCAACATCTCATAATAAGCTGTTAACTGGGTTGAGCGCAGACAGAAACACTTTGTTCTGGACTGGGGCCCGTCCAACCCAAACAGGACCTCGCACCTGAATCTAATCCCACCTCTCCACACTGCTGTGGGGAAGGGAGTGAGAGTTTTGGGAGGCTAGGGGAAGGAGTGGGTCACAGCTTTTTTTTACCCTGGTTCTGGCTGTGTTGATGCTTTTGGAATTGTGGGAAAATGTAAAAAACTAAGCTCACATTCTTCCCAAACTGTCCAGTCTGTCAATGGCATAATTGGTTTTCTTGTCTTGTTTCTTCACGGCTGCCATCGTGAGCAGCCTTCGCTGGGTTCAGCTGTCAGTCTCACAACGCCTCACTCTCTCTCTTTCTCTTTCTGTGTGTGTGTACTTGTATTTATTAAGGATCCCCATTAGCTGGTGTGTGTGTGTGTGTGTGTGTGTGTGTGTGTGTGTGTGTGTGTGTGTGTGTGTGTGTGTGTGTGTGTGTGTGTGTGTGTGTGTGTGTGTGTGTGTGTGTGTGTGTGTGTGTGTGTGTGTGTGTGTGTGTGTGTGTGTGTGTGTGTGTGTGTGTGTGTGTGAGAGACACTCAACCTAGCTCCCACAGCCAAACCCCAGGTCATGCAATATACTGTAACTCTATGTTCAGTAGAAGAAGTTACAGAGAATATATTGACTTCAATACTACAGAGTCAAAGGATAGAATGTACATCCCCCTCCATATGTAGTACAGCAAGTGGAACTCTCCCTTTAGAAAAAAAGGTTCTTAGATGGCCTCCAACCCTGCTCTGTCTTTAGCTTCTACCTCATGTGTCCTGAGGTGGATTATTCAGGTAAGGAACACTGAGGCCCACAGAGTCCCCCTTCCTGCCTGCCTGAAGCCAGTGTGCTGAGATATCAGTTGTAGGAGTGTAACATACAGGCTCCAACTCTGTCACACTGCCTCAGGAGGAGAGGTCCCAGTTTTCCTTACTCCTGATTCTACCCCTGCAGGACCAGTGGAAAGAGCATGCTCTCTGCCCGTCTAGAACACTTGTTATTGCTGACAGAGGGGGTGATTTGCTAACATTTTATCAGTATACAAGAGGCTGTTTATGGGGGTGGCAGGTAGCCTAGTGGTTAGAGCGTTGGGCCAGTAACCAACATTTTGCTGGATCGAATCCCTGAGCTGACAAAGAAAAAACCTGTTGTTCTGCCCCTGAACAAGGCAGTTAACCTTGAAATAAGTCTTTGAGATACTCAGATGGGGCTCCCAAGTGGTCAGCAGTCCAAGAGACTGCATCTCAGTGCTAGAGGCGTCACTACAGACCCCAATTCGATTCCAGGCTGTAGCACAACCGGACGTGATTGGGAGTCCCATAGGACAGCTCACAATTGGTCCAGCACCGCCTGGGTTAGGGTTTGGCTGGGGTAGGCCATCATTGTAAATAATAATTTGTTCTTAACTGACTTGCCTAGTTAAATAAAAAAATATAGAAAAAGACGGTCCGTCTAAGTTCAGATTTTCAGGTGTGGGTGGATTTAAATGTGGAATTCCTGTCATTGGCCAAATACACAGCCAACACTTCCTGTCCCTTCAGAAAAGCAGTTCAACCTTATAACTCGGTTCTATGAATCTATTCATGAATCAATTAATAGCTTCCATACCACGACTCAGTGCCAAGATAAGGTCAGGTCTTTCAATTTCTGCTTTATATTTCAGGTTAGCTTTGTAATCTAGCCACAACAATGATAGTTCGTATTGCCTTATTAATAAACTGCTGTTTCTGTAAATGGTTAACTAACTGATATATCCTAGCTACAAGAGGTGGGTAGTAACGTGCTACAAGTAACACATTACATGTACTTAACAAAAATTTTGGAGGAATTTGTACCTTTCTAGTTACTCTCTGTTGGCAGTACTTATACTCTTACAAAGTTTTTACTTACTCAGTACATAATGGCGCTGGAGGGGATGGCTACGGTTTTGCGGGTTCCTAACCAATTCTGCTATTTTGTGTGTATTTTTGCAGTGTTTGTAACTTATTTTTATACATAATGTTTACGCTACCGTCTCTTATGACGAAAAGAGCTTCTGAATATCAGAACAGAGATTACTCACCTCGAACTGAACAAAGATTTTTCTGTAATGAGTCTGACGCGAAGGATATACTGCAGCTCCCGGACCAGGCCCAATACCCCGTCATTTGTATGAAGAGGGAACGGAGATACAGGGGCTGAAGATCCGGGTGCCTTGTGAGAATTTGTTGGCGAGTAGGTAACCCACCTCTACCATCCGTCTTACTGGCCAACGTGCAATCACTGGAGAATAAACTGGATGAGCTCCGTTCCAGACTATCCTACCAACGGGACATTAAAAACTGTAATATCTTAGGTTCCACCGAGTCGTGGCTGAACGACGACATGGATAATATACAATTGGCTGAGTTTTCTCTGCATCGGCAAGATAGAATAGCTACCTCCAGAAAGACGAGAGGTGGTGGTCTGTGTCTATTTGTCAGTAACAGCTGGTGCACGATATCTAATATTAAGGGAGTCTCTAGGTTTTGTTTGCCTGAGAGTTTATCTATATTTTTTGTAGCTGTCTAATTACCACCACAAACCGATGCTGGCACTAAGACTCCCTTAATATGGAAGAGGTCAGATGACACGGACGCCAAGCTACAGGACTGTTTTGCTAGCACAAACTGGAATATGTTCCGGGATTCATCCGATGGCATTTGATGACATCATCCCTACAGTGACCGTACGTACATATCCCAACCAGAAGCCATCGATTACAGGCATCATCTGCACCGAGCTAAAGGCTAGAGCTGCCGCTTTCAAGGAGCGGGACACTAATCTGGATGCTTATAAGAAATCCCGCTATGCCCTCAGATGAACCATCAAACAGGCAAAGCGTCAATACAGGACTAAGATTGAATCCTACTACACCGGCTCTGATGCTCGTCAGATGTGATAGGGCTTGCAAACTATTACGGACTACAAAGGGAAACCCAGCCGTGAGCTGCCCAGTGATGCGAGCCTACCATACTGGCTAAATGCCTTTTATGCTCACTTCGAGGCAAGCAACACTGAAACATGCATGAGAGCACCAGCTGTTCCAAACGACTATGTGATAACGCTCTCCGTAGCCAATGTGAGTAAGACCTTTAAACAGGTCAATATTCATAAGGCCGCGGGGCCAGACGGATTACCAGAATGTGCACTCAGAGCATGCATGGACCAACCAACAGTGTCTTCACTGACATGTTCAACCTCTCCCTGAGTCTGTAATACCTACATGTTTCAAGCAAACCACCATAGTCCATTTACATTACATTTACATTTAAGTCATTTAGCAGACGCTCTTATCCAGAGCGACTTACAAATTGGTGCATTCACCTTATGACATCCAGTGGGACAGTCACTTAACAATAGTGCATCTAAAACTTAGGGGGTGGGGTGAGAGGGATTACTTAACCTATCCTAGGTATTCCTTAAAGAGGTGGGGTTTCAGGTGAACGCCAAGGTGACCTACTTAAATCACTCCCGCCCTGTAGCACTCACGTCTGTAGCCATGAAGTGCTTTGAAAGGCTGGTCATGGCTCCCATCAACACCATCATCCCGGAAACCCTAGTCCCACTCCAATTCGCATACCGCCCCAACAGATCCACAGATGACGCAATCTCAATTGCACTCCACAATGCCCTTTCCCACCTGGAAGTCTAGGTCCAAAAGGCTCCTTCACAGCTTCTACCCCCAAGCCATAAAACAGCTGAACAATTAATCAAATGGCTACCCGGATTATTTGCATTGATCCCCCCCCCTTTTATACACTGCTGCTACTCACTCTTATTATCTATGCATAGTCACTTTATCCCTACCTATATGTACATATTACCTCAATTACCTCGAAAAACCTGTACCGTTGCCTCGATACCCCCTGTATATAGTCTCGTTATTGTTATTTTATTGTGTTACTTTTTTTTTACTTTAGTTTATTTATTAAATATTTTCTTAACTGTTTTTTTAAAAAGCTGCCTTGTTGGTTAATGGCATGTAAGTAAGCATTTCACTGTAATCTCTACACCTGTCCGTCGCATGTGACAAATAACATTTTATTTTATTAAAAGTAATTTCTGAAAGAACTAACTTACTTTTAATCCATTACATTTTACCGAATCACTTCAGTTACATAGATGTATATTATTGTATCGTCGCTGCTGTTGGATTAAAACCTCTTACATGAATAGATACTAATTGTTCACCTTTATGTCTGTATGAACGTTTCACAACCTCTTGACCAATAAAGTGTATTCAAAATTGTCATCAAAACTCGGAGAAAAGTTGTCTGTCAATCCCCGTATCTGCAACACGGCTCTTGAAGTGAAGCACGCATCTTCACTGTTGAGAGTTTTGTTTATGTGTTCTTAGCCACACGCGATCAGAGGTAATTTATTTATTTTGTACTTTTACCACTTTTTCTCCCCAATTTCGTGGTATTCAATTAGTAGTGAGAAACTCCCATACAGACTTGGGAGAGGCGAGGGTTGAGAGCCGTGCATCCTCCGAAACACAACCCAGCCAAGCCGCACTGCTTCTTGACACAATGCCGGCTTAGCCCGGGAAACCAGCCACACCAATGTGTCGGAGGAAACACCGTACACCTAGCGACCGTGTCAGAGTGTATGCGTCCGGCCCGCCACAAGAGTCGCTAGAGCACGATGGGACAAGAACATCTCTGCTGGCCAAACCCTCCCCTAACCCGGACAACGCTGGGCCAATTGCGCGCAGCCCCATGGGTCTCCTGGTTGCAGCTGGCTGCGACAGAGCCTGGACTCGAACCAGAGAGCTAAGTTACACTTTATTAGCTTCCGCTTTTGTAATATTAAATATTTATGGAGTAAGATAAGTATTTCTCAGATATAATTCTGCTGTTGATATTGTGTTTTGAGGGAGAGTGCAAATGAAATGGCTAGCTTTGGCTAACCCAGGATCTGACAAAGTTTAATCTCATGTTTTTAGCTCTCCATATGATTTCTGTTTGTTGGCTAACTAGCCACCTTGTCATTGGCATAACGAGTGAACAAATGAATCAGATGTGTGTGACAATAGCTAACTAGCTATCACGTTAGGTTGCCACTAGATATTATGGTTAAGCTAGCTAGCTGCATTGTCACCCATGTAGCTAGCTAACGTCAGCTAGATGAACAGGTCAGCCCAGAGCAGCATCCTACCACTACGTTGCTCTCTCTTTCTCTGTGTGTGTGTATATAAATGTCATTCTGTTTTAATGACAAGGCCAAAAAGTACATATGTCATACAGTGAGTGCATCATCTAATTAAGCTTACCCCTTGACTTATTCCACATTTTGTTGTTACAGCCTGATAAAAAAAAATATTACATTGACATTTTTCTCTGTATTTTTGGATTTGGAAAACATCATCAAACTCAATTGCCTTTTGTTATAATTGTTTTATTTGGCTTTTCCACATTTCAAATTCAGTAGGGAGATGACAAGCCTAGTCTACGTGAAGTGAATATGTTGGGACCTCTTCACTAGCTGACCACCACTACCAAGACCTGTGTCAAGTTCAGTTACTTACCCCACTGGCCCTCCCCCTAAACTCTATGTATGAGAGCGGGTCTGGGATCAGTGTGGCAGAATAAGATGATTACACAGAAGGATCCCCTGGGGGGGAGGATCCTTTATAGTGCGAAAAGTTAAACAATTAGTAAATCATGCCGCAAGAGTTACCCGATCAGGGCAAATAGGCACTAGAACAAATAAAGTCAAATCTGAGTGGTGCCAGATTCTGTTCCGGCTCAAATCAAGCTCTGGAAACGCAGCAGTTGGCGTTCCCTAACAGAAATATGCAAAAACCCTCGGCTAGGATCTTGCTAGCTTGTGCTTGGCTCTGCCCACCTCCTTGCTTGTTCCGCACACTGTGCATCATTGGCTCCCATTGTAAATGGCGTCGATGTGCACATGCTCTTTAAGTTGCGACTCTAGGGGCAGTATTTTCATTTTTGGAGAAAAAAACGTTCCGGTTTTAAAACGGGATATTTTGTCAGGACAAGATGCTTGAATATGCATATAATTGACAGCTTTGGATAGAAACCACTCTAACGTTTCCTAAGCTGTAAAGATATTGTCTGTGAGTATAACAGAACTGATGTTGCAGGCGAAAGCCTGAGAAAAATCCAATCCGGTAGTGCCCCATATCTTGAAAGCTCTGAGTCCCTATTGAGCTGTGAATGTGCTATCAACCAGCTTACGCTTTCTATGTATTCCCCAAGGTGTCTACAGCATTGTGACGTAGTTTTACGCATTTATGTTGAAGAATAGCCGTAGGCGGCTACATTGCGTAAGTGGTCACCTGATGGCTCCCAGGGTGACTCTCGTGTAAAATACAGAGGTAGCCATTACTCCAATCGGTCCTACTGAAAAACGAATTGTCCCGACAGATATATTATTGAATGGAGATATTTCGCCTACAAAAATAATATTTTTGGAAAAAAGGAACATTGGCTAGCTAACTGGGAGTCTTGTGAGTGAAAACATCCGAAGCTCATCAAAGGTAAACAATTTAATTTGATTGCTTTTCTGATTTCCGTGACCAAGTTACCTGCTGCTAGCTGGACAAAATGCTATGCTAGGCTATCGATAAACTTACACAAATGCTTGTCTAGCTTTGGCTGTAAAGCATATTTTGAACATCTGAGATGACAGGGGGATTGACAAAAGGCTAAGCTGTGTCTCAATATATTTCATTTGTGATTTTCATGAATAGGAATATTTTCTAGGGATATTTATGTCTGTTGCATTATGCTAATTAGTGTCAGGCGATGATTACGCTCCCGCATGCGGGATGGGGAGTCAGTAGAGGTTTTAAACAAAGGCACATGCATTTTAGACAACAGTTCGCTGATAAAATGGAGAGGTTGCATAATGAGATATGAATGAGCAAGATCATTTAAAAAAAATATTGCCAGCCAAGCACCAATCATCATGTCACCAGCATACAAATAATACCCTAATTGATATGTATTGGAAATCTGCATCAAGCTCATCAACGTGCGAAGTTCATTCCAACTTATTTCATTTGCCTAATAAACCTTCCATGCCTTTTCCACATCGTGGTGGGAGGACAACAAAACATATCATTGTGTGACTCCACATTTACCTCAACTCCACATGATGTTTAGGGAGTTATTTCTAATAAGGGATACATGGAGTTCTCTGAAATAAAAATGGATGGCTCTCTCTTCAGCAGTGGCATGGGTGAGGGTGAGTCTCACAACTTTTTTTTTACTTACACACACAAACATGATATTTAGCAACATTGATTGGACTAAAATGTTTTTGGTATCTTTAAGTTTATTTTCAGTGTATAAAACTAAGCATACAGTGTTGTGAAAAAGATTTGCCCCCTTTCTAATTTTCTCTACTTTTGCATATTTTTGATACTGAATGTTATCAGATCTTCAAACATAACCTAATATTAGATAAAGGGAACCCGAGTGAACAAATAAACACAACAATTACATACTTATTTAATTTATAACAACGTTATGCAACACCCAATGCCCCTGTTTGAAAAAGTAATTGCACCCTTCCACTCAATAACTGGTTGTGCCAACTTTTGCTGCAATGACTCCAACCAAATTCCTCCTGTAGTTGTTGATCAGTCTCTCACGTTGCTGTGGAGGAATTTTGGCCCACTCTTCCATGCAGAACAGCTTTAACTCAGCGACATTTATGGGTTTTCAAGCATGAACTGCTTGTTTCAAATCCTGCCACAACATCTCAATTGGGATTAGGTCTGGACTTTGACTAGGCCATTCCAAAACTTTACATTTGTTGATTTATTTTAGCTATATTCATGTATACTTGATTGTGTGTTTTGGATCATTGTCTTGCTGCATGACTCAGCTGCGCTCCAGCTTCCACTCCAGCTCACAGACGGATGGCCTGACATTCTCCTGTAGAATTCTCTGATACGGAGCAGAATTCATGGTTCCTTCTATTAAGGCAAATAGTCCAGGTCCTGAGGCAGCAAAGCATTCCCAAAACATCACACTACCACCACCATGCTTGACCATTGGTATAAGGTTCTTACTGTGGAATGCAGTGTTTGGTTTTCGTCAGGCATAATGGGACATATCACCATCTCTTTCAATAATGACAGGAATGGAGGTCAATATTACAGTGAGATTGCTAAGGTGAAAACCGCCATGTTTTGTTTTGCTCAACCTAGAGCGAGGCACAGACACAGTCTCAATGGGGATAGCTGATCTGACTACACTGACTGTGCTAGTGGGAGACTACACTAAGCTGGCAGGCTGACACAGCCTGCACCCCATCTCATTGTGGAGCTAGAGGAGTTAGAGCTCTGTCTATGTTCATAGATAAGATGAGAGCACCCCTCCAGCTAGGATGGATTCCGTCACTCCTCAGCAGGCCAGGTTTGGTCCTGTTTGTGGGTGAGTCCCAGAAAGGGGGCTAATTATCTACAAATTCTATATTTTGGGAGGGGCAGAAAACAGTTTTGAACCAGCGGTTGTGTTGTGAGAGTCTGCTGTACAGCTCATCACTCCTAGTTAATCTATGCAGCCTACTCAATAACTTTAAACAGACCTCCTGGGCCATATATAGCGTTCCTCACTGAGTTACCTGAATTCCCATTGAACCTTATAGTCATGGCAGATATTTTAATTTTTGGGGGCTTTTGATATTCACATGGAAAAGCCCACAGACCCACTCCAAAAGGATTTCAGAGCCATCATCAACTCAGTGGGTTTTGTCCAACATGTCTCCGGACCTACTCATTGCCACATTCATACCCTGGATCTAATTTTGTCCTGTGAAATAAATATTGTGCATCTAAATATTTTTCCTCATTATCCTGGACTATCGGACCACCATTTTTTATTACGTTTGCAATCGCAAAAAATTATCTGCTCAGACCCCAACCAAAGAACATCAAAGCCGTGTTATAAATGATTGGACAACCTAAAGATTCCTAGATGCCTTTCCAGACTCCTTTCACTTACACAAGGATGTCGGAGTACAAAAACAAGTTAACCACCTAACTGAGGATCTTAATTTAACATTGCGTAATAGCCTAGATGCAGTCGCACCGCTAAAAAACAAAAACATTTGTTACAAGAAATGTACTCCCTGGTATACAGAAAATATTGGAGCTCCGAAGCAAGCTTCCAGAAAATTAGAACAGAAATGGGGCTCCACCAAACTGAAAGTCTTCAGACTAGCTTGGAAAGATATTACCTGTGCAATATTGAAAAGCCCTCATTGCTGCTTGATCATCATATTTCTCCAACCTAATTGAGGAGAATAAGAACAATCCTAAATGTATTTTTAGACCCCATCATAGCACTGAGACTGCACTCGTGAAGGTGGTTAATTACCTTTTAATGGCGTCAGACCAAGGCTCTGCATCGGTCCTCGTTCTCAAAGACCTTAATGCTGCTTTTCACACCATCGATAACCAAATTCTTTTGGAGAGATTAGAATCCCTAATTGGTCTACAAGGACAAGTTCTTGCCTGGTTTAGATCTTATGTCAGAAAGATATCAGTATGTCTGTGTGGATGGTTTGTCCAAATCAATTGTAAGTTTTGACATTCCTCAAGGTTCCGTTTTAGGACCACTATTGTTTTCACTATATATTCTACCTCTTGGTGATGTCATTGGGAAACACAATGTCAACTTTCACTGCTATGCAGACAACACACAGCTGTACATTTCACTGAAACATGGTGAAGCCCCAAAATTGCCTAGCCTGGAAGCCTGACATAAGGAAGTGAATGGCGGTAAATGCTTTACTTTACTCGGACCAAACAGAGATGCTAGTTCAAGGTCCCAAGAAACAAACAGATCTGCTCTTGATGGTTGTATAGTCATCTCAAATAAAACTGAAGGACCTCTGCTTTACTATGGAACCTGATCTCTCTTTTGACGAATATATCAAGAATATTTCAAGGACATCTTTATTCCATCTTCGTAACATTACAAAAATCAGAAACGATTTTTCAAATAATTATGCAGATAACTTAATCCATGCTGTTGATATTCCTCTAGTGTTGTGGGGGCTGTGCTTTGGCAAAGTGGGTGGGGTTATATCCTGCCTGGTTGGACCTATCCGGGGTTATTGTTGGATGGGGCCACAGTGTCCCCGACCCACCCTCGTCTCAGCCTCCAGCATCTATGATGCAATAGTCTATGTGCCGGGGTGGCTAGGGCCAATCTGTTATATCAGATGTAATTCTCCTGTCTTATCTGGTGTCCTGTGTGAATTTAAGTATGCTCCCTCTAATTCTCTTTCTGTCCCTCCCCTCCCGGAGGACCTGAGCCCTAGGATCATGCCTCAGGACTACCTGGCCTGATCACTCCTGGCTGTCCCCAGTCCATCTGGTCGTGCTGCAGCTCCAGTTTCTGTTCTGCCTGCGGCTTTGGAACCCTGACCTGTTCACCGGACGTGCTACCTTGTCCCGGACCTGCTGTTTTTCGACACTCTCTACCGCACCTGCTGTCTCGACCTCTGAATGCTCGGCTATGAAAAGCCAACTGACATTTTCTCCTGAGGTACTAACCTCTACAACCACTGTGACTATTATTGCTATGAACGCTTGAACATCTTGAAGAGCAATCTGGCCTTAAATGGCCATGTACTCTTATCTCCACCCGGCACAGCCAAAAGAGGACTGGCCACCCCTCAGAATCTGGTTCCTCTCTAGGTTGCTTCCTAGGTTCATGCCTTTCTAGGGAGTTTTTCCTAGCCACTGTGCTTCTACATCCGCATTGCTTGCTGTTTGGGGTTTTCGGCTGGGTTTCTGTATAACACTTTGTGACATCTGATGATGTAAAAAGGGCTTTATAAATACATTTGATTGATTGACCCATGTTTGTGCTGACTTGTGGTAACTCTGTGGTTCTAAATCACTAGTTGTTTAGTAAACTGTCAAACATGAACTTGCTTGACCATGCTGCAGGTCCTATAACTGTTTGTTATATGCAATATTTGCTTTGTGGGCTATAGTATATACGGTGCATTCGGAAAGTATTCAGACCCCTTGACTTTTTCCACATTTTGTTACGTTACAGCCATCAATCTACACACAATAGCCCACAACGACAAAGCAAAAACAGGTTTTAGGACATTTTCGCTAAATTATAAAAAACAAACCTTATTTGCATAAGTATTCAGACTCTTTGTTATGAGACACGAAATTGAGCGCATCCTTGATATGTTTCTAAAACTTGATTGGAGTCCACCTGTGGTAAATTCAATTGATTGGACATGATTTGGAAAGGCACATCCCAGTCTATATAAGGTCCCACAGTTGAAAGTGCATGTCAGAGCAAAAACCAAGCCATGGGGTTGAAGGAATTGTCAATAGAGTTCAGAGACAGGATTGTGTTGAGGCACAGATCTGGGGAAGCGTACCAAAACATTTCTGCAGCATTGAGGGTCCCCAAGAAACACAGTAGCCTCCTTCATTCTTAAATGGAAGAACCCAATGGTCACTCTGACAGAGCTCTAGAGTTCCTCTGTGGAGATGGGAAAACCTTCCAGAAGGACAACTATGTCTGTAGCACTCTACCAATCAGGCCTTTACAATAGAGTGGCCAGATGGAAACCACTCCTCAGTAAAAGGTACATGACAGCCAGCTTGGAGTTTGCCAAAAGGCCCCTAAAGACTCTCAGAGCATGAACAAGAATTTCTGGTCTGAAGAAACCAAGATTCAACTCTTTGGCCTGAATGCCAAGCATCACGTCTGGAGGAAATCTGGTACCATCCCTACGGTGAAGCATGGTGGTGGCAGCATCATGCTGTGGGGATGTTATTTAGCGGCAGGGACTGGGAGACTAGTCAGGATCAAGGCGAAGATGAACAGAGCAAAGTACAGAGAGAACCATGATGAAAACCTGCTCCAGAGCGCTCAGGACCTCAGACTGGGGCGAAGGTTCACCTTCTAACAGGACAACGACCCTATGCATACAGCTAAGACAACGCAGGAGTGGATTCGGGACAAGTCTTTCAATGTTCATGAGTGGCCCAGCCAGAGCCCGGACTTGAACCCGTTCGAACATCTCTGGAGAGACCTGAAAATAGCTGTGCAGCAACGTTCCCCAACCAACCTGACAGACATTGAGAGGCTCTGCAGAAAGTAATGGGAGAAACTCTCCAAATACAGGTGTACCAAGCTTGTAGCATCATACCCAAGAAGACTTGAGGCTGCAATCGCTGCCAATGGTGCTTCAACAAAGTACCGAGTAAAGGGTCTGAATAGTTATGTAAATGTGATATTTCAGTGTTTTATTTTTTGTAAATTAGCAAACATTTCTAAAAACCTGTTTTTGCTTCGTCATTATGGGGTATTGTGTGTAGATTGATGAGGGAAAAAAACTTCAATTTTAAAATAAGGTGGTAACCTAACAAAATGTGGAAAAAGTCAAGGGGACTGAATACCTTCCGAAGGCACAGTATATAGGGTACCAGTCAAAAGTTTGGACACACCTACTCATTTCAGGGTTTTTCTTTATTTTTCCTATTTTCTACGTTGTAGAATAAGATAGAAGACATCACAACTATGAAATAATACATATGGAATCATGTAGTAACCCCAAAAATTGTAAAACAAATCTAAATATATTTTATATTTAATTATTTAATGTAGCCACCCTTTGCCTTGATGACAGCTTTGCACACTCTTGGCATTCTCATCCATAAAAACAGTTACATTCCTCCACAAATAAGTTCCCAATTAATACGTTAAACTGCCCAAACGGCACCAGAACATCAAGATGAAATTAATTTTGTATCAGTGATATGATGCATCAAGACTAAAATCAGATTTACCTAGCTCGGGGGAGACCCAGGAACCTCAAAAGTTAACCAATCCTGTGAATGGGTTAGGCAACTCAGGTGTCTACTGTATACTGTATACTTCAACGGCAGATTTAGATAAGATGGAAGTTTCTGAAGTATGGCCTTGTAAACAGAAAGGGAGAAATGTAGAACTCTACGGCTCTTCAGCGAAGTCCTGCCAACCTTTTGATACAGGATGCGGTGATGAGTATCAACTGTCACCTGTAACAAAATGAAGGGCACTATGGTAGATGGTACAGTATCTACCCAAAGGTTTAAGATTAGTAGTTGCTGCACTTTGATAAATAATATCACCATAATTGATACAAACGGGGCTCCCGAGTGGCGCAGTGGTCTAAGGCACTGCGTCTCAATGCTAGAGGCATCACTACAGACACCCTGGATTGGATCCAGGCTGTACCACAACCGGCTGTGATTGGGAGTCCCATAGGGCGGCACACAATTGGCCCAGCATTGTCCGGGTGTGGCCAGTGTAGGCCATCATTTTAAATAAGAATATGTTCTTAACTGACTTACTTGCCTAGTTAAATAATGGTTAAATATTTTTTTTTAATAAAAAATAAATCAGAACCAGTGGTGATTTTAGCATGTAAATCTTGGCGGGACAAACTCTAAACAATACATTAATTGCACTATAATGGCAACAAGCAGTGCCCACAGACGTTTAGGGCTTACTGTCCCAAAGCTGTCCCAAAGCTGTCCCAACAGCATCTCTTTCTTTCCAGCACAATGGAGTGAATCCTTACCACCACTACACCTGTTATGCAGGTGAATGAGGACCCAAAAGCGACTTGGCGAAAACAGAGTTTTTAATCCAGTAAGAAACTTTACAAAACAAAAAGCATAATACTACTCGTAAAGACGAGAACAGACTGGAGACTTGATCGAGAACTGCAGGTTGCCTCGGGAAGGCACTTGAACCTAGCAGACTCAGACACCTGCTCACCACGCAGCATCTGAGGGAAACACGACACGACAGGGCAAAACATAGACACAGCACGGTGAAATATAGATGAGGATCCGACAGGGCAGGTACGGAAAACAAGGAGAGAAATAGGGACTCTAATCAGGGAAAAGGATCGGGAACAGGTGTGGGAAGACTAAATGATGATTAGGGGAATAGGAACAGCTGGGAGCAGGAACGGAACGATAGAGAGAAGAGAGAGCGAGAGAGTGAGAGAGGGAGGGGGAGAGAGAGGGATAGAAAGAGGGAAAGAACCTAATAAGACCAGCAGAGGGAAACGAATAGAAGGGGAAGCACAGGGACAAGACATGATAATTAATGACAAAACATGACAGTACCCCCACTCACCGAGCGCCTCCTGGCGCACTCGAGGAGGAATCCTGGCGGCAACGGAGGAAATCATCAATGAGTGAACGGTCCAGCACGTCCCGAGACGGAACCCAACTCCTCTCCTCAGGACCGTAACCCTCCCAATCCACTAAGTATTGGTGACCCCGTCCCCGAGAACGCATGTCCATGATCTTATGTACCTTGTAAATAGGTGCGCTCTCGACAAGGACGGGAGGGGGAGGGAAGACGAACGGGGTGCGAAGAAAGGGCTTGACACAGGAGACATGGAAGACAGGATGGACGCGACGAAGATGTCGCGGAAGAAGCAGTCGCACAGCGACAGGATTGACGACCTGGGAGACACGGAACGGACCAATGAACCGCGGAGTCAACTTACGAGAAGCTGTCGTAAGAGGAAGGTTGCGAGTGGAAAGCCACACTCTCTGGTCGCAACAATACCTTGGACTCTTAATCCTGCGTTTATTGGCGGCTCTCACAGTCTGTGCCCTGTAGCGGCAAAGTGCAGACCTCACCCTCCTCCAGGTGCGCTCACAACGTTGGACAAACGCTTGAGCGGAGGGAACGCTGGACTCGGCAAGCTGGGATGAGAACAGAGGAGGCTGGTAACCCAGACTACTCTGAAACGGAGATAACCCGGTAGAAGACGAAGGAAGCGAGTTGTGAGCGTATTCTGCCCAGGGGAGCTGTTCTGCCCAAGACGCAGGGTTTCTGAAAGAAAGGCTGCGTAGTATGCGACCAATCGTCTGATTGGCCCTCTCTGCTTGACCGTTAGACTCGGGATGAAACCCGGAAGAGAGACTGACGGACGCACCAATCAAACGACAGAACTCCCTCCAAAACTGTGACGTGAATTGCGGGCCTCTGTCTGAAACGGCGTCTAACGGGAGGCCATGAATTCTGAACACATTCTCGATAATGATTTGTGCCGTCTCCTTAGCGGAAGGAAGTTTAGCGAGGGGAATGAAATGTGCCGCCTTAGAGAACCTATCGACAACCGTAAGAATCACAGTCTTCCCCGCAGACAAAGGCAGACCGGTAATGAAGTCTAGGGCGATGTGAGACCATGGTCGAGAAGGAATGGGGAGCGGTCTGAGACGACCGGCAGGAGGAGAGTTACCCGACTTAGTCTGCGCGCAGTCCGAACAAGCAGCCACGAAACGGCGCGTGTCACGCTCCTGAGTCGGCCACCAAAAGCGCTGGCGAATAGACGCAAGAGTGCCTCGAACACCGGGATGACCAGCTAACTTGGCAGAGTGAGCCCACTGAAGAACAGCCAGACGAGTGGAAACAGGAACGAAAAGGAGGTTACTAGGACAAGCGCGCGCGACGCAGTGTGCGTGAGTGCTTGCTTAACCTGTCTTTCAATTCCCCAGACTGTCAACCCGACAACACGCCCATAAGGAAGAATCCCCTCGGGATCAGTAGAAGCCACAGAAGAACTAAACAGACGGGATAAGGCATCAGGCTTGGTGTTCTTGCTACCCGGACGGTAAGAAATCACAAACTCGAAACGAGCGAAAAACAACGCCCAACGAGCTTGACGGGCATTAAGTCGTTTGGCAGAACGGATGTACTCAAGGTTCTTATGGTCTGTCCAAACGACAAAAGGAACGGTCGCCCCCTCCAACCACTGTCGCCATTCGCCTAGGGCTAAGCGGATGGCGAGCAGTTCACGGTTACCCACATCATAGTTGCGCTCAGATGGCGACAGGCGATGAGAAAAATAAGCGCAAGGATGAACCTTATCGTCAGACTGGAAGCGCTGGGATAGAATGGCTCCCACGCCTACCTCTGAAGCGTCAACCTCGACAATGAATTGTCTAGTGACGTCAGGAGTAACGAGGATAGGAGCGGACGTAAAACGTTCTTTTAGAAGATCAAAAGCTCCCTGGGCGGAACCGGACCACTTAAAACACGTCTTGACAGAAGTAAGAGCTGTGAGAGGGGCAGCAACTTGACCGAAATTACGAATGAAACGCCGATAGAAATTAGCGAAACCTAAAAAGCGCTGCAACTCGACACGTGACCTTGGAACGGGCCAATCACTGACAGCTTGGACCTTAGCGGAATCCATCTGAATGCCTTCAGCGGAAATAACGGAACCGAGAAAAGTAACGGAGGAGACATGAAAAGAGCACTTCTCAGCCTTTACGTAGAGACAATTCTCTAAAAGGCGCTGTAGAACACGTCGAACGTGCTGAACATGAATCTCGAGTGACGGTGAAAAAATCAGGATATCGTCAAGATAGACAAAAACAAAGATGTTCAGCATGTCTCTCAGAACATCATTAACTAATGCCTGAAAAACAGCTGGCGCATTGGCGAGACCAAACGGCAGAACCCGGTACTCAAAATGCCCTAACGGAGTGTTAAACGCCGTTTTCCACTCGTCCCCCTCTCTGATGCGCACGAGATGGTAAGCGTTACGAAGGTCCAACTTAGTAAAGCACCTGGCTCCCTGCAGAATCTCGAAGGCTGATGACATAAGGGGAAGCGGATAACGATTCTTAACCGTTATGTCATTCAGCCCTCGATAATCCACGCAGGGGCGCAGAGTACCGTCCTTCTTCTTAACAAAAAGAACCCCGCCCTGGCCGGAGAGGAAGAAGGCACTATGGTACCGGCGTCAAGAGACACAGATAAATAATCCTTGAGAGCCTTACGTTCGGGAGCCGACAGAGAGTATAGTCTACCCCGAGGAGGAGTGGTCCCCGGAAGGAGATCAATACTACAATCATACGACCGGTGAGGAGGAAGGGAGTTGGCTCGGGACCGACTGAAGACCGTGCGCAGATCATGATATTCCTCCGGCACTCCTGTCAAATCGCCAGGTTCCTCCTGAGAAGTGGGGACAGAAGAAATGGGAGGGATGGCAGACATTAAGCACTTCACATGACAAGATACGTTCCAGGATAGGATAGAATTACAAGACCAATTAATAGAAGGATTATGACATACTAGCCAGGGATGACCCAAAACAACAGGTGTGAAAGGTGAACGAAAAATCAAAAAAGAAATAGTCTCACTGTGGTTACCAGATACTGTGAGAGTTAAAGGTAGTGTCTCAAATCTGATACTGGGAAGATGACTACCATCTAAGGCAAACATGGGCGTAGGCTTGTCTAACTGTCTGAAAGGAATGTTATGTTTCCGAACCCATGCTTCGTCCATGAAACAACCCTCAGCCCCAGAGTCAATCAAGGCACTGCATGTAGCACCCGAACCGGTCCAGCGTAGATGGACCGACATAGTAGTACAGGATCTAGATGAAGAGACCTGAGTAGTAGCGCTCACCAGTAGCCCTCCGCTTACTGATGGGCTCTGGCCTCTTACTGGACATGAATTAACAAAATGTCCATCAAATCCGCAATAGAGGCACAGGCGGTTGGTGATCCTCCGTTCCCTCTCCTTAGTCGAGATGCGAATCCCTCCCAGCTGCATGGGCTCAGTCTCAGAGCCAGAGGAGGGAGATGGTTGCGATGCGGAGCAGGGAAACACCGTTGATGCGAACTCTCTTCCACGAGCCTGGTGACGAAGATCTACCCGTCGTTCTATGCGGATGGCGAGAGCAATCAAAGAGTCCACACTGGAAGGAACCTCCCGAGAGAGAATCTCATCTTTGACCACTGTGTGGAGTCCCTCCAGAAAACGAGCGAGCAGCGCCGGCTCGTTCCAGTCACTAGAGGCAGCAAGAGTACGAAACTCTATAGAGTAATCCGTTATGGATCGATCACCTTGGCATAGGGAAGCCAGGGCCCTAGAAGCCTCCCCACCAAAAACTGAACGGTCAAAAACCCGAATCATCTCCTCTTTAAAGTTCTGGTAATTGTTAGAACAATCAGCCCTTGCCTCCCAGATAGCTGTGCCCCACTCTCGGGCCCGGCCAGTAAGGAGTGAAATGACGTAAGCAACCCGAGCTCTCTCTCTAGAGTATGTGTTGGGTTGGAGAGAGAACACAATCTCACACTGGGTGAGAAAGGAGCGGCACTCAGTGGGCTGCCCGGAGTAGCAAGGTGGGTTATTAACCCTAGGTTCTGGAGGCTCGGCAGGCCAGGAAGTAACAGGTGGCACGAGACGAAGACTCTGGAACTGTCCAGAGAGGTCGGAAACCTGAGCGGCCAGGTTCTCCACGGCATGGCGAGCAGCAGACAATTCCTGCTCGTGTCTGCCGAGCATGGCTCCTTGGATCTCGACGGCAGTGTTACGAGCCTCTGTAGTCGCTGGGTCCATTCCTGGGTCGGATCCTTCTGTTATGCAGGTGAATGAGGACCCAAAAGCGACTTGGCGAAAACAGAGTTTTTAATCCAGTAAGAAACTTTACAAAACAAAAAGCATAATACTACTCGTAAAGACGAGAACAGACTGGAGACTTGATCGAGAACTGCAGGTTGCCTCGGGAAGGCACTTGAACCTAGCAGACTCAGACACCTGCTCACCACGCAGCATCTGAGGGAAACACGACACGACAGGGCAAAACATAGACACAGCACGGTGAAATATAGATGAGGATCCGACAGGGCAGGTACGGAAAACAAGGAGAGAAATAGGGACTCTAATCAGGGAAAAGGATCGGGAACAGGTGTGGGAAGACTAAATGATGATTAGGGGAATAGGAACAGCTGGGAGCAGGAACGGAACGATAGAGAGAAGAGAGAGCGAGAGAGTGAGAGAGGGAGGGGGAGAGAGAGGGATAGAAAGAGGGAAAGAACCTAATAAGACCAGCAGAGGGAAACGAATAGAAGGGGAAGCACAGGGACAAGACATGATAATTAATGACAAAACATGACAACACCTGGCTATCAGCGGAGCTGCCTGTTTTAAAAACACAGCTGATATGGCTGACCATATCTCCCTGGAATATTACATCATTTGTACAGCAGCATATAAGATATTTTTGGACTCACCTTGTTGTGCGCGACGGTCCTTCAGTGGCAAATTTTGTAATCAAAGAAAAATATTTATAATTCACAATTAGATGACCGTTCAAAATGTTTTTTTCCCAGTCTTACTTCCCAGTTGCAATGTTTGCGGTTAGCCACTGTCACGATTCCATCCAAACAACTCATTGTTGAATTTGCGATTTCCAAGTTGTTGTGTAATGTTTATGTCCAATGGCCGATGAGCATCGATATGTTTTATCTATATTTTCTCTTCAATATTTCTCTTCGTATGACAAGGATTAAAAAGGATTTGCGAGTAGACTTGATTCACAATTATGACTGCTAGCTTAAATTGTGAAAGTAAGATGTTGACATGATCAGTCCAATCAAAGCTACTGTACATTTAACTTGATTTGACATAATTTGTGTCCAATGACCTTGAGCCTTCTTGGAAGGGCACTTGTAATATAACTCTATGGTAGGACCCAAAGGGCTGAAATTTTGGATGTCTACCATTTACTAAAGGACTGATGCTAGGCAATTGCGCAAGGTCCCCATGAGTGACAGAATACTGAGACAATCACGGCATTGTCTTCTGGCTTGCCCCACCACCACAGAAAGCACTGAGCTAGGCTGAAACACCTGCATTTTGGAGCTGCCTTACTCAAGAAAACAAAAAGAGACCATGGTTGTATGCAGCTATATTAACTCAATTATATTTGCCAACTGATGTGTGACATGTATTAATGCCAAAGTAACATGCAAGCCCCCCCCCCAAAAAATAGTTTTATATATATTTGTTGCAAAAAATGTGGGTCTCAGAACAGGTGGGGCTCTGCCTGAATTCATTGGGGCATTGTTTCTAAAGGGTTCCACAGGAATGCTTCCCACAGTTATGTCAAGTTGGCTGGATGTCCTTTGGGTGGTGGACCATTCTTGATACACACGGGAAACTGTTGTGTGGAAAACCCAGCAGTGTTGCGGTTCTTGACACAAACTGGTGAGTCTTCAACCTAATACCATACCCCATTCAAAGGCACTTAAATATTTTGTCATGCCCATTCACTCTCTGAATTGCACACACACAACCATGTCTCCAATTGTCTCAAGGCTTAAAAATCGTTCTTTAACCTGTCTCCTCCCTTCATCTACACTGATTGAAGTTGATTTAACAAGTTACATCAATAAGAGATCATAGCTTTCACCTGGATTCACATTTTCAGTCTATGTCATGGAAAGAGCAGATGTCCTTAAGGTTTTGTAGGCTCAGTGTATGTTTAAAAAAATCTCATGTATAAATATAAAAGTATCGAAATGCGTGAACACGTTCGATTGGAGAACCATCTAATGAGTGTTGTTAATCTGAAACATTCTGATTGGTTAACATTCACCAATCCTGATTGGTTAACATTCAAAATACATTTCTCAGATGAAAAGGAGCAAAGTTGTACATTTACTAAAGAATCAAGAATCTTAGCTAAACAAGGAGTCCTTGAAATGGGGCGATAATTATTAAGATCCCTGCAATCCCCATCCTTATGGAGTGGCAGCACAAGAGCTGATTTCCATACTTTTGGAATATTTTCTGATAACAATGTTAAATAACAAATGTGGGTTAATGAGGCAACAATGATGGGCGCTGCACACTTAAGCAGACCAGGATCCAATTGGTCGGCCCTTGTGGATTTCTTGTTGTCTATTGCTAGCAAAGCATCCAGGACTTATTTTTGTGTAAATAGCCTAAAAGAAAAGCTTTGACTATCATTTATCTGATCATTCAGCAACCTTTCCCTAATAGCTTCAAGCCCAATTTCATTGTGGATATGCGGAAGTTCTTTCAAAGAGATAGCCCGCTGAAATAAAATGGTGATTAAATGGATCAATGGAGGCATTTATCCCCGTAATGAGGCCAGTGTCCAAAGTGTGGTGTAAGGAAAATAACCTCACACTCAACGTCAACAAAACAAAGGAGATGATCGTGGACTTCAGGAAACAGCAGAGGGATCACCCCCCTATCCACATCGACGGGACAGTAGTGGAGAAGGTAGTAAATGTTAAGTTCCTCCTGTGTACACATCACGGACAAACTGAATTGGTCCACCCACACAGACAGCGTTGTGAAGAAGGCACAGCAGCGCCTCTTCAACCTCAAGAGGCTGAAGAAATTTGGCTTGTCATCAACAGCACTCACAAACTTCTACAGATGCACAATCGAGAGCATCCTGTCGGTCTGTATCACCGCCTGGTAAGGCAACTGCTCCGCCCACAACCGTAAGGCTCTCCAGAGGGTAGTGAGGTCTGCACAACGCATCACCGGGGGAAAACTACCTGCCCTCCAGGACACCTACACCACTTGATGTATCACTAGCCACTTTAAACAATGCCATTTAATATAATGTTTACATACCCTACATTACTCATCTCAAATGTATATTCTGTACTCGATACCATCTACTGCATCTTGCCTATGCCGTTCTGTACCATCACTCATTCATATATCTTTATGTACACATTCTTTATCCCTTTACACTTGTGTGTTTAAGGTAGTAGTTGTGGAATTGTTAGGTTAGATTACTCGTTGGTTATTACTGCATTGTCAGAACTAGAAGCACAAGCATTTCGCTATACCCGCATTAACATCTGCTAACCATGTGTATGTGACAAATAAAAAATAAGATTTGATTTGAAATTAATTTGTTGTGGCGGAGAGGAGGAAGTATAACCCTTCAGGGATTTGACATTTTTCCAGAATTTAGCCGGGTTCCCATTACAATCTGAAAGAGCGGTTACGTAGACAAATCAGAAAGGCTAAATCCGATTACTAACACAATGATTCCTCAGATGCTTAAAAGCCTGCAATCCTGGCCTTGACCCAAGCATCATCTATTTTATGAATGACTTCTGATCATTCCGGACCTTTAATCATCTACTTCTGCAGGTTATCTAATTATCATGATTCACAGGTACTGGCATGCAACTCCACAGCTGTTCTTGTTCTCATTCCTATTGGTTCATTGCTCATATATGTTGTGTCTTTGGCTATGCCGGATTAAGTGATATGACATGCTATTCTATAAAATAATTTCTCCATAATTAATATTACCTGATTGAGCTAATCATGTAAATGTAATTAACTAGAGAGTCGGGCACCGAAAAATAATATTTATAGAGCTGTTATCTCCCGAATAAACTCTTAAAGACCTAGTAATATTTTACATCAAAAGCAGTCTCAAAAGCAATTCAGTCTCATCTGAAAGTTGTAAATTCTTGGTTATCTTCACAAACCCTGGCTAACAAGTTGAATCAGCAATACAAAATTGGGTTTAATTATTTATTTACTAAATACCTAACTAATCATACAGAATTACACATAATTAATCATAATTTGATTACAAATTACGTCATAGGAAAACGTCCCTAGTGGGTGGAACAGATTTGACAGCTGGTTACACAAAAGAAAAGGGCTGGGTTTGAGTGAAAGAGCGGGAAGACTGAGGAACAAAGGGCGAAGCTGTGCTATCGTAAATACAGTATCTTATGCATTCTAAATTACCGCCCATTTGGAAAAGGAAAATGCAATAAATATTTACTCTGAGCTGCTCTTCAGTAGGTTGGTGGTAGATGGATGGTCGTGTTGCCAAACCGAGTCCTTTGAAGAATGTCTCTGGTGGTCAATTGGTTACGTTGTAGCAATGTCATTGTGTGATAGACAGGATACTCTGTCTGTTCCTTCCTTAACCTCGTTTGCAGCTGCTGTTGCTAACTAAACAGCTAGGAGGTATCACTTCTGTAGTGAATAGGAGTTCATACCATTCGCAACCAAAGCTCACTCTGATGTTGGCTTCGTTCTGTAGTTATTATCTGAACCATTCTGACATCTGACCGTCGTCCTCACATCCTCGGAACAGGAGCTTACATTGACGTCAAGGCTTTATATAGGAAGGGAGAGGAGGGCGTGTTTGAATTTTTTTATATGTCCTTTCACAGGGTCGGGCCACTGATTGAGCATAGCCCTATCTTATGAAAACCCAAATCTCACATTTTAGAAACTAAAATCACATTTCATCCCATCACGAATCATTTAATATTCAAACATTTAAATTTAACAACAATTCCATGTGAATCCGATAACTCTGATGTGTAGACTTTCCACTGTAGAGTTTATGTAATCTTATCATTGATGAGAATGTCTCAGATGACAATCGAACTGACGTCATATTCATTAAGTACCTCCGCATATGTTCAATTGATCGGATTACCAGAATATAGTTCATTTCCCCCCACCTTTTGATGTTCCCAGAATCTCTGTTAGCCAAGGGGTTGCAAATGTAACATTAGTTGGGTAGAGAGAGGAATAAGGGGGGAAGAGGTATTTATGACTGTCATAAACCTACCCCCAGGCCAACGTCATGACATATACAACAGGCTTATACACAAAGGTATCCCTGGTGTAAAAGTAACCAAATGTGTATACTGCGTAATGACGAATAAACAATGAAATGCAGGGTTTTTCCACTTTCAATTGGTAGCAGGGCAGCTATTGAGGCAGAACTCAACTCGAGCACCACTCAAGTTGTTTTGTTTATCAGGACAATATGTACTAAATTCAGAATTGACGTTTAATGAAGGAATGTTTGCTTGATAATCCCCTAGGAGTTCAAATGTTAAAAAAAGTATGCTTAACAAGGGAGATCTATGTGATTTAAGAACCGTATCATAGTCTTACTTTCTGTAATTACAGAAAATGATCAAGCATTTACACAAATGTGGGTTCTCCTGTTTTGCTTAACTATATATTTTGTATAAGGAAAACTGCTACTAAATCAGCTTGTTTTAAATAAGCCAAGTGATCTACCCAATTGCATAGAATATGAAAGTGCCTTTGATATTTGCCAAACAAAGTGACTGAGATCCTTAATTCGTCAGCTTGCATTATCTAAACTCTGATCTGCTTGTTATGGTGTCCAACAATGTTATTTCTCTCGCTCTTTAACCTCGCTAATTTGCTCCACTATTCTCCTAACGTCTGTCAGCTGGCTCTTCACATTGGCAGCCCACATCTCATGATGCTTCTGAACGTCTGTTTATTCATGAGTCATCTTTAGCCATGTTTCTCCATCTAAACTACAGCCAAATTTGGCCCTGTATGAGTGAGAGATTTAACCTGCATGTTTAAGATTCAGAGCTCTGTGAAATGGTGTGACAGTTGTGGCAACGTGCAATTAAGTTGTCTCAGCGGTGTTAAAAAGGCGACTCAAAGTATTAGTGCACACAAAATATTAGAGTTGAATGAGAAGTTCACAGAAATGCGATATGGTAAAGTATGATTTAGGATTATGTTTGAGTCACAGTGAAGCATGTGTCCTGTCTGACTAGATTTCCTTGTTTATTTTCAATATTGTGCACTAATTTTGACCAGAGCCCTGGGCCCGTATCCAAAAATCTCTTAGAGTAGGAGTGCTGCTCAAGGATCAGTTTTGCCTTGTAGATCATAATGAATAAGATTACATGTACAGGTTGGGACTTGATCAGCACTCCTACTCTGACATGCTTTGTGGATACAGGTCCTGGTCAAAAGTAGGGAATAGGGTGCCATTTGGGATGTAACCCAGGGGGGTTAAGCAATGTTTTCTGACAATAGCTTCTCATCTCGAAAATGGATGTATTTTCTCTCAATGCTTTAACATCCTTTAACCCTTGTTTTTTTTAACGGAGTAAGATGGTCCACAATAGTATTGAAGACATCTGTAAAAAGGTTCAGGGATAGCTGAAATACAATCAAGGTCCCTAAAATAAAGATCATGGGGGGGAAAAAGCCTGTTCACTTAAGTTTTTAAAGTTTCTCTTTGTGATGACACAAGGCTTAGATTTTTGTGTACTCAAATCTGTAACACAAACAACTAGGCAATGGTCAAATCAAATTTTATTTGTCACATGCGTCGAATACAACAGGTGAAATGCTTACAGTGAAATGGTCACTAATGTCTTGTGCGAAGACACCAGAATAAACATATTTCTCTGGTGTATTCGTTAAAATAAGAACAATCAGAGTTGACTTGAAGGATCTTTAGGGTTGGGCCGTGTAGGCTTAGTCACCAGCTGGATTAGGTTTAGATCATTACACATCTTTTAGATTGTCTGAAGCCTGCATTTCCCAATCATAATTTAGGTCACCCAGGATAACTTCTGATGTAGTAAAAGACGACAACAAACTAGTCAACTCCTCGAGTGCACAAAGGTTAGCCGAGGGAGGATGGTAGACACCTATAACAGTTCAAATGAATGGGTACAAGATTACAACTGACAACACTCCATAGAACAACAGTACGATGATAACACCGAGAAAGGATGGGAGGTAATTACCTGAGCGGGGCTACTGTAGGTCTGTCACAGAGTCCAAATCTTAATGCGGCCTTGAAATGTGAAGAGAGGGTCCAGGCTCCTAGATGGTTTGGGTGGAGTCCACATCTTTTGTTTTGCAAAAAGTGTCCCAGCAACAGCGCTGGACTAGAGATAATTGGCTGCTTTTCAGAGCCTTTCATGGTGTTGATCAGCTCAATATAAACCTTTTTTCATTAGCTCTGATTTATCCTTTTGATATCATTTGATCCCACATGCACTACGGCAGCTGCAGCTGATGTAGGATTGACAGAAGACATCCTGTGATATCCTTCACCATAGCCCCCAGAAAGTGCAGGTTTTTTTTCTCCAGGAACCGAGATGTTCCTTACCATGGAGCTACCAATAATGATGGTTGGACGAAAGTAAGTGTCTGTGGACGGGGGATGGGGGGACCAATCTAGATTTAGGAAATCCCATTCCACCGACACTTGCCTACTATGTAACTGATCACATCAGAAAGGAAGTAGATGGAGGGAAATCTTGTGGTATGGACATGTTAGATCTCCAAAAGTTGTTTGATACAGTGGATCATGAGATTCTGTTAATCAAACTAAGAGCCATGGACTTTAACAACTTAGCAGTAAAGTACCTCCTGTATATAGCCTCACTATTGTTATTTTACTGCTGCTGTTTAATTATTTGTTACTTTTATTTTTTATTTAACACTTCTTTTTTTCTTAACTGCATTGTTTGTCAATTAAGGTATAGGGGACGCTTGCGCCCCACTTGGCCAAAATCCAGGGAAAATGCAGCGTGGCAAATTCCAATAAAATGATATAAAAATCCAACTTTCGTTAAATCACATATGTAAGATACTAAATTAAAGCTACACTCGTTGTGAATCCAGCCAACATGTTAGATTTTAAAAAGGCTTTTCGGCGAAAGCACAAGAAGCTATTATCTGATGATAGCACAACAGTAAACAAAGAGAGTAGCATATTTCAACCCTGCAGGAGCTACACAAAACGCAGAAATAAAATATATAACATGCCTTACCTTTGACGAGCTTCTTTTGTTGGCACTCCAATATGTCCCATAAACATCACAATTGGTCATTTTGTTCGATGAATTCCGTCCATATATATCCAAAATGTCCATTTATTTGTAGCGTTTGATCCAGAAAAAAAACAGCTTCCAATTTGCGCAACGTCACTACAAAATATCTCAAAAGTTGCCTGTAAACTTTGCCAAAACGGTTAGTCCTCTGGGTTTTGCCTGCTACATAAGTTCTGTTATACTCACAGGCATGATTCAAACAGTTTTAGAAACTCCAGAGTGTTTTCTATGCAAATCTACTAATAATATGCATATCTTATATTCTTGGCATGAGTAGTAGCAGGAAGTTGAAATTGGGCACGCTATTTATCCAAAAGTGAAAATGCTGCCCCCTATACCTTAACTACACATGGATGATGATATTACTAGGTTAACTAGCTTGTTCTGCATTGCCTGTTAATTTATCATCGAATCAGGAGGAGGTCAGAAACCTGGCCGTGTGGTGCCAGAACAACAACCTCTCCCTCAACATGATCAAGACAAACGAGATGATCGTGGACTACAGCAAAATGAGGGCCGAGCACCCCCTCCATTCTCATCGACGGGCCTGTAGTGGAGCAGGTTGAGAGCACATCACCAACAAACTAACTAATGGTACAAGCACACCAAGACAGTCGTGAAGAGGGCATAACAAAACCAATTCCCCCCCAGGAGACTGAAAAAATGTGGCATGGGTCCTCAGATCCTCAAAAAGGTTCTACAGCTTCGGGTAGAGCTGTTTAGAAGCCTCTTGGACCTAGACTTGGTGCCTCCCCCCTTTTATAACACTGCTGCTACTCTCTGTTATTTTCTATGCATAGTCACTTTAATAACTCTACCTACATGGACATATTACCTCAATTACCTTGACAAACCGGTATATAGCCGCGCTATTGTTATTTTACTGCTGCTCTTTAATTATTTGTAACTTTTATTTCTTATTCTTATTTTTTTTGTAGGTATTTTTTACTTGTAATTTTTTTCAACTGCATTGTTGGTAAGAGCTTCTACGTAAGCGTTTCACTGTAAGGTCTACATACACCTGTTGTATTCCCGCGTATGTGAAAAATAACATTTGATTTGATTTGACATTGGAATGTTCACCGTAGTCTCTGAAGGTGGAACCTCCAATCTGGAAAAGCACGTTTCCTTGTATGGCGGAAAGTGGTAGACACAATTATGAAAATGATTTGTTAAAATCCACACAAATAAAATTAGTTTGCGAGTAATCAGCTAAAAGTCAATCAATCCACACAGTGTGATAGTTAGTTAGATTGAATCACACCGTTTGTAGGATCACCACAGTTATAGGCAGCAAGCCAGAACCCAACCACAGACTAGAAACCAGCCAGCACTAGGACCCACAATAAACACAACCAAGGCACAAAACTCGCCAGCATAACAACAGCATGTGATTAAATGCTGGGGCTCATCAAAACAGCAACGCAACGGAGGCCATTTTACAGTATGATGGCCAGGAGAGAAGCACCTTGGAGGGGGTGTATTTTATATCTGTTTTTATTATGGATCCCCATTACTCTTCCTTGGGTCCAGCAAAATTAATGCAATTATATAATTTTAAAAACATTACAATACATTCAACAACAGATTTCACAAAATATTAAGTGTGTGTGCTCAGGCCCCTACTCTACTACCACAAATTTACAACACAAAATCCATGCGTACGTGTGTGTATAGTGCGTATTTTATTGTGTGTTTGTATGCATTTGTCTGTGTTTGTGTTGCTTCACAGTCCCCTCTGTTCCATAAGGTGTATTTTTATGTTTTTTAAAAATCAGATTTGACTTCTTGCATGAGTTACTTGATGTGAAATAGAGTTTCATGTAATAGTGGCTCTATGTAGTACTGTGCGCCTCCCATAGTCTGTTCTGGACTTGGGGACTGTGAAGAGACCTCTGGTGGCATGTCTTGTGGGGTATGCATGGGTGTCAGTAGTTCAAACAGACAGCTCGGTGCATTCAACATGTCAATATCTCACAAATACAAGTAGTGATGAAGTCAATGCATATGATTAACGTTAGCTCTCTGTGTACATCTAAGGACCAGCCGTGCTGCCCTGTTCTGAGCCAACTGCAATTTTCCTGCAAAGTCCCTCTTTGTGGCATCTGACCACACGACTGAACAGTAGTCCAGGTGCGACAAAACTAGGGCCTGTAGGACATGGCTTGTTGATTGTGCTGTTAAGGTAGAACAGCGCTTTATTATTGACAGACTTCTACTGTTGTATGTTTTGACCATGACAGTTTGCAAGGGTTACTCCAAGCAGTTTAGTCACCTCAACTTGCTCAATTTCCACATGATTCATTATAAAATTTAGTTGAGGTTTATTGAATGATTTGTCTCAAATACAAAGCTTTTTGAAATATCTAGGACTCATTTATTCTTTGCTACCCATTCTGAAACTAACTGCAGCACTTGTTAAGTGTTGCAGTCATTTCAGTCACTGTAGTAGTTGACATGTATAGTGTTGAGTCATCCGCATACATAGACACACTCGCTTTAATTAAAGTAAAGATTGAAACAAGTAAGGGGCCTAGACAGCTGCCATGGGGAATTCCATTAAAGGAAACCCTCTGTGTTCTGTTATATAGGTAACTCTTTATTCACAATATAGCAGGGGGTGTAAAGCCAGAACACATACATTTTTCCAGTAGCAGACTATGATTGATAATGGCAAAAGCTGCACTTAAGTCTAATAAAACAGCCCCCTCAAACTTTTAAACATAAATCTCTCTAAGCCAATCAGCAGTCATTTGTGTGAGTGCTGTGCTTGTTGAGTGTCCTTCCCTATAAGGGTGCTGAAAGTCTGTTGTCAATTTGTTTACTGTGAAATAGCATTGTATCTGGTCAAATACAACTTTTCCAGAAGTTTGCTAAGGGTTGGTAACAGGCTGATTGGTTGGCTATTTGAGCCAGTAAAGGGGGCTTTACTAATCTTAGGTAGGGGAATGACTTGTGCTTCTCTCCAGGCCTGAGGTCACACACTTTCTAGTAGGCTTAAATTGAAGATATGACAAATAGGAGTGTCAATATAGTCTATCCTCAGTAATGTAGTTTTCAGTACAGGCCGGTGGAAGCCGGAAGGTCAGGCAAATGCTACACCGGGCTGAAGGAGAGTGAAAAATAGTAAATCCAAGTAGGCTAAATCTACTTGAAGGGGAGAAGAGTAACTAGCCACACCATTTACTCAGTTGACAGCAATTACAGGGAGGAGGAAAAGAGGAAGGGAGAAGGAGGAACGTGCACCGCCCACAGCCTACCAAGGTTGAAAAGAAGGGATGTCTACTGCTCTAACTTGTGAGAGAGAAAGAGGGAGGGAGCATGAGAAAGGGGAGGGGGAAAGAGGGAGGGAGGGATGGAGAGAAATTGAGGGAAAGAGATGAGGGAGGGAGAGAAAAAGGGGCAGGAGAGAGGGGAGGAGTAATGTGCTCTACCAAGGTTGTCCCTTGTAGCTCAGTTGGTAGACCAGTATGAAAATGTATGCACTCACTACTGTAAGTCGCTCTGGATAAGTGTGTCTGTCCACAGACCACCAAGGTTGAAAAGAAGCGATGCCTACTGCTCTAACAGGTGAGAGGGATGAAGGGAGGGCCCACAACCTATTGTCTGATATGTTTTTTACTTTCCAAAACAGACTGGAAGCCATCTTCCATTCACCTTCATCGGGCAGAAGAGATTGGGATGCCATCAAGGGTGTAAGAAAATCTGATGCAGACAACACTCGTATTTTAGCTAGTTGGATCGCCCCACCCCAGAATTTTGGGCAACTAATCACAGTGCTCCAATGGAGAAACAGAGAGACTGAAAAACAGCTTCTATCTCAAGGCCATCGGACTATTAAATAGCCACCACAAGGCGGCTTCAACCCAGTTACATATTCCTGCACCTTAGAGGCTGCTGCTCTATATACATAGACGTGAAATCACTGGCCACTTTAATAATGGAACACTAGTCACTTTAATAATGTCTACATATTTTTCTTTACCCATCTCATATGTATATACTGTACTCTATTATATTGTATTTTTATCTATGCCACTCCGACATTGCTCGCTCAATGCTGTCCCCTCTCATTGAGTAACTCAAGTTGAAGGCCGACCGGGGTACTACAGGCTGCCATTATCAACTAAATTAACTTATCCTGTGTGCGATTTTAAATTGGTGTATTCTACTGTTCCTACTCTCAACAGTAAGTTGAGACTCCGACTGAGTTCCTAAAAAATGTATAACAAATCAAACAAGCGGACACTTGGTGGCAAGAGCTGGCTCCGCACCACTCCTTTCATAGTTTTTGTGATTATTGAACAGAGACAACATGAGGAGAGAGTGCTAGAGCAGTGGGTCGGATTTCAACCCATGCTTGCAGCGTACACAGAGGCAGGGACTTAGACCAGTGGACTACTCCAGGCCACAGTTAAGTATCTTTAAAAAAAAATGTTTTATATGTCACATACACTACATGAGCAAAAGTATGTGGATACCTGCTCGTCCAAAATCTCATTCCAAAGTCATGGGAATTAATGTGGAGTTGGTCCCCCTTTTGCTGCTATAACAGCCTCTTCTCTTCTGGGAAGGCTTTCCACTAGATGTTGGAACATTGAGGCAGGGAATTGCTTCCATTCAGCCACAAAAGCATTAGTGAGGTCGGGCACTGATGTTTGGCGATTAGGCCTGGCTTGCAGTCACCGTTCCAATTTATCCCAAAGATGTTCGATGGAGTTGAGGTCAGGACTCCGTGCAGGCCAGTCGTTCTTCCACACCGATCTCAACAAACCATTTCTGGGCTTTGTGCACAGGGGAATTGTCATGCGGGACCAGGAAAGGGCCTTCGTTAAACTGTTGCCACAAAGTATGCTGTGGCGTTAAGATTTCCCTTCACTGGAACTAAGTGGCCTAGCCCGAACCATGAAAAAGATCCCCAGACCATTATTCCTCCTCCACCAAACTTTACAGTTGACAGCATGCATTCAGGCAGGTGTTCTTCTGGCATCCTCAAAACCCAGATTTGTCCATCGGACTGCCAGATGGTGAAGCGTGATTCATCATTCCAGAGAACGTGTTTTCACTGCTCTAGAGTTCAATGGCGGCAAGCTTTACACCCCTCCAGCCGATGCTTGGCGGAATGGTGCCAGGAAGATAACCTTTCCCTCAACAAAACAAAGGAGCTGATCATGGACTTCAGGAGACAGCAGAGGGAGCATGCCCCCATCCACGTCGACAGGAACGCAGTGGAGAAGGTGAAAAGCTTCAAGTTCCTCAGTGTACACATCACTGACAATCTGAAATGGTCCACACACACATACAGTGTGGTGAAGGAGGTGCAACAATGCCTATTCAACCTCCGTAAGCTGAAGAAATTCGCATTGGCCCCTAAGACCCTCACAAACTTTTACAGATGCATAATTGAGAGCATCCTGTGCTGTATCATCCATCGCCTGGTACTGCAACTGCTCTGCCCGCAACCGCAGGGCTCTCCAGAAGGTGGTGCAGTCTGCCCAACGCATCCCTGGGGGAACACAGCCTCCCCTCCAGGACACTTAAAGCACCTGATATCACATGAAGGCCAAAAAGATCAAGGACATCAGCCTGTTCACCCCGCTATCATCCAGAAGGTGAGGTCAGTACAGCTGCATTAAAGCTGGGACCAAGAGACTGAAAAACAGGCCATCAAACTGTTAAATATCAATTACTAGCCAGCCTACACCCAGTACTAGAGGTCGACCGATGATTTTTTAACGCCGATACCGATTATTGGAGGACCAAAAAAATCTGATACCGATTAATCGGCCAATTTTTATTTATTTTTATTTGTAATAATGACAATTACAACAATACTGAATGAACACTTATTTTAACACTTTGATACATCAATAAAATCAATTTAGCCTCAAATAAATAATGCAAAACAAAGTGTTGGCGAAGAAAGTAAAAGTGCAATATGTGCCATGTAAGAAAGCTAACGTTTAAGTTCCTTGCTCAGAACATGAGAACATATGAAAGCTGGTGGTTCCTTTTAACAAAAGTCTTCAATATTCCCAGGTAAGAAGTTTTAGGTTGTAGTTATTATAGGACTATTTATCTCTATACGATTTGTACTTCATATACCTTTGACTATTAGCGCGCACCCCGCTAACTAGCTAGCCATTTCACATCGGTTACACCAGCCTAATCTCAGGAGTTGATAGGCTTGAAGTCATAAACAGCACAACACTTGAAGCATTGTGAAGAGCTGCTGGCAAAACGCACGAAAGTGCTGTTTGAATGAATGCTTACGAGCCTGCTGGTGCCTACCATCGCTCAGTCAGACTGCTCTATCAAATCATAGACTTAATTATAACATAACTCACAGAAATATAAGCCTTAGGTCATTAATATGGTCGAATTCGGAAACTATAATTTCGAAAACAAAACGTTTATTCTTTCAGTGAAATACGGAACCGTTCCGTATAATTTTTCTAACGGATGGCATCCCTAAGTCTAAATATTGCTGTGATATTGCACAACATTCAATGTTATGTCATAATTACGTACAATTCTGGCAAATTAGTTTGCAATGAGCCAGGCGGCCCAAACTGTTGCATATACCCTGACTCTGGGTGCAATGAACGGAAGACAAGTGACACATTTCACCTGGCTAATATTGCCTGCTTTCTTTTAGCTAAATATGCATGTTTAAAAATATATACTTCTGTGTATTGATTAAGAAAGGCATTGATGGTTAGGGACACGTTGGAGCAACAACAGTCCTTTTTTGTAATATCAACCATGTGTAGTTATAACTAGTGATTATGATTGATTGTTTTTTATAAGATAAGTTTCAAATGCTAGCTGGCAACTTACCTTGGCTTCTTACTGCATTCGAGTAACAGGCAGGCTCCGTCATGAAGCAGGTGGTTAGAGCGTTGGACTAGTTAAGCGTAAGGTTGCAAGATTGAATCCCTGAGCTGACAAGGTGAAAAAATCTGTCGTTCTGCCCCTGAACAAGGCAGTTAACCCACCATTCCTAGGCCGTCATTGAAAATAAGAATGTGTTCTTAACTGACTTGCCTCGTTAAATAAAGTTGTAAAAAAAAAAAAAGTTTTTTAAATTGCCGTCTAAAAATACCGATTTCAAATTGTTATGAAAACTTGAAATCAGCCCCAATTAATCACCCATTCCAATTAATCGACCTCTACCCAGTACCCTGTCCTGAACTTACCCACTGTCACTAGCCGGCTACCCCCCCAGTTACTCAACCCTGCTGCCCTATGGACATAGACATGGAATCACTGGTCACTTTAATAATGGAACACGAGTCACCGTAATGTTTACATACTGTATTCTTGTCAATGCCACTGCGACATTGCTGGTCGTAATGTTTATATGTTTCTTAAGTCAATTCTTTTACTTTTAGATGTTGTGTATTGTTAGATACTACTGCACTGTTGGAGGTAGGAACACAAGCATTTCACTACACCCGCAAAAACATCTCTTAAATGTGTATGCGAACAATAAAAATAAATGGTGATCTTAGGCTTGTGCGTGGCTGCTCAGAAATTGGAAACCCATTTCATGAAGCTCCCGACAAAGTTATTGTGCTGATGTCGCTTCCAGAGGCAGTTTGGAACTCAGTGGCATCCTATGACGGTACCATGTTGAAAGTCACTGAGCTCTTCAAGAAGACAGACCATTCTACTGCAAATGTTTGTCTGCGTGCTCAATTTAATACACCGGTCAGCAACGGGTGTGGCTGAAATAGCCGAATCCACTCATTTAAAGGGATGTCCATATAACACACATATATAACACACACACACATATATATATATATATATATATATACACACATACAAAAGTATCTCTCAAATCCATGAAAATTAACTTCTTGGCCAAGTGAACATGCAGAAGAGTCACTGCATTTTTGGAGGTATGGGGCCTTTGAGGAGGGGGACACCTTCTCAGTGTCATTTCCAGGGGAAGAGGGGGCTGGAAAGCAGACATACTGTACACTTATTTAGTAATTGTAGAATATTCCTACTGTATATTCTACAAAAAAAATAGCTGAAGTTGGAGACTTTTATCTCCCTCACCAACTTCAAACATCTGCTATCTGAGCAGCTAACCGATCGCTGCAGCTGTACATAGTCTATTGGAAAATAGCCCACCCATTTTCACCTACCTCATCCCCATACTGTTTTTATTTATTTACTTTTCTGCTCTTTTGCACACCAATATCTCTACCTGTACATGACCATCTGATCATTTATCACTCCAGTGTTAATCTGCAAAATTGTAATTATTCGCCTACCTCCTCATGCCTTTTGCACACAATGTATATAGACTCCCTTTTTTTTCTCTACTGTGTTATTGACTTCTTAATTGTTTACTCCATGTGTAACTCTGTTGTCTGTTCACACTGCTTTGCTTTATCTTGGCCAGATCGCAGTTGCAAATGAGAACTTGTTCTCAACTGGCCTACCTGGTTAAATAAAGGTGAAAAAAAAAATGGAAAAAAAATAGTACTTGTTACATTTACTCAGTTTTGTTCATTATTAAACTATTATTAAACTAGGATGTAACACATACAGTATATTAGTGCTCAGTCCTAGTAAGTGATACATAATGGGAGGAAAACTTTAGTTCAAAAGAACATCACATATGGCAAAAAGTCTAAAAAGTGTTTATTGTAAGATGTTACATTTAGAATGTATTTATTTCTCTAGCAGCACTATTTAAATGACACAGATATTCAAGGTCAGTTACAAGATTGGCATTTTTTTCTTTTGCAAGGTGTTGCTTTGTAAACAAAGAAAAAAACTTAACTTTACATCATATGCTTACCACAATTTGACAATTTCTAACAAAGATGTTCCATATGTTAAAAAATAAGTTAAACATGAATAAACACTGTCTTTTGAGTTAGAAAACAAATGAAATATAGACCAGTTAAAATAAATAAAACAAAACAATAAAACAGCAAATGTGAATGGCATTATTCAACAAAAACGTTACAATTTCATCATTACCGGATATATACACCACAAGTCTTTTAAAAATCTATTTTTCCAATTATGCTTAGGGTGGGAGCACAGGTTCTCTGAAATATTACAAAATGTTGACCTGCTTGACAAAGATTCAAACAAAGCCCCAATAATTGTTCAGTACTTGTTAATTATATAAACGTATAACTTGAATGCATAACTTGAATGTTTTATCTCAAATGACAAAAGAGTTGACTAATGTCAAGGTTGTGTGTGAAAATGAATTTTGAGGAGAAAAAGTTAAATACGTTTTCCTTTTTTTTCCCACATGGGCCTACAACAGTGAAGTGAAGAGGGTGGGTTTATGACAGGCTATTCCGTGTTTGTTACAAACAAACCGCAAGAAACAACACCATCAAAACCCAACAAAGATATTCCTTCCCTACATGTCTAGAAATGGACCGAGAGGACCATTTCAGCCTTCGGTAAATGTTTTGGCACATTCTAGCAGAGAAAGCAACTATAAGCAACAGGAGAACGTTTGGCAACTTCACATGCACTCCGTAGATAAAATTAGATTTACATGACCAAATTATATCAGGTAGAATGACAGCCTATAACAACCACCTAGAATAAGGAAACCCAGTGCTTATTTAAACCAATAGCCCGGTGTGATTTTGTCATAGATTGTCATATTAATACTGTCATGCTGAGAAAGGAAAATAGTGACTGACAAGATTCTTGACGCGTAGAACGTCTCAATGCTCACCAATCCATGACTTCCTAAACACAACCACTCCAATTACAGTAGGCTATGCCCCTTTTAAATAAGATATTTGTCACTGTGAAAGAGGGCAGCTACAATAGCACAGATAATGTCAAACTTAGGGGTCAGTAAAGGGTGTCCACTAAATTACTGGAGTCACTTTCATATGCCACTTTGTAGCTTGAATGTCACTGTCTTTCTTGAATATATGAAGCACCTAAATATTTACATTACATATCTCAAATGTTTGCTTTCATTACATTTCCATGGCAAGATCTTTTAACAGCTCAACAAGACAAAAGAAAAAGTCACATAACAGCCTGCTCAATAAATTGTTACATGGAAACGAACAGCAAATGTGACTTGTAGAAGTCATTATTGACTTGCCCTGGAAACACTCTCAAGAGATAGCTATAGCGTTCACAATCATCAATGGTTATTATATTATAATGGTTGTCGTACAACAATCCCTCTTGATGCCCTTGAGAGTTCAATTGAGCGTTCCCAGACACGTGTTAAATGGCCTTTAGATAAAAGTTATTGAGTCATGCAACTGCATACTGTCAAATCATCTGAAGCAACCTACTGTTATGATATGGGGGGTAGTTTTTTGTTAGCACATAGATAAACAGCACACTACCATTTCCACTCCACATCCCCTGGTGGCAGCAGCAATCGGGCCATATGCTGTGCCAAGCCTTGATAAGCAAACAGGTGGGGGCAATCAGGGATGGACAGAGAGGTGGACAGGAGACTCTCGGCCGGACAGTGTTTTGTGTCATCTCTTTAGTTTTGGACATGCCTTTTTACAGTTTCCTTTTTGTATGTATTTATTTTCATCAACCTAAACTGAACACACAATCATCTGCTTGGGCTGGCTGACCAGAGAGTCAAAACAGAGCCATCCCTGGACCCAGAAAAAAATAGTCTGTCTCCTGGGGCAAGTGCATACAACACGGTTCACATACTCTGACTTCTCAGGTTAACAAACACATTAAATCAGGTTACAGACCTTTTAGCTAGGCCTAGGACCCCTAGACTTAGCGAGTGTAGCAATATCAGTAGGCCAGCTAGCTGGTTTCGTAACACTACAATAATCTAATCTCATTCATATGAATAGGATTAAAGTCATTCAGGCAATTGACGAGAATATACTAAAAAAAGACTATATTGTCAATATTAGTGAAACATACTAGAAGTAAAATAATCTCTCAAAAGAGTTCTAACGTTACTAACTGTCTGCATAATGCAATACTTTAATACATACTCATACAGTATTGTTTATGGTAAATAACTGAATTATTATTTTATTTAGCAAAAGCATGCTGAATATAAAATAGAACTTTCAATTACTTGAGTGACCTTTAAAAGAGTTATTTTAATTCCATATCATTGATGTTATCTACAAAGGCATTGCGAAAAGAAGGTTCTGGCATTCTAAATCAATAAACATGCTCTGATTGCCTCACCAATTGTGTATGTTGAAGAGAAATACCTGTACAAAGCGATCCCTATCATCCCAAAGCAAGACACAATTGTCATGAATGCCTCTGATCGAGGTAAAATGTGTGTTTGAGGATTCTCCTTCCTACTCTTTTGCTATCGCTATCTGGAGTGAGACCGGTTTACATAAACAATACAGCAACGTTCTACATCGATGCCGGTTTCTGTGTCTGGTCACAGCCAGTTCCATAAAGTGAGATAAGGGACGTATGCATTATGTTGAAGAGCAAGGACAAAATGGCAAAAACATTACGGAGAACATTAAATTATGGAGAAAACCTGCCACTTACAGTTTACAGACATGTTGCCTCCCAACAGCCCATATCATACATGCATCTAATCTCATGATTGAAGCTTTCCCAGTCTCAAAGTGTTATTATTCAGCCATTAGGAACCAATTCAAACTATTATTTAGCTTGTGGTGAATAGGTAACCAGTTCCAACACTCTGTCTAAATGTTAAGGTACATTTACTATACCCATTTTAACATGAATCCCACACTGCAATGTTCCCATGTTACACAAATTCTATGGATTGTTTACATGAGAGGCGATGACCTGCTCTAATTAGCTACCCAGCATTCCAAAACCCTTTTTATAACAGAAGAAGGAAGCCAGAAGTGTTTAACTGAAATATACTGTCAGCTGCAACTGTGTTAAAACAGTGTACAGTAAGTGTATCTTTGGTATTTGTATAAAAAAAATACTTTTATATCAAGTTATGTTCCAAAAGGTTTCCAAAACCATATCAGAAGTAGGGATTATCGACATTTAGACAGAGCTTCAGGGCTGGTTACACATTCCCTGCCGCAAAATAATAGTTTGGATGGGAGCCAAAGGACTGTATATAGCCATTTGTAACAAGGAACAAGAATTAGGCCTACGGGATCATGTTAAACAAACGGTGCTCAGTTTTAAGCAGACAGTGAATAATCAGAATAGTACAATATCCGAGGAACTAGTGTAGCAGTTAGTGCTCTTGAGATCATGGCCTGAATCACTGACCTGTGGTGGTAATATTGACCAATGATATTTTGTTGTTGAAAATAGCCTTCTTTCTTTGGTAATTCCTGAAAAGCCTCAATGTACTGTATCTTTGTAGATGACTGGACATTGGAAATCAGTTGAGAGATGAGATGGGAGTAAGGTATGGATGACACTTAACAGAGGACAAAATCGGTGTGACCAACAGACAAAACAGGTGGAATCTAATGCTGTTCCCCACATTCTTTCAATATCATTTTGTCAACTTGATTACACTGTAATGTTTAGGTCTTGTGACAGTTTTACATAAATAATTCTTAATGGTTTTTAATTGTTGTGGACAATGCATTGGAGGCAGCATTTCTGGAGGCATGGTAGGTGACAGACTATAGAAACCCAAAGCTGAAGTAAGTCAATTGTATGTAATTTCATGAAAAGCCAGTATCTTTGTTTGCACAGCTATACTTCCCCATTCTCAAATATGGACGCATTTAAAAAGGTACCTGTGACAGAAAACTATCTGGTATTGCCAATTCCCAAAATCATTCTACAATTTATATTTAAAAAATATATATATGTATACTATTAGACAAAACCCAGCAAGACAAGTTCACTCATAATATTTATTATTATAGCATTATTTCAATCAATGTTTGTGTGGTAGGGTGACAGTGAGTCACCACTAATGTCCCTTCGTGGACATTACAAATGGTTTCTAATGGAGTTAGAGGAAAGAGTATAATTAAAACATGTTTAGCGCTTAGAGAGAAATTTTTTTTTTAAACAAAATGAATAAGACAGGTGCTTATAGGCATGACCCTTTGAAAGCAAGTACCCAAGCTCTCTCAGTATCTGAACATAAAGCTAACCCAGTGGACAAAAAAAATGTACATCGGACCAGAGGCAGCATGCCCATAGGGGGCAAAGGGGCACGTGGCCCCTCAGATTTGTCTTGTATAAAAAAAATATAAATATATACACTACCATTCAAAAGTTTGGGGTCGCTTACAAATGTCCTCGTTTTTGAAAGAAAAGCACACTCCAAGATGCTGGCCTTCTAGACAGTATTCCTCTGTCCAGTGTCTGTGTTCTTTTGCCCATCTTAATCTTTTATTTTTATTGGCCAGTCTGAGATTAGGCTTTTTCTTTGCGACTCTGCCTAGAAGGCCAACATCCCGGAGTTGCCTCTTCACTGTTGCTGTTGAGACTGGTGTTTTGCGGGTACTATTTAATGAAGCTGCCAGTTGAGGACTTGTGAGGCGTCGGTTTCTTAAACTAGACACTAATGTATTTGTCCTCTTGCTCAGTTGTGCATCGGGGCCTCCCACTACTCTTTCTATTCTGGTTAGAGACAGTTTGCGCTGTTCCGTGAAGGGAGTAGTACCCAGCATTGTACGAGATCTTATGTTTCTAGGCAAATTCCCGCATGGAATAACCTTCATTTCTCAGAACAAGAATAGACAAGTTTCGGGAGAAAGTTCTTTGTTTCTTGCCGATTTGAGCCTGTAATCGGACCCACAAATGCTTACGCTCCAGATACTCAACTTGTCTAAAGAAGACCAGTTTTATTGCTTCTTTAATCAGAAGAACAATTTTCAGCTGTGGTAACATCATTGCAAAAGGGTTTTCCAATGATCAATTAGCCTTTTCAAATGATCAACTTGGATGAGCTAACAGAACATGCCATTAGAACACAGGAGTGATGGTTGCTGATAATGGGCCCCTGTACTCCTAGGTAGATATTCCATAAAAAATTAAAATAAATTTGCCGTTTCCAGCTACAATAGTAATTTACAACATTAACATTAACAATGTCAAAAGTATTTCTGATCAATTTGATGTTATTTTAATGGACATTTTGTTTAACTTTTCTTTCAAAATCAAGAACATTTCTAAGTGACCCCAAACTTTTGAACGGTAGTGTGCATATATATATATATATATATTATTTTCTCTGTAATACTACTAGCCACCTTGCAATTTTATGAAGTTGTCTTTAGCCCAGATTGGAAACCTATCTCCCAACCTCATAACTAGCTACCAAGAAGCCATTTCAGGCTATCAATGAAGTTATAGTAGCTAGCTTGTCTATCTATCTTAGCTGGCATGTCTGCTGGCAAAGTTGGTAGACTTTAGAAAAGCAAGCAATAACTAAAAGTACTGATTAAGATTCTCATTCCTTTCAATCTTTTACCCAGATTTCAGCAGAGAAGGAAGAAGCATCAGACAGCTCAAGGGGTATGATTAGATATACAGAAAAATACTTATGGGTCTAGTGACCAGTATACCCCGCTTGGACATAATAATGTATTACCACATTAAACCTTAAAAGGGAACATTAACAAGACAACTGAAATGTGATGTCATTAGCAAACATACTTATTGAAAATGTTAATTCAGCCAGTCAGTAGTAATATTAGTTATTAGTTCAATGTATTGTTATTAATGAGTTATTAATGTGTTCTGTGCAGTCGAAGAAAAACTGCACCCTTATATCTACAGAATTTGACCACGACATCATGGCTCTTGTACAGCTATTTCAGTCTTATTACATTCCGGTGGTCTGACAAAAAAGGCCAAGTACCAAAGTAGCCTACAGGTTTGGAGGATTGGGAAAGCAACCAAGAGGTAGATGTTTCTGTTCTTGTGGATTTAACATCTTTGTTTAAGTGACTAAAATAGCCCTTCAACCTTTGTGAATGTGACTACGAAGCACCCTTGGAAACAACAATAAACGAGACTGTCCCTTGATTGTACAGTAGAAATGTTTTGAAATTCGAAATGGTAGGATTGCAAATGACAATATGGGTTACGTACAGCAATAATGACATTGAATAGCTCCTTGGATAAAGAGATGCTCATTGGCCTGAAAGAAAACACTGAATGGATAATGAAGCCTCTATGGATGAAGGAGTCTCGGACTAGTCGATCAGTCAACAGGTGTATTTTGCAGTGAACTGTCATCTCACCAAGATGTCATAACACAGCCACAGGTCAGACAACACACATATTTATTTGTATTTATCAAGTGTTGTTGTTTTTTTCATCACGAAGGCATATACTATTTTCTCTGTATATTACTTGTTATATATTTATATAGAAACCAAACTAAGGGTACATTTTTGCTGAATAAGATATGAATATCAGCAAAGGGCAATGTAAACCATGTTCCATCAAACAACCTATCCTTTCCCATATTTCAACAGTAACATCTTTGCATAGGCAAAATGAGATTAGCCCTTTAAACAGTGAATTTCCTGAATTATTTATATATCTAAAAATCTTTTTCCAGTTGAACACAATTAAACAAACAAAAAAGTTAACTAGGCTAATCGTCCTTTAACGCTTAATACATATATTTTCTGTGCACATTTTGTTTACAGTGTTAGGCTTCAAGTAGATCTAAAAACAAAGTGTACATTGACAACTAGATGTGAAATAAATTAACCAATATGAGAGGTAGTGAAATCCCTAATGAAAGTTAAAGGAGAAACACAGTAGATAAGGCCAATGCTTCTCTTAATCACATCAATTCTGACACTTTAGATAAAAATCTTATTCTGCCAACAAACCTCTGCCACCTTTCAAAGCCATTCATTCTGAATTGAAAGTCAACATTTGAACATGACACTATGCCTATGATACCACCTCATGTCATTAATTGCTAAATCCTTGTTGAAATATCAGTAAAATGAACAACCATTTCTTTCCATGGAGTGAAAATAATCAATTACTCCGAGACACCAGAGAACACGTCGTACAAACCTATAATACTACTCTTCACCCAGTGGAAAATGATCATTGTGAATCATTCAGAACCATTTTCCTACCTACATTTTTTTTGCAATTGGCTTCTCTTGCGTTTCCAGGATGATTGCTCACCGCATGAATGTAAACTTGGTTTGATTGAACCATAATTTCACTGTCTGGTTGGTCAAACATTCAGAAGTTACAGCTGAAATAATATCTCAAATGAGCAAGTCATTTATTTTGTCATTAATAGAGCTACATAAAAAGGTATCCTCTACCTAACCACTGTGGTGCATGCATACTGTATCACTTTCACTGTATCACTCTTCATTAAAGAGTATGCAAACACTATTGCAACAAACTATCTAGAAAGGTGGCTGAATGTGAACGAAATTTACGGAACGTTAGAATATTGTTGGATGTTCAAAATGGCTGATATCATTAGGCTATGCTATATGTGAATGAATACAAACAGAAAGCCTACATCTGATCCAATTGCACTTCAATAACCTAGAGTATATGGGCTTTATTAAAACCCTTAATTGAATTAAATAATGACTGGCCTTGGCACATGAACGTCAGGTAGTATGTTCAAACAGAAGTATGTTCAAACAGTGGCACTGCTTCAATGACAATTGAATATCGTTACCCACCAGTGGTGACAATACACACAACTCTCCCTCTCAGAATATACTTTACTCATGCACTGACCTTTTACACATCAACAGGTGACAAAGGCCTGCAATCATTTCTCCATGTTTAAATGTCACACTTGCAACAACAACAAAAAAAACATTTTTTAACATATATTTTAGGCCTATATGTTCATGGGACTCTAACTCTTTAAAATGTTTTGATAAGTATGTATCTGGACGGCAGGTACACACAATAATGCGTGCTGGCAATTTTAGGGGAAAAAACAACGACCCGTCTCAAAAATGTCTATTCACCTCCCCTGCCCAACTCTGTAAAGCAGAAAGACTTAAAGGCATGGGGCTCACCGGAGATCCAAGCACCTTATTGGAGCCTCAATAACCAGTCTTAAAGACAGACGCATATCTGGTGAACAGGACTGCAAACCTCCAAACAACCTATATATAAATACGTCTGATTCCACCTCTTCTGCCCCCGACTGGGCTGTTACTTAGCTGGTACTGACCCCCTTCAGTCTAGGACTAGCTACAGCTTTAAAACAAGAAGCCATATAGGCCTACTTCATAATTCCATGTGTCAGCATTGCATCCCACTCTTAGACCTCATGGTGATGCATTAGACATACCACTATCTTATAATTGACCTTCCAAACCAAGGCATTGTGATTACTACTATTTATATTATAGGCAGTAGAAAAACTAATAAGTAAATGGTTCTCTTTCATTCTCGAGAGCTGTAAAGTGTTCATGATTTATTGTATGAAACGACTGAATTGAATGTTTTGATTTCTTTTTTTTCTCCAACAATGATTCCAACCTTTGACATAACCTGTGCTTCTCTCAGGGTGAGATGGTGTGGGAAGGATAGAAAGGACTCTGTGTGTTTACTAAACTGTGTTGTTGCCATAACAAGCAGCTCTTGTGCTGCCTTTTTCACATAAAGGCATTGTGATTTCCCGTGGAAAGTAATGTTCATAAGACATTTAGCTGCCCGACCACAATTCTAGCCCTTCTCCCAGTTTTAGAGTTGTAAAGAAGGCAAGTGCTTGGATATTAACACTGCTGTAAAACTTTCAACCTTCTCAAAATCAACGACTGCAAGCTAATTGGCAAATATCAATATTCCCTTCACATCAAGAGCTTGACAGGGTATATCCCAAGAACAGAAGAAAATACATCTCATATTCCTTTGCAGTCCACTGCTAAAATACCAAGCTACTGTAGAGCGAATTCCATTACCTTGTTACATGCAAAATCTGATTTTCCAGCTCAACACGGTCAAGCTCTACAGCCATCGTAAAAAAGACATTGTTTTTGGACTGTAAAAATGGCTGAGGCATGGGACAGAATTTGAGAGAGAAAAATACAGAGCAAGATAGAGAAAGAGGGAGAAAGAAGGAGGAGGAGAACTCTCAAAAGTACAGTACAGAAACAATGGGTCTGTCCTTCCTTTTGTTTCTCTTTGTCACAGTAGCCCGAGGAGCTCTTATCTGCAGTTAAACCAGGAACTAAACCTCAGGGCTGCCTGCGAGCAGACACTTGAAATTGCTTAAACTATTCATTATTTTCTTGTTTCTTTTTCAAAAAAGGAAAATATCAAACCCAGTTCTGGCATTGCTTAAACTATTCATTATTTTCTTGTTTCTTTTTCAAAAAAGGAAAATATCAAACCCAGTTCTGGCACCTTATTGTCTTCTTGTTTTTTGGGAGGGTGGGGGTTACTTTAGGTGTCTAGGCAGGAGCTTCTCTTGCTGTCCAGAAGGTCCCTGTAAACGGAGGAGTTGAGGAAACGGGGGTAGGAGTCTCTGTGCATCAGGGTGTAGATCTGCAGCTGGGCCTCCTCGTACATCAAGTTGCTGGGCTCCGTCAGGCTCAGGTTGATGCCTTCCCTCACCCGCGAATCCAGGCTCACCTGGAGGCAGAGGAGCGGGAGAGTGACATTGCTATCACACACAACCACTTTGAGATTGGGGTTTCAATATGTCTTGGAATCCGACCTGGGTCAAATACATGTATTCCAAACAGTCAAATACTTCAGCTAAGTGCTTTAATTTCCCACAATGGAATCAATGGAATAGTCCTGAAAGCAAAGTAAATATCAGCCGAGTGATATACTAGGTGCCAGTCAAACTCCTGCTTCCAACATGATGCATCCTACCTCTTTCGGCGATAGAATGGAGACATAGTCCTCGTAGATGATCCTGGCTTTCTCATCGATCGCAGTCGGGTCCGTCTCCTTCTTCAGCTCCTCACAGGCCAGCCAGAACAACAGGTTCTCTTCGCTGTACTCAGAGCGCAGAAATTCTCGGAAAATCTCCCTGCCTTCTGAGGAGCGCATCACCAGCTCGAAGCTACGGGCCCAGGCAACTACCTCGTCTAGAGTGGGTTGCCTAAACACAGGATACCAGGAACCCAGTGTTAGCAGTCTGGACTCTCACATTACACAATACAAACAAATTCATTATTTTTTCTCCAGAGATGCAATAACATGGTTTCGACAGGCTGTTTCAATTAGCAATAGAAATAGTAGCAGTCATATGTCATACAAATATCCTTGAAAAAACATAGGTCCTGGGCTCATGATAAACATGAAAAGAACAAAGGCCTGCACACTGTATGTCAGCGTTCCCTAAGCCTCACGGTTCCATTTATGATCCATATTACTGGAGATATGTTTTTTTAATCGGAGGACACATTTGATAGGCGCTGGGGCGCTAACTAGCCTAATAATTACTAGGTGGTAACAACCTGGTAACTTGACAGGCACACATTTGGTTGAAGATGGCACAAGAAGGGAAAAGGGTACGCAGGTAATGAATGTGCTTGTCAGAACGCTACTATTATTCCCCATACTTATATTATTATTTCACTTCTTCACAATTTTGACAGTGTAATTACTTATTTGAAATCTGATTTACCTACTCGTGTCTTTGAAAATTAATTAAATGAGGCTATGCATTTTTGTAGGCATTCATATAGATACTATATCAAGGACAGTGTTGATTATAAGTCATAAAAACAAGAATAGGCTACATTGAAATGCCCCATACCTCAAATATCCTGTTTTGTCATTTTAGAGAGATGTAATTTCAGTATTGTGCACAAGCTGCTATAGGCAGATATGGTAGGGGGACGACAAATATCTTGCCTAAATACTGTTATATGATGACACATTTCTGCAAGTAGTCAGCCTCAACCGCCTGAAGATTTATAGCCAGGTAGAGTGATTTGGAGAAAGTACATGTTATAGCTTGAACATTTTCAAACAGCTAGAACTTGGGAAACATAGATCAGGGGTGTGGCCCTTATGGAAAACTATTTTATTCAAGCCTTATTTTTAAAGCGATAGTTGACCCACCTTATAATGTAGACCGCTTACCTCAAAGCAGTCTAAGAAGACATGAAGAGACTGCAATCCATACCGTGGTTAGCCACTGTAACCAACCAACCATTCTATTTGGCTGACTTGTGCATATACTAGTGGAACACATTGGTATGATCCTAATCACCGCATTCAATGACTTCAACACTTTGAACCAGAGCATCTCCCTAAGAGCCTTTTTGACCTAAAGGCTTGCACACATCGCACCGAATGTAGATCTAGCGTTCATCTGCCGATCGGACCACCCACTGCAAACGTCTGACTGACAATATTTTCCACTCAATTCTACAAGTAAAATCGGCGGTCACTCGGTTCGCAAATTACGTTCACAGGTGCTAGGTAATCTCGGCCAGCAAACGCTATTGGTGTGTCTGAGGCCTAAGAGTCATGGCTACAGGGACCAATTAAATGTTGTCATTAAACGGTGGTAATTAGGAGCATTCAGTGTGCGGGACTTCCTGCTATTTTCATGTCTCAATCGACAAAACATGCTAAGCATGTCACATGCTAAAGTGTTACCATTATTACAATTAGGACTGGGTGATAAGGAGAAAAATCCATCTCACTTATTACAACAACAACATGAAGAATGGGTGTTCCAAGGTAGAGCCTCAGGTTGAACCCTGTGTCATGGCCAGAGCCATGTGAGAACAGTATTGGGCTCACAATTGTTTGGGCAGCCAGACAGGCTACATCGTGTAAATGCAGCTGAATGCAGAAATCTGACAATATTACATATCACGCAAATAATAAGCACACAATATACCGTAGAGCTGAGCCCTATACACTATAATGGACCTGCTCCTTTGGGGTGGATTAAAATTATGTCCTTGTGTGTCCTCAGTTAAAATATGTTTCAGTCAAATAACTGAAATTGTGAGAGAGGTGGAGAGAAAATAAAACTCATGCTCTACTTGGCTAATACAGCAAATGAGTGAGCAACACACAGGAACAGATATTGACACAGCAGCAATGTAAAGAGAGAAAATGAATGGGCCAAAGCAGTAAAACGAAACAGGCAAAACAATTAGATTTCTGGCATGCATTCTGGCTAATTTCTTGCATGCAATAATTACATTTTCTGGCATCCTTTCTTGAGGTTGACAGTCCTAATGTATAATGTCTATGTACTGTATAATGCCTTCAAAAGACAGGGATGAACAGACGTGACCAAAGGCCATCAGCTTATCTGACAGCATGAAAACAAAAATAACACCTCACTGTTGTACTTCCCTTTCTTGCACTAACACTTGTCTTTTCTTACTAAGACTGATTTTGCTAATAGCTGCTTTGTTGAGGAACGTTTTACTACGACTGTCATATGTGGTCGTCTTATCTACTGTAAGTTGCTCTGGATAAGAGCATCTGCTAAATGACCAAAATGTGACATCATATGAAAACAGTTTGGTATTTTCTCAGAGACAACCTATGGAAAAAGGCATAGCTGGCAACTTACTGCTCCTCCGTGGCTTCAATACTATCCATTTTAGTGCATGCCCGTTCGGAACGCTCCATGCGGTCCTCATTCCTGGAAAAGGAGAAGCAGATCAAACATTACTATTGTTTTCAAACATATTCCATATTCAAACATACTTATTCATATGGCAGTTGTTCATGTAGTATCTTTGTTGAACTACTGCCTGAGAATAGGTATGTATTCTTCTGAAAACCAGGAGAAAACTAGACGTGGAAACAACCTGTGAGTGGAGTGAGACTCCCTGCTATTTACAGAACACAAAACCTTTACAAAATCGCTATACCGGAAATGTACATGTTAAACACATGTTGGATACACAATAATTACACAATAACAAATTATATTGTAACACAAATTTAATTGTAACACATTAACAATACATTCCAGCTGTCTGTCCTTTCACAAACACCTGAAAAGCTAGTTTGAGGTGCATGTTTTGTTCCTAAATACATTACAAATGCATTGGAAAGAGGTTATCAAGAAATTTCAACTGCCATGCAAACGGAATGTGCTAATTCTGTGTGAAATTTCAAGTAGGGATGTATTGGAGAAAAGGCACGTTTATATGCCACTGTGTAAATACTGCTATGCAGATTTGACTGAATTGCGCTTGGATGTAGCCTAGTTTAGGCCTATTGGTTCAGCCTGTGTCGTATGATCATTATTTTCATACTAAACACCTACATATACAATCATGTCCAAATCATCCAAAAGTATCTCAAATTGATTGTGAAGCTCAACAAAGTCCAATATTGTCACGTTCTGTCCATCGTTCGTATGTGTTTTCCTTGTTTTAGTGTTGGTCAGGACGTGAGCTGGGTGGGCATTCTATGTTGTGTGTCTGGTTTGTCTATTTCTATGTTTGGCCTGATATGGTTCTCAGAGGCAGGTGTTAGTCATTGTCTCTGATTGGGAACCATATTTAGGTAGCCTGTTTTGTGTTGGGTTTTGTGGGTGATTGTTCCTGTCTCTGTGTTTGCACCAGATAAGAAAAGTGAAAACCTAAACAGTCCTGTTTTGTAGTCTGTTCATGTATAGTCGTCTTTATTATAAACATGAATAACCACCACGCTGCATTTTGGTCCGCCTCTCTTTCACCAGATGAAAACCCTTACAAATATAGATGATTTGAACGTGATGTGCGAAAAATGCTAATATCGGTCCCATGACTTGAATGGGATTTGTGCCGCAAATGCTAAAATGTTAGCATGTGGAAACAGTGCCACGGAATCTAAACCAAAGCATGGGTTGCTGTCATACCTTGTCCCAGAGCTGGGACGATAAACCAAACACTAGACACCGACAATTGCTGGTCAGTAATTTTAGGTGATTTTGTTACATAACGTTCCTGTAGATTTCTCTAAAACAATTCTTTGGTCAACAGTAATATATGCATTATGTTTAATCCTGCCACGAAAGTATCTGCCTGTCCCTGTTTCGCTGTCAGCTGCTGACTCTTACTCCCTCTGCTCACTGTGCGCAAAGAGGAGGGAGAGATGCATTCTGAGAAGCACAAGCATATGACCATTGCTCAAAATGCTACTGGGGAAAATTACAGCTTTCAAAGCAACTACTGTTGTTCTAGTTAGAGGAGAGTCACAGCTTTCTGTGAGTATATAATATATTTCTTACCTCTTAATATTGAGTTCATGGCACCAATTCACAACCAGAGTAATCTTTGTAGTATGGTTTTGATGCGCCTGAGGAGTTGAGCCGGAGTGCGCCATTTGCAGTGAATAGGTCTACATCAAGTAGTCTAGGCCTAGCACGGGATTTTCTTTTAGGACATTAGCCTAGATTTACTGATTGATTAATCAATTAGCCCACATGGCTTTATAGCAACAATGGTTGTTAGCAATCTAGCTAAGTGTTTTGAGTTCCCACTTCCTAATAACAATAATATAGCCTTTAGGCCAATATGCACAAAGATGTCAGAAAATTCTCTGAGGATCAAGATATAAATCTGAACATTCTGGATCCTATCAAAATATCAATAATGCATTTCCTGGATATGTCAGATGAAACAGCTTACTTTTTGAATCATAGGCTACCATTTTAATTGTCTTACTTGGCACTGGGAAAATGTGTCTAGAACCCTGCAGCTAATATAAAGTAACTGTTCGAAAAAACGAAATATGTAGCGTTATTTGTTTTATAGAGCAAAAAAAAAAGTTACATTTATTACACTAATACCTTTTGTTCATAACGCCCAGCTATAACACCTCCCCCCAAAAATGTTTTATCATAATTTGTTATCGTTATATGGATTTTTGTTCAAATCGCCCAGCTCTACCTTGTCCATAGACTGCTTACAGGGTAATGAAACCAATATGTCATTTTGTCATTTGAGTGAACTATGGAGTGTCCGTTATATAGAAAAAATGAATAGGTTTAGGCCCATGCATCAGAGAGAGAGAGAAACAATATTTTCTGACTGGACTGCTTTGGTGGAATTCTCCACACTGTCTAGCCTACATTCCTCTCTTGCGTTCTGTATATATATTGAAATAGGCTAAAGCAAAAAGGAATAGGCAAATCACTGTCATTTGTGTGTTCTTTACTGCGCAGTGCCAGTTAAGTTCAAATAGGCTAAACCACCATTTGTCACATCACAATGTCATCACCATCAATAATGGTTGTCAATCATCAGACAGTCAATACTAACGTAGCCTAAAAATCTAAACATTCAGTGTTTAGCCTCATTTAGCCATCACAGCACTCGGTTTCATACCAACTACGATTTAGCTTTTCCCCAACAAAGCTGTTGGGGGATGTACAATGCATTCGGAAAGTATTCAGACCCCTTCCCTTTGTCTATATAAAGGTCCCACATTTGACAGTGCATGTCAGAGAAAAAAAACAAGCCATGAGGTTGAAGGAATTGTCCATAGAGCTCAGAGACAGGATTGTGTCATGGCACAGATCTGGGGAAGAAAACCAAAAAATGTCTGCAGCATTGAAGGTCCCCGAGAACACAGTGGCCTCCATCATTCTTAAATGGAAGACTCTTCCAAGACCCTTCCTAGAGTTGGCCACCCGGGCAAACTGAGCAATCGGTGGAGAAGTGCCTTGGTCAGGGAGTTGACTAAGAACCCGATGATCAATCTGACAGAGCTCCACAGTTCCTCTGTAGACATGGGAGAACCTTCCAGAAATACAACCATCTCTGCTGCACTCCAACAATCAGGCCTTTATGGTGGTGTGGCCAGATGGAAGCCACTCCTCAGTAAAAAAGGTACATGACAGCCCACTTGGAGTTTCCCCAAAAGGCACCTAAAGGACTCTCAAACCATGAGAAACAAGAATCTCTGGTCTGAAGAAACCAAGATTGAACTCTTTGGCCTGAAAGCCAAGCATCACGTCTGGAGGAAACCTGGCACCATCCCAACAGTGAAGCATGTAGTGGCAGCAGGGACTGGGGTTTTTCAGCAGCAGGGACTGGGAGACTAGTCAAGATCAAGGGAAAGATGATCGGCGCAAAGTACAGAGAGATCCTTGATGAAAACCTGCTCTAGAGCGCTCAGGACCTCAGACTGGGGCGAAGGTTCAACTTCAGGACAACGATCCTAAGCACACAGCCAAGACAACTCAGGAGTGGCTTCGGGAGAAGTCTTCAAATGTCCTTGAGCCAGAGCTCGGACTTGAACCCAATCGAACATCTCTGGAGAGACCTGAAAATAGCTGTGCAGCGACGCTCCCCATCCAACCTGACAGAGCTTGAGAGGATCTGAGGTGAAGGATGGGAGGAACTCCCCAAATACAGGTGTGCCAAGCTTGTAACTTTCATTTGGATGATGATGGTCAAATGATGATCGGTACTTGATCGGTGTATGGCTGCCAATTAAAACATTTGATCCATATCTCATCATATAATCTACCCTGTCCAATTCATCAGCGAACTGTTGTCAATAGAGCATGAGGCAAAACAAAATTGGGCAAGTATGCTATTTATGGCAACAGTTTGTGACAAAACCATCTGTAGAGTTGAAATTGCAATGGAAACACAAACTTCTGTTTTATTATTCAGTACTTGAAAACTAAAACAAATGTGCTTTTATGTGCACTATGTTATCACGCACAGCATTTTATCTACTAAAAAGTAGAAGCTAAAAATAAAAATAAACACCTCGTGGGAAAATTCACATATTTTCTCTTTGCAGACTTTAGAATATATGACCGACCGGCTCGATCTTATGTAGCAAAATTTGAAATGGTAAGTTTTGGATGAAAGTAGAGACTCAGAGCTAGAAAATGGTATATCATACACTACAGTTGAGGAACAATGGGAAAGTAATTCTGCCTTGAAAGTTGATAAACTTGTAATCTCACTTTTGAGAAAATGGCCTTTGAATGTATTGTTACACTAACTGCAGAGCTCTTCTTTGTCTACACCAATTCAGCATCGTTCACACCCTCATAAACTTTAGCCCCACCCATCTCTTTAACCTCTCTGAACCACCCATACTGGATCCGGGATAACTGTCATCAGCAACGCTGAATAGCATAGCGCCACAGTCAAATAATATTACTAGAAAATATTCATATTCATGAAATCACAAGTGCAATATTGCAAAACACAGCGTAGCCTTTTGTTAATCCACCTGTCATTTCAGATTTTGAAATTATGCTTTACAGCGAAAGCAATACAAGCGTTTGTGTAAGTTTATCGATCGCTCGACAAAAAAATAAGTACACTTAGAATCAGGTAACTTGGTCACGAAAATCAGAAAAGCAATCAAATTAATAGTTTACCTTTGATGATCTTCGGATGTTTTCACTCACGAGACTCCCAGTTAGACAACAAATGTTCCTTTTGTTCCATAAAGATATTTTTTATATCCAAATACCTCCGTTAGTTTGGTGCGTTATGCAAAGGAATCTACCGGAAAGAGCGGTCACGAAAACGCAAACAAAAATCCCAAATGATATCCATAATGTCCACAGAAACATGTCAGACGTTTTTTTATAATCAATCCTCAGGGTGTTTTTCAAATATCTATTCAATATTATATCAACCGGGACAGTTGGCTTTTCACTAGGACCGGGAGGAACAATGGCCGCCTTTCTCTTTTGCGCACAATTCACTCAGAGACCCCACCTATCCACTTACGCAATGTGGTCGTTCACGCTCATTCTTCAAAATAAAAGCCTGAAACTATGTCTAACGACTGTTGACACCTTGAGGAAGTGATAGGAAAAGGAATCTGGTTGATATCCCTGTAAATGGGGCAATGGGAGGCTATGGAACATGGAGTTTTCCACTTCCTGGTTTGATTTTTCTCAGGGTTTCGCCTGCAATATCAGTTCTGTTATACAATATTTTGACAGTTTTGGAAACTTTAGAGTGTTTTCTATCCTAATCTGTAAATTATATGCATATTCTAGCATCTGGTCCTGAGAAATAGTCTGTTTACTTTGGGAATGTTATTTTTCCAAACATAATAGTGCCCCCTATCTTCAAGAGGTTAAGGTTGATCTGAACGTTCTGTCCTAACAGCAGCAGTCAAGCACCCAAGCTAACTGGCTAACGTTGGCTAGCTTGCTAGCTACATCCAAACACAAATGAGAGAACAGCTCACTCTGACAATTTTACACGCCCTAGCAGAGCTGGTCAGTCTTATCCAGAGCGTTGGCGACTGCAACTGTGATGCTGGCAACAATTTACGTTTTTTTTGCCAACGTTTACTGACGGGTGTTGAGCGTTCGTAAATTCGTCAGTTATTCTGCGCTCTGGCAAACTTAGAAGAGAGTGCTCTGAAATCAGAGTAGATAGCCAGATCAAATTTACCAGCTACGTCTACGACATCATTAACATTCTATTGAAAAGCTTACTTACGTCTTTTGTTAAGACATGTAGCTAGCTAGCTAAACAATGAACCATAATCCCAACTCATGGTGTTACTATCCTGCATGATTTTTCAGGTAGCTAACCAACCAGATGCCATGTTAGCTAGCTAACATTAGGCTATAGCTAGCTAAGCAAATGGCTCTGAGATACAAAAAATATTACTACACAGAGCATACATGTAACGTTAGCTAGCGAGCCAGCCATGAAATTAAAATGACTGACTAAATTAGAAATGTGTCATATCTGAAAATGTAGCTAGCTAGACTATTTTACCTGTATACATGGATGGATGCTTCTCCCTCTCTGTCACACAGATGCAATGGTTGCCCTTAGTTTGAAGATGTAATGCAGAGACAAGGGTTATCTCCATCTCATTAGCTATCATACTCTAATTCCACTGATTTCAAATCTCAGTCCTCCAGAAAGAGGAGATCAGCACTTATGCAGTTCTACTACGCAATATATATTTTTTAAGCAGCGTTAAAACAGGATTACCTACACATACTGACCAGCTCAAATAGACAGAAGCGTGCTACATGGCAGACCAATCCGAACTCATCTCTCGGCATGTACAGTGCAATCATTATCTCAGCCAATCATTGCTAGCAGGAAGGTTGCAGGCTTTTTCTGTGGCTAAACCTACTAGGCTCGTAATTTAACAATTGTATTTGTATTTACAGATGGCATACAAGTTTGTTTTAAGGCACATGAAAGTTCACATGTTCCAGAAAGCATTTCTGCCAAAAAAAATGCATTTTGATTTAAAAACGAGTCACATATAGAAATCTGTCACCAATTGGAAGGAAAACCTAGCTACAGACACAGAACACCGCCACAACCAGATTGGATTTACTTGTGCATCTCTGACAGCAGATTCCTAGTGTTGTGCTAGTAAGTGCTGCTTTAATGTGCTTTAATGTGCACAGCCTCTTGACACAGAAGCATCTCTCGAAGAGCTTGAGATGATAAGTTCCTCTTCTTTATCTCAAAGCTCTATTTGTCTTTGGGTTATAAAAGCACTTGAGGGAGTGTTCTTTAGCCATGGAGCTACCGTATCCAATCAAACCTAATAAAACTAGGCTATATTTAGTATCTTTGTTTACAAACTACCACCTATGTACTTTGTGGACCTATGATTTTCTGAAAGCCGGAAGCATCTACCTGTGATGGAGTTTACCACAGGAATCCCACTCCCCCTTTATTTATTTTTTGCTAATGCACAAAAAAGTACCCCAATTGAATTGAGACGATAATGCAGCTAGGTTCCAGAATGAGCGCTAAGGATTCAGAAAACCCCTCCTAATCTTCATCTCTACCCATACATGGCATGTCTCTTCCTACATATATTATATGTCATATACTGGGAGTCGCACAGTGGTGAATATTAGCTTCCTCTTAGTATCTTCATCAAAGTATCCTTTGTCCTGACATAATTGAGCTGGATAGCCACAGGCTCTACACCTCCTGAGATGACTAAATATAAAACATGTTCTTCACAGCTATTTTGCATGTGATGTGAAGATGGAAATAGGCTGGCTGTTTATAGAGAAGATAAGGTCACCATATAATTGGGAAGGGTTGTGGAGGCCACATTTTAGAAACGGGTCTTACAATTATGCTTTCTTCAATGTTTTCATTATTTCAAGCCATTGTTTTGTAGGCCTATATTGTGGGTTCACTGTCCAAGACAGACTTGGCTGTGGTGGCGTCCTGAAGCTTGCTTTGTTCAGCCTTGGTCTTAAACTTACAGTAGGTTCAAAGTTAGGCCCATTTCATATTAAGTGGTGCTAAAACTATTGACTTACATGGTAGTTTTAGAGACCGATACCATGTACAGTGCCTTTAGAAAGTTCACAGCCCTAGACCTTTACCAAATTCTGTTGTTACAAAGTGGGATTAAAATGGATTTTAAAAAATGTTAACAATTTACACAAAATACTCTAATGTCAAAGTGGAAGAAATTTCTAACAATGGTATAAAAAACAACAACACAAAAACCACAAATGTATCTTGATTAGAGATACGTATTTAACCCCCTAAATCAAAACATGTTAGACTCACCTTTGGCAGCGATTACAGCTGTGAGTCTTTCTGGGTAAGTCTCTAAGAGCTTTCCACACCTGGATTGTGCAAAATTTGCCCATTATTCTTTTAGAAATTCTAAAAGCTATGTCAAATTGGTTGTTGATCATTGCCATAGATTTTCAAGAGGATTTAAGTCAAAACTGTAACTCGGCCACTCAGGAATATTCACTGTCTCCTTGGTAACCAACTCCAGTGTAAATTTGGCCTTGTGTTTTAAGTTATTGTCCTGCTGAAAGGTGAATTAATCTCCCAGTGTCTGGTGGAAAGCAGACTGAACCAAGTTTTCCTCTAGGATTTTGCCTGTGCTTAGCTCCATTCATTTTATTTATGTTTATGTTTGTGAATGATAACAAACATAACCCATAAAATGATGCAGCCACCACTATTCTTGAAAAGATGGAGAGTGGCACTCAGCAATGTTTTGTATTGTTATTTTGGGGGCAAATACACTCTGTATTCAGGACAAAAAGTGAATTTGCTTTGACACTTTTTTTTGCAGTATTACTAGTGCCTTGTTGCAAAAAGGATACAGTGGGGCAAAAAAGTATTTAGTCAGCCACCAATTGTGCAAGTTCTCCCACTTTCTCCCACTTCCTCCATGCAGATCTCCTCCAGAGCAGTGCTGTTTTGGGGCTGTTGCTGGGCAACACGGACTTTCAACTCCCTCCAAAGATTTTCTATGGGGTTGAGATCTGGAGACTGGCTAGGCCACTCCAGGACCTTGAAATGCTTCTTACGAAGCCACTCCTTCGTTGCCCGGGCGGTGTGTTTGGGATCATTGTCATGCTGAAAGACCCAGCCACGTTTCATCTTCAATACCCTTGCTGATGGAAGGATGTTTTCACTCAAAATCTCACGATACATGGCCCCATTCATTCTTGCCTTTAGACGGATCAGTCGTCCTGGTCCCTTTGCAGAAAAACAGCCCCAAAGCATGATGTTTCCACCCCCATGCTTCACAGTAGGTATGGTGTTCTTAGGATGCAACTCAGCATTCTTTGTCCTCCAAACACAACGAGTTGAGTTTTTAGCAAAAAGTTATATTTTTGTTTCATCTGACCATATGACATTCTCCCAATCTTCTTCTGGATCATCCAAATGCTCTCTAGCAAACTTCAGACGTGCCTGGACATGTACTGGCTTAAGCAGGGGGACACGTCTGGCACTGCAGGATTTGAGTCCCTGGCAGCGTAGTGTGTTACCGATGATAGGCTTTGATACTTTGGTCCCAGCTCTCTGCAGGTCATTCGCTAGGTCCCCCTGTGTGGTTCTGGGATTTTTGCTCACAATTTTGACCCCACGGGTGAGATCTTGCGTGGAGCCCCAGATCGAGGGAGATTATCAGTGGTCTTGTATGTCTTCCATTTCCTAATAATTGCTCCCACAGTTGATTTCTTCAAACCAAGCTGCTTACCTATTGCAGATTCAGTCTTCCCAGCCTGGTGCAGGTCTACAATTGTGTTTCTGGTGTCCTTTGACAGCTCTTTGGTCTTGGCCATAGTGGAGTTTGGAGTGTGACTGTTTGAGGTTGTGGACAGGTGTCATTAATACAGGTAACGAGTGGAGGACAGAGGAGCCTCTTAAAGAAGAAGTTACAGTTCTGTGAGAGCCAGAAATCTTGCTGGTTTGTAGGTGACCAAATACTTATTTTCCACCATAATTTGCAAATAAATTCATTAAAAATCCTACAATGTGATTTTCTGGATTTTTTTCCCTCCTTTTGTCTGTCATAGTTGAAGTGTTCCTATGATGAAAATTACAGGCCTCTCATCTTTTTAAGTGAGAGAATTTGCACAATTGGTGGCTGACTAAATACTTTTTTGCCCCACTATGTGTTTTGGAATATTTTAATTCTGTACAGGCTTCCCTTTTTTCACTCTGTCAATTAGGTTAGTATTGTGGAGTAATATGGTAGAAAACTTACAAGATGAAGTTATAATACTGTTTATGCATCGAATTACATTTCTTAGTACTCTCATCTGTGTCTGTGGGACTGAGTTGGGCCTCTGGGGCTTGGCGCTGGCAATTGAATTATAATGGCTTGGTGATAGAACCTACAGCCTGCATTCCATAGAATGAGTTGGTGTTTTGTGTATTATTAGGTACAAAGACGACTGATGGGAGGAACCTCGTCTTCGGTGCCAAACCCTGATTTCTATACAATTGGAACAGTCTTCACAGCAAATGCTATCTGACTGGGGGTTACTCCTTTCTCACATACAAATCCTAACCTTTTGAACCATTCCAGGCATCTGTTTGTCATGAATATCAGGAGGATGTACTTTGCTATAAAGAGCTGTAACCCAAATCTGATTACCGATGGGTGGTTGTTGACCAGCTTCATTATTGCAATTCTTAATCAATAATAAAGATTGATTGTTTGAAGAAATAACAAAGTCTCTCTCACTTGGTTAGAATTTCCACCACAATATTTGGCGACGAGGAAGGGATGTTAAATCATAATTTTGCTGATTGTTCCTGGGAAATCCAGGTTAACCGTGCATGGGAGTTGCATTAGATGCAGCCGGGGAAGCCATACTCCACTAGACGGAGCAGATCGGATCCCCGCCTGGCTGGGAGCGTTAGTGGAATGGATGTCATTTCGAACAGAGACCGATAAATAGGATGACACTGACATTTCTTGGAAACAATGTTTGTTTTTTTGAGAAAAAAATGGAGTTAACATCCAAACCTGAGTGGACCGGATGGAAACTAGAACCTACGTGGACTAGTTAAGACTTTAAAGCAAAAACCCTGTGTGGGTTAAAGTCCTGTGTGGGCTATTTCACTTACTTGCTGTGCTGTTTCATTGTTCATTTCTTTAGTCGTTTCATTTTCAACCAGGATTTCTATGAATTCCACTATTGTGCCTAATCCTTATTGTGGCTAGCTTCACAACACACAACCCGGTCCGGTCGAGCCTCACTAGCCAGATGAAGCTATCTGACTGCTTATAACATCAGCTTTGGGAAACAGGGTTAAGTAGCTGGCTAGCTAAGTTCAATTTCAATAGGCGAACAACAAGTGGCAAATGGTGCATGCATCTTTTTATGTACTGTACATGTGCACCACACTCAGGTTTCAACTCAGATTGCATGGCCTTAACTTATGTATGGAATACTATGTGATAAGTGCATGTTTAACGGTATATAAAGTATGATAATGTACTGGTGTGAAGAAATTTGGGCAGTGGTGTAAAGTACTTGAAAGTGCAACTTAAGTAGTTAGTGTGGTATCTGTACATTACTATTTAATATTTTTGGTTACTTTTAATTCACTACATTAGTAAAGAAAATAATGTACTTTTTACTCGAACACCCAAAAGTACTTGTTACATTTTGACCTGAAAATTGTCCAATTCACACACTTATCAAGAGAACATCCCTCGTCACCCCTACTGCCTCTGATCTGGCCGACTCAAAACACAAATGCTTCGTTTGTCAATTATGTCTGAGTGTTGAAGTGTGCCCCTGGCTATCGTCAATAAAATAATTGTGCCGTCTGGTTTAATATAAGGAATTTGAAATGATTTATACTTTTACTTTATGACAATTTAGTACTTTTCCCACCACTGGATATGGCTGGGGGTTATAGCATTTATTTCACATGACCCATCAATTTAGACAAGTGTGTCTGGGTGTCTAATATTTATAAAATTTTTTTATCTGGACACTATGTTTACCTGGAATTGTTCCTTATTGTAGGCTACTACCACTTTTAGTCTTAATCTTTACTACACTACTCACTGTTTAGCACATGATCTCACCCCGTGTGAATCCTTAAAGAGATGGGTGGGGCTAAAGCTTAAGAGGGTGTGAACAATGCTGAATGGATGTAGACAAAGGCGAGCTCTCCAGTAGGTACCAAAACTTTCAAAGGCCATTTTCTCAAAAGTGAGTTTACAAGTTGATCAACCTTCAAAGCAGAATGACTTTCCCATTGTTCCTCAATTGCAGTGTATGATATACCATTTTGTAGCTCTGAGTCTTTACTTTTATCCAATGTAAAATAACATTTCAAATTTTGCTGCATAAGACTGATTTGAGTTGGTCAGTCACATATTTGTAAGTCGCTCTGGATAAGAGCGTCTGCTAAATGACTTAAATGTAAATGTAATATTATTCTTACAATCTTAGAGCTTGCTTATAACCTTTGATCAGTTTGTAAATATATTACTCTTAAACTGCAAATTACTGTTTGCTCATGTTGTCATCACAAACTTCACCCCTTTTATGGAAATGCAAAGGATGGCTTATCAATACACTATGCAAACTACAACCAATGATATCAGTTAATATTTACATTGTTCTTTTCACATTTAGGGATCGTGTTAAAGAATAAAGATATAACACTGAAAAACTGCGTTTTGTAAACGCAGATCTAAAATGTTCTTATCGTAATTTCTGCTCGGCTTAATTTTGTGCTCCGGTTACACTTCTCCACTTGGAAGATAAATATTTTCTATTGTCTTCATGAATCAGATTCCCGCATTAATAAACGGTTATTCGATCAGCAGACAGCACTCTGACTAATATACTTTCTCTGGTATAGTTTCTCTCCGGTAGCAAGTTAAAATGTAGGGGGGGGACTTACAAAATATTAGGAAATGTAGCAGGGTACATTCTTTCTATGACAACCATGACAAATCTGATGTCCACTCACTGGACAAAAACTGGTTGAATCAACATTGTTTCCACGTAAACTCAGCAAAAAAATAAACATCCTCACTGTCAACTGTGTTTATTTTCAGCAAACTTAACGTGTAAATATTTGTATGAACATAATAATATTCAACAACAGATGTAAACTGAACAAGTTCCACAGACATGTGACTAACAGAAATGGAATAATGTGTCCCTGAACAAAGGGGGGGGGGTCAAAATCAAAAGTAACAGTCAGTATCTGGTGTGGCCACCAGATACGTGGTCTGCCACTGCGAGGATGATCAGCTGTCCGTCCTGTCTCCCTGTAGCCGCTGTCTTAGGCGTTTCACAGTACGGACATGGCAATGTATTTCCCTGGCCACAACTGCAGTTCTCTTGCCTCCTTGCAGCATGCCTAAGGCATGTTCACGCAGCTGAGCAGGGACCCTGGGCATCTTTCTTTTGGTGTTTTTCAGAGTCATTAGAAAGCCCTCTTCAATGTCCTAAGTTTTCATAACTGTGCCCTTAATTGCCTACTGTCTGTAAGCTGTTAGTGTCTTAACAACTATTCCACAGGTGCATGTTCATTAACTGTTTATGGTTCATTGAACAAGCATGGGAAACAGTGTTTAAAACCATTACAATGAAGATCTGTGAAGTTATTTGGAGTTATGAATTATCTTTGAAAAACAGGGTCCTGAAAAAGGTCCGTTTCTTTTTTTGCTGAGTTTAGATTCAACATCCTCACAATGAAATGTGGAAACATTATTGATTCAACCAGTCTTTGTTGAGGGGGTGGGGCATCAGATCTCTCATGTTTATCATAGAAATAATGTAGCCAGCTACATTTCCTAAAGTTTTACTTGAAGTTTATCTTGCATTTTAACTTCCTCCCAGAGAAAAACTACACGGAAGAAAGTACATCAGAGCAGTGGTGGACTGATTGGATTTGCAAAAAGTCAATGTAACATGCGGACCAGACCGTGCATGTTGATTTTGTCCACCCACACCAGACGCGATCAGAACACGCAGGTTTAAATATCAAAACAAACTCTGAATCAACTATATTAACTTGGGAACAGGTCAAAAAGCATTTTAAAAATGTATGGCAATTTAGCTAGCTAGTTTGCTGTTGCTAGCTAATCTGTCCTAGGATATAAACATTAGGTTGTTATTTTACCTGAAATGTACAAGGTCCTCTACTCCAAAAATTAATCCACAGATAAAAGGGGAAAAGTTTGTTTCTAGTAATGTAATCTCTCCTCCTTCAGGCTTCTTCTTCTTTGGACTTTACATTGTGGTTGGCAACCAACTTTAAGGTGCATTACCACTACCAACTGGACTGGAGTGTGGACCTCACCTTTCAATCACCCACGTGGGTATATGCTCCTTAAAACCAATGAGGAGATGCCACGTGGGATTATTTTTTTTAACAATGAGGAAATGGGAGAGACGGGACTGGCAGCGCATCAAGCATCACACATAGAACCAAGTTCTATTTTAGTGCCTGGTTACGCAGACTCTCATTGACGCACACCATCAGTGTGGGTGAAATGATTGAATAACATGTATGTGTACATTTATTTTGCAACACTCGCGCATGCGACGCTAGCGGTGCGGTCAACATGTTAGGGCATTTAGCCTTTATTTACCAACTTTTAACCAAAATCCAATGACATGTTGCATTTCTTTCTTGATTTCACATTGGATAATGTTAGTTGACAACTCAATGAAATATAAATCAAAACTAGATGTTGAACTGAAAAAAATACCATACTTTTTCATTTGTAAGCTAATTTACTTATGTGTGGCTGATAGCCAAATAGTGTTGCACTTTTGTAGTCATCTGATGAAAACCATGCTATTTTCTACCAAATGTGTTGCATGAATTTATTTTGTGTGAAGAGAAACTATAGTTGCACGCCCCCTGATAACTCTATTGAAGCAAACAAACACAAACATTGACTTTCAATATAAAATGCAGGTGAAATGGTTAAAATCCTGATTTTTTTTTTGATAGGTCAGAATTTTGAAAATGCAGATTATTAACATCTAATGCGCCCCTGCCGTTTTCTCCACGGAAACGCGAAAAGTAGTAATATATATATATATAGTTGTTTAAGGGGGGTCTCCTATCCTAAACTCACCCTTTTCCCAGGCATCAAGATAATTGGTCTGATAAACAATGTTTATGCACCCATAGAACTGAAAACTATGAGGGGGAAAGACCACGCATCAAGTCATGTTTTACCTGGTGACCTACAGTCTTTCAGCATTCATTACTTTAATTTCTAAACAATGTGATCAGCCTAAACATTGGGTGAATAACGACAATAACTACAAATGTACGAGTATTGGTTATTTTGGCCTAAAGTGCTGATAACTAGTCTACAATACTTTCCCCCACTAATATAAAAACATTGAAAGGGATGTGGTCTTGAAGGTAATATGACCAGGTGCTTTTTTCTGTCTATATTTCAGGAAAATCGAAACACAATTTCTCATAATTCTAAAGGGCATTTAGACAGCCATAGCCCTTTGAATATGGAGGAGACATGGGGAAAGTAAACAGAAAGCGAGGATTGACGTACCAGAGGCATTTACAACAACCACACCAGCACATGCAGCAGTTGTTGGGCCTTGGATGGCCAGGCGCCTGGGGAGGTCCTTCAATGTGTGGCTGCTGCCGTTTTCTCATATCAACTCCGCTTAAACTTCGGGGCTGTGGACGAAATCCAAACACATTGGTTAAGGACTATGCCATCTTCCTCATAGATGTATGAATATCACAACATTGAGAGAACACGAACCAGGTGAATTTCATACAGAAATCAATACAGATGTGAAAAGGTATTTTTGCACTGGTTGTTTTCTAAATTTGCCCCTATTATCTTTGCCACTCATTCATGCGGTCAACTTTTTATAATTTCAACAAAATAATATTTTAAAAAAAAGGTATTGCGTGTGTGTGGCAATCACAGTCAAACCATGTCAACAATGAAGGACCACTTTGGAAACAAGAAATGTAATTATTACTTTCAAGTGATATCCTCTGGGTCCACATTGTACATTTTGTTGTATATGTCTGTTACCCAAAATAAATTAAATTCAACAATATTGATATTCAAACTCAGAGGCCAACGTAGAACATTTTCAGCTGCACAAGTCCAGAGTGAAAGAGAGAAAGATAGAGGACAAGGATGGAGAGAAAAATAGATAGAATGATAGAAAGAGGTGGTGAAAGAATGAGACAGAGGATTCCCTCCTGGAGCTGGCCTTGCTTGGCACCGTGACAAATCTGCTCTGCTGTGTGAGCAAGAAATTGGTACACACACAAACCGTACACCACAGACTGTACACACAGACCGTACACAGCCATGAGCAGAAGATGCTCAGTCTGTGCTACATTATGGGTCTGCTGTGAGTGCCTAAATAGATACCAAAATAAAAAACATGCATTACAAACAGCATAACAATTTACCCCTCAAAAAACAGATATGTACAGTTGAAGTCGGAAGTTTACATAGACCTTCGCCAAATACATTTAAACTCAGTTTTTCACAATTCCTGACATATAATCCTTGTAAAAATTCCCTGTCTTAGGATCACCACTTTATTGTAAGAATGTGAAAATGTCAGAATAATAGCAGAGATAAGGATTTATTTCAGCTTTTATTTCTTTCATCACATTCCCAATGGGTCAGAAGTTTACATTCTACCAAATACTAATTGAGTGTATCGCCTTTAAATTGTTTAACTTGGGTCAAACATTTTGGGTAGCCTTTCACAAGCTTCCCACAATAAGTTGGGTGAATTTTGGCCAATTCCTTCTGACAGAGCTGGTGTAACTGAGTCAGGTTTGTAGGCCTCCTTGCTCGCACACACTTTTTAATTTTTGACCACAAATGTTCTATAGGACTGAGGTCAGGGCTTTGTGATGGCCACTACAATACCTTGACTTTGTTGTCCTTAAGCCATTTTGCCACAACTTTGGAAGTATGCTTGGGGTCATTGTCCAATTGGAAGACCCATTTACAACCAATCTTTAACTTCCTGACTGATGTCTTGAGATGTTGCTTCAATATATCCACATAATTTTCCTACATCATGATGCCATCTATTCTGTGAAGTGCACCAGTCCCTCCTGCAGCAAAGTACCCCCACAACAGGATGCTGCCACCCCCGTGCTTCACGGTTGGGATGGTGTCCTTCGGCTTGCAAGCCCCCCCCTTTATCCTCCAAATATAACAATGGTCGTTATGGCCAAACAATTCTACTTTTGTTTAATCAGACCAGAGGACATTTCTCCAAAAAGCACGATCTTTATCCCCATGTGCAGTTGCAAACCATAGTCTGGCTTTTTTTATGGTGGTTTAGGAGCAGTGGCTTCTTCCTTGCTGAGTGGCCTTTCAGGTTATGTCGATATAGGACTCGTTTAACTGTGGTTATAGATACTTTTATAACCGTTTCCCCCAGCATCTTCACAAGGCCCTTTGCTGTTATTCTGGGATTTATTTGCACTTTTCGCACCAAAGTACGTTCATCTCTAGGAGATAGAACGCGTCTCCTTTCTGAGCAGTATGACGGCTGCGTGGTCCCATGGTGTTCATAATTGCGTACTATTGTTTGCACAGATGAACGTGGTACCTTCAGGTGTTTGGAAATTGCTCCCAAGGATGAACCAGACTTGTGGAGGTCTACAATTATTTTTCTGAGGTCTTGGCTGATTCCTTTTGATTTTCCCATGTCAAGCAAAGAGGCACTGAGTTTGACGGTAAGGCTTGAAATACATCAACAGGTACACCTCCGATTGACTCAAATGATGTCAATTAGCCTATCAGAATCTTCTAAAGCCATGACATAATTTTCTGGAATTTTCCAAGCTGTTTAAAGGCACAGTCAACTTAGCATACGTAAACGTCTGACCCACTGCAATTGTGATACAGTGAATTATAAGTGAAATAATCTGTCTATAAACAATTGTTGGAAAAATTACTTGTCATGCACAAAGTAGATGTCCTAACTGACTTGCCAAAACTATACTTTGTCAACAAGAAATTTGTGTAGTGGTTGAAAAACAAGTTTTAATGACTATGTAAACTTCCTACTTCAACTGTAAATCATTGTAACTACATCCAGGTGCAAAGGCATGTGACCGAGCAAAGAAACACATTATGTTTGTCCCCAATAACGAGGAGCACAAACCAAGGGCCTGTCTATAGCGTACTAGGCCTACATGTGTGAAGGGGAGTAAACAAGTGGACATAAGCTAGCCTAAAGGTTGCAGTGCAATAGCTGTGTGCAATACCACCATTGTGAAACCCAACAAAAGTAGGATACAAAGGCATTAACCTACTTTAGGCAGTGGACACTGACATATGGGCAAATCTTTCTTGAGTGAATGAACACTCCAGTACAATCAAGCCTATTCGATCAATCAATAAAAATATGATAGCCAGTTATAATTGTAATGGCTTAGCAGATAATGAGAAAAGACGATCAGCATTTACCTGACTAAAAGAGAAGGAATAGAATATCTATTGTTTACAGGGAACTCAATCAACAATTTTAGATGAAGTTGTGTGGGAAAAGGACTGGGGGGGAATATATTTCTCCTATGTGCAAAGAAATTCAAAAAGGGGTGAGGATATGAATTAACATTAATTTTGATCAGAATGTGCAAATTGTCCAAACAAGGTAGATTTTAAATATGTTATTGGACCATAAACAGCTTTGGCTCACTAACCTATACGGTTCAAATAATGATGATCCACGCTTCTTTGAAAATATATATAATAATTGATCAACCCTACAAGCAATACAAGACTATTATTATGGTGGGAGATTATAATACAGTTTTAAATACCTCTATGGACCATAAAGGATATCACCTTCATCCACTTAAGGAAATCCCGAATGTCATGGATATATTGGAACAAGTGGACATATGAAGGCTTAAATATCCCGACCTAGTAAGATATACATGGTGGAGGCTCAATCAAGCTAGTCGACTTTACTACTTTCTTATGTCATTCTCTCTGGCACCAAAAGTTTAAAAAGTGTTGATAGGGGACAGAATGCGGTCGGACAATCAGATAATTGGCATATACATTACTCTTACAGCATCTCCACATGGGGGCGAGGATATTGGAAATTTAATCAAAGCCTTTTGGATAACTTGTTTTTAACTTGGACAGAATAATTTATAACGGACCTTTTACGACATAACAGATCCCCTTACTGTACGGGACTCTTTTAAATGTGCCTTTAGAGGTCATGCAATTCAGGACTCATCTCTAAAACAAAAGCAATTTAGGTCAAGAGAGTCCATTTTAACAAAGGAAACTGTACAGATGCTGGGATGCTGGCCTTCTAGGCAGAGTTCCTCTGTCCAGTGTCTGTGTTCTTTTGCCCATCTTAATCTTTTATTTTTATTGGCCAGTCTGAGATATGGCTTTTTCTTTGCAACTCTGCCAAGAAGGCCAGCATCCTGGAGTCGCCTCTTCACTGTAGATGTCGAGACTGGTGTTTTGTGGGTACTATTTAATGAAGCTGCCAGTTGAGGACTTGTAAGGTGTCCGTTTCTCAAACTAGACACTCTAATGTACTTGTCCTCTTGCTTAGTTGTACACTGGGGCCTCCCACTCCTCTTTCTATTCTGGTTAGAGACCGTTTGCGCTGTTCTGTGAAGGGAGTAGTACCTAGCATTGTACCAGATCTTCACATTCTTGGCTATTTCTCAGAACAAGAATAGTTGATGAGTTTCAGAAGAAAGTGTCTTGTTTCTGGCCATTTTGAGCCTGTAATCGAACCCACAAATGCTGATGCTTAAGATACTCAACTAGTCCAAAGTAGGCCAGTTTTATTGCTTCTTTAATCAGAACACAGTTTTCAGCTGTGCTAACATAAATGCAAAAGGGTATTCTAATGATCAATTAGCCTTTTAAAAGAAACTTGGATTAGCTAACACAACATGCCATTGGAACAAAGGAGTGATGGTTGCTGATAAATGGGCCTCTGTAGATATTCCATTAAAAATTAAATCAGCCTTTTACAGCTAACAGTCATTTACAACATTAACAAAGTCTACACTGTATTTCTGACCAATTTGATGTTATTTTAATGGACAAAAAAATATGCTTTTCTTTCAAAAGCTAGGAAATTTCTAAGTGACCTCAAACTTTTGAACAGTAGTGTATATATAATATACGTATATGCATATGTATGTACAGAAGCAGTCAAAAGTTTGAACACTAATTTTCTTTATTTTTTTACTATTTTCAACATTGTCGAATAATAGTGAAGACATCAAAACTATGAAATAACACATATGGAATCATCGGGGCGGCAGGTAGCTTAGTGGTTAGAGCGTTTGACTAGTAAACGAAAGGTTGCAAAATCAAATCCCCGAGCTGACAAGGTAAAAATCTGTCGTTCTGCCCCTGAACAAGGCAGTTAACCCACTGTTACTAGGCCATCATTAAAAATATAGAATTTGTTCTTAACTGACTTGCCTAGTTAAATAAAGGTAAAATAAATACAAAAATAAAAATGTAGTATGCAAAAAAAGTGTTAAACAAAGCAAAATGTATTTTATATTTGAGATTCTTTAAAGTAGCCATCCATTGCCTTGATGTTGCCTCGATGACAGCTTTGCATTCTCTCAACCAGCTTCATGAGGTAGTCACCTGAAATGCATTTCAATTAAGAGGTGTGCCTTGTTAAAAATGTATTTGTGAAATGTATTTCCTTCTTAACGTGTTTGAGCCAATCAGTTGTGTAGTGACAAGGTATGGGTGGTATATAGAAGATAGCCCTATTTGGTATAATACCAAGTCCATACTTTGGCAAGAAAATATCAAATAAGCAAAAGAAAACAGCAATCCATCATTACTTTAAAGCAAGGTTAGTCAATGCGGAAAATTTCAAGAACTTTTAAAGTTTCTTCAAGTGCAGTCGCAAAAACCATCAAGTGCTATGATGAAACTGGCTCTCATGAGAACCGACACAGGAAAGGAAGACCCAGAGTTACCTTTGCTGCAGAGGATAAGTTCATTAGAGTTACCAGACTCATAAATTGCAGCCCAAATAAATGCTTCACTGAGTTAAAGTAACAGACATCTCAACATCAACTGTTCAGTGGAGACTGTGTCAATCAGGCCTTCATGCTTGAACTGCTGCAAAGAAACCACTACTAAAGGACACCAATAAGACGGAGACTTGCTTGGGCCAAGAAACACAAGCAATGGACATTAAACCGGTGGAAATCTGACCTTTGGTCTGATGAGTCCGAATTTGAGATTTTATGTTCCAACCGCCGTGTCTTTGTGAGACGCAGAGTAGGTGAACGGATGATCTCCGCATGTGTGGTTCCCAACGTGAAGCATGGAGGAGGGGGTGTGATGGTGCTTTGCTGGTGACACTGTCAGTGATTTATTTAGAATTTAAGGCACACTTAACCAGCATGGCAACCCCAGCATTCTGCAGAGATACGCCATACCACCTGGTTTGCACTTCGTGGGACTATCATTTGTTTTTCAAAAGGACAATGACACAAAACACACCTCCAGGCTGTGTAAGGGCTATTTGATCAAGAAGGAGAGTGATGAAGTGCTGCATCAGATGACCTGGCCTCCTCAATCACCTGACCTCAACCCAATTGAGATGGTTTGGGATGAGTTGGACTTGAGTGAGGAAAAGCAATCCAGGTGAAGCTGGTTGAGAAAATGCCAACAGTGTGCAAAGCTGTCATCAAGGCAAAGGGTGGCTACTTTGATTTGTTTAACATTTGGTTGGTTACTACATGATTGCGTTACTTCATCGTTTTGATGTGTTCACCATTATTCTACAATGTAGAAAATAGTAAAGATAAAGAAAAACCCTTGAATGAGTAGGTGTGTCCAAACTTTTGACTGGTACAGTATATATTTTTTATTTTACCAAAAAATATATGGGGAATTGGAAATGAGGACAATTACATTGATGGGAGCTACAATCTATCTACCCTCCCCCCCAAAAAAACAAATTGCCTACTGGGAACATCCCTAGGAAATAAGAGGCGCAATTTTTAAAATATGTGCTAACATTGGATTCTTTCTGGTAATTATTTCAGAGAATGGTTACTATCACCACGAATAATAACATCCTGGTAATGAATGGTACAATAATGCTTGTTTCAATCAATCCCAAAGAACAGATCATTATTAATATAATTATAATAATTATGACAGGTTAATAAATACCATTCTGCACAATCCTGGTGTGGAACTGTAGATGGTACATGTTGGCTAACATTAAAAAAACAAATGTCTTCTCTGCTCTCATTTGATCTCTCCTGTGGTTCTACTTCATTTCACTACTTTTAAACTTTGCTCTTGAATCCCAAAACTATTAAATAAAGGATCGTCTTACCTGCAAAGTCATCATTCAACTTTTGCTCCGTATTTATGGACACTAAAAATGAACAGTGAGAATCTCTCTCTCTGTGGCCTTCACTTTGACATCCATGATAGGGATCATATATGGACCAATAAACCAAACATGCAAATCCTGAGTTGGCCACTTGAGCAGCCATCAGTTATTCACCTTCCACTGGTGGAAAACATGCACATTGATGCAAAATACAGTGACAAACTCCTTTGTTCCAGCTGGGGACACATCCAAGCCACTGAAAAGAAATGCAAATAAAGGTTCCCTCCATGTGGAAAGACAAATATAGGCTTAGCCAAAGAACCTAATTTTCATTCTGCATCTCCATCATTTTGGCTAGGATTCATTTCTTATTTTAATTCTATTGTCGAACTGCAGTGAGAAGAACTGTTATTCTATTAGCCATTTGGGAAATGTACTGTCCTTTGATCTTGCTGTGGCACAAAATACAGCAGAGGCACACATCATTTTGTTCAATGGCAAATATGACTCTCTTTAAATGTAAGGCTAATTTATTCAATACTAACAGCTCATGGTCCTAGCCGTTCTAAAGCAGCAGCCAGTGATGCAGAGCAAGGGTTACGGCCCACTGCACAAGAGGATCCTCCTCTGCCTGCCACTCTCCAGTCTCCACCCAGAGAGATGTCATGCACTACCAAGACTGGTAGTACCAAGACTGGTAGTGCCAAGACTGGTAGTGCATGACAAAAAAAGCCTTAAATTAGATCTGCTACATTTATGCTGTAAGGTGTCTGGCTAGACTGCAAACTCTCCTTCCAGACCCACATCAAACATCTCCAATCGAAAATCAAATCAAGAGTCGGCTTTCTATTCCGCAACAAAGCCTCCTTCACTCACGCTGCCAAGCTTACCCTAGTTAAACTGACTATCCTACCGATCCTCGACTTCGGCGATGTCATCTACAAAATGGCTTCCAACACTCTACTCAGCAAACTGGATGCAGTCTATCACAGTGCCATCCGTTTTGTCACTAAAGCACCTTATACCACCCACCACTGCGACTTGTATGCTCTAGTCGGCTGGCCTTCACTACATATCCGTCGCCAGACCCACTGGCTCCAGGTCATCTACAAATCCATGCTAGGTAAAGCTCCACCTTATCTCAGTTCACTGGTCACGATGGCAACACCCATCCGTAGCACGCGCTCCAGCAGGTGTATCTCACTGATCATCCCTAAAGCCAACACATCATTTGGCCGCCTTTCGTTCCAGTACTCTGCTGCCTGTGACTGGAACGAATTGCAAAAATCGCTGAAGTTGGAGACTTTTATCTCCCTCACCAACTTCAAACATCAGCTATCCGAGCAGCTAACCGATCGCTGCAGCTGTACATAGTCTATAGGAAAATAGCCCACCCATTTTCACCTACCTCATTCCCATACTGTTTTTTATACTGTTTTTATTTATTTATTTTTCTGCTCTTTTGCACACCAATATCTCTACCTGTACATGACCTGATCATTTATCACTCCAGTGCTAATCTGCAAAACTGTATTATTCGCCTACCTCCTCATGCCTTTTGCACACATTGTATATAGACTGCCAATTTTTTTTCTACTGTGTTATTGACTTGTTAATTGTTTATTCCATGTGTAACTCTGTGTTGTCTGTTCACACTGCTATGCTTTATCTTGGCCAGGTCGCAGTTGCAAATGAGAACTTGTTCTCAACTAGCCTACCTGGTTAAATAAAGGTGAAAAAAAAAAAAAAAAAAAACTGTCAGAATAAATTAGTCTATGTCTGTCTGATGTGTACAGCTGAAGAGAATTCAGAGAATTCAAATACTGTAAAACTTAAATCAAATCAAAGTTTATTTGTCACGTGCACCGAATACATCAGGTGTAGACCTTACAGTGAAATGCTTACTTACAGGCTCTAACCAATAGTGCAAAAAAGGTATTAAACGCCTCGTCTGAAATTGCCACCTGTCCCTATAAATAGCCTGGAAACGGTACACATTTCAGCAAATTAACAAACGTTTCAAATAAACTCATGGTCTAAATTCATTGTTTAAGAGGTTCACATGTATTACTGTAGAAAAGGCCCATGGAGTTGGTGGAATAATCCTTTAATTCATTGCCACTTACTTAACTGGGCCAGGGGCGCTTTAATGGTGGAAATGGTGGGGAGTAGACCCCTAGAAAACCTACCGATCGACCTCTAGTCAAAGTGGTGAATAATTATTCTGTCAAGGAAAAGTTGCTTATATATTTTTTTAGAGACAGACTAAGACAAAAGAAACGTGACACAGTGTGTAAATGATCACACATGAGTGCAGGAAATGAGGAAATGTATTAAAATGCTGGAAGTGAATGCTGGAATTAAACAATGAAATACGCAAATTAGAAACAATGAACTATGCAAATTAGCAAACGCTGTGTGCATTAAGGAAAGAGACACCTGGCTCAAATACAGTGCCTTCAGAAAGTATTCACACCCAAAGACGTTTTCCACATTTTGTTGTGTTACAGCCTGAATTTAAATTTGATTAAATGTAGATTTCTTTGTCACTGGCCTAAACCCAACACCACATAATGTCAAAGTAGAATTATGTTTTTCAAAATTCTTACAAATTAATTTTTTAAAAAAGAAACGCTGAAATGTCTTGAGTCAAGTAAGTATTCAACTCCTTTGTTATGGCAAGTTTAAATAAGTCCAGGAATAAATCTGTGCTTAACAAGTCGCATAATAAATTGCATGGACTCACTCTGTGTGCAATAACAGTGTTTAACATGGTTTTTGAATGACTACCAGTTAATGTTCTGTAGCTGCCGAGTTACAGATTTGTCTGAACTCTACTTGAAAATCAATGGCAAGACCTGAAAATGGTTGTCAAGCAATGATTTGACAGAGCTTGATGAATTTTTAAAAGGATAATGGGCAAATGTTGCACAATCCAGGTATGGAAAGCTCTTTCAGACTTACAGCTGTAATCGCTGCTTCTACAAAGTATTGACTCAGGGGTGTGAATACTTATGTAAATTACATATTTCTGTATTTCAATACATTTGTTACAATTTCTAAAATCATGTTTCCACTTTGTCATTGTGGAGTATTGTGTATAGATGGGTAAGAAAAAAATTATATTTAATCCATTTTGAATTAAATGGAAGATGGAAGTCGAAATGTGGAATAAGTCAAGGGGTATCAATACTTTCTGAAGGCACTGTAGAAGGCCGTCTCTAATAAGCAAGCGCCTGTTGTGTTCAGTGATATAAGCAAATAAACGCCTGGGCTATTAATTTCTGTTTTACGGTCGTAACATACTGAATTTCTTTCAATGATGTACGGATAAAACTTAACAGTCACATACACTACTATATTGGACATCTGTCCTAAGTAACCTACCATAAAAATTAGTCAGTTGCTTCCACAGACAAACCAGGCAGGTGAATCATGGCGTTGAGGTAAGTGGTTGGTTGAACTTGGGTGGGTTCAGAAGTAAAGCACTAGGGTGTGTCTACAGGGTAGTATTGTTGTTCTCACCATCCCTGACGGAGGGCCAGGAAGTGAGGGATAAGGAGGACAGCGGTTTCTGCCTGGGTCTCAGCAGAGTTCAGGGACTCAGTGGGTGGATCATTTGCAGTGTTGATCGCAAGGGGAGCAACAATATACCATCTGAAAAACACAAAAGAGAAATACAGTGCATTGTAATATTGTACAGACGGACAGTGGGTTTATATTCACCAAAAAATCACCACCTTCCGGAGACACCTGAAACCCCACCTCTTTAAGGAATACCTAGGATAGGATAAAGTAATCCTTCTCACCCCCCCCTTTAAGATTTAGATGCACTATTGTAAAGTGACTCTTCCACTGGATGTCATAAGGTGAATGCACCAATTTGTAAGTCGCTCTGGATAAGAGCGTCTGCTAAATGACTTAAATGTAAATGTAAATGTATATTAACCTTTGATCTTGTGCCACTAAAGCATTAGGCCAGGGGTGTCAAAAAAAATTCCTGGAGGTGTGTCTACGGGTTCTTACTCCTCCCCTGTACTTGATTAAGGTCATTGATTAATTAGGAACTTCCCTCACCAGGTTGTTTAGGTCTTAATTGGAAACTAATTGAAAGGAAACAACAAAACCAGCAGACCCGCGGCCCTCCAGGAATGTAGTTTGACACCCCTAAATTAGGCTTACTTTTCACCTCCTTTTTGGTGATTTGGAGCAGCCTATTATATAAAACAAAATAGTAAAGTCCACCAAAAATCTACGTCTGTCTCTTACCACTGTGCATAATGTAGGATATATCCCAACAGTGTTCAAAAGTGACTTATGGACAGTATATCACATGTGAGTTTGTGTTCTACAGTTTTAGGCCTTTAGGCTAGCTATAGCATGGGCCTACAGTATGTACGACTGCAAAACTACTGCAAGCACATGACTGCAGAGGTCTAGATTGTCATCTCCTTGACAACTACAAACAGAGACACTTCCTCATCTGGTTTCTAACATGGCCTGGGGAGGGCCACTGTACAGTACCCTGCCTAGCTGAGATCTGTGTCAGAGGCTCAGGAGGTTCACAATAAAGACATCATTACATATACCCACAAGTCAAAATTAGCTTGGTCAGGAAACCGTGCCTAGTAGCCTAGGGAAGTTTAGTGGCCTGGGCCGCTGCCTCCAGATTACATAGCCTATACCACAGCAGCATGGGTTTAAAATCAAATCAAATCTTATTTGTCACATGTACATGGTTAGCAGATGTTAATGTGAGTGTAGCGAAATGATTGTGCTTCTAGTTCCGACAGTGCAGTAATATCTAACAAGTAATCTAACAATTCCCCAACAACTACCTAATACACACAAATCAAAATGGGTGAATGAGAGTATGTACATGTAAGTGTATGGATGAGTGATGACCGAGCGGCATAGGCAAAGTGCAGTAGATGGTATAAAATACAGTATATACACGTGATATGAGTAATGTAAGACATGTAAACATGATTAAAGTGGCATTATTTAGAGTGCATTGTATGAAGTGACTAGTGATCCATTTATTAAAGTGGCCACTGATTGGGTCTCAAAGTAGGCAGCAGCCTCTCTGAGTTAGTGATTGCTGTTTAGCAGTCGGATGGCCTTGAGAGAGAAGCTGTTTTTCAGTCTCTCGGTCCCACCTTTGATGCACCTGTACTGACCTCGCCTTCTGGATGATAGCGGCGTGAACAGGCTATGGCTCAGGTGGTTGATGTCCTTGATGATCTTTTTGTCATTCCTGTAACATCGGGTGCTGTAGGTGTCATGAAGGGCAGGTAGTTTGCCCTTGGAGATGCGTTGTGCAGACCGCACCACCCTCTGGAGAGACTTGCGGTTGAGGGCGATGCAGTTTCCGCACTAGGCTGTGATACAACCCAACAGGATGCTCTCGATTGGGCATCTGTAAAAGTTTGTCAGGGATTTGGGTAACAAGCCAAATTTCATCAGCCTCCTCCAGTTGAAGAGGCGTCTTCACACACGGTCTGTGTGAGTGGACCGTTTCAGTTTGTCTGTGATGTGTACGCCGAGGAACTTAACTTTAGCAACCCTCTCCTCTAGCCTTCCTCTCTACTTCTTTAATATTCAATAAACTAAAAAATAGACCTACGTGAAGTGTGGGACTTCCCCACTCCTTTTAAAAAAGGAAGATAAACCCCTAAGATGGTAGCCGAAGTAAAGGCTCTGCTAAAAATTACAATACAGAAACAAGCTGCTACACATCCGCAGTCCTAACAGAGTATTCACATCCACAGGACCTCTCCGCAGTCCCAACAGAGGATTCCCATCCCCAGGATCTCTCCGCAGTCCCAACAGAGGATTCCCATCCCCAGGACCTCTCCGCAGTCCCAACAGAGGATTCCCATCCCCAGGATCTCTCCGCAGTCCCAACAGAGGATTCCCATCCCCAGGACCTCTCCGCAGTCCCAACAGAGGATTCCCATCCCCACGAACTCTCCGCAGTCCAAACAGAGGATTCCCATCCCCAGGACCTCTCCGCAGTCCCAACAGAGGATTCCCATCCCAAGGACCTCTCCGCAGTCCCAACAGAGGATTCACATCCCCAGGACCTCTCCGCAGTCCCAACAGAGGATTCACATCCCCACGAACTCTCCGCAGTCCCAACAGAGGATTCACATCCCCACGAACTCTCCGCAGTCCCAACAGAGGATTCACATCCCCACGAACTCTCCGCAGTCCCAACAGAGGATTCACATCCCCACGAACTCTCCGCAGTCCCAACAGAGGATTCACATCCCCACGAACTCTCCGCAGTCCCAAGAGAGGATTCACATCCCCACGAACTCTCCGCAGTCCCAACAGAGGATTCACATCCCCACGAACTCTCCGCAGTCCCAACAGAGGATTCACATCCCCACGAACTCCCCGCAGTCCCAACAGAGGATTCACATCATTGCTTTCTATATAGCGAGTTGGTGGTGGTCTATCTATGGGTAGCGACAGCTTCCATCTTCCAATTTGTTATTGCGAAGTTTGCACATTCAAACCAGTCGCCAATGATCAAATCGCTGAATGTCTCCTTACGTCTCCTTCCATTATAATTGAATGATTTACAGTAGCTTAGTCAGTCAGTGTTAAACAACGAGAATCTTCCATAAGTGAGATGTAACAGCAACTTTTTAAAGTTGTGGTGGCTAGCCTAATTGAGTGGGTCCGCATAGTTAGTCAGTTCAACCATTTAGCTTAGCCAATGGTGAAGGTGTGCTCATTTCTTAAAGAGGGGTGACCCCTCACACCCTTAAGAACTCAATCTAGAAATATGGACAGACATTTTCTTTCACATCTGGTATGATTTACTAATGTCAATATGCTAATATGCTAATAATTCAAAGTGACTTACAGTAAGTCTTTAGTTAGGCTACTATGAACATTGATTCAAATCTGGAAAATGGAGAGCACATCCCATAGAATGGCCCTGACTTGACTACCAAATTACAATATAGCCTATTAGGCCTAGCCTACAGGGTTAACGTTCAAATGGCTATTCCTGTACACATCCACCTAAAGGGATAGTTTGGGATTTTGACAATGAGGCCCTTTATCTACTTCCCCAGAGTTAGATGAACTTGTGGATTTTTATGTCTCTGTGTGCAGCAACTTCCAATCACCGCGCTAACGCTAGTTAGCATTGGCTCGTGAAACTACTTTTTAACTTCCTTCATACTGGAAGCAGATGCATAAAAATGGTATCCACGATTTCACCTGACTCATTGCCAAAATCCCAAACAATCCCTTTAAGCCAAGAATTGATGAACGCTTCACCTTGAAACCGAGGCTCACCTAAATGTACCCTAAGTGGCCACACAACCAAAGCGCATGCAACATGAAGTATGACTCACTGTAGGGCGTTTTTTGGGGTGACATAAGTAACATGAATTGATTAGCTGGTATTCAACTGGCTGGTGCTACACTACCTCCTCAGGTACTCCTCAAGGGGTGTGGTCAACAAGTGATTGAATTAATATAGAACGACCCACAAGTACGTTTAATGCTTAAATTAAAGCATAGCCACATAGGCTACATACAGAACAGTTTTAAAGTTCCACCAATTAGGCCCTCAGTTATTAGCCCGGAGGGACACTGAGACTTTCATTTTTTTAACACCTGTAATGGCATTTCCTGCAATCTAGAGCAAATAAATGCCTTATATCCCACCAACAGATATTAGCTAAATATCACCTGTGTCATATTTGAGAGCAGTTACAAAATACTAATTTGAGAAACCCATGGACGGCCTCTAGCTCTTGGCTAACATGGTGTCACCAATTTTCTTTCAAATAGACTGTATTCATAGGGGCCCAAGGGCGGGAATACATTTCGGGGAGGACGTAGGAGTTTCATTTTCTGTATAACCTCAGCGTTAATGGTCACGCAACACAACCCTAACGCTTTGTTGAGACAGACTCTGGAAATATGGCAAAGAAGCACAATGCTTACCTCTGCCCCATCCCGATTCAGAATGTATTCTGAGTAGATCAAGAGCTGAGGTTTTGGGGTGCTCTGCAATTCTTTATTGAAAACAAACGACTAGCAAAATCTAAAAGTTAAAATCACAGTTTGAATTAAAGCTAACATTACCGTATGAGTGATAGGCAGGCAGTTAGGCCTACTAGTCCAGGCGATGTGTGAAAAACTTTTTTTCTAAAAGCATGAAACTTGGAATAGTTGCATAGTTTGGGGCTCGGAATATTTTCAGTTATGGAGCCATCACAAAAACTTCTGCTGGCCATTTTTCTATTCCACTATAAATGGACAATGAATTTTCCTTACTATCTGCTGAAATGAACATGATATCAACGGAAAAGGTGATGTCTACATCTAGGCTATGTTTTGATGGTCAATGATTACAATGGTATCATACAACATCATAAATCTATAGATCTTTCATCATCACAGATCTCTAGACTTTGCCAACAACCTCTCATTGTCCATTTTCCAAACATGTACGATCTGGAGCACTGAGCAGAACAGCCTCAAACAAATAACATCAACAGCAATGTCAAATCAAACAATCCTATGTAAGGGGCATGTTTTAAAAAACGTTATGGATGTTACATTGCCTGTCCCAATAAGAATGGCTTATTAAGGGGATTCGCCATATCAACTTCTCCTGTAAGAGCTCTTCTTTGTCTACACCCATTCAGCATCACTCACACACTCTTAAGCCTTAGCCCCACCCATCTCTTCACATGTGAGGCCATGTGCTATACAGTGTGAGTACAGGAGTGTACTAAACAACAGATTTCAAGACTAAAGGCTGGTTTATACTATGTCTATCGACATGTCTGTAGACAGCTGTTGCAGTGACATCATGAACATTATATTATTATCCGACATCAAACTTGTCATTGTCGTTATGAAAAAGTATAAACACAAAAAACGATAGGTATAAAAATACTTGTTTACGTTCAAATGCCTCTTCTGTAAAGTAGTGATGCGTGACAAATGCCCATTTTCCTGAAATTAGTCACATTTACTCAAAAGTCTACAAAGTGAGTCTGTCCTCGTGTTTCTTGGCAATTTACATTGTTTTGTTCACACGGTCTGTTGTTCATTTGAGTTTGCTGCTTCAAATGATAGCGAAGAGATGCTGTCTACTACTAATCCGATCCAAAATCTCACACACACAGACACACATGACAGGAACTGAGTAGCCTCTTTACCACGGTAACTTCACATCCTTAAAGCGGTAGCTGTTTTTGGGAACTTCATCTCAGTGCTAGAGGCACCACTACCGACTGTGGTTCGATACCAGGCTGTATCACAACCGGCCATGATTGGGAGTCCCATAGGGCGGCACACAATTGGCCCAGTGTCATCCAGGTTAAGGTTTGACCGGGTTTTTAATTTTATATTTAACCTTTTATTTATAGGCAAGCCAGCTAAAAACAAATTCTTATTTACAATGACGGCCTACCAAAAGGCAAAAGGCCTCCTGCGGGGACGGGGTAGGCCGTCATTTTAAATAAGAACTTGTTCTTAACTGACTTGCCTAGTTAAATAAAGGTTCAATAAAAAAATAAAAAATATTATTCTGTGGCGTTTATTAGAGGTTGGCACCCAACATTATGGCGCATTAATGCCACCCATTGTACTGGAGTGTCCCTGCCTCCCATGATCTCGCCATCACGGTTGACAACTCCATTGTGTCCTCCTCCCAGAGCGCTAAGAACCTTGGCGTGATCCTGGACAACACCCTGTCGTTCTCAACTAACATCAAGGTGGTGGCCCGTTCCTGTAGGTTCATGCTCTACAACATCCGCAGAGTACGACCCTGCCTCACACAGGAAGCGGCGCAGGTCCTAATCCAGGCACTTGTCATCTCCCGTCTGGATTACTGCAACTCGCTGTAGGCTGGGCTCCCTGCCTGTGCCATTAAACCCCTACAACTCATCCAGAACGCCGCAGCCCGTCTGGTGTTCAACCTTCCCAAGTTCTCTCACGTCACCCCGCTCCTCCGCTCTCTCCACTGGCTTCCAGTTGAAGCTCGCATCCGCTACAAGACCATGGTGCTTGCCTACGGAGCTGTGAGGGGAACGGCACCTCAGTACCTCCAGGCTCTGATCAGGCCCTACACCCAAACAAGGGCACTGCGTTCATCCACCTCTGGCCTGCTCGCCTCCCTACCACTGAGGAAGTACAGTTCCCGCTCAGCCCAGTCAAAACTGTTCGCTGCTCTGGCCCCCCAATGGTGGAACAAACTCCCTCACGACGCCAGGACAGCGGAGTCAATCACCACCTTCCGGAGACACCTGAAACCCCACCTCTTTAAGGAATACCTAGGATAGGATAAAGTAATCCTTCTCACCCCCCCCCTTAAAAGATTTAGATGCACTATTGTAAAGTGGCTGTTCCACTGGATGTCACAAGGTGAATGCACCAATTTGTAAGTCGCTCTGGATAAGAGCGTCTGCTAAATGACTTAAATGTAAATGTCTTAGCTTAAAAATGTACCAATAGAATTATAAAGGGTTCCTGCAGATGCAGGAATGCCCACATGCAGGAATTGTGGGCGGCAATTACACCCTTCTCCAATTTCTTGAGTCTCGACATATAGCCCATTGGGTGATTGGTTAAGACCTCTTGAGTGTGTGACATCACAAAGATGCTTTACAGAGCTGTGTGTTTAGCTAGCTCGTGCCCCGGCATGAGCAGTTAGCACTGACCGAACGACTTGGGAAATATAGCTTCAGCTTGATCACCAGATTAATTGGGAAATAAATGAAAGCCTCACCAGCTAGCTACCAATCTATTTTAGTTTCATTGTCTGAAAAACGAGCCCACTAATTATTTTTACCTTACCACAAATGGTCTGGTATGTGTCGCTTGATATGAGCAAATTTACCTATTCTTTGATACATTTGGGTTATGCGTACACGATTAGTTAGTGGCTATTGCCTGGATGAAATCCCCAGGCAGACTAGGTGAAAAATCTTTCTTTGCCCATGAGCAAGGAACTTAACCCTAATTCCTCTTGGAAGTCTAGAAATGACAAAAAATGTAAATGTAAAAATCTAGCTAGCTACATTTCAGTAATTAGCTATGCTCCTAAATACGGTGGTCTTTGGATAAACAAAGTTGGAAGAGTTGAAAATATTTATCTGAAAATGAGCTAGTCGCCAGTTATTGTTGCCCGTGGCGTAATCATGTCTAACGTAGCCTGTGTGCCCATGAGCTCCCAAGGCAAGATATCTGTGTCTTTTGGCATCTACGATTAGCTAGCCATTTGGCTACTGCATGGCCGGTGTAAACCAGCATGCCAGCTAGCCAGCTACATTTCAGTCTGTAGCTATTCTTCTAAATGTGGTGGTTACTGGATAAACTAGCTATGAGTTGAACACATTGGGGCGGCAGCGTAGCCTAGTGGTTAGAGCGTTGGACTAGTAACCGGAAGGTTGCGAGTTCAAACCCCCGAGCTGACAAGTTACAAATCTGTTGTTCTGCCCCTGAACAGGCAGTTAACCCACTGTTCCCAGGCCGTCATTGAAAATAAGAATATGTTCTTAACTGACTTGCCTGGTTAAATAAAGGTAAAAAAATAAAAAATATTTGGCTGAAAACTAGTAGCCAGTTGTTGTTGCCCATGGTGGACTCATATCTAACCCACTGGCTCCTGAAGTCTGTTTATGGCCCCATGAGCAAATTTGCATTTCGCTAGCTGAGCTGTTTTATAAGAAAATGGCTGAAAATGACTGTAGCTAGCAAGCCAGCTCTCCTCTGCGCCAATGTCATTGGGGCGCGGGAATGTCAAATTCGTATTTTTGTTTTATGTTAACTGTCATTGAAGTTCAGATCCGAGGCAAGAGAAATTGTCCACCATGTTTTGTATTTTGGTAAGGGCTCAGAGCAGGGCCTAAAATTCACTTTTTGGTCCATCAGCCACTGTGGTAGGTAGATGAAAAAAATCTACCAGCCACTCAGATTTTTTAGCAGCCAAAATTTTTTGGTGCCATAATTCAACTCAAGCTAGTTTATCCAGTAAGATGTAATGTGATATATTGCTAAATTTCATTTTTTTCCCACCAGAGTATTTTAACTAAATTATCCGATGAGACTAAATGTTCATTTTATTTATTTGATTAGGCAAGTAAGTTAAGAACAAATTATTGTATACATCGATGACCTACCCCAGACAAACCCGGACAATGCTGGGCCAATTGTGCGCCGCCCTATGGGACTCCCAATCACGGCCGGATGTGATACAGCCTGGAGTAGGGGACGACAACGGTAGCTAGCTAGGCCACCGGTAGACAAGAGTACTTCGCCCCCACCTGTCAGGCACTGTTTTCCCACAGTTCTGTGAACGACGGCAAGGGCAAGCGTTTGGAAGGTGGGAGCATAGGACGCTGTGTGCTAACTTGTTTGCTAGCTAGCTCGGAGGACTCCAGTACACAGCAGGCGGGATAGGTAGTTAGCTAGCTAACGATAGCTAGACCAACAGTAGACAGTGTCCTTTGCCCTTGCCTGTCAAGCACTGCTTTCCCGCAGTTCTGTTAACGGTGACAAGGGCAAGTGTTTGGAAGTTGGGAGCGTAGGACACTGTGCTAACTTGTTTGCTAGCTAGCTAGGAGGACTCCAGTACACAGCAAGTGGGAGGCAAGATAGGTAGCTAGCTAGCACACCTGTAGACAGTGTACTTCGCCCACCGCCTGTCCGGCATTTTTCCCACTGCAGTTCTGTTAACGACTGTGAGGGCAGGTAGCTTGTTAGCTAGCTAGGACTCCGGTACACACACGGCAGGGGCGACACAGGTAGGTAGCTAGCTAAGACACCGGTAGACAATGTCCTTCGCCCATGAAAAGCACAGAAAATATTTATATTTCCCTTTTGACCACATTTGAATCGCAGAGACAAATCCATAATATCAAGTTTAACACAAGCATGAAGATCACGTGCACCAATGGGCTGTTCCTGCAGATACAGGAACGCCCCGAACTACGGCTGCAATCACACACTATTGTGAAATTGCCCTCACTTCCTATGGAACGAAATTTCGCCTCCTGTAACTACAGATTCTGATTCAACCCTTACCAATGATACACTTATCTACCTCCCTAGTCAGATTAACTTGTGGATACCATTTATATGTCTCTGCATGCGGTTTGAATGAAGCTGCTAACTAGTACTAGCGCAATTGCTAACAAGAATCAGCGCATGATTAAGTCTATGGCTATCTGCTAGCATAACGACCTCTTAACTTTCTTCATACTGGACACAGACATAAAAATTGTATCCACGATTTCATCTGACTCTGGGGAAGTAGACAAGGCATCATTGCCAAAATCCCGAAGCATCCCTTTAACCTTAACCACACTTCTAACCTTATGCCTAACCTTAAATTAAGACCAAAATAAAATATTTGTTTCCATGAATTTTTACGATAAACCAGTAGCAAATGTGGATTTTGTGGCTATGGTAACTTGTGACAACCCCTAGTTTGTTATTAACAAATAAACTGACTCGCTGCCTAATTAAATGCATGAAGAAATAATAGTTAGCTAATGAACTATAGCACAATCGTACATTTTAGACTAAAATACATGTTAAAGCATATGCATGCTTGTCATAACTTCCTAAAGCATTCGCAACATAGCGGTCGTTGCCTGCTGCTCATCCTTGGGTGTTTTGCATGGTCTCTCACTGTCTTGCAGCTGTGATTCGAGGAATCTGAACTAGCTAGCTAGCTAAATCATTGCAGGTAACGTCAGCTGCAAAGACAACCTGATTCCGCATGGCAAAACACCAAATGATAATGCAAAACCACTACAAAGATACGATAGTGCCTTATTGTCGCATCAACAAAACTACGAATAACACCCACTTTCGGTATAGCTAGCTAGCCACCATCAGACGTTCTCATGTTCTGTGCTGCGAAGAGGCGGCAGCTAGCTACTGAGACTAGCATGGCTAGTGCTAGCTCGTGGGACCTTTAACATAAGAATATCCATCATCTTACCCTTTTAATTCTGGTTGTCAGTCGTCTATAGTGGTTACTTTATATGTGTTTTATGTTGATGCTTGTTAGATCGCACAGTAAAGATACATCCTGCCGTATAATCTCCATCGGCGGTGTTTTTCTTCCATCCGCCCAACTTCAGCACCGACACCGAAACAGTTGATATACTGCGCATGCGTGCTGCTGTCACTGTCAGCTCAACCCTGGCCAGGCAGGGTGCGGGAAAGTGTGTTGCTTACATTGATTTTTCAAAGATGGAGAAGTAATATTAAAACATTTACTGTAAGTTTCCCAGTGTCTTTGCCACATCAGAGCCACATAGATGGCCACCGTCCTCTCTCCTTGGCACACCTTAATGTAGTCTGAAATACAATTGCTGATTTAATTCTTACCCAAGTTTTTACAATTCCTGCTTACACCATTGGTTCAATACTTATGTCAATCTAAGCACCAGCAAGTTGTTGCTCAAGCATGTGAAACTTAAACATGTGTTTGCATATGGAATGTATACAATATTTCTCTGAACCAAGATGAACAATTGTTTGGCTCTACCAAAATATTAAGTATTCTTTAACAGAATGTTGTTGTTTTTTAAATCTTGTGTTTGTAATCATTTGGATAATAAATTGCAATAGGAATAGGCATTTTGTATCACCAGCTGATTATTATAGAACACATTTTAGCTCCAACATGATCTTAAACAATCTTATCTTAAAATGGATGCAGACTTTTAACACAAATTAAATAATACAAGTGACATTTTTATAGAAAAAGTAATGATCTTTTCTCATATTTAGGTCAACAAGAGAACCATAGAAGTACCCTGACAAATATCTAACATAAATGGGAATGAGAGTCTGTTCTCACCAGAGATAGAAAAGAGCCCTGTGTGCTTTCAAGCCCCTCCATCACACCTGACTAATTGTGGTTGCTGTTGTAGTCTACTATCTTGGTATGAGGGCTTCAGTGCCAGTGGACATGTCATGTCTATATGGGATACAGCTTTGGTCAAATTGATGGTAAAAATTGACTTTTTTTATTTTATTTTTGCTAACCCTAACCCTTTTCCTAACCATAACCTAATTTTCCTAACCTGCTGCATAAGTTCTCCTAAACTGCTCTATTTGGACAAAAGCTGTATCCCTTCTAGACAAAATCCAGTGGACATTGCAGTTTTACCTTGTGAGAGATGGGAAGTGCAACAAATGTTTGCTCTAATCCTCCACTGGGAGGCATCAAAACCATGTTGCCTTCTAATTCCGATGACTACAATGGGTAAATCATGCCTATTGATAAATGGAGGGCAATAGAAATTATATTCTGAAAATTCATGGTGTTACTGTATAATGTGATAGTAGTGACTCATTAAAAAGTATAGCCTATTTATTTTGTACAACTCGAAGAGGAAATTATAGAGACATTTTCATATTATAGAATACATTTATAAGGCCTAATGTAGGCTAATCAATACAGGGGTTAAGTAACACTGAATGTCGTTTCATTATGCCCAGTGGCATAAGAACATCAAGGAATTAGTCAACCTCTCCCAAACTGAGGCAACCTTCCACAAAAAGGGTCTTAGACCAGACAATAAACATGGTACAGCAAATTAGTCCCTACCACCCAGCTCTGCTGCCCTCCTTTTTACCAGCATGCCCTGCTCCAACAGTCCAAGCCTGGGAAGTCTACAGAAAGCTACAGAAGGTGAAAACCCATAAGGCAGCAGGCCCAGATGAAATCCCAGGCAGACTAATAAGGAGTTTGCATATGAGCTGAGCACAGACCACTGGCTGACATTCTTAATTTACCACTACAAGAGGGCATCGTTCCTGCTGAATGGAAAGAAGCTATAGTGGTCCACTTACCTAAAATCAAGTCACCCTCCATTAGTGAAGGCCTATCTCACCAACCTCTCTTCTGAGGAAAGCAGCTGAGAGCTTTATCACTGAATGAACTCTTACCGATATCCTACCCCAGATTGACACCTAGCAGTGAGGGTGTCTTGGATAGTTCAATCTGTGCCACTGACTTAGTCTGCTTTAAATCCAGTTTGTCTACAAATTAGTAATTGATATGTTGGATTCACGTCTCCATCTCAACCAAAAATCTAAGTTAGAGAATAGGACTAAATAAAAACACTTTAATTAAAGTGCAATTAAAGTTTGATTTGATTTAGTCATATTCTTTAACTTAGATTTCAATTATTAATTTGTAGCAAATGGAATTAAAGCCAGACTTTAATTTAGAAGTCAATAGCACAGGTGGAACCATCCAAGCTTAAACTAAATCTAAATGTTGATATTTGGTTGTGTTGACAACCAAACACAATTCATTATCACTTTTGAAATACAATAAATAGCCTATTCACTTATTGGCAAGTTAACAAATTACAGTGGCAAGAAAAAGTATGTGAACCCTTTGGAAATACCTGGATTTCTACATAAATTGGTCATAAATTTGAGCTGATCTTAATCTAGGTCACAACACAGTCGGCTTAAATTAATAACACACAAACAATTATGTTTTCATGTCTTTATTGAACACACCATGTAAACATTCACAGTGCAGGGTGGGAAAAGTATGTGAACCCTTGGATTTAATAACTGGTTGACCCTCCTTTGGCAGCAATAACCTCAACCAAACATTTTCTGTAGTTGCAGATCAGACCTGCACCATGGTCAGAGGAATTCTGGACCATTCCTCTTTACAAAACTGTTTCAGTTCAGCAATATTCTTGGGATGTCTGGTGTGAACTGTTCTCTTGAGGTCATGCCACAGCATCTCAATCGGGTTGAGGTCAGGACTCTGACTGGCCACTCCAGAAGGCGTATTTTCTTCTGTTGAAGCCATTCTGTTGATTTACTTATGGGTTTTGGGTCATTGTCCTGTTGCATCAACCAACTTCTGTTGAGCTTCAATTGGCGGACAGATAGCCTAACATTCTCCTCCAAAATGTCTTGATAAACTTGGGAGTTCATTTCTTTCATTGATGATAGCAAGCTGTCCAGGCCCTGAGGCAGCAAAACAGCCCCAAACCATGATGTTCCCTCCACCATACTTTACAGTTGGGATGAGGTTTTGATGTTGGTGTGCTGTGCTGTGCCTTTTTTTCTCCATACATAGTGTTGTGTGTTCCTTCCAAACAACTCAACTGTAGTTTCATCTGTCCACATAATATTTTTGCCAGTAGTGCTGTGGAACATCCAGGTGCACTTTTGTACATTTCAGACATGCAGCAATGTTTTTTTTTGGACAGCAGTGGCTTCTCCGTGGTGTCCTCAAATGAATACCATTCTTGTTTAGTGTTTTCCATATAATAGACTCATCAACAAAGATGTTAGCATGTACCAGAGATTTCTGTAAGTCTTTAGCTGACACTCTAGGATTCTTCTTAACCTCATTGAGAATTCTGTGCAGTGCTCTTGCAGTCATCTTTGCAGGATAGCCACTCCTAGGGAGAGTAGCAACAGTGCTGAACTTTCTCCATTTATAGAAAATTTGTCTTACCGTGAACTGATGAACATCAAGGCTTTTAGAGATACTTTTGTAACCCTTTCCAGCTTTATGCAAGTCAACAATTCTTAATCTTAGGTTTTCTGACATCTATTTTGTTTGAGGCATTTTTCACATCAGATAATGCTTCTTGTGAATAGCAAACTCACATTTTGTGAGTGTTTTCTATAGGGCAAGGCAGCTCTAACCAACATCTCCAATCTCATCTCATTGATTGGACTCCAGGTTAGCTGACTCCTGACTCCAATTAGCTTTTGGAGACATCATTAGCCTAGGGGTTCACATACTTTTTCTTGCCACTGTATATTTTGGATTCATGCCTCCAACTCAAGCAAAAATCTAAATTAAAGAATGGGATTAAGCCAGTGGCTCAGATGGAACTTTACAAGCAGTAGATACATCTCCTTTATATGTTGATATTTGGTTATGCTGTCAACCAAACACAATTCAACATGACCTTTGCAATACAGTAAATAGGTTAGTGTAACTATACATTTCTTCTTATGTAATCATATAAAGCGTGGATAGGTTGTTGCAGTTCTGTTGAGATCTTCACAATTCCAGAATCTTGAACGGCGTTGATCACTTGCATCATGTACTTTTAATGTTATCTCAACTGAAAACCAAGTCATTTGTTTCTGCTATTAGTTGAAGCACAGTGATAACATATTAATCTGTGGTATAAATAAACAAAATATCTGACTGTTTGTATTCCTGTTTGAACTTGTCTGTGATTTTAAATGGTTGAGTGCGCAGTGATAGACATTTGCGGTAGGTGACAACAACCAAACATCAGACATAGTTTTTCCTTTGTAAATTGGTTGTGCTTTTCAATGGTTAAAAGCATAGTGATGACACATTATAAATTCAACTAACTTTTGTCTGTCTTTTTGAGTGGGTGACAATAGGTTGTAATCTTATTGATCAACGTCACAACCAAATATTACCAAGTTACCCACCTTGAAATGACGAGATGTGCCCAGTGGGTACTGCTCTTACAGACACTCTTACAGACATTAATATTAAAGACCGACAGACATCTGTTTCTCGACAATAACAATGTAATTTGCAACATCCGTATAATAATATTCCAGTCCAAAACACTACTTCACACCAACACACCTCCCAGTGTTGGCACTAGCTACACCTGATCAACCTCAGGCACTACCGGAACAACCAGCAGTGGGCCACCATTCTGGGGCTGTAGCTGCAGCCTTCCACCTATCAATTACCTCTGCCTCTGCCACCTCACTCCTCCAATCGAGTTTCCTCCAATCCAGCCTCTGCCCCAGGCTCCTCCTCCAGCCTATCCTCATCCTGTAGTGCCCCCAGCATGTGGTGTATCCAATCCAACCACCCTACTAGGCAGAAGACCATACAGAACAACAGAGGGTCCAACATTTCCACAGCTAACCAGAGAGGGCGAACTTTGAGTACTTGCATTCAATTATTAGCAATGGAACCTTGAATCGAGTACTCGTGTACTCATGCCGATCCCTACCTTCAAGGAGATCAAGGCAATGGACCTTCCACCTATCAGGTCAGGATATAGCCACACATTTGAGGACTTCGTCCTCCATGTTGAAACACTGGTTGGGCTCCTGAAAATCATGGGCTATCAAGGTTAAACTGAACTCCTGTGTGGCTCCCATGATGAGCTTGTATTGTTCAGCTAAATCAAACATTTCATCTGTTGATCCAGCACAAGTGCTATATCCTATAACCTGCCAGACTTCTCCGCCCGGCTCTTTTTTTCAAATACAATACATTTTCCACGTTGATTCAACGTCATCACCAGGGCTGGGAATTGTTAGGGACATAATGATATTACATTTACATTTTACATTTAAGTAATTTAGCAGACGCTCTTATCCAGAGCGACTTACAAATTGGTGCATTCACCTTATGACATCCAGTGGAACAGCCACTTTACAATAGTGCATCTAAATCTTTTAAGGGGGGGGGGTGAGAAGGATTACTTTATCCTATCCTAGGTATTCCTTAAAGAGGTGGGGTTTCAGGTGTCTCCGGAAGGTGGTGATTGACTCCGCTGTCCTGGCGTCATGAGGGAGTTTGTTCCACCATTGGGGGGGCCAGAGCAGCGAACAGTTTTGACTGGGCTGAGAGGGAACTGTACTTCCTCAGTGGTAGGGAGGCGAGCAGGCCAGAGGTGGATGAACGCAGTGCCCTTGTTTGGGTGTAGGGCCTGATCAGAGCCTGGAGGTACTGAGGTGCCGTTCCCCTCACAGCTCCGTAGGCAAGCACCATGGTCTTGTAGCGGATGCGAGCTTCAACTGGAAGCCAGTGGAGAGAGCGGAGGAGCGGGGTGACGTGAGAGAACTTGGGAAGGTTGAACACCAGATGGGCTGCGGCGTTCTGGATGAGTTGTAGGGGTTTAATGGCACAGGCAGGGAGCCCAGCCAACAGCGAGTTGCAGTAATCCAGACGGGAGATGACAAGTGCCTGGATTAGGACCTGCGCCGCTTCCTGTGTGAGGCAGGGTCGTACTCTGCGGATGTTGTAGAGCATGAACCTACAGGAACGGGCCACCGCCTTGATGTTAGTTGAGAACGACAGGGTGTTGTCCAGGATCATGCCAAGGTTCTTAGCGCTCTGGGAGGAGGACACAATGGAGTTGTCAACCGTGATGGCGAGATCATGGAACGGGCAGTCCTTCCCCGGGAGGAAGAGCAGCTCCGTCTTGCCGAGGTTCAGCTTGAGGTGGTGATCCGTCATCCACACTGATATGTCTGCCAGACATGCAGAGATGCGATTCGCCACCTGGTCATCAGAAGGGGGAAAGGAGAAGATTAATTGTGTGTCGTCTGCATAGCAATGATAGGAGAGACCATGTGAGGTTATGACAGAGCCAAGTGACTTGGTGTATAGCGAGAATAGGAGAGGGCCTAGAACAGAGCCCTGGGGGACACCAGTGGTGAGAGCGCGTGGTGAGGAGACAGATTCTCGCCACGCCACCTGGTAGGAGCGACCTGTCAGGTAGGACGCAATCCAAGTGTGGGCCGCGCCGGAGATGCCCAACTCGGAGAGGGTGGAGAGGAGGATCTGATGGTTCACAGTATCGAAGGCAGCCGATAGGTCTAGAAGGATGAGAGCAGAGGAGAGAGAGTTAGCTTTAGCAGTGCGGAGCGCCTCCGTGATACAGAGAAGAGCAGTCTCAGTTGAATGACTAGTCTTGAAACCTGACTGATTTGGATCAAGAAGGTAATTCTGAGAGAGATAGTGTGAGAGCTGGCCAAGGACGGCACGTTCAAGAGTTTTGGAGAGAAAAGAAAGAAGGGATACTGGTCTGTAGTTGTTGACATCGGAGGGATCGAGTGTAGGTTTTTTCAGAAGGGGTGCAACTCTCGCTCTCTTGAAGACGGAAGGGACGTAGCCAGCGGTCAGGGATGAGTTGATGAGCGAGGTGAGGTAAGGGAGAAGGTCTCCGGAAACGGTCTGGAGAAGAGATGAGGGGATAGGGTCAAGCGGGCAGGTTGTTTGGCGGCCGGCCGTCACAAGACGCGAGATTTCATCTGGAGAGAGAGGGGAGAAAGAGGTCAGAGCACAGGGTAGGGCAGTGTGAGCAGAACCAGCAGTGTCGTTTGACTTAGCAAACGAGGATCGGATGTCGTCGACCTTCTTTTCAAAATGGTTGACGGTCATCTGCAGAGAGGGAGGAGGGGGGGAGGAGGATTCAGGAGGAAGGAGAAGGTGGCAAAGAGCTTCCTAGGGTTAGAGGCAGATGCTTGGAATTTAGAGTGGTAGAAAGTGGCTTTAGCAGCAGAGACAGAGGAGGAAAATGTAGAGAGGAGGGAGTGAAAGGATGCCAGGTCCGCAGGGAGGCGAGTTTTCCTCCATTTCCGCTCGGCTGCCCGGAGACCTGTTCTGTGAGCTCGCAATGAGTCGTCGAGCCACGGAGCGGGAGGGGAGGACCGAGCCGGCCTGGAGGATAGGGGACATAGAGAGTCAAAGGATGCAGAAAGGGAGGAGAGGAGGGTTGAGGAGGCAGAATCAGGAGATAGGTTGGAGAAGGTTTGAGCAGAGGGAAGAGATGATAGGATGGAACAGGAGAGAGTAGCGGGGGAGAGAGAGCGAAGGTTGGGACGGCGCGATACCATCCGAGTAGGGGCAGTGTGGGAAGTGTTGGATGAGAGCGAGAGGGAAAAGGATACAAGGTAGTGGTCGGAGACTTGGAGGGGAGTTGCAATGAGGTTAGTGGAAGAACAGCATCTAGTAAAGATGAGGTCGAGCGTATTGCCTGCCTTGTGAGTAGGGGGGAATGTGAGAGGGTGAGGTCAAAAGAGGAGAGGAGTGGAAAGAAGGAGGCAGATAGGAATGAGTCAAAGGTAGACGTGGGGAGGTTAAAGTCGCCCAGAACTGTGAGAGGTGAGCCGTCCTCAGGAAAGGAGCTTATCAAGGCATCAAGCTCATTGATGAACTCTCCGAGGGAACCTGGAGGGAGATAAATGATAAGGATGTTAAGCTTGAAAGGGCTGGTAACTGTGACAGCATGGAATTCAAAGGAGGCGATAGACAGATGGGTAAGGGGAGAAAGAGAGAATGACCACTTGGGAGAGATGAGGATCCCGGTGCCACCATCCCGCTGACCAGAAGCTCTCGGGGTGTGCAAGAACACGTGGGCGGACGAAGAGAGAGCAGTCGGAGTAGCAGTGTTATCTGTGGTGATCCATGTTTCCGTAGAAGTCGAGGGACTGGAGGGAGGCATAGGCTGAGATGAACTCTGCCTTGTTGGCCGCAGATCGGCAGTTCCAGAGGCTACCGGAGACCTGGAACTCCACGTGGGTCGTGCGCGCTGGGACCACCAGATTAGGGTGGCCGCGGCCACGCGGTGTGGAGCGTTTGTATGGTCTGTGCAGAGAGGAGAGAACAGGGATATGTGCAGAGAGGAGAGAACAGGGATATGATATTATTACGATACTATGATATGCATTGCGATGATCATGATTCTACAGTAAGTGTGTTGCGATTCAATACCGGAATTTTATTGCAATTCCATGCTGCAGAGGGACTGAAATAAGTGAAAATAACAAATTGGCTCCCTATTTAAAAAGGTGGAGAAAAAGCTATGAAGGAAAAATACAGAAGTTTTGGTGCAGGTACAGCCAACTAGTGCAAAAATAATTTTGTGATATCGTCAAAATTATTTGACATGTCTTCCTAAATAATATGTATATGTAACTATGTAATATGTATATGTAACTGTCAATTTTTACCCCATCACTAGTCATCTCATTTAATAATTGGGTTGAAATGGCGTGGAAACGATGTTGATTCAAACAGATTTTGACCAGAGGGAAGTCAAACTCGTTCTAGACCAGCCAAGACCCTCAAGTCAATGACCCTTTCAAGAAGGTGGCTGATGTGTCCTTACCCCTAACCTCTGGCCACATATTCTCCAACAAATAAAGGTATTCACTTTGTCAGTAACGCACAACATGCATTTACCAACAGGATAAGGAATGAGTGAAAACTGTTGCTTATGAGCAGAGTGGGAACTGGTCTGGTGAGAGGCAAGAGAGGGGTGTGGCCAGAGATTGGGGTGAAGACATAAACCTTCACAACAAAAACATTGTGTAGTGTAACCAGAGAATGAAGAGGAAGCGAGACCCCACTCCCTGTTATTTCTGGTTCAATGAAAGTCAATTAACTAAGTAGACCAGACCCAGCTGCTATTGCATTGGTGTCTATGGGAAACCCACCCCGTTAAGTAGACCGGAACTGACGATTTTATTTAAATGGTAAATGCCTGAGTGAAATATCTTCATTTATCCACCATCTTTGGTGTAACTCATAGACAGTGGTGTAAAATACTACTTACAGTACTACTTACAGTTGAAGTCGGAAGATTACATACACCTTAGCCAAATACATTTAAACTCAGTTTTTCACAATTCCTGACATTTAGTCTTTGTAAAATTCACTGTCTTAGGTCGGTTCTTATCATCACTTCATTTTAAGAATGTGAAATGTCAGAATAATTAGTAGAGAGAACCATTTATTTCAGCTTTTATTTCTTTCATCACATTCCCAGTGGGTCAGACATTTACATACACTCAATTAGTACTTGGTAGCATTGCCTTTAAATTGTTTAACTTGGGTCAAACGTTCCGAGTAGCCTTCCACACACTTCTCACAATATGTTGGGTGAATTTTGGACCATTCCTCTGACAGAGCTGGTGTAACTGAGTCAGGTTTGTAGGCCTCCTTGCTCACACACACTTCAGTTCTGCCCACAAATTTTCTATAGGACTGAGGTCAGGGCTTTGTGATGGCCACTCCAATACCTTGACTTGGTTGTCCTTAAGCCATTTTGTCACAACTTTGGAAGTATGCTTGGGGTCATTGTCCATTTGGAAGACCCATTTGAGACCAAGCTTTAACTTCCTGACTGATGTCTTGAGATGTTGCATTAATATATCCACATAATTTTACATCCTCATGAGGGTGGCAGTGTAGCCTAGTGGTTAGAGTGTTGGTCTTGTAACTGGAAGGTTGCAAGTTCAAACCCCCGAACTGACAAGGTACAATCTGTTGTTCTGCCCCTAAACAGGCAGTTAAACCCACTGTTCCTAGGCTGTCATTGAAAATAAGAATTTCTTCTTAACTGACTTGCCTAGTTAAATAAAGGTTAAATAAAATGATGCCATCTATTTTGTGAAGTGCACCAGTCCCTCCTGCAGCAAAGCACCCCCCACAACATGATGCTGCCATCCCGTGCTTCACGGTTGGGATGGTGTTCTTTGGCTTGCAAGCCTCCCCCTTTTTCCTTCAAACGTAACTATGGTCATTATGGCCAAACAGTTCTATTTTTGTTTCATTAGACCAGAGGACATTTCTCCAAAAAGTATGATCTTTGTCCCCATGTGCAGTTGCAAACCGTAGTCTGGCTTTTTTATGGCGGTTTAGGAGCAGTGGCTTCTTCCTTGCTGAGTGGCCTTTCAGGTTATGTCTATATAGGACTTGTTTTACTGTGGATATAGATACCTTTGTACCTGTTTCCTCCAGCATCTTCACAAGGTCCGTTGCTGTTGTACTGGGATTGCTTTGCACGATTCGCACCAAAGTACGTTCATCTCTAGGAGACAGAACGTGTCTCCTTCCTGAGCAGTATGACGGCTGAGTGGTCCCATGGTGTTTATGCTTGTGTACTATTATTAGTACAGATGAACGTGGTACCTTCAGGCATTTGGAAATTGCTCCCAAGGATGAACCAGATTTGTGGTGGTCTAAATTCATTTTTTAATTATTTATTTTTATTTTCTCATGATGTCAAGCAGAGGCACTGAGATTGAAGGTAAGCCTTGAAATACATCCACAGGTTGTCACATTCTGACCTTAGTTCCTTTGTTTTGTCTTTGTTTTAGTATGGTCAGGGCGTGAGTTGGGGTGGGCAGTCTGTTCTTTTTTCTATGGGATTTCTGTGTTTGGCCTGGTATGGTTCTCAATCAGAGGCAGTTGTCAATCGTTGTTCCTGATTGAACCATACTTAGGTAGCCTGTTTTCACCTTTGAGTTGTGGGTGATTATTTTCTGTTCTGTGTTTTGTGTATTCACCGTACAGGACTGCTTCGTTTCGTTCATTGTCGCTTTACTGTTTTGTTTCAGTGTTTGATTGTTCTATTGAATCAATATGGACACTTACCACGCTGCGCATTGGTCCTCACCTTCTTCCACCACAGACAACCGTTACACAGGTGAACCTCCATTTGACTCAAATGATGTCAATTAGCCTATCAGAAGTTTCTAAAGCCATGACATAATTTTCTGGAATTTTCAAAGCTTTTTAAAGGCACAGTCAACATAGTGTCCATAAACTTCTGACCCACTGGAATTGTGATACAGTGAATTATAAGTGAAATAATCTGTCTGTAAACAACTGTTGGAAAAATGACTTGTGTCATGCACAAAGTGGATGTCCTAACCGACTTGCCAAAACAATAGTTTGTTAACAGGAAATTTGTGGAGCGGTTGAAAAAGAGTTTTAATGACTCCAACCTAAGTGTATGTAAACTTCCGACTTCAACTGTAAGTACTTTTTTTGGGTATCTGTACTTTACTCTTTATATTTTGACAACTTTTACTTCACTACATTCCTAAAGAAAATAATGTACTTTTTACTCCATACATTTTCCCTGACACCCAAAGGTACTCGTTACATTTTGACTGCTGAGTAGGACAGAAAATTGTCCAATTCACACACTTATCAAGAGAACAACCCTGGTCATCGCTACTGCCTCAGATCTGGCGGACTCACTAAACACAAACGCTTAATTTGTAAATTATTTCTGAGTGCTTGCAGTCTGCCCCTGGCTATCCGTAAATATAAAAAAACATTACAATTGTGCCGTCTGGTTTGCTTAATATAAGAAATGTTTTATTATTCATACTTTTGATACTTACGTATATTTAAGCAATTACATTTATTTTTATTACTTAAGTATATTTAAAACCAAATACTTTTAGACTTTTTCTCAAGTAGCATTTAACTTTTACTTGAGTTATTTTCTATTAATGTTTCTTTACTTTTACTCAAGTATGACAATTGGGTACTTTTTCCACCGCTGCTCATATAGATCCTATTAAATTAATAGTATTATAATTCCTAATTCTATGTTGTAACTGACTAATAAATCAATACCCTAGGAACGATGCACAACACATGACGTTTCTGATTGTCATAAATAAATGGATTTGATTGATTGGACTGGCCTTAAATGACCTTTGATGGAATAGCCTGAAATGACCTGTTAATGAGACAAGAACCATAAGCCACGTATGATTTGCATTGAAACGGTTAATAGTTCACTGACAGTACTGTCTTCTGAAAACAGGAAAGTCTGTCAAATAAGTTAACTTTCTCAATTGCCAACCAATAATCAAATCATTATTAGACCCATTTCTAGAATCATAGCAAAAGGTCTGAATACTTATGTAAATAAGGTAAGAAATTAAGAAATGCTAGCGGCCATGAGTAAATTCACATGTGAGTTGGTTTCGGGGTGTGGTTTGATGTGAGTGTCTTGTGTGTGTGTTTGTAGGTGGGAAGAGTTAGCCAAATGATTTAGCCAATTAGCTTCAGCTGGCTGGTGTGCGACCTGACTTTGACTCTGGGGCTAGTTAGGGACCGTTAATAAATACATGTAAATGAGACAATATTTTCATGTTGCACACCTTTAAGTTTTCTCATTAAATGCTTTTAATATTTGTATATGAATTTCTACAATTCATAGTTGGTTTGAGATTTTTAAGTCATTTACATTTAGAGGTATTGGAATTTGAACATGTACATTGTGTAATTTGCCAATGGTCCCTAACTAGCCCCAAAGGGATATTCAAAGTCAACCCAAATTTACCACAGGCATTACAATTGTCTTGCATGTAGCTGCACTCTGAATTTATATTTACTTGCATGTTGCAAGCTGTGGGCATGTGGGCAGGATTGAAACACACCCAACATTCATTTATGTTGTGATGCAGTCACAACCACAAGTCTCACACAACTCAGTTTTGGAGAAGACTGACTGCATGACCAAAATTGTACAATTTATACTTTGTAGTAAATTTTGATAGTAGAATAAATGTTTCTGATTCATAACGATGCCACATTGACATCTAACCGGTGCTGTAGGGGTGGGTGAGGGGTCAAGGGATCGGAGCGGCCCACTGTGTTGTGAAATCTCATCTAATCACAGCAGATACCTCGTCACTCCAGGGGCTTCTTACAATGCCAGCTACTGCCTACCGCAGTATATTGTAGTGTTTATTTTTGTCATAAAAATGTGTCAGTAAAACGTAAGTGATTTTTGGTTATTTAATCTCATATCATACTGAAATGAGTGGCCACCACTCAGTAAACAAAAAATGTAGAGCGCTTAATAATGGAGCTTACTTTTCTTCTTTAGTCAAAATAGAGACTTGTAATTAAAGATAATAACATTTCATAATAGTTTTTTAGTTATTGATTATATATTCAGCATTTACTTAGTTTGCAAGCAGCTATTTTTCCTTTTTAATCATTGTGTTCAGAAAAAATCTATTACTCTCCCCAATGCTTCGGAATTATTATGCTGCTCTAAGAGAAAGTATAGCTGAAAGAAAGAAATTGAAAATTCACAAGTAAATTCAAAGAACAAAACTTTCCTTCAGTGAGTCTGAATCATTGAAAAATTGGTAAAAATGATGGACTGAGGGGATGATTGTCACGTTCTGACCATAGTTCTGTTATTTTATTCTTTGTTTTAGTATGGTCAGGGCTTGAGTTGGGGTGGGCAGTCTGTTTGTTTTTCTATGTTGGTTTTTGTGTTCGGCCTAGTATGGTTCTCAATCAGAGGCAGGTGTCGTTAGTTGTCTCTGATTGAGAATCATACTTAGGTAGCCTGGGTTTCACTTTTGGTTTGTGGGTGTTTGTTTCCGTGTGTTTCAGTTTTGTAAATTCACATTGTTATTTTCTGTTTAGTGTTGTGAGTTTTAATTAAAAATCATCATGAACACTTACCACTCTGCGCTTTGGTCCTCCTCTCCTTCTCCCGACGACATCCGTTACAATGATGTCACTGTTGACTTTGAATGTCCTTGAATGTCCTTGTCAGGATGCTCTCATGCAGAATCAAACAAAAGTGTTCGGATCAGGGAGGGACCATCGTTAATGTCAGGCAGGGTTGGGGCTGGAAAAATGTAACCACTCTCAAATTCATAGGCAGTGCTATGGATGTAAGGACTAGCCATTTATGATACTGTATCAAAATGAGTTTTAACCATATATGAGGCTATACAGTGTTGGTTTAAAATTACATTGTTTGCAAACAATGGAGTAAAACAAGCTATAGTTTTGGGTTCTGACAGTTGAACTAAGCTCATGAGGCATTTCTAAGTTATATTCTTCAATAATAAATGGGTTTATATAAAAAAATTGATGTAGCAATCGCAGATTGCCATTTGTGCAATGCATAATGCATAATGTGCTGTCACTTTAATCTACATGAAGCAGCAAGTAAGACAATATACAAAAAATTGGGGGAAAACCATTATCATTCTAATGTATTTCTTTGAACACATCCTATTTCCTCAAGGTGAAAAAGAATCCCTGGGGACATATGCTGTGCTGCATTGTACATTTGTAAAAGTATTGCAACGTACAGTGATGTTGATGTGTACAGTGGAGTGCATTTGGATATTTCAAGTGAAGTTTGATTTCAATAAAATCCCTTTAGTGCTATAATGGGTTAACAATTAGGTTTTCAGTTTTGTAGAGCTGTTTATATGGTAATGAGTGGGCCTTAGGTGCCAGTGTCGTCAAGGTGACAGCTTCATCAGACTGAAATGAATGTGAGATGTTCATGAAGGAATAGCCACAGCAAAATGCGTTAATTTGCTTACTTAGAAATCAGAGATATCTTATATTTCTTTAGAGAGTTGAAAGATAATTAAAATGCTTCTTGCTAATTGCATTGTTAAAGGCAATGAAGGTGAATGTTTTTGTTTACTAAGCTTCCTTAATATTCTTTGTTTATAGACTTCAAACATATCCATACTTTATTCCTCTTTACCAGTTATGTGATGTATTTGGAGCATCAATTATATTGTACAATATTTGCACATTATTCTTTTTTGAATTCTTCAAGCTCTGTCAATTTGGTTGATAATTTCTAGACAACCATTTTCAAGTCTTGCCATAGATTTTCAAGCCGATTTTAAGTCAGAACTGGAACTTTGCCTATCAGGAACACTCAATGTTGTCTTGGTAAGCAACTCCAGTGTAAATTTTGCCTTGTGTTTTAGGTTATTATCCTGCTGAAAGGTGAATTGGTCTCCAAGTGTCTGTTGGAAAGCAGACTGAAACAGGTTTTCCTCTAGGATTTTGCCTGTGCTTAGCTCGATTCCACATTTTTTTCATCCTAAAAAACTCCCTAGTCCTTATCAAATATAACATTAATATGTAATGTTTTGTGGATGAAACAAAGTGAGTAAATGTTTAACAGCTTGACGTGAACTATCACATCTTTAGTCTAAGTTTCACACACTACCAAGCCTGTCTTGAATAGGATTCATACCCTTGTAACTGAATGGAATGTTTGATCCAGGGGAAATTGAAGAGTTACCAATAGGCTATACCTTTGATTTGATTTCCACCTCTAAATATGCTGTAGTCAATTCACACAGCAAGGGTAGCGATTAAAATGAAGGCCTGAATCTTGTTCAGTGTCCAAGGATAACAAGGCTTGCTTGCAGTTTCATGCTTTCAAACATAATGATAGGCTCAGAATCCCCCAGATGAAATCATCTCTCTCTCTTATCCACTTGACATTTCATACGGAATACAGATATCGGCGAAAACAGGCTAAATATTATGTTTAATGGCTCCTCAGGAAATGCCAATGCTAAAATAAATTGACTCAATAAAAATATAAAGTATCGGGGTGTGAGCAAAATGCTGATGAGATGTCTGTCACACACTATGGTACTGAATCTATTTTGACATCCACAGCCTATGGACAAAGATACGGCATGAAAGGTATTAATGACATGAAAGATGAACTGCAATATGACATCTTGAACCAAAGCAGGTCAGCTTCCTACTTACAGAAATTGGCATAAAGAAGTTCAATCTGCCTAAACTGCCTGGGCAGTCATTCTCTTCCTCATTCAAGCAAATAAATTAAAACCATACAGATGCATTCCAAATCCATTGTTTTTAGCAATCAGGGGAAATGCAGAATAAGCTTCAAATTAGAAAAGAAAATCCCCCAACAAAAACAAAACCTCACTTCTCGCCTCAAAGCATCCATGCTTTCACAAAAACTAGAAAACAATCAGCATTTGGAATCCCTCTCGGAAGAGAGAGAGAGAAAGAGCAAAAAGCAATTATTGAAAAGCCATGCACCATTAGAAAAAAGGGTTATTTGGGGTATATAGAACCTTATGATTCTTTGGAGGAGATTAAAGAACCCTTTACTGAAAAACTTTATATATACAGTACCTTCAGAAAGTATTCATACCCCTTGACTTATTCCACATTTTGTTGTGTTACAGCCTGAATTTATAAAAAATGAAATAGAGATATCTCATTTACATAAGTATTAACACCCTTGTGTCGATACTTTGTAGAAGCACCTTTGGCTGTGATTACAACTGTGAGTTGTTTGGGGTAAGTCTCTAAGAACTTTGCACACCTGGATTGTACAATACCTGCCCATTATTCTTGAAAAAAATCTTCAAGCTCTGTCAAGTTGATTAATGATCATTGCTAGACAGCCATTTTCAAGTCTTGCCAGTGACTGGGTGTATTGATACACTATCCAAAGCCTAATTAATAACTTCACCATGCTCAAAAGGGATATTCAGCATCTACCAATCGGTGCCCTTCTTTGCGGGGCATTGAAAAACCTCCCTTTGGCATTATGGGGTATTGTGTGTAGATCAGTGTCACAATCTAAATGTAATACATATTAAATTCGGGCTGTAACCCAACAAAATGTGGATAAAGTAAAAGTGTATGCTGTATACTCAGTGAAAGCAAACAACCTTGAGGATGATGTCCCTAACCCCGAGTGTAATGGGGATTTTAGACAACAACAGAACAAAAGCTAAGCCAGTCACATAAAGGGGGAGATGGAATTCATAGTTTGCAACATTGTTGCCGAGGTCTGAGTGGCAAACAGCAAGGTTCATAGAATCATGTGCTGTTGCAAACTAAATGCTAGCTAGAAGCAAGAGGAAATCATTTGTTTAATAAAAGCATACTCTTGGGGTGTGTTTGAAAGTGCGCTATGGGTCGTTCGTAAATGCAGAGCAATGTACTGTAAGATTTAAGTTTGCTCTTGGAGCGTTCAGAGCGCACACTGCACTGGGCACTCTGGCCGAAGAATAGCTTTGATCCGAGCATTTTGACCTCACAAAGGCAGTCAAGCACCCAAGCTAACTGGCCAAAGATGGCTAGCTTGCTAGCTACTTCCAGACACAAATGAGAGAACACCTCACTCTGACGATTTAACTCGCCATAGAAGAGCTGGTTAGGCTGTTTTCATGTTATCTGGAGTTGGTGACTGTAAATGTGCTGCTGGCAACAATTTAATTATGTTTTTTTTACTGTGTTCACTGACACAGGTCATATATTTAGCGGGTGTTGCTTGTTCGTAAATTCATTAGTTATTCTGCTCTCTGGCACACTAAGTGCTCTGGAATCGGAGTAGATAGCCAGAGTGAATTTAGGAAGGCACCCTTAGATAAAAGGGGTTATATTTATAGAACATTTTGGTCAATTAAAAATGTAACTGCCATTCCTATTAAAAAACCCACTGCCATTCCAGCATGACCATTCAAGGAGATGATTGTTGAACCAACTTGGAAGTAGCCTACCAATAAGCACATTATTTTTCAATGTGTTATGAAAAGTTTATTATTTATTTCAAATATATGAGGCCAAAGTAATATGATAAACTATAGGCTTGATAAATAAAATTGAAACTTGATTAGAATTTGAGCATGTTTGTAAACTTAGCTAGCTAAACAGAAAAAGCAAGGCCACTTTAGGCTAATTCACCACTTTACTAGCTAGCCAGCAAACTCTTTCAAATAAACATTATTTCCTATTATGGGATATGCCAAATAAAGCTACAGACCCAGCCTGACATTGTCAATTAGCAATTGTTACTTTTATTTCAGTATTTCAATGTGGAATTCATTGAGGGGACTATGTTGTGCGGCAGGTAGCGTAGTGGTTAGAGCGTTGGGCAGTAACTGAAAGGTTGGTGGATTGAATCCCCTAGCTGACAAGGTAAAAAATCTGTCTTTCTGCCCCTGAACAAGGAAATTAACCCACTGTTCCTAGGCCGTCATTGTAAATAAGAATTTGTTCTGAACTGACTTGCCTAGTTAAATAAAGGTTAAATAAAAAATGTAAGAAATGAAAATGTTTCATGAAGTCATTAGAAGACTGAGGTATGTATAAATGATTTATAATAGATTATGTATAAGAAGTCTTGGTGATTCAATAGCCTCTGCTCTGTCTGACATTAACTTAGAACTATCAGAGGCTGAGGACCTCTCTTTCGGCTGCTGCTGCTACTGACAGCCACTGCTTGTAAATTGTTCTTCTACATCTTACATCTGCATAGGCTTTTGTCTTCGTTTTGGCAGATTAACTCAAGCTTATTTCTGAAGATTAATTTATGTTTTTGCTCCTTTTTCTCTACAACTAGTCTTGCAACAACCCATACTGTAATGACGGAAGGCTGCCTAGCGTCTTAGGAGTTGTACCTGATGCAGGAGTTGACCTGTGGCCGAAAAGTGGAATTGATCTGACAACTGGAGGGCTGCTGGGTTCACATCCTTAAAACATTCCCCTACTGTTGGGCCCTTGAGCAAGGCCCTTAACCCTTCAACATGCTCTCCATTCCGGGGCGCTGCACTGTAGCTTGAACCTATGCTCGTCTCAACTGTATGTGTGAGGTCTGCTGTTTATGGGGGTTGAGAATGGAGTAGAAGACACCTTTTTGTTGTTCATTGTAACTAATGGGCAATGTTGTATTGGATTGCATTATATTCTAAAGAAGTCAGCCAGAGTTGACATGGGCCATCATTCAAACAAAGAGATGTCTCCCTTGCCACCAGTGCAAATTTTCAAACTGTTTGAATATAATGATAATACATTCCAAAAACGATGCTGGTATATTTTATTAAATGATGCTGTTAGTTAACAAATTACTATTTAATAGTAGCAGCCATAATTCATAAATGGCACCATGCAGGATTCTTTATGGAATCATTTAGGTTCAGTGAAGAAGAACCTTTAGGGTTCTGATCAAAGAACCCTATGAAATGGTTCTGTATAGAACTTTTAGCGGTTCCATATATGAAGCAAGCAATATAACCTTTATGGTTCTTTAAGGAACCTTTTTTCTAAGTTTGTGAGAAACCTGTTGAAACTAGCTGTCAGTGGACTGACATGGTGTATGCTCTCAGGAGGCCAGACCCACTCTGGTTTGGTCATAATCATAGCCAGTTGCTAAATAATTTTATCAGGAAAATATTTGTTTTGGGAATTTTCTAAATTCTTCCAATATTGTGTATTTCCATTTCGGCTCTATGCTTAGAAATGCCCGTCTGGAGCAAAATATCCCAATTTCAAACGCTCCAAAAACAGTGTATAAAATTCTAAAAACAGGCAATTATGGATAACAACTGAAATTATTTTTAATGAAACTATCTCAAAACAGTGATTTCTAAAAGATTGTGTCAACTCAGTCAGATTTGTCTAAAATCCTAAATTAATCAGGAATGAGTAGGGTCAATTACAGCATAAGGACCCCCTATTCATGTCTTCATTGCATGTAGTGCATCAAGACCACTCATGGTCTGTACATTTCTATACTTTTGATAGATTTAATCATACACTATTGGAATCACCATGGTATGGTCACAGTCACAACCATTAACTGTCAATTCCATCTGCCTGATAGATTACAATGGAATATACATTTTGGTTAAAATATGTTACATTTTATTAGGGTTTAGAGTTATATAGCAATTTAGGAAAATCTAGATTGCTACTGTATAACACTTGAATGAAGAAAAATGCCATTTTTGTCAACTTTGTAAAACATCAACTCAATCATATATGTGTCTAACATCAACTCTGTCAGAGTGCTGAAGGATCTGATAGAATGGATATGTTTTTATTAGGGATTTTCAAATGAATACTTTTCTATATTTTGCAAATGTTTGTATTCAACTTTTATTTTTAAAGGTAAAAATATGACTGTTTTGAATATCTGTTAACGACTCTGTCAATGGCTTGTCAACTTCGTCACTGATGGCTAATACCCTTAAAGTCGAGTTTTTTTTTGTCAAAAATCTGAGCAAATATTTTATTAACTTCTCTGCAACATATGCTTAAACAATTGAAGCATTTGCTGTGCTAAACCTAAGGAATCATGATTATTTTAGAAATGTTTTATGTTCTAAATCTAGTACATGCCAGAATGCTGACAAAATTAGCCCTGGAGCACTTAATAGGGCTATAAAACTAAACAAAAAGATGTTTAGAAATTTGCATATTTAAATAATCTAATGTTAAAATTAAACAAGCAAGGCCTTCAAACACTTGTTGAACAATAATTGTACAAATAAAATTCCCTTTATGGTGTCTGAAGTTCAAATACAATTAGGCTGTTTCTTTACATGGTGTGATAGCTAATACTTTGGTCTTTGTGGGGGACTTTTTTATTTAAATAGCATGAGATTAGCTATAAAACTATACATTTGGCAAAAAGAGGGAGCCCTTGCTGGATCACTGGATTAGCATTATCACAATATAGTATGTAATTACCAACTGGATTTAATAGGTAATTGAAATGACCAATGGCAAAAGTACAGCAAACACTCATTACGAGAGCTCTACATAATTACATTACACAAAACAAGCAAGGATTAAAAACCATAACATCCCTCAGTAGAGAAAATTGCTCCCCTCAGTATCTAATTTACATGTACTGCTACTCAACACTGGCCGTATATGACACAGGTGATGTTATGGAGTTTGCACATACAGTACACTCTTAATACACTCACATTAACAGTGTTCGTGTTCATGTGAGTGTATTAAGAGTGGATTGTATGTGCCAGTATTATGTAATACATCTGCTGGGATTGGAGTTTACATAACATTACCTCTCTCACATTCAACAATGAACCTTTTACCTCTCTCACATTCAACAATTAACCTTCTCTAACCCAGAAACTGTTTATGATGAAACAATTAAAGACAAACTGGGTTCTTTATTTCCATCATACATTCTTCATTTAAATAATTAATAACAAGTGTGTTTAAAATTGGACATTGGTCAAATTGGGTACTGCAGTCCATGTTAGACAGGTGTGTGCCTTTATTGCATCCCATAATAGTTCTGGAATCAAGAATGCTGCCTTTTTAATTATTATTATTTTTTGAACATTTTTTTTCGAGTTAAATATTGCCCACCACCGTATCCTGTCTTCCCGAAAGATTAGACAGGATCGATTCAGCTCTATTAAAGTGTGTTCCTTGCACAAAAAGCTAGAGAAACACTGCATCAGCTCCCAGAGGAAATCATTGTTGGGCTATTAGGCTCCACTGGTCTAATCAATCACATCTAGAGTCTCAGTTCCATTTATAGCATTAATTAACCTTGGCTTCAATCAAAAACAGTGGTACATTGCCCATTTAAATAAATGTTAACTCACCTTCAAAGAACACACACAAATACAAAAAAAACAAGAAATCTAAGCCATAATTGAACATGGAATTAATGGAATGTTTGAGTAGGTCTATGAGTCAGTAATAATAGCTTCCTGGAAAGCGGGCTTCTGGAAAGTCACTTGTGGATATGTCCAATAGACACTAATTGAGCTGATAGTATAGTCTATTACGGCAGACGAGATTGTCCTTCTCCTGGGAATTTAGGAAATGGGTGTTTATCAAGGCACAATTACAGGCCTGACAGCTCTAATTGGGGAGAGAATCTTCAGTAACTAGTTTTTACTTAGTCACAGCCAACATGGGATATTATTCAGTTTGGTTTCTATTTAAATTCCTAAAATCCTTCACATGAAATGAGTGGACTATGATTAATTTACATACTTCTAGAAATATGGTTGAACTAACTATATATTCTCTTGTCTAAATACATATAGGTATACAACAAGAAGATGTATACAGGCAAATGCTTCTACAAATCCTCGTCTGTCCTCTGTAATCACTCATAGGTAGATACTGTACATCTCTGTTGCTGAGCATTTCTCAGAAGTAGGTAACACTTACCTTAGCTTCTATCAAATTGTTGTATTAATTCCTCATCAATCATGTTGGCAAACACAGAACTGCATCTGCTATGGATCATCACTGGAGGCTTCTTGCCATGGATCATCACTGGTGGCTTCTTGCCATGGATCATCCCTCGAGTGGAGAGACACACAGGAGGCCTGGCTCTGGGAGCAGGCACAGGACTCACCAGGCTGGGAAGACATACAGGAGGCTTAGTGCCTAGGATTGGCACAGGGCTTACCAGGCTGGGCAGACGTACAGGAGACCGGGTGCGTGGAGCTGGCGACACAGTACGTGTAACCGCAAAGCATGGTGCCTGAAGGGTCACATACTCCTCAAAGTGACTGTCGTGCTCCAGACTCCAACCCCTCCAAACTCTTTCGTCCCTCTCCACCTCCAACCACTCCTCGCTCAAATGGTCCAAGAAATCCTCCTCGGTCTCGGACTCACCCCTCAGCACCGATGCCCACGTCATCTGCCCCCTTCAAAAAATATTTTGGGGCGGCCTCTCAGGTTTCCGTCGTGTCCTCTCCTCCTGACCACACTGCTTGGTCCTTTGGTGGTGGGAATTTCTGTCACGGCTGTTGAAAGAACTGGACCAAGGTGCAGCGTGGTGAGCGCACATATTCCTTTTTATTTAGGATGACACCGACAAAAACAATACAAACACAACCATGAAGCTTACGGCTATAGTGCCAACAAACAAAGACAACTTACACAAAGACCAAGTGGGAAAAGGGATACCTAAGTAGGTTTCTCAATCAGAGACAACGATAGACAGCTACCCGGCCAAAACATAGAAATACAAATTATGGAACAAAGAATACCCACCCCAAATCACACCCTGACCAAACCAAATGGAGACATAAAAAGGATCTCTAAGGTCAGGGCGTGACAGACAGCCAGTGGAGGAAAAAGTGTTAAATTGTCATACTGGAGTAAAAGTAAAAGATACCTTAATAGAAAATGACTCAAGTTAAAATGAGTCACCCAGTAAAATACTACTTGAGTAAAAGTCTAAAAGTATTTGGTTTTAAATATACTTAAGTATCAAATGTAAATGGAATTGCTAAAATGTACTTAAGTATCAAAAGTCAAAGTAAAAGTATAACCCATTTCAAATTCCATTTTCAGACGGCACAATTTTTCATTTGACGGATATCCAGGGGCACACTACAACACAATTGACAAAAAAGCATTTGTGTTTAGTGAGTCCATCAGAGACAGTAGGGATGACCAGGGATGTTCTCTTGATAAGTGTGTGAATTTTAACATATACGCTGAGAGGCGGAAAGCAAGTGCAGGTGGTGAGTTTAATAATAAACGGAGCATCAAACAATATAACCAACACGAATAGAATAAAGATATGAAACGCATAAACAATACTGACTGGGTAAAGAACCTAAGGGAGTGCCAGATATAGGGGAGGTAATAAGTGAGGTAATGGAGTCCAGGTGTGTCTGATGATGACATGCAGGAGCGTGTAATGATTGATACTAGGTGTGCATTATGATGGATCCCAGGACCAGTGGTTAGTATACTGACGAGACGTCAAACGCCGGAGGGGAGGAGACGTAACAGAATTAGACCATTTTGCTGTCAAAAATAACAACGAATACTTTTGGGTGTCAGGGGAAATGTAAGGTGTAAAAAGTACATTATTTTCTTTAGGAATGTTGGGAAAAGTAAAATTTAGCAAAAATATAAATAGTAAAGTACAGATGCCACAAAAAACTTAAGTAGTACTTTAAAGTATTTTTTACACCATTGATGATAGCAGAATTTACATTACGTACCTGAATTCTACAAACCTATTGCCTGATGACTTATCCTGAATTTAATTCTGCTGCTCTATTCATCGCTACACATTTTCAGTCTGAATTTGCCATCATAGAAGTTGTTTTTGTGACGTTAAAACGAGGGGCATTGTACAAAACAAATTAATCAGCAATTGGATTGTCTAACAAATCTAGCCAATCAGAGTGTCAAAGTTGATAACGTCATCATGTAAGCGGGCTCTTCCCCAGCCCATCAGTTTCTGGGACCAATCAGAACGGTCAGAATGTGTTCGCATTCCAGAAGTCGCCGGGCAGGGAGGCAAATCCAGACTCACGGTTGAAAAGAAACGTTCATGCGCATGGCGTTTGGCTGGAGCGATGTGGATGTGTAGCCAGACAAACGAATTTAGAGAAATGGCTCAGAAATTATATTTTTTCACAATGCTAGATTCAGTCAACAGAACGCTTCTTATGATGCTGCTACTCCCTTGGTAAAGTCAGACCGTAACCTTCCATAAAATACATTGCATTACATTCCAAATGACACCCTACGTAGGGCACTACTTTTGACAGGGCACTGGAAAAAATTAATACACTATATAGGGAATAGGGTACTGCCGCAGGTGTGACTGATTGCCTCGCTAAATCTCATAGCAATCTCATTGGTTAATATGTTTCCTGACCTACAGTATATAAAACCCCCGTTTTCTTTCTGTTTGAGGAGCGGTTGCTCACGGGAGGTGATGCAGTCCAGAGGTAAGGTGGTTTCTGGGAGTATGGGGGGGGGTGCTGAAACTGTTCCTTGGTTTCTACTTCACTCTGCCTGCTCAACTCAAAAAGAACCAAAAGAACCTGTCACTTTTCCACCTCTTGACATTTGGCATAGTCTGCAGGATCTGGGCCACTGAGTGGGCAATTGTAGAGTAGTTTGTTTGCTTTTGACGTTTGTTTCCCTACAGGATGACCTATGTAGTCCTGGGAGTGGCAGGGCCGAAGATGGAGCTTTCCCCAATTGTTCTCTATGAAGACCCAGCATGTCCGAACTGGCCTTGAGCATTTTGAGGTGCCCTACGGGTGTTGGCTCAGCAGCCCTGAGACATGGTGTACATTGTGTTGTGGTGATGCCAAGGGGGTTAAGAGTCCAAGACAGCACTGCCAGACAGGGTGGTCCACTCAAGTGGGTGATGGGTGTGGCTGTGAAAATGGGGGGGAAGAGTTCAGGAATCACCCTCTGTTGCACAGATGATTTAGGTGGCAATGAGTGGCTGAGGAGATTCTGGCATTTCCATGGTTTGCGCAAACTCTTACCTAATCTATGCCTCACTGGGAGTCTAACCATACAGATGAACATGTCCTCATAGAATAGTAACAATATTATATATACAAGTCCCACTTCCAAGGTCATCCACAGCACCCACCTCCTCTGTCCGACATGCCAGCACTGAGAGATACAAAAAATCCCCCATAAGACTCTTTTGAGTCTTCTCATCTAAGTTCTGTGTAATTGTTGTATGTCATTTTGTATTTATTGATGTTAGTCCATACCTATGTATTTCAGTGTCTTACTGCCATGTGGGTATATTAAATGTCAAAATTGAATGCACCCATGGAATAGAATACTGATCGAACTCATAAAAATGTCTTTCTGAGAATCCTGCACACACACACACACGGTAAAGCGTCAGTGTAGCGCCGCTGAATGGAGAGCATGTTTTGGGGTTAAGTGTCATGCCCAAGTGCCCAACGGTAGGGGATGTTTCATTGGCTGGTGTTTCTCTGTCAAGGAAAAACGATTACTGATTGAGATTCAGTGGGTGAGTTCCATAGTCAGCTTTTCTGAGGACATCGGGACAAGTCTTAATTGTCTCCCCCTGGTGGATAGATCAAGATACTCCATCTGACAGGCTTAACGTTTTGCTACTTTTTGCAACTGTATGTACAGAATATCACATTGTCCTCAAATGGTGAGCCCTTTAACAGTCTTCGAGGTATGTTTACAAAAATAAAGTGACTGGGCGACTGTTTTGTTTGAATTAGACTGCAGCGTTAAGATTGTAAAGTGCGACCCTTTAGAATTCAGGATAGTTTCACTAAGTATTTTCATCCGAGCAACGTTTGCACCTAATATTTCAGTTGGGAATAACAAACAAAGTGAATGGAACAGTATTACTCCTCATTATAAATATCAGCACATGCACTTCCCAATTAAAAGGCCTGCACTGTGTTTTTCTTTCTCAGCACTGAATAATCTGAATACATTTGGGGGAACCAATAGTCTGTTGAACAAGAAAGATAAAAGGGGGAAAAGTGTAGAATTACACACCAAAATATTTGGGCCTCTCCAGTGTTCCCTCCTAGGCTTCTAGATTTGGACTTAATATAATGCACCCACCCTTAGCGGCATTGGTAGAAAGCGGATGTTTCCGGTTTTCAAGGATACAGTAGGATACAACCTAACTTCCCTTTCCCCTGAAAAACCGATGTGTGGACTCAGCCCAGGCTTCTTTTACGCCTGCTACTTTAGGTGAAGTATAATGTAATGATACAGGGATCCAATCACATCTACCATGCTGTACGGACCATTTTTTGGCAAATGGGATTATATACATGGAAATTAGCCTCCCCATCAATTACACATTGCTCAGCAATTTAAGAGCCCCCAGGTTCATCTGGTTTTATCACCATGGAAACACTGCAGTTCATTGCACTCATATAAATACATTTGAAATGTAAATAAGATGAGTATAATGAAGCATTTCATGCTTTCTAGTAAGCATCCTTATGAAGACAAATGCATGTAATGGGTAGCAGATGTAGTAACTTTACAGTAGGTCTCCTGCACACACTTCAACAGATGGGGCACTCAATTAGACAGTCTGACTGGTGAAGTTGTCCCTTGTAAACTGTCAAACTGTCAATTTGTGAGGGAACCTATACCTTTGAAGAGGAGACTGTCAAACGCACCCCAGTTGATCTTGATGGTGTATATAAGTGTCTCTCCCATTTCTCTCATTGGCCTTGAAAAGGGCTTCTTGCTTGAGGCCTCGCTGTGTCACTGGAGAAATGGGAGCGTGACTGATTAGTGCATCATCACTTTTTTCTGATGTCCTCTTTCATTTGCATTTCAGAATACATGCTAAATACTCAAGAAGGAGCCTTGGGTTTTTATTTAACCATTCACTTCAAATCCAATAGTGCAACACAGAAAAATCCCAGAGGCTGAATCCAAGTATTACACAACTACTGTAGTCTAGTTATCAGTATAAAAAAAGACACAAAGAAATATAAATTAGAAATATGTCGTACTCTCTGCTTACAACAGCAGAATGCTCTGAGAGCTGAGAGCAGCTTGATCTCACAAGCACTTGACAATATTTAAATGTAGAAATGTTACATTCTTTATGGGAGACATGCCTTGTAAAAAATAATCACATTCACTCAACAAAATTAGGACTTCAAGGATGCAAGAACCGTGTAGGGTTAAGATTATGTGGCAAAGAAGGGGGTCGAGTGATAAGTGGCAGATATGTGAGAGCAGAACTAATAAACGGGCTCTGCCCGATCACTAAAATGGCCACCCCTGTCAGAACTACAGATCACAAAATGGCCGACCACCAAAACTACAAGTCCCAGAAGCAAGGGGAACCCTCAGAAGGTGGAGCCGACTCACAGATAAAGGGTCAAGAAAAACCAGGAAGAGGAAGAGAGAGTGCTGGAAGGAGCTATGAACAATAGAGAAAGAGACTATAGAGATTGGCTGGATTTACCGTGTATCAGCTGGATTTTTTTGGATTTACCTGTTGGCGTTTGGACCTGGACCTACCGAGAACCTGATTCGTGTACCGAACCCTGCTATCCTTGACCTCGCCTACGGCCTGGGTGGACCAGGACGGAGAAACAAACACACAGGTACTGTCCTGTTCGAAAGAACTCTCATTCTTGGGTGATTTGGTGACAGTTTACCACTTAGTTTGTGACAAACGCTCCTAACCTGGAAGAGCTTTGCCACACGTGGTGGAGGATGCAGGCATGGACTAACATACCACTGGTTAGGTAGAAGGAAAAAATAAATAAATGTTCAGTTAGCACTCCAAAGGGGAGTCAGGTTTTTATGTTTGTTTTGGCTTTGTTTGGTTAGGGCAGTTTTTCAGGAAAAGGAGTATGGAGGGAGCCATATAGGCCCTGTTACAAGCGGCGGCCGCCCAACAAGAGGCAACTAGAGCTCAACAAATATTTCATCAGGATGCAATGCGAATGTATCAGGACACGTTACAGGTCCAGCACCGCACCATCCAGCTGCTCAGAGAAGAGTAAGAGAGAAACACCCGGGAGTTAAGAGAAGGCCTAAAGGGGCTAGCGGACCAAATTGGGGCTCAATTACCAGCTGCAAATACCCAGAGGAGGGCCAATCATTTTCTTCAAAAAATGACAGCGCAGGATGATGTGGAAGCATATCTTACCACCTTCGAAAGGACGGCAGAGAGGGAGAAGTGGCCGAAAGAAGAATGGGCAGGGCTTCTGGCACCATACCTGGCAGGGGACGCTCAAAAAGCGTATTTCGACCTGGAGTTGAAAGATGCACAGGATTACGATCAACTAAAGTGGGAGATCCTGACTAGACTGGGAGTGACCGATACCGTGAGGGCACACCGCTTCCACCAGTGGTCCTACCGACCGGGACAACCCCCACGAACACAGATGTTCGACTTGATTCACCTGGCACGGAAATGGTTGCGACCAGAGACCCGGTCATCCGCCGAGATTGTCGAGACCATCGTACTCAACCAGTTTCAGCGAGGTCTACCCCAAGAAGTGAGACGATGGGTTGGCCAGAACGAGGTACTTTCCGCCGACCATCTCGTGGGCCTGGTTGAACGGTATTGTAGGGCAAGAACAGCTGAGCAGGCACAGGAGGAAAGATTCCCGTTCCCCAGGCATGGGCGAACCATCGGACAGGGTAAGGCTGTCCCAACATATAGAGGGGGAAGAGAGCAGCGTGGGGCCATGAGGAAAGAATCAGAATCAGGCCGAGACACTAATGGAAAAAACGGAAACCGGGACTGGGTGTCGAGGGGTCTCCCCCCCCGAACCCCTATTATCTGTTACAATTGTAATCAACCAGGACATATTGCAGCCTACTGCCCTATTAAAGAAGAGCCAATGCAATGTAACCTTGGTGAAAATGAAGATGATATACGGTATGCATGTCCTGTTGTAACCACTGTATTTGAAAGATCAAGAAACAATCATATGTGCAGGGTGAAGATTGAAGAGAAAGAGGTTGAAGCACTGCTGGATTCCGGCAGTATGCTAACCCTGGTCGTTGCAGACCTAGTGCCGACTCAAAACTGGATACAAGACAGGATATCAGTGTTACATGCATTCATGGGGATACCCGTCTGTACCCCACGGCCTTAGTGAGCTTACAAACAGAGGACGGTCTGCTGGATTATGAGGTCGGCGTGGTCCCAAAGATGCCATATGATGTACTATTGGGTAGAGACTTTCCTAACTTTGCGAAGTTAGGCCACATTATGCCACTCGCTACCCAGAAGCCATTCCCCTTCGGACGATGACTTCCAAAAATATTGCAAAGGAATTAGTGCTCTTGTTCACCAGGGTAGGGGTTCCAAAGGAGATCCTTACCGACCAGCGGACCCCCTTTATGTCCTGCCTTATGGCGGAACTTTGTAAACTGTGGCAGGTGAAATCAAATCAAATCAAAATCAAATGTATTTATATAGCCCTTCGTATATCAGCTGATATCTCAAAGTGCTGTACAGAAACCCAGCCTAAATCCCCAAACAGCAAGCAATGCAGGTGTAGAAGCACGGTGGCTTGGAAAAACTCCCTAGAAAGGCCAAAACCTAGGAAGAAACCTAGAGAGGAACCAGGATATGTGGGGTGACCAGTCCTCTTCTGGCTGTGCCGGGTGGAGATTATAACAGAACATGGCCAATATGTTCAAATGTTCATAAATGACCAGCATGGTCGAATAATAATAAGGCAGAACAGTTGAAACTGGAGCAGCAGCACAGTCAGGTGGACTGAGGACAGCAAGGAGTCATCATGTCAGGTAGTCCTGGGGCACGGTCCTAGGGCTCAGGTCCTCCTCCGAGAGAGAAAGAAAGAGAGAAGGAGAGAATTAGAGAGAGCATATGTGGGGTGGCCAGTCCTCTTCTGGCTGTGCCGGGTGGAAATTATAACAGAACATGGCCAAGATGTTCAAATGTTCATAAATGACCAGCATGGTCGAATAATAGTAAGGCAGAACAGTTGAAACTGGAGCAGCAGCATGGCCAGGTGGACTGGGGACAGCAAGGAGTCATCATGTCAGGTAGTCCTGGGGCATGGTCCTAGGGCTCAGGTCCTCCGAGAGAGAGAAAGAAAGAAGGAGAAAATTAGAGAACGCACGCTTAGATTCACACAGGACACCGAATAGGACAGGAGAAGTACTTCAGATATAACAAACTGACCCTAGCCCCCCGACACAAACTACTGCAGCATAAATACTGGAGGCTCAGACAGGAGGGGTCAGGAGACACTGTGGCCCCATCCGAGGACACCCCCGGACAGGGCCAAACAGGAAGGATATAACCCCACCCACTTTGCCAAAGCACAGCCCCCACACCACTAGAGGTGGTGCTGAAACAGTTGAGGACATCGGTTTACCATCCTCAGACGGACGGGCTGGTTGAGAGATTCAACCGAACCCTGAAGTCATGTTGCCGTATCTGATGTTTGCCATTAGAGAGGTTCCTCAAGCCTCGCTGGGGTTTTCTCCCTTTGAGCTGATATATGGGAGGCATCCCCGGGGAATCTTAGACATCGCCCGGGAAACCTGGGAGCACCAATCCACCCCGTATACTAGTGTCATAGAGCACGTCACGGCTATGCAAGACAGGATAGCCACAGTCATGCCCATCGTCAGAGAGCACATGAGACAAACACAAGAACACCAGCGGCACACTTATAACCGGCAGGCTACCCTGAGGGAATTTCAACTGGGAGATAAGGTGTTAGTGCTGATCCCTACGGTAGAGTGTAAACTACTAGCCACATGGAAAGGACCATATGAAGTACTGGAGAGAATAGGAGAAGTCAATTATCGGATCCGACAGCCAGGTCGACGGCCCCAGGAACAGATTTATCACATAAACCTGTTAAAAGCATGGAGAGAGAGAGAAACACTAATGGTCACATACCCCACACACATTCAGGAGATAACCAAAGTAAATATTTCACCCACTCTGTCCCCAGCGCAAGTACAGGAAGTAAAGACCCTGATCCAGAAAAACAGAGATGTGTTTTCAGAGGTACCTGGCCGAACTGAGGTTACGGCTCATGATATCGTTTCCCTACCAGGGAGAAAAGTGAGTATGAGGCCATATCGGGTACCCGAGGCTCGACGGGCCGCGATTAGAGCAGAGACTGACAAAATGTTGACAGCTGGAGTGGTCAAAGAGTCACATAGTGAGTGGTCTAGCCCAATTGTGATGGTCTTCAAGCCCGATGGGTCTTTGCGGTTCTGTAACGACTTTCGGAAGGTAAATGAAATCTCGAAGTTTGATGCCTACCCCATGCCCCGAGTAGATGAACTACTGGAGAAAATTGGTCATGCTCGGTACATTACGACCTTTGATCTGACAAAAGGGTACTGGCAAATTCCTCTGACCCCCAGGGCCAAAGAAAAGACAGCCTTTGCAACACCTGATGGTTTGTTTCAATACACCGTCATGCCATCCGGCTTACACGGGGCCCCAGCCACCTTTCAACGGCTCATGGACAAAGTCCTAAAACCGCACAAAGCATACGCCGCAGCTTATTTAGATGACGTGGGGATCTACAGCCCAGATTGGGAATCCCACTTACCCCGGGTACAGGCAGTGTTAGCTGCCCTTAGAAAGGCAGGGCTCACGGCAAATTCTGCCAAGTGTTATGTGGGGTTAGAAGAAACAGAGTATCTGGGATACACTGTGGGAAGAGGGTTAATCAAACCCCAACATAAGAAGGTGAAGGTAATTAGAGAATGGCTGAAACCAGTAAATAAGAAGCAGGTCCGAGCCTTCCTAGGACTGACCGGTTACTACCGGAAGTTCATCCCAAGTTATGCCACAGTGGCCGCCCCACTTACCGACATGACTAGAGCCAGAGGGCCAAACATGGTCAAATGGGATAAAAGGGCCACCAAAGCATTTAAGACATTACAGGAGGCTCTCTGCTGTAACCCAGTGCTGGTGGTACCAGACTTTGAGAAAGAGTTTGTGGTTCAGACGGATGCCTCAGAGGTCGGCTTGGGAGCAGTGCTATCCCAAGAGGTAGAAGGGGTGGAACACCCCATCCTGTTTTTAAGCAGGAAGCTGGAACCACGGGAAACCAACTACTCAGTCGTTGAGAAAGAGGCGCGGCAGTAAAGTGGGCTCTAGAAAGCCTGAAGTACTACCTGCTGGGGCGCCACTTCACCCTCATCAGTGACCATGCCCCACTCAGTTGGATGCATAGGGCTAAAGAGAAGAACGCTTGGGTGATGCGGTGGTTTTTGAGTCTCCAACCATTTCATTTTGACTTGAAACTCAGAGCAGGGAAGGAAATGGGAAACGTGGATGGGTTATCCCGCATGCATGCATATTTTGCTGCGGTAGTCCGACCTAGTGGGTCGGATCTAGGGGGAGAGATATGTGGCAAAGAAGGGGGTCGAGTGATAAGTGGCAGATATGTGAGAGCAGAACTAATAAACGGGCTCTGCCCGATCACTAAAATGGCCACCCCTGTCAGAACTACAGATCACAAAATGGCCGACCGCCAAAACTACAAGTCCCAGAAGCAAGGGGAACCCTCAGAAGGTGGAGCCGACTCACAGATAAAGGGTCAAGAAAAACCAGGAAGAGGAAGAGAGAGTGCTGGAAGGAACTATGAACAATAGAGAAAGAGACTATAGAGATTGGCTGGATTTACCGTGTATGAGCTGGATTGTTTTGGATTTACCTGTTGGCGTTTGGACCTGGATCTACCGAGAACCCGATTCGTGTACCGAACCCTGCTATCCTTGACTTCCCCTATGGCCTGGGTGGACCAGGATGGAGAAACAAACACACAGGTACTGTCCTGTTCGAAAGAACTCTCATTCTTGGGTGATTTGGTGACAGTTTACCACTTAGTTTGTGACAAACGCTCCTAACCTTGAAGAGGTTTGCCACAGTTAGATAATAAACCCTGTGTGATTATGGTCAAGGTATGGGTTAGGTACAGGTTAATGAAACAGAAAGAACACATTCTGAAACAAAAAACTGAAAATAAACTAAAACATGTGCATGGTTGTTGCTTCATGATGTGAAACAACCTTGGACAAACTTTTTTTTTAACGGTCAGAAGCTAACAACCTGCCTGCCTTGCCACATCACCCCTTTTACCTTCTGCAGACATGGCCTTAAACTGACAAAGACTTCATTTTTGTTAGAAAAAAATTGGTTGCATTTGCATGGATTTTCTGCAAATCCGTTCAACTCAGAATCCAACAGACTCCAATGACATATCAATGAGTGCCGTTGTATTTGTGTGAGTGTGTGTGTGCGTGCATGCGTGCCATACATTTGAATGAATATCCTGTTCTCTGGGATCAAGCAGTATCTCAAAGGCATGAGATTAATTTATATGACATTGAGCTAAAGATTGAAATAATCAGACTAAGATGCATTTGGCCATTGTGCAAGTCATGAATGCATCATGTCAATACTGTAATAACTAACTCATTAAAAGGGCAATATGCAGGTCAAACAACAGCAAAGCGACCATCCCACCACTGTTTTGGTAAATACTGAGGCATGGGGTTAAACAAATGTAACCACACTCAAATTCATCGACATGGCTATGGATGGAAGGACTGACCATCCATTAGATCCAAATATTGTTTCTCTAAGCAGCGCAGAGTGTGAAGTCTCTTCTGTATATCAAACACCCTGAAGTGCAGCATCCCCTTTCCCTGGTCTGTCTGTTTTAGATAAGCTCTGGATCGAATATTTTCAACTAGGCAGCACAGCAGTGACAAAAGAGAGCACTGAAGACTGATGCACCCGCTAGGGAAAAACACTTAAAGTGGTCTACCACTGCACCAAGGCAGGGTCCTATACATACTGAAAGGCATATGTCCAAGATGAGCAAACTCAGAACATAGTCTGCAGATTGTTTGGAGCAATGTGAAATGGAAGAATGTCAAGCTGTTATCTGAGCTCTGTCACCCTTGTCGCGTTCACAGGGGAAACTAAAGGAATGGCACCAGAATTAATTTAGCATCTAATTGGTCATCCAACCAATTCCAAAATGCATTCACCTCAAAGGGTGTTAAAAGCAGGTGAGCAGATCAATGTGGCAACGAGGGCATTGTGCTGTGTTTTCTGCAAACTGTAAACATTGAAAGTCTGTTAGCACTAACACGTATCTAGGACTGCTGCTCCTGCTGAACTTAACCTGTGAAATCAATGACAGTGGTAATAATGAGAACACAGGGCAGAATATTACCAAAGGGGTTGTGTGATGCATAGTAAAGCTTATAACACAGCAGACCGACAAACAGTAGCTATCATCCATTGTAGTTTAAAACTGTAGTGTCCCAATTGGTGAATAAATCAAGAAGTAATCACAGATAGATTGTAAATCTTATCTACATGGTTGAAGACCAACTTTTTAAGATAGCTTTTTCTATAATTTGGCCAAAGTGATCATTTAATTTGTGGACCTTGAAAATAGATTTAATTTACTTTAAATGTTCAGACATAACAGCTCAGCATTTAATACTGTAATGAGAATAAAATAAGAACCCTAATAGCTTTGTTCAAAGTATGTGTTCTTGAATATCTAGTATTAAAAAGAAGATGAAACTGGGTGGGTGTTTGTTTGAAAAATTAATATTTCTCAATGCTGGGAAATTCATTTATGAGGATGCTCTAGTGTAAAATAGACGTTTTTTTATATTTTGTTATGAGGTTTATTGAGTCTCCTAAATCACTTTTCCACAGAGGTTGGGACATGCCTGGGACATGTTTTAAGTGTGTGTGTGTTTGCGGGGTCAGAGAGAGACAGCGGACGACCAAGAGGGAAAAGACACTATGTTCCATGAGCACACATTCTATTATTCATGGTTGACTAGGACCCATTAGACTTTGTCACGTCTACTCCCGCTCCTCCCCTCCATTTGACGGTATACTAACTACCGGTCCTGGGGTCCATCATTATACACACCTGGCATCCATCATTACACGCACCTGCAGATCATCATGATACGCACCTGGACTCCATTACCTTCCTGATTACCTCCCCTATATCTTTAACTCCTTTGGGTTCCTTCCTCAGTCAGTATTGTTCCTGTGTTCATGGGTAAATGCTGCTGGTATGGTGTCTTGGTTCATATTTGTTTTTTTCATTAAAATGTTCACCTGCTTCTCTACTCACAGTGTCTCTGTTACTGACTTTTACACTTTCTTTGTCTCAAGACACTGTCACGTCCTGACCATAGAGAGACCTTATTTTCTATGGTAGAGTATGTCAGGGTGTGACTGGGGGGGTTGTCTAGTTATTATTTTCTATGTGGGGTTCTAGTTGAGTTTTTCTATGTTGGTGTTTGGTATGATTCCCAATTAGAGGCAGCTGGCTATCGTTGTCTCTAATTGGGGACCATATTTAAGTAGCATTTTTTCCACCTGTGTTTTATGGGATATTGTTTTGAGTTAGTGTATGTTACATCTCTTAGTTACGGTTCGTTCTTTCTTTGTTGTTTTGTGCGTTTCTAGTTAATATGTGGAAACCATATTGCGCTGCAGCTTGGTCCGATATTTATTCCAGCGAACGTGACAGACACCACCTCATCAATCAGTGCATATAAAGAACTGACTATTGAATGCATTAACATGTCTAATTTTATTTTAATTGACTTTTTTGCATTTTTTGACAAAAGCAACCAAGGCAACAGCAAAGTTGTTTGAAGTATTGCAGATCAGGTGAGAAAAAGATCACTGACTTTTAATGGATATGGCCATAGTGCCATGGTTTGTAAGGAGCTCTGTAAGACTTTGAATTATGGATGACTAGCTACTTCACCAAGCCTCTCTATGCTAACAGCTGGTATGCAGAGTGAGCTCATAAGATGTAGAGTTATAGTCAACTCACAGGATGGCAAACAAAGGACTACAGTGCGTGGAGCTCCAACAACCCGTTAATGTCATTCATGCAATGAATGACCCATGATTGGACCACCACACAAAACGGGTACTGCTGTGAATCTGCTCTGTTTTGTCATTGCACAGAGGGAGTAAAACACTGCATTTAAAATAATTAGCTTTGATTGACAAAGGCAGAACACATGAGCATTATTGCCGGTTAGACCCTTCCAACTGTTGCCTAGTAACAGTCCAAGTCCTCTGCCTGCAGGCCTAATAACTGAGGAACATGTTTGAGATAACACGTCACAGAATAATATCTGTAATTGACATTCATTTCAATTACACCACATGAACTATAGCCTCTTATCAAGATATGGGCAGGAGTCTCTTATGGTTGTCTAACTGGAAATGTTAAGTGCATATTTTGCTTCAGATTTTCGGTAATGTATTAGGCCTACATTGTATATATTTATAAGTACATAAACTGTAAAACCAAGTGTCTAGGATCTGAACACATACTTTTGTTACACTTTTCAAATGTGTCAAGGCATTTTGAATTTCAATGAAAACACGTCAGTTTTTAGAATGAAACACCCAAACTTGTTGATTCACTAACACTTTTTAAACACATGAACATGTTTATTCTAGTGATGGAAAAAAACGATAGTTACATATCGGGATATTGTTTTTGACGATATCATTGTTTTGACATTATTTTTGCATTAGTTGGCAGTACCTTCACCAAAGCTCCAGTATTTTTCCTTACATATTCTTTTTAAATGAGGAGCCAATTATTGACACTTTTATTTCCATGATTGATTAAAAAAAATGTGTCATGCTCTCTCTTGTCCCTCTGCAGCAGACATGGTGAGCAATATGTTTGGAACATCGAATCGCAATAATATCCCAGTATTGAATCGAAAAATACTTATAGAATCGTGAGAATCTCAGTACATATCCCATCGGCACCAACGTGTTGTGATAATATCGTATTGTGAGATCCCTATCAATTCCACAGCCTTAGTTTAAGGTGTTTAGGTTTCAAACACTAAACACTGAGAGTGTTGTTTTAACACTGTAGGGTGTAAAGCCATATTTGCATATTTCCCAGCAAGCCTTTCAAGTAAATGTGAGATATACACAACCATGACTGTTTATTAGTGAAAAAGACATGGTTGTTGCATTCAATTATTTACATTCCTGAATCCTTCACTAAGTGACTGTGTAAGTGAATGCCTTTAAATTAAAAGTAAACCCTTCATGACCACACATATACCCTGAACAAAAATTTAAACGCCACGTGAAGTGTTGGTTTCATGAACTGAAATAAGATTTTGTATATTTTCCATACTCACAAAAACCTTATTTCTCTCAAATGTTGTGTACAAATTTGTTTCCATCCCTGTTACTGAGCATTTCTCCTTTGCCAAGATAATCCATCCACCTGACAGGTGTGGCATATCACCTTATATATGCCATTTAGCAGACGCTTTTATCCAAAGCGACTTACAGTCATGTGTGCATACATTCTATGTATGGGTGGTCCCGGGGATTGAACCCACTACCCTGGCATTACAAGCGCCATGCTCTACCAACTGAGCTACAGGAGGACAAGGGGGACAATAAAAGGCCACTAAAATGTGCAGTTTTGTCAAACAACCCAATATGACAGATGTTTTGAGGGCATGTGCAATTGGCATGCTGACTGCAGGAATGTCCACCAGAGCTGTTGCATGTTCATTTCTCTACCATAAGCTGCCTCCAACATAATTTTAGAGAATTTGGCAGTACGTCTAACTGGTCTCACAACTGAAGACCAGGACCTCTACATCTGGCATCTTCACCTGTGGGATCACCTGAGACCAACCACCTGGACAGCTAATGAAACTGTGGGTTTGCACAACCAAAGAGTTTCTGACAGTTTGTGCAGAAATTGTCTCAGTGAAGTTCACCTGCGTGCTCGTCATCCTCACCAGGGTCTTGACTTTACTGCAGTTCTGCATCGTAACTGACTTCAGTGGGAAGATCTGTACACAATTCCTGGAAGCTGAAAATATCCCAGTTCTTCCATTCCCTGCATACTCACCAGACATGTCATCCATTGAGCATGTTTGGGATGCTATGGATTGACGTGTACGACAGGGTGCTCCAGTTCCCACAAATATCCAGCAATTGGAGCAGGCCGGCCCTGCTCGACATTGTGGTTGGAAAATCCTGGTTCATGAGCCACACCCAACCTGCAGGACACAATACACTGTTTTGTGAAGTGATTAGTAATTCCTATTGAAATCCATCCAGGGAGAGGATATCCAATCATTTTATCATTTTTTCTTTTGGAAATGTTTTATTGGCACAATTCCTTTAAAAACAGCTCATACATTTTTTACATCATTTACACACATAAAAACGGCAACAAAGCATAAAACACAGCATTTGACAGTTACATTTAAATTTGTTAAAGTACATGTTGTTAAAATCAATGAAAACAACCATAAATAAAAGTACTTTCTTTGTAAAAACATCAAATCTGTAAAAGCCATTTAAAATGTGTGCTGATGATCTAACAAAGGTAAAACATTTTTAAGGCATGAAAAACATGTTAAAAAGTCACTTTCTTAAAAGGCTGTCTTCAATCACTTGTACAGGAGCGGGGTGAGTCCTTATCAAACTCGCCTCATCCTGCTCTCCCGAATAGACCATCGTCCCGTCCTTCGGGGCCCAGAGGAGATCCCTCCCCTAGGCGCATCGCCCTAGGCGCCGCAGCGCTGTCAGGCCGTGGCCGCCGGGACCTAGGGTGTTGTGGGGGACCCTTCGCCTGGGGTCGAGGCCCCCTTCCGTTCGTACCACCCTTGTAAAAGTCCCTAATATAGCTTGATTGCTGTCCACTGAGCTGAAGAGAAAAAAATCCAATAAAGAAATAAAATAAACCCTGGCTTTCAACTGCTCAGGTTGTGTGTTTTTCAGGGAGTTGGGTTTAAAAGACAGTGTGATACAGTCTGTGATTATCTCACCTACCTTTGATGAATGCACTGACTGTAAGTTGCTCTGGATGAGTGTCTGATAAATTAACAAAATGTCAAATGTAAATGTAAAAAGAAAACACATATTTCCATGATCTGAAAAGAAAATGGACAATAGTCTCCTTTTGATGTCTCAGATATATCAAACATCAAACAGCAAATAATAAGAATGTATTACAAGAAGATAGTTGAAATGTCAACAGATCATTATGGTCTATGTTGTTAAGGGAGACCACAGTTCCAAGCTGATGCTTGAGGCATGTTATTGAAGCTCCTAAAAGTACATCTCCATAAGAGATACAGTAATTACAATTTCAATGGATCTTAACTACAAGAAGGCTCTGTTTGACAGACCTGGGTTTAAATAGAATTTGTTTTATTTCATATACCTTCAGTGTTTGATTAAGCTTTTCTGGTGCAAAGTTATAGTCCCAAAAGTACATTTCCCGCCCATTTAGCACTCCTGGCTGGCTTCATCAAACCTTTTCATAATTTTTGCAATTTCTACTATTTGAACCCAGGTCTGACAGCCCTCTTGTTGTGAAGATCCAGCTTTGGTTTCATTGCACCAGGCAAGCTCAAACAAACGCAGCTAAAGTATACACAATAAAACTCGAATCCTGGTCACTCTATACTCCTCTGTAAACTGGTCATCTCTGTATACCAGTCGCAAGACCCACTGGTTGATGCTTATAAAAACCCCTTAGGCCTCACTCCCCCCTATCTGAGATATCTACTGCAGTCCTCATCCTCCACATACAACACACGTTCTGCCAGTCACATTCTGTTAAGTCCCCAAAGCACACACATCCCTGGGTCGCTCGTCTTTTCAGTTCGCTGCAGCTAGCGACTGGAACGAGCTGCAACAAACACTCAAATTGGACAGTTTTATCTCTTCATTCAAAGACTCAATCATAAAAAATCTTACTGACAGTTGTGGCTGCTTTGCGGGATGTATTGTTGTCTCTTACCTCAATAATTTATTGTGAAAATGAGAGGCTGCCTGGATCTTTAATTTAAAGACCCTTGCTCCCTTCGGTCTCAACGTAGACTTTGATCTGAAGCCATTCTTGTGATTATTGTGACTTTGCCATTGTAATTGTTTGTAAGCTTATGTAGTCTAAATTGAATCTATGATCGTATGCTATCCATTTGTTTTTTGTATGTTGTTCTTTGTATGTCATTTTAATATTTGACAATTAACCAATGATATTAGGCCATACTTGGCCATGATTACAGACACCTGTGTGTGTGTCTTTTGACACTATATAAACGAGTCACCCTGCAGTGCTTGTGATTATACCCTGACGAAGACACTTTGCCTGTCGAAACGTTGGACATTACATTTTTGCATCTGTGTTCTTAGTGTGTGGCTCCTTTATTTTCGGGTTTTCCTCTCCGCTGGCCAACACCTCGCCTAAATAAGTGTGTGCTTCTTTTTCCTCTAGATATGTCTCTTACTTCTTGCCATTTGTGCTGTTGTCTCTGCTCAATGTTTATACCATGTTTTATGCTGCTACCATGTTGTGTTGCTACCATGCTGTGTTATGTGTTGCTGCCTTGCTATGTTAGGTTTCTCTTTAGGTAATGTTGTGTTGTCTCTCTTGTCGCGATGTGTGTTTTTGTCTTATATATATATATATATATATATATATTTTTTTTATCCCAGCCCCCGTCCCTGCAGGAGGCTTTTTGCCTTTTGGCAGGCCGTCATTGTTCTTAACTGACTTGCTTAGTTAAATAAATATAGCTGTAGCTCCCTGAGCCATTTCCAGCTGTAGACTCCTATGAGCATACATTACTACAAAGACTTGAAAAAGCTGGGCTTGTGATCGATCCTGTGATAGATGATTTTAAATATTTTTGATAACATCACAACAACACTGATCGTCTAAGTTTGCAAATGACTCAAATAGGACTCACTGTAACAATTGTCGTAACTTAATATCTTAGGTGTCTCTTGGGATGAGGGTTTAGCCGGTAGGGATATCTTAGTCTCTTCGCGCACCAGAGACTCTGACGGGCCGGGCGCAGTGCATGCTAACCAAGGTTGCCAGGTGCACGGTGTTTCCTCCAACACATTTGTGCGGCTGGCTTCCGGGTTGGATGCGCGCTGTGTTAAGAAGCAGTGCGGATTGGTTGGGCATTGGAGGATGCATGACTTTCAACCTGTACGGGAGTTGTAGCGATGAGACAAGATAGTAGCTACTAACAATTGGATACCACGAAAAAGGGGTAAAAATTCAATAAAAGAAAAAAACAACAACAAAGGAGATGATTGTGGACTTCAGGAAACAGCAGAGGGAGCACCCCCCTATCCACATCGATGGGACAGTAGTGGAGAGTTCCTCGGAGTAGACAGCGTTGAGGCTGAAGAAATTCGGCTTGTCACCAAAAGCACTCACAAACTTCTACAGATGCACAATCGAGAGCATCCTGTCGGGCTGTATCACCGCCTGGTACGGCAATTGCAATTGACCACAGGGTAGTGAGGTCTGCACAACGCATTTCCTCCAGGACACCTACACCACCCGATGTCACAGGAAGGTCATAAAGATCATCAAGGACAACAACCACCCGAGCCACTGCCTGTTCACCCCGCTGTCATCCAGAAGGCGAGGTCAGTACAGGTGCATCAAAGCTGGGACCGAGAGACTGAAAAACAGCTTCTATCTCAAGGCCATCCGACTGTTAAACAGCCACCACTAACATTGACTGGCTGCTGCCAACATACAGACAACATAGACCAACATACGGCCTATGCCGTTCTGTACCATCACTCATTCAACTTCAGCCACTTTAATAATGGAAATGGATGGAAATTGATGTAATGTATCACTAGCCATTTTAAACAATGCCACTTAATATAATATAATGTTTACATACCCTACATTACTCATCTCATATGTATATACTGTACTCGATACCATCTACTGCATCTTGCCTATGCCGTTCTGTACCATCACTCATTCATATATCTTTATGATATATTCTTTATCCCCTTACACTTGTGTGTATAAGGTAGTAGTTGTGGAATTGTTAGGTTAGATTACTCGTTGGTTATTACTGCATTGTCGGAACTAGAACCACAAGCATTTCGCTACACTCGCATTAACATCTGCTAACCATGTGTATGTAACAACTAAAATTTGATTTGACTACTAGCAGCTACATTATTGAAAAAAATGTACTTACTATGCTTGTGATATGTGGTTGTCCCACCGAGCTATTTTAAGTCTCTCTGGATAAGAACATCTGCTAAATGACTAAAATGAAAATCTTAATATGTTCTCAGAATTATTAATTATTACATAACCTTTCTCAGAATGTTAATACCCCCCCCACAAAAAAAAAAATCAGGGAACCATAGAAAACATTATCTTAAATTCCCTGCGACCTAAAAATGTTAGTTCCCAGAAAAGTCTACATTTTCACTTCCGTTCTGAAAACATTTTAAAAAAACGTTATGTTTTAATGGTCAGGAAACTTCTGGCTTCGTTCCCAGAACCAATGGGAAACCAAAAACGTATGTTCCCAACGACACGTTCACTTGTAGCCTATGGGCTAGGGTCTACAGCTGCACTTCAGATTGACCTCCATTACAAAAAAAGATTGCAGTTTCGAAACCGCAGTAAAAGTACAGTAACAGCAGTCGACTGGTATTTTGGGCGCAGTAATTGCAGAATAACTGCAGTGTACTGCAGTCGAACTGCAAAATTACTGAAGTAAAGAAGACTTATTTTGGATCAGTATTTGCGCATATTGCAGTTATATTGCACTCCAACTATAGTTATACTGCTGTGTACTGCAGTTATACTGCACTCTGATTTAAATATTTTTTGGTAAGGACTGAGTTTGAAAATGTATGCACTCTACTGTAGCGCAATATTGTTAAATAATTCTGAAGGCTAATGCTTCGCTATAGGCAATTACCGCATTCTAATGCCAGTGCCTCGGGGTTGGTTCATGGAGTGACGTCATTTTGCTTGATAAATTGAGAACGCAATAGGGGGAACTGGTAATATGCATTTATGTTTCATCCACGTCCAATAACTCGTGCGTAAGGGTACTTGGTGTGACACAAAAACGCCTTAACTCACACCGTGCAGCCTTGAACGTGAGAGAATCGTTGCGAGATTTCTTGTCCTGAGCGCCTCAGCCGGGACAGCTTCAGCTGACCATGGAAAGCGGTGGCAACACGTCGAACTATCCGTACCATTTCTCGAATATGGCCATGATGAACAATAGTGTTTTTTGTCGGAACTTCAGCGATAACATGAGTTTGGATGCCAAATGTGAGAGAACAGATAATCTGGCCAAAGATTCGACACCAGTGATCATCGCGATTATAATCACGACTCTTTACTCTATTGTGTGTGTGCTTGGTCTGGTGGGAAACGTGCTCGTCATGTATGTCATTATCAGGTAAGATATCAACAACTAATCCCAGGTTTTATAGCCTACACTGCCCTGACACTATTGTTCTGATGCATGGTAAATCCGAGTCTAGGTTAGATTAGTAGTATGTGTACATTTCATAGTTTAATAGGAAAATCAACTGACAGTAACCCGCCATAGAAGGGGATACCATGAGGAACCACATTGTGGTAAATTGAAAGAAACAGGTTGTTGATAGACCAATATGGCACCATGCTCAATAATTCTTCTGAACAGAGCACGTGAAAGAATTCCACCGGGAGTTAGGCGCACGTAAATCATGATATAGACCAGTAAATGGCTACATTATTCCGCCTGTATAATTAAAGGGAATTCATTGCAACTAGAGTATGTGCTGAAGGCCATCATAAAACAAATGTATTGCAAACATTTTGTCAATAGACTATCAGAGTATTGCACCATGTGTCATTTTATATAGCATAGTCACAACTGTCTGCTGTTAAAGATTTTATTGCAACCACAGACATCTGCAGTGCCTCGAACGGTCAGAAATGAACGCGTTTGGATTCGGCTATAACGCAATGGATTTCCAGACCCCAGTGGAGTCACCATAATAATATTAACTGTCAAAGAAACCATTGATGTGGGACCATTGATAGGCGGACATTGGCTACGTATGATTTTGACAATTCGATTATAATTTATATTTAACTCTCATAAACACTTTACTTTGAAAACATCTGAAAAATATATATTTTGAGAGCATATACCCCCCCCCCCCAAATAAATGCATTTCAAATTGACCAGAACAATTACAAAGACATTTAATTTGCAATAAAAAAAATAGCAGTTGTAAGAGCAATGTAACAATGTGTACTTACACTGTAATTACACTGAACTTGTCTATATGTCAGTAAATTGGTATTAGGGTCACTTATTTTACGGTGGGACCTCACCGCTCAAGAAGAACTTTTCCCACTAGAAGGACTTGGTGTAGGCAATACCCTGGCCTATACCCTTTCACAGAAGAATTCACTAGGGTAATGGCTCATTAGAAATGTAGAGCATGTGTAGCCCGTGATCTGCCATTATGAGACTGAGCCTGCATGGAGACATTGAGAGGATGGATTGGCCATGAGACTGCTGATAGCTTTCCAATTTACATAGTAACATGTTACTTTGATATCATCACACCACTTGCTATACAGACATGCCGTCATTATCACAGGTGTGTTGAATGGTGGCAGCTCATGACACATCTGTTAGCACATATTATTAGACAGATATGCGTTTTTAATTAAACAGCTTCACTAACATCCTTCATATTATTAGATTAGATCAGGTTTTTATTTAGTCACATGCATAGTATCTCAGATGTAGTTGCAGTGTACAGTGAAATACTTAAGCTCTGAGCTTCAACAGTGCAGGTGTGAATGAAACAATAAAAAATAAGAATATATATGTAACGGATGTGAAACGGCTAGCTTAGTTAGCGGTGTGCGCTAAATGGCGTTTCAATCGGTTACGTCACTTGCTCTGAGACCTTGAAGTAGTTTAAAAGTATACTGTTACATATACAGTACCAGTCAAAAGTTTGGACACACCTACTTATTCAAGGGATTTTCTTTATTTTTACGATTTTCTACATTGTAGAATAATAGTGAAGACATAAACTATGAAATAGCATATAGTAGTAGTAGTAACCAAAAAAGTGTTAAACAAATTAAAATATAGTTTATATTTGAGATTCATGAGGTAGTTACCTGGAATGCATTTCAATTAACAGGTGTGCCTTGTTAAAAGTAAATTTGTGGAATTTCTTTCTTAATGCGTTTCTGCCAATCAGCTGTGTTGTGACAAGGTAGGGGAGGTATACAGAAGATAGCCCTATTTGGTAAAAGACCAAGTCCATATTATGGGAAGGACAGCTCAAATAAACAACGAGAAATGACAGTCCATCATTACTTTAAGACATGAAGGTCAGTCAATGCGGAAAATTTCAAGAACTTTTAAACTTTCTTCAAGTGCAGTCGTAAAAACCATCAACCACTATGATTAAACTGGCTCTCATGATGACTGCCACAGGAATGGAAGACCCAGAGTTATGTCTGCTGCAGAGGAGAAGTTCTTTAGAGTTAACAGCCTAAGAAATTGCAGCCCAAATAAATTCTTCAGAGTTCAAGTAACAAACACATCTCAACATCAACTGTTCAGAGGAGACTGCATCAATCAGGCCTACATGGTCGAATTGCTGGAAATAAACCACTACTAAAGGACACCAATAAGAAGAAGAGACTTGCTTGGGCCAATAAACATTAACAATGGACATTAGATCGGTGGAAATCTGTCCTTTGGTCTGATGAATCCAAATTTGAGATTTTGTCTTCCAACCGCCGTGTCTTTGTGAGATGCAGAGGAGGTGAACGGATGGTCTCTGCATGTGTGGTTCCCACCGTGAAGCATTGAGGAGGAGGTGTGATGGTGTGGGCATGCTTTGCTGGTGACACTGTAAGTAATTTATTTAGAATTCAAGGCACACTTAACCAGCATGGCTACCAAAGCATTCTGCAAGCCATCCCATCTGGTTTGCGCTTAGTGGGACTATAATTTGTTTTCAACAGGACAATGACACAACACACCTCCAGGATGTGTAAGGGCTATTTGACCAAGGAGAGTAATGGAGACTTGCATCAGATGACCTGGCCTCCACAATTACCCAACCTCAACCCAATCGAGATGAGTTGGACAGCAGATTGAAGGAAAAGCAGCCAACAAGTGCTCAGCATATGTGGGAACTCATTCAAGACTGTTGGAAAAGCAGAGAATGCCTAGAGTGAATGGGCAAGACAAAATATTTAAGTTCCTTTGAACGGGGTACGGTAGTAAGTGCCAGGCACATCGGTTTGAGTGTGTCAATAACTGCAAAGCTGCATGGTTTTTCACACTCAACTGTTTTGCGTGTGTATCAAGACTGATCCACCACCCAAAGGACATCCAGCCAAGTGTTGTCTCATCGCTGCAACTCAAATCAAATTTATTTATATAGCCCTTTGTACATCAGCTGATATCTCAGTGCTGTACAGAAACCCAGCCTTAAACCCCAAACAGCAAGCAATGCAGGTGTAGAAGCACGGTGGCTAGGAAAAACTCCCTAGAAAGAAACCTAGAGAGGAACCAGGCTATGTGGGGTGGCCAGTCCTCTTCTGGCTGTGCTGGATGGAGATTATAACAGAACATGGCCAAGATGTTCAAATGTTCATAAATGACCAGCATGGTCGAATAATAATAAGGCAGAACAGTTGAAACTGGAGCAGCAGCACGGCCAGGTGGACTGGGGACAGCAAGGAGTCATCATGTCAGGTAGTCCTGGGGCATGGTCCTAGGGCTCAGGTCCTCCTCCGAGAGAGATAAAGAAAGGAGAGAATTAGAGAACGCACACTTAGATTCACACAGGACACCGAATAGGACAGGAGAAGTACTCCAGATATAACAAACTGACCCGAGCCCCCCGACACAAACTACTGCAGCATAAATACTGGAGGCTGAGACAGGAGGGGTCAGGAGACACTGTGGCCCCATCCGAGGACACCCCCGGACAGGGTAAACAGGAAGGATATAACCCCACCCACTTTGCCAAAGTACAGCCCCCACACCACTAGAGGAATATCTTCAACCACCAACTTACCATCCTGAGACAAGGCTGAGTATAGCCCACAAAGATCTCCGCCACGGCACAACCCAAGGGGGGGGGGGCAACCCAGACAGGATGACCACAACAGTGAATCAACCCACTCAGGTGACGCACCCCCTCCATGGACGGCATGAGAGAGCCCCAGTAAGCCAGTGACTCAGCCCCTGTGATAGGGTTAGAGGCAGAGAATCCCAGTGGAAAGAGGGGAACCGGCCAGGCAGAGACGGCAAGGGCGGTTCGTTGCTCCAGAGCCTTTCCGTTCACCTTCCCACTCCTGGGCCAGACTACACTCAATCATATGACCCACTGAAGAGATGAGTCTTCAGTAAAGACTTAAAGGTTGAGACCGAGTTTGCGTCTCTGACATGGGTAGGCAGACCGTTCCATAAAAATGGAGCTCTATAGGAGAAAGCCCTGCCTCCAGCTGTTTGCTTAGAAATTCTAGGGACAATTAGGAGGCCTGCGTCTTAATAATAATAATAATATATGCCATTTAGCAGACGCTTTTATCCAAAGCGACTTACAGTCATGTGTGCATACATTCTACGTATGGGTGGTCCCGGGGATCGAACCCACTACCCTGGCGTTACAAGCGCCATGCTCTACCAGTCTTGTGACCATAGCGTACGTGTAGGTATGTACGGCAGGACCAAATCAGAGATAGGTAGGAGCAAGCCCATGTAATGCTTTGTAGGTTAGCAGTAAAACCTTGAAATCAGCTCTTGCTTTGACAGGAATCCAGTGTAGAGAGGCTAGCACTGGAGTAATATGATCAAATTTTTTGGTTCTAATTAGGATTCTAGCAGCCGTATTTAGCACTGAAGTTTATTTAGTGCTTTATCCGGGTAGCCGGAAAGTAGAGCATTGCAGTAGTCTAACCTAGAAGTGACAAAAGCATGGATTAATTTTTCTGCATCATTTCTGGACAAAGTTTCTGATTTTTGCAATATTACGTAGATGGAAAAAAGCTGTCCTCGAAATGGTCTTGATATGTTCTTCAAAAGAGAGATCGGGGTCCAGAGTAACGCCGAGGTCCTTCACAGTTTTATTTGAGACGACTGTACAACCATTAAGATTAATTGTCAGATTCAACAGAAGATCTCTTTGTTTCTTGGGACCTAGAACAAGCATCTCTGTTTTGTCTGAGTTTAATAGTAGGAAGTTTGCAGCCATCCACTTCCTTATGTCTGAAACACATGCTTCTAGCGAGGGCAATTTTGGGGCTTCACCATGTTTCATTGAAATGTACAGCTGTGTGTCATCCGCATAGCAGTGAAAGTTAACATTATGTTTTCGAATAACATCCCCAAGAGGTAAAATATATAGTGAAAACAATAGTGGTCCTAAAACGGAACCTTGAGGAACACCAAAATTTACAGTTGATTTGTCAGAGGACAAACCATTCACAGAGACAAACTGATATCTTTCTGACAGATAAGATCTAAACCAGGCCAGAACATGTCCGTGTAGACCAATTTGGGTTTCCAATCTCTCCAAAAGAATGTGGTGATCGATGGTATCAAAAGCAGCACTAAGATCTAGGAGCACGAGGACAGATGCAGAGCCTCGGTCCCGATGCCATTAAAATGCCATTTACCACCTTCACAAGTGCCGTCTCAGTGCTATGATGGGGTCTAAAACCAGACTGAAGCATTTCGTATACATTGTTTGTCTTCAGGAAGGCAGTGAGTTGCTGCGCAACAGCCTTCTCTAAAATTTTTGAGAGGAATGGAAGATTCGATATAGGCCGATAGTTTTTTATATTTTCTGGGTCAAGGTTTGGCTTTTAAGAGAGGCTTTAATACTGCCACTTTTAGTGTGTTTGGTACACATCCGGTAGATAGAGAGCCGTTTATTATGTTCAACATAGGAGGGCCAAGCACAGGAAGCAGCTCTTTCAGTAGTTTAGTTGGAATAGGGTCCAGTATACAGCTTGAAGGTTTAGAGGCCTTGATTATTTTCATCATTGTGTCAAGAGATATAGTACTAAAACACTTGAGCGTCTCTCTTGATCCTAGGTCCTGGCAGAGTTGTGCAGACTCAGGACAACTGAGGTTTGGAGGAATACGCAGGTTTAAAGAGGAGTCCGTAATTTGCTTTCTAATAATCATAATCTTTTCCTCAAAGAAGTTCATGAATTTATCACTGCTAAAGTGAAAGTCATCCTCTCTTGGGGAATGCTGCTTTTTATTTAGCTTTGCGACAGTATCAAAAAGGAATTTCGGATTGTTCTTATTTTCCTCAATTAAGTTAGAAAAATAGGATGATCGAGTAGCTGTAAGGGCTCTTCAGTTCTGCACGGTACCGTCTTTCCAAGCTAGTCGGAAGACTTCCAAACTCCTGTTTGGACTTGGGAGAGGCAAAGGTTGAGAGCCGTGCGTCCTCCGAAACACAACCCAGGCGTGCCGCACTGCTTCTTGACACAATGCCCGCTTAACCCCGGAAGCCAGCCGCACCAATGTGTCAGAGGAAACACTGTACACCTGGCGACCGTGTTAGCGTGCATTGCGCCTGGTCCGCCACAGGAGTCGCTAGAGCGCGATGGGACAAGGACATCCCTGCCGGCCAAACCCTCCCCTAACTCGGACGACGCTGGGCCAATTGTGCGACAGAGCCTGGACTTGAACCAGGATCTCTAGTGGCACAGTGGTGCCTTAGACTACTCCGCCACTCGGGAGGCCTAAACTTGACATTTTTGACAGTCTTCACGGCGGCCCCGTTGGTGAGTATGGGGGCGTGCTCAGCTGGTACTTCCTGAAATCAACAATCCACTCCTTTGTTTTGCTGATGTTGAGGGAGAGGTTGGTTACCTGGCACCGATGTCTACCTTTTGTCGGTAGGCCGTCTCGTCGTTGTTGGTAATCAGGCCTACTACTGTCGTGACGTCAGCGAACTTGATGATGAAGTTGGAACTGTGTGAGGCCATGTAGTAGTGGGTATACAGGGAGTACAGCAGGGGACTGGGGATGCAGCGTTGTGGGGCCCCCGTGTTCAGGATCAGTATGGAGGAGATAATGTTGCCTACCTTCACTACCTGGGGGCGGCCCATCAGGAAGTCCAGGACCCAGTTGCATAGGAAGGAGGTCAGTCCCAGGGCTGTGAGTTTTGTGGTGAGCTTAGAAAGCACTATGGTATTGAATGCAGAGCTGTAGTCCAAGACGAACATCCTCACATGCATCCCTATTGTCCAGGTGGGTGAGAGCAGTGTGCAAGGCAATGGCGATTGCGTCATCCTTGGATCTGTTGGGGCAGTAGGCAAATTGGTGAGGGTAGAGTTTTTCAGGGAGGGAGAAGGTGATGTAGTCTTTGACTAGCCTTTCAAAGTACTTCATGATGACGGAAGTGAGTGCTACGGATCGGTAGTCAGTCAGTTCAGTTACTTTCCCTTTCTTGGGCATGGGATGGTAATTGACATCTTGAAGCAGGTGGGGATAACGGCCTGAATTAAGAGAGGGATGGAAAATGTCAGAAACACAACAAAGCCTTGAATCATTGGAGCATCACCATTCCCCAGTCACAATCCCAAAAGGTCAAAGTCAACCGTAAATCAACGATGTTACTCAGAAATGTCTTCCTCAGCCGGGGGTGTTTGTAGTAGGATTAGTAGTACATAAGCATTCACCTGCTTCATTTATTCTTTGAATAAGAGGATGTGATGACCAACTGATCTCTGCTGATGACATACAGTAGTCTAAGAGTCCTGGGTCGAGTTCAGTCTTATTCAGACGTACTACTAGCTGAACTTGTTCAATAAGAATACATTCGTTAATCCACAGCACAAGTTTCGGTATGGTGTTCCCCCCATATTGCCACTCTTCACTGCTTCACTATGACCCTGAGGCATGTAAGCTACTGTAAGCACAACCGTGAGAGTCAACTCCCTTGGGAAATTCAGAATACACTCAAAGTCCTCCATCTAACCCAATGCACTGGTGTAGCCAATGATGTATATTAACCCTGGATTACTTTGAAGCCACCGGTCGGCCATATTGGCCCTTACCAGTAGAAGCAGTCCTCCATAGGAATGAATGGAATTTTACAGTATTTCAATTAAATGTTTGAATTACATGTATAAGTATTGATTTGTTGTAGTGGAGACAGTAACTTTAGTAATCTCTCAAAATTATACATTTAAAAATATATATTTTGGCTTTAAAAAGAAAAAATGTTTAGCTCACATACGATAATTTAAATGTTTGCATTAAGATGACAATAAATGCATTTCTATAGCTTCCAAAATATTTTTTACAGTGGTGGCGGAGTGCCAAGATTGAGACACTGTGTCTCAGCTTCATGGCAAAATGTGTAGATGTAACGGTTCTCTTGGTGTGATGGAGATTCGGACCAAACCGCAGCGTGTAGATTGCAATCCATGTTTAATCAACAAACGTAAACACGAATTAACACAAAACACTACAAAACAATAAACGTAACGAAAACCGAAACAGCCTATACTTGTCAACTAACACAGCGACAGGAACAAAGACACTAAGGACAATCACCCACGACAAACTCAAAGAATATGGCTGCCTAAATATGGTTCCCAATCAGAGACAACGATAAACACCTGCCTCTGATTGAGAACCACTCCAGACAGCCATAGACTTTCCTAGATACCGCACACACCCTGGCCTGACCCAATACATAAAGATAAACACAAAATACTTCGACCAGGGCGTGACAGTAGAATAGCAGGAAATTAGCTCAGGTATTCTTGAAAGTCGGGACAATCCTTTGTCTGGCATTGAAACCTTATTTTTACAGTTGACATTTTTTATTTTGTTGCATTATTTGAGTTTACTGTTTACATTTAGGGGCATTTTATAAAATAAAATATTTGTTTGGGGAATTCTCTAAATACTTTCACATACAAAATATTGTTAATTTCCGTTTCATTCCTAAAAGTTGTGTTCAGAGATTTGATTTACTCTGTCAGATTGGTCTAAAATCCTAAATGAATCAGGAATGAGCAGGGTCAGCTATACCATAAGGACCCCTCAATACATGTAGTGCCACAGGACCACTCTTAGTCTGTAAAGTTTTCTACTATTGGAATCACCATGGTCACAACCATAAACTGTCACTCCATCTGCCAGATATATTGAAATAGAATATACATTTTGGTAAAAATTTGTTACAGTTAATTAGGTTTTAGATTTATTAAGCAAAAAATGAGACCGTGTATAACACTTGAATGAAGAAGAAAAAGCGATTTTTGTCAACCCTGCAAAACATCAACTCCGTCAGATTTTTGGTTATGTTTTCATTTGGGGATTTTCAAAATAGTAATTTTCCATATTTTACAAATGTTTGTTTTGAACTTTTATTTTTAGAGGCAAAAATATGTCTGTTTTGAGTATCTGTTGTCAATTCCATCACTGATGGCTAACCCCCGGTCTGCAATATATGCTTAAACAATGGTAGTATTTCCTGTGCTAAACCTAAGGGATCATGTTTGCTGTATAAATGTTTTATGTTCTAAATGTAGAAAATGATGGCACAAATGCTAATGAAATTAACCCTGGAGGATTTAATAGTGCTATAAAACAAAACAAAAATAAGTTTGCACATTTGTATTTGTATTAAATATCTAATGTTAGAAATAAACAATCAATACCTTTAAACATTTGGACAATAGTTGAACAAATGAAATGCTGTTTAATGTGTCTGACAGAGTTGACATAAATCCACTTAGTTGCAATTTATATATTTTTTAAAGTTTTTACTTTACATGGTGTGATAGCGGATACCTTGCTCTGACATTGCGGTGAGACTTGCGAAATTGCACTAAGCCACTGCTCCAATGAGCAGGTGTTGAACTGATATTCATTATGATAAAAACAATTTTTAAAGACAAGTAGCTTTGCTCATTACTCGTGCAATTCTTGCATTGACATCAATGCATGATTTACGCAAAATCAGGCTAATCATTCCCATCTCAAAACTGGATCCTTCCTAAGTGCAGATCAACCCAAACTATCTTAAGTTAATATACCTTTTTAACCTTTCTTGGTCTTTGCTGAGTGTCAGCACCTACATGGTGGATAACGTTCATGCCATTAGCAACGACACCTGACCCACCCACAAGTTCCACCAGATCAGTGCTTACATCCAGGAACTCTCACAAGCACAAACAAATGACAAGTTGTGTCACCCACAGAATGATATCTGCACGCTAATGTGATAAATCAATTCTAGAACTGCAGGAAACCGCAGGGAAAATAGTAAGTGCTGTTTGTTGTCATGGAGACACCGATGTGTTCTCTCCGACCATCCCTTCCTAGAGTCAGCCTACCTGCAAGAGCAGAGCGTGTTTCCTATCTTACAGTACAATAAATCACGTCTGATCCATTCCCGTAATTGCTGTTAACACTTACGTTTTTGGGTCACAAACAATGCATTCAAGATGGACCTGTATCCTTCATGGCCATATGTTTGTTCATTGATTAACAAAAAGGTGGCCTATTGTCAGGCTAGTGCTTGTTTTTTATCATAATTTTGTACAATGTGCAAAGCTCGGCGAGATAGGGAAATTGATTCAGGGTACAATTTCCCTCTATGCACAAACAAAATCATATTGATTAATAAAGATTTATCATTTCATTTGTCCTCTTATCACAAGCTGCCTAATGCAGCAGGTCCAATTCATTTATTATATAAAGGAGGGTTCTGAGCTAAGGGATACAGAATAAATAAAAACATTAGGTTTCTTTTTCTCTAAGTGTTCCCTGATCGATTACTCAACATCATTCAACAACACTTTAGTAATAAAATCTATCCCTGTTTCATGATGTTAGTAGGTTTCATAAGTCACTTCAAAGATTACTTGCCATGTGCTGCTGGTCCTGTAGGGATAACTACGGTTTTAGAAATGTGTTTGAATAACACAGTACTCTAAGCCAAACAGAATCATTTCAATGGGCAGAAAATACAGGTTAATACTACACTCCTAGAAAAAAAGATGCTATCTAGAACCAACAAGGGTTCTTTGGCTGTCCCTATAGGATAACCCATTAAAGAACCCTGTTTGATTCCAGCGAGAAGCCGTTTGGTTCCAGGTAGAACCTTTTCCACAGAGGGTTCTACATGGAACCAAAACTGTTCTCCAATGGGGACAGCCAAAGAACCCTTTTTGGAATGCTTTTTTCTGAGAGTTTAGTTGATCCATCCTCTCAAACTCCAGGAGGTACACATCTTGTAGTCAGGAAATAACATGCACAAAATTGATGTCCATTGTAACTCAGCCTCCTATGGATCCCCAACAAGCAGTTTATGTCACACTGTGTTACGCTCAATATGTTGGCTCTCCTTATGATTAACTCCTGAAGTCTATTGACAGGATGTAGCATGCTGTGTGATTCCTTACACATTTGGTTTCCGGAGCACTGCCCTTATTCTCATACTCAATGACTTTCCATCTTTATTAAGGGAGATTAATAATATTGGTCTTGAACAGTGCTTCACTTGATCTGAAATAGGTTCCAGTACTCATTTTGGGTGCCGGTACCATTTGTATTTAGGTGCATAATCCTTTTGTCTCATAATCCTTTTGAGATAATATTCTAGAAGCGGAACAGGAGCTCAAGCAGTAGACAATTTGACAATTTGAGCTCCGGTGAGCTCCTGCCCAAGTCAAGCACTGGTCTTGAAAGGTCATCAGTGGTGAACAATTATAGGTCCACCATTTCCTCCCCCCCATAGGAATGTCTTTCTTCAAGGTAAGATGAGGACAAGAATAGGCCTGTTCCTGAACAGTAAACATTTATTCACAGTATGATTGATAGTAGCTTTGTCAATGAATGCATTACTCATGTAGATATTTTTTGGGCCTCCACTCATTATATACTCTTGTCTTTGTTTTATCTGCCACTCACATGATTATAATTCAGTGTAGGAGACGGAACAAAACATGTCACACTACAGAAAAAAAAGAGTTTATAAACAGATTTGTTACTGCTTTCTTTGGCTCCTATATTAACAGTGGCTTTTGTGATTATGTTTTTTGACAGAACATGTCTTTGACTGTTTGACATTTCCAACTGAATAACGTATTGTCCTTTTGACAAAGATTTTCTGTTTTAAAATGCTGGATACCACAGGGTTCAATTCTCGGGCCGACTCTTTTCTCTGTATATATCAATGATGTCGCTCTTGCTGCAGGCGATTCCCTGATCCACCTCTACGCAGACGATACATTCTGTATACTTCTGGCCCTTCCTTGGACACTGTGCTAACTAACCTCCAAACAAGCTTCAATGCCATACAACACTCCTTCCGTGGCCTCCAACTGCTCTTAAATGCTAGTAAAACCAAATGCATGCATTTCAACCGTTTGCAGCCCGCACCCGCCCGCCTGACTAGCATCACCACCCTGGACGGTTCCGACCTAGAATATGTGGACAACTATAAATACCTAGGTGTCTGGCTAGACTGTAAACTCTCCTTCCAGCCTCATATTAAACATCTCCAATCCAAAATCGAATCTAGAATCTGCTTTCTATTTCACAACAAAGCCTCCTTCACTCACGCCACCAAACTTACCCTAGTAAAACTGACTATCCTACCGATCCTCGACTTCGGCGATGTAATCTACAAAATAGCTTCCAATACTCTACTCAGCAAACTGGATGCAGTCTGTCACAGTGCCATCCATTTTGTTACCACATCACCTTACACCACCCACCACTGCGACAACACCCACCCGTAGCACACGTTCCAGCAGGTATATCTCACTGATCATCCCCAAAGCCAACACCTCATTTGGCAACCTTTCCTTCCAGTTCTCTGCTGCCAGTGACTGGAACGAATTGCAAAAATCGCTGAAGTTGGAGACTTATTTCCCTCACCAACTTTAAACATCAACTATCTGAGCAGCTAACTGATCGCTGCAGCTGTACATAGTCCATCTGTAAATAGCCCACCCAATCTACCTACCTCATCCCCATACCAATTTTATTTTATTTACTTTTCTGCTCCTTTATCACTCCAGTGTTAATCTGCTAAATTGTATCTATTCGCTCCTATGGCCTATTTATTGCCTACCTCCTCATGCCTTTTGCACACACTTTAAATATACTTTTTTTGTCTACTGTGTCATTGACTTGTTTATTGTGTTATTGGCTTGTTTATTATTTACTCCATGTGTAAGTCTGTGTTGTTGTCTGTGTCACACTGCTTTGCTTTATCTTGGCCAGGTCACAGTTGCAAATGAGAACTTGTTCTCAACTAGCCTACCTGATTAAATAAAGGTGAAATAAAACAATACATTAAAAATAAAGGAAAGACGTCAGAGTATACATTGCCCACTTTACATTTGAATATTCATTAGAAGTTTAACTTGTTTGTACCAAAGGAACTCAACTCAAGTGTTTCCCCTACAATTGATTTCAATTGGAATTATTAAAGAGGCCCATGTTGAAAAACAATCTTGGAGAAACACTGTCTTGGCCTGAATGTAATGGAATGCTGTATCAGGAGAAGATAATCAGAGTCAGAGGACATGTTCCGGGTTGTTCCTTAGCAACAAGCCTTCATTGCTATAGGCTAATCTGCTGCTCTGTTTCTGCAGTTATACTCGGGTTACCATTCATGTCATTCATTTCCTAAAATCCTAAAATGTTTTGTATATTGGCATACGATGCCATAGTGAGCTGCTGTGTATATTTATTGCCTATAAACACATTCTAGATGTTTTCACAGTGACAACATAAATTGTAATGGCACTGATGAGGATGGAGCTGTCCGTGAAAAGGCATGTTTACGCCTACTCTATGTCAGCTGTCACTGTGCATGTGCATTAGGCCTTACAACACGCCATGCACAAAAGCCACGTGTCAGCGGTGAACATCCCAAAGTATTTGCGAATTTGTTCCACTAGACATCATCTGCTGGCACTGAGGAATCAGAAAAGACAGCTGGCTGCGCAGGGATATCTGCTCTATTAGATTCGAGGTAACTGCCACCGTTGTGATCATGTCTGCCAGCCATGCGGACCATCACACTCAGTAATTCCAGAGGCAGCTACCATGAGGCAGCTGAAGTGTTTTAGTGTTAAGCTGCTGTCTGTCTTTATCAGATGCTTTGATGACTGTGCTCCCTCTTTCATAGTGAACTAGTCTCCGCTAACTATAGACAGAGCTGATGGGGGAGGCCTCCTTCCTTTTACTCCCTCCTACACACTCCCTTGCTGGATGGCAGGTAGCCTAGCGGTTAAGAATGTTGGGCCAGTAACTGAAAGGTCGCTGGTTTGAATCTCTGAGCCAACTAGGTTAAACTATTCGTGTGCCTTTGTCCAAGGCACTTAACCCGAATTGGTCCTGTAAGTTGCCAGGGTTGTGCGTGGGTAAAATCACTGGGGAAGAAAAGCTGGAAAAAAAGCCATATTACAACCTATGTGTTGTGATAATAACCTGTCGGTTCATTTGCGACCATGATAGCTAGGCCTAAGGAAGAGACAATAAGAAGACACAGTGGCAGAATAAATTCAACCACACCTTTTGTTTCATCACAAAACCTGAGAGCAACGTCTCTGGTAGAGTCCACAAAGTTTATTGCATGTTACAAACACTTACATGACCTACCGCATGGTCAAGCAAGTTTAAGGTTTCGGACATTTTGGGGCGACTAAACAACTATTGATTTAGAACAACAGAGTTACCGCAAGTCACAAAGAAAACAGGAGCTGCCTCCACTATTGCAGCACCATTTCAACTTCAACATTTCAACATCATCAAATCACCTATACTTAGTATTTTACAGTGACAACTAAAATATACCAAAAACAATGTAGTCCAATCAACGTAAGCTAAATATGATGTGGCTGTCCATGGTTTTGATTTCTCTCTCTCTCTGTGTGTGTGTGTGTGTGTGTGTGTGTGTGTGTGTGTGTGTGTGTGTGTGTGTGTGTGTGTGTGTGTGTGTGTGTGTGTGTGTGTGTGTGTGTGTGTGTGTGTGTGTGTGTGTGTGTGTGTGTGTGTGTGTGTGTGTGTGTGTGTGTGTGTGTGTGTGTGTGTGTGTGCGTGCAAGTAGAAAAAACATGTTGACTCACCCTACTTGTAGAGAAACGCCAATGCCATCCTCCTCTCTTTCCTGTCGATGAAACGGTCTATGACTTTGTCATACAGTACACACTTGTATTTTTTATTGTCTTAGGCTACCTGGCTAAAGTGCTTGCTCGCTAGCCTAACTTCCTTTTTATGGGCAACATTAGCTAGTTAACATTAGCCTTCTACATCTATAAACATAATGAACTTCCATCCTCTCAGGCCGTGTGCACAATGTATTAATTTATGGTTGGATCAGAATCGCTGTTATAATTTTTGGCCAGTACAGAGAATGAAGTAAAACCAGTCCAAATCCATATATCCATCCATGGCTAATTTAGGAAAGGGCCAATTTTAGCTAGCTAGCGGACAACAGAACGAGATGCAACAATTCAAGTTGTTTCTGTCAATGACGTATTGCTCTCGATGTGATGTGATTGGAGAGAAGCAAAATCCAAACTAGCCTCCCTTGACACTTTTTTGGGGGGGATGCGCCAGGATCTTTCACAGTTGAGCTCACTCAATTTAGCTCAACGCTGATTTGATATTTTATAATTTTTTATCAAGGAAGGCCAAATGCTCGCTGGCTTTCTTACCTTGCATTCAAAGCTACGGGCGGTAACGATGTCGTACTCTTTTTGGCCTTTCGCTCACTCGGATGCTTTCTCCAGTGAGATACATTCAGCCTCTTGCGACATTCAGCCTCTTGCGAATTGAAGGAAAACTATGAAATGCAGAGAGACTAAACATAAATCATTTCATATGGTATTTTCTTGCTAAATGATTTGGGCATCCATGAATACACTCCACTGTAAGTCGCGATTGGATAAGTGTGTTGACTGAAATGTAAATGTGACTAGTTTCAGGAAAATAGCTGTATGTCACACGTCACTACTTCACAGTAGCGCTATTTGAGCGTAAACTTTAAAAAAAATCAGAACCGTTTTTTGGGGGCAGAAATTCCTTCTGGAACATGTGAACTTTCATGGGCCTTAATAACAAACTTGTATGCCATCTGTAAATAAAAATACAATTGTTAAATTACAAGCCTAGTTGGTTTAGCCATGGAGAAAAGTTAGGCAATCTTCCCGCTAGCCATGATTGGCTGAGATAATGAGTGGGCTGGGCATGCCGAGAGATGAGTTTGGATTGGTCCGCCATGTAGCAAGCTTCTGTCAATAATATGAGGTGGTCAGTTTGTGTAGGTAATCCTTTCTAATGCAGTTTAAAAAATATATATATATCACGTAGTAGATAAGTGTTTCTCTCCACTTTCTGGAGGACCGAGTTTTGAAATCAGTTGAATGAATTAGAGTATGATAGCTAAGGAGATGGAGAATATTCTGGTATTTGATTGCAAATATGTAGACGGAGCCACAGTGTCCAATGTGGAAGACACATTTCAGTTGAATACATTCAGTTGGACTGACTAGGTATCCCACTTTCCCTTTCCCAGTTTGCGCTCCGAGAGCGAAACTCTCTGAATTTAGGAACGGCTAATCTGACAACGCTTGAGTCTATGAACGCCCAGAGCACATTCTGGCACTCCAGATTAAATTTACAAACACACCCTTTGTATAAACCAGCCTTTAATCTTGAAATCATTGGTTGTTTAGTACATAGCCTCACTTGCAAATCCTTAAAGAGATGGGTGGGGTTAAAGCTTAGAAGGGTGCGAACGATGCTGAATGGGTGTAGACAAAGAAGATCTCTCCAACAGGTACCAGGACATTCATGGACCATTTTCTCAAAAGTGAGATTTCAAGTTTATCAACTTTCAAAGCAGAATGACTTTCCTATTGTTCCTCAACTGTAGTGTATCATAGACAATTTTCTACCTTAATTTTGCTACATAAGATCGAATCGAGCCGGTCAGTCACAAATGGTGGACGACTTCTTGTCCTATACAAATTACAAGGCCCAAGTGACGTGCAAGACTCACTATGGGCAAAGTTAATGGGAAAAGGTTGTTGTGGTGGCGTCATGTGGATTTTTCCTCTAAAAAAATGATACATATGGGGGCTCCCGGGTGGCGCAATGGTTAAGGGCACTGGTTAAGGGCACTGCCAGCTGTGTAGGCTCTGTCATAACCGGCCACGACCGGGAGGTCCGTGGGGCGACGCACAATTGGCCTAGCGTCGTCCGGGTTAGGGAGGGCTTGGCCGGTAGGGATGTTCTTGTCTCATCGTGCACCAGCGACTCCTGTGGCGGGCCGGGCGCAGTGCGTGCTAACCAACGTTGCCAGGTGCACAGTGTTTCCTCCGACACATTGGTGCTGCTGGCTTCCGGGTTGGATGCGCGCTGTGTTAAGAAGCAGTGCGGCTTGGTTGGGTTGTGTATCAGAGGACCGTGCGGGATTGCCTTCCCTCCAAAGGGTGTTGCTACAATAATGATCTCCGTTACTTTCAACCTTCATCTCTCCCATACGGGAGTTACCACGAAATTGGGGAGAAAAAAAAAAGAAAAAAAAAATGATAGACAGTCGATGGCTATTCAGTTCTAAGGGCCTGACTCACCCGTAATCACTAAACCAAAATCACAGCACAAGAAATGTTTTCCAGAGGGGAAAATAATCCATTTTTAGATGGCTTGCCACTTCCATCCTATCTCTCTGTGCTGCACCAGAGCACAATAATTCCTTTAACCCACAATAATCACTCTCCACCTTAAAGAGTATAAAGCCAGACTAAAGAATTCCGGGAGATGATTAATCTGTGGTATCTCTGATTATGAGGACAATTTTCTTAATGAGGAAAAACCTGCTAAATGCATTCAACTTAAGAGAAAGACTTTTGATTCTTCAACAATATTTGCTCTACTTATAATTGGCTTGTTGTCTAAACCCAGGAACAAATATCTTACTTGAAAAAGGTTACTAATACTAGTTTAAAGGGATTCTGTTTGAGGGCTATTTACAATCTGTGCTTATCCTGTGTAAATAATGCAAAACGTTTATTTCTTGTGTGAGTGACAGGATGAGCGTAGTAGCATATAGCATGTGATATGAAGAGGAACTTGAACCATTGCTGTCACTGTAGCCCATTACTTGTCGCCCATTACTGAACGGGCTTCTGAACTTCTCTTCTGTTTCCATCCAATTTGACCTTTGCTTAAACAGCTGACTAATCAGCCTGCTAACAACCTTTAGTAAACTTTTGGAAAATATTGTATTTCACCAGATACAATACTATTTCACAGTAAACAAATTATCATTTGGCTTTTAGGGAAGGGCACTCAACATGTATGGCACTTAGACAAATGACTGAATATAGATGGTTGTAGCTCCCTCCAGTAACCACGAGCACAACCGTTACTTGATTTTAACTGGCGGGTTTATTCTGTAGTTTTAGTCAGAATTATCACCTTCCGTGAGAACTATAAGTTAAGCACACTCTTACAACCTTATCTTACGAGTGACTTATTAGCTTGGTATAACTCTGAAGTGCTTACATACATAAACAGTTTAGCCGGAGCTGTAACAGTATCAGATTAAACACATGAATAAAGGAAAAATACCTCATTGGTTGCTTATTACAGAAGGTAGGAAATCAAACTTCACACTTATTGTTCCTGGCATGAATTCACACTTCATCCTTAATTATTACAACGTTACCATCCTAACATACACACTTCAACCTTTACGAACTACACCCGATGACATGAAAATTTAGCTAACACAGCGCGGGATTGCCTTCCCTCCAAATGGTGTTGCTACAATAATGATCTCCGTTACAACAGTTATTAGCTACTTAGTTCCGCTTGTCTTATCATTTCGAACACGTAAACAATTCAAACAAAAAAACAACGACACAGATATACAGGTTAACTGTCAGTTACACTGGTGCGGATGTCTCATTATCAAATCAAATATATTTATATAGCCCTTCGTACATCAGCTGATATCTCAAAGTGCTGTACAGAAATCCAGCCTAAAACCCCAAACAGCAAGCAATGCAGGTGTAGAAGCACGGTGGCTAGGAAAAACTCCCTAGAATGGCCAAAACCTAGGAAGAAACCTAGAGAGGAATCAGGCTATGAGGGGTGGCCAGCCCTCTTCTGGCTGTGCCAGGTGGAGATTATAACAGAACATGGCCAAGATGTTCAAATGTTCATAAATGACCAGCATGGTCAACTAATAAAAATCACAGTAGTTGTCGAGGGTGCAAAAGGTCAGCACCTCAGGAGTAAATGTCAGTTAGCTTTTCATAGCCGATCATTGAGAGTATCTCTACCACTCCTGCTGTCTGTAGAGAGTTGAAAACAGCAGGTCTGGGACAGGTAGCACGTCCGGTGAAGAAGTCCCGAGATATAGCTTGCCTAAGGCAGAATACCTCATGATAAGTTGTAGACCACACTATCTAACAAGAAAGTTCTCATCTATATTATTTGTTGCCGTCTATCAACCAACTATATAAGACCATAAGCAAACAAGAAAATGCTCATTCAGATGCGCTGCACCTAGTAGCCGGGGACTTTAATGCAGGTAAACTTAAAACCATTTGACCTCATTTCTACCAGCATGTCACATGTGTAACCAGAGGTAAAATAAACACCTCCCTCTGCAAATTGGATCCTGGATTTCCTGACGGGCCACCCCCAGGTGGTAAGGCCCCTGTAGTCATTACCATTTACCATGGGGCCCCTGTAATCCCTGTTCACCCACAACAGCATGGCCAAGCACGACTCCAACAACATCATTAAGTTTGCTGACGAGAGTGGTAGGCCTGATCATCAAAAACTATGAGACAGCCTATAGGGAGGAGGTCAGAGACCTGGCAGTGTGGTGCCAGGACAACAACCTCTCCCTCAATGTGAGCAAGACAAAGGAGCTGATTGTGGACTGTAGGAAAAGGAGGGCTGGACAGGCCCCCATTAACTTTGACAGGGCTAAAGTGGAGGGGGTTGAGAGATTCAAGTTCCTTGGTGTCCATATCACCAATGAACTATTATGGTCCAAACACATCAAGACATTAAGAGGCCACGACAATGCCTTTCCCCCCTCAGGAGACTGAAAATATTTTACATGGGTCCCCAGATCCTCAAAAACATCTAAAGCTGCACCATCAAGATCATCCTTACCGGTTGCATCACCGCCTGGTATGGCAACTGCTCGGCATCTGACCGTAAGGCGCTACTGAGGGTAATGCGTATGGCCCAGTACATCACTGTGGCAAAGCTCCCTGACATCCAGGACCTATCTACTAGGCCGTGTCAGAGGAAGGCCCAAAAAATTGTCAAAGACTCCAGTCACCCAAGTCATAGACTGTTCTCTCTGCTACCGCACGGCAAGCGGTACCGGAGCGTCAAGTCTCGGACCAAAAGGCTCCTTAACAGCTTCTACCCCCAAGCTAACAATTAATTAATCAAGTGGCCACCCATACTATTTACATTGACCCCCCTCAAAAAAATGATTTGGTAAATATTTTCTTAACCAGCCCAAACGCAAAACACAACATAGAAAAACGAACATAGACAATCCACCCCAACTCATGCCCTGACCAACCTAAAACAAAGACTTAACAAAAGAACTAAGGTCAGAATGTGACAGTTTCTTGAACTGTATTGTTTGTTAAGGGCTTGTAAGTAAGCACTTCACGGTAATACCTGTTGTATTCAGTGCATATGACAAATACAATTAGATTTTATTTTATTGGCTGAACTACATTGATAATAAGATGCTTGTTGAAGCTGTTAGACTTCAGTACAGCTTTTGACATTATCAATCATTATCTGCTGCTGGAAAAATGTATGTGTTTTGGCTTTACATCCCCTGCTATATCATGGATTGAGTTACCTGTCTAACAGAACACAGAGGGTGTTCTTTAATGGAAGCATCTCCAACATAATCCAGGTAGAGACAGGTATTCCCCAGTGTAGTTATCTAGGCCCTTTACTTTTTTAAATCACTAATGACCTGCCACTGGCACTGAGTAAAGCCTGTGTGTCTATGGACACTGATGACTCAACATTATACACATGAACTACCACAGCAAGTGAAATCACTGCAACACTTATCAAAGAGCTGCAGACAGCTTTAGAATTGGTGGCAAGTAATAAGATACACTGAACAAGTAATAAGATGCACTGAACAAGTAATAAGATATTAAATACACTGAACAAAAATATAACTGCAACATGTTATGTTTCATGAGCTGAAATAAAAGATCCCAGAAATGTTCCATACTCACAAAAAGCTTATTTTTCTAAAATGTTTAGCACAAATTTGATTACATCCCTGTTAGTGAGCATTTCTCCTTTGCCAAGATGATCCATCCATCTGAGAAGCTGATTAAACAGCTTGCATGTTGTGCTGGGGATAATAAAAGGCTACTCTAAAATGTGCGGTTTTGTCACACAACACAATTACCACAGATGTCTCAAGGAGTGTGCAATTGGCATGCTGACTGCAGGAATGTCCACCAGAGCTGTGGCCAGAGAATTTCATATTAATTTCTCTTCCATAAGCCTTCTCCAACATCGTTTTGGAGAATTTGGCAGTACGTCCAATCAACCTTACAACTGCAGACCACTGTCACGCCTTGGTCTTAGTATTTTGTGTTTTCTTTATTATTTTGTTCAGGCGAGGGTGTGACATGGGGTTATTGTATTGTCTTATTGGGGTTTTTGTAGGCATTGGGATTGTGGTTGATTAGGGGTGTGTCTAGTATAGGCTTGGCTGCCTGAGGCGATTCTCAATCAGTCAGGTGATTCTTGTTGTCTCTGATGGGGAACCGTATTTAGGTAGCCTGGGTTTCACTGTGTATTTCGTGGGTGATTGTTCCTGTCTCTGTGTAGTTTCACTAGATAGGCTGTAATTAGGTTTCACGTTTCGTTTTGTTGTTTTTGTATAAGTTATGTTCATGTATCGCAATCCTTCATTAAAGATCATGAGTAACAACCACGCTGCATTTCGGTCCGACTCTCTTTCGACAAACGAAGAACGCCGTTACAACCACGTGTATGGTGTCAAGTGTGAGAGCAGTTTGCTGATGTCTTCGCTGTGAACAGAGTGCCCCATGGTGTCGGTGGTGTTATGATATGGGCAGGCATAAGCTACGGACAACAAACACAATTGCATTTTATCAATGGCAATTTTAATGCATAGAAATACTGTGATGAGATCCATTGTTTTAAAGGTATCTGTGAACAACAAATGCATATCTGTATTCCCAGTCATGTGTGCGTTTTATGTTTTTGCTCAGTATATTGCTCATTGTATTTGGAGGAAACCTGCTGAACATGTGTATGTGACCAATAAAATTTGATTTGATTTTAAACCCTAAATCCTCAACTAAATATTGTAATGAATAATGTGGAAATTGAGCAAGTTGAAGAGACTAAACTGCTGGGAGTAACTCTGGATGTTATGGTCGAAACATATTGATACAACAGTAGCTGAGATTGGACAATAAAACTCTACTCTTCTTTCTTGACATTGATATCACCAAAAAAACTCATACGGGCCCGAGTTTTGTCGCACCTGGACTACTGCCCAGGCATATGGTCAAGTGCCACAAAGAGGGATATAGGCTAATTACAGTTGTCCCAGAACAGAGCAGCACAACTGTCCCTTAAATATATATGGAGAGCTAACATCAATAGCATGCATGTACTCTCTCCTGGCTCAATGTAGAGGATAGATTGGCTGAATCACTACTTGTCTTTGTGAGAGGTATTGACATGTTGAAAGCACTGAGCTGTCTATTCAAACGACTAGAACACAGCTCAGACACCCATGCATACCCCACAAGACATGCCACAAGGGGTCTCTTCACAGTCCCCAATTCCAGAACAGACTCTGATAAACAAACAGTACTACACAGAGCCATGATTACATGGAACTCTATTCCACATCAAGTAACTCATGCATGCAGTAAAATCTGATTTAAAAACAGATAAAACTACACCTTATGGAACAAAGATGACTGTGACGAGACACACACAGACACACACACACACACACACACACACGCTAGCACATGGATTCTACACAAGGTGGAAAAATCTGCCATTCTTGCCCCAATAACAACTGCTCCGCGGGCACTGATAAAGTGGACGTCGATTAAGGCAGCCCCCTGCAACTCTGATTCAGAGGGTTTGGGTTAACTGCAGGAGACACATTTTGGTTGAGTGCAACTGACTAGGTATCCTCCTTTCCCTTTCACATTGTAATATTGTTGTATGGTAGTATTATATATTTTATATTGTAGATATGTAGTGGTGTAATAAAGTTATATGATGTACTGTTTTTTTTTTTCTGTGATGTAAGTGCCTCAATATTTTTATACCCCAGGAATACTAGCTGCTGCCCAATATTATTTCCCCTTATATTGGGAGCCATATTTTCAGTTTATCTCACTGGAACTGTTAGGTAATCATCATTTTTTGTCTGGGAGACTCGAGCTTCACACAGAAGACAGACATGATCAACAATTAACCCCAGCTGTGTTTTATGGTCTTGTTATAGACAGCAATTTTATGTTCCAGAATGTGCAATACAAAACATCCCTCAGACACCGACTGTGCATTAGCAGACAATGTTATGCTTAAAGGTCAAGGCATCCAGTTCCGTGTTTACATCCATGGCTTATGTACAATGCATGACTCCATGCTCAAACTGCAAACATAGCTGACAAAGAAGGAGTTATCTTTTAAAGTAAAATAGTTTGATTTATTTTGGCATACATGCCCCAGCTATCTCAATCTTCAGCCAGGATTCAATCCATGTGCAATGCAGGATCGACAAGGCAATTTCCCTGACGTTCTCGGAGATTGCATTCACTGTAAACCCTGCTGATGTCAGCTCAAGTGTAAATTACCTTTTAAGTGTAATTTTAACTGACTTGTCCGGAAAGACCAATGCAGATCCAAACGCGACTTCTGCAGTAGAGAGAGAGAGCAAGAGAGAAAGATGGTATCATTTATGCTGCCGTTCTTTGCTTTTCACGAGAGTAGTGCGTGTAGCTTATTTTTGTGGTTGGTCAATCATAAGTCTTCAAAACAGCAATAGGCTACAGTCATAGAGCCTCCGTTTGGGGCAAAGTTAGGAGATATCTACTCAGATGAAATGAAAATGATGTAATTAAAAGTTAAAGGAGAATAATCTACAACGACCAAGAGCCAACAGGTAGGCTGCTACTTTATATTCTGAATTTAGTTGTAGTTTGTAACTGTGTAGGGCGAGAAAGTGTGTGCAGCCTCAATTAGCCTAGTTAGCTAGCTAGCTATCTTCTTTTTTTTCTTTCTTTCAGTCTTGTCCCATCGCTGTAACTCCCGTATGGACTCGGGAGAGGCGAAGGTCGAGAGCCATGCGTCCTCCTAAACACAACCCAGCCAAGCCGCACTGCTTCTTGCCACAATGCCGCTTAACCCGGAAGCCAGCCACATCAATGTGTTAGAGGAAACACCGTAACCTGGCGACCGTTTCAGCGTGCATTGCGTCCGGCCTGCCACAGGAGTTGCTAGTGCGCAATGGGACAAGAACATCCCTGCCAGCCAAACCCTTCCCTAACCCGGACAATGCTGGGCCAATTGTGCGCCGCTCCATGGGTCTCCCGGTCGCGGCCCGGCTGCGACAGGGCTTGGACTCGAACCAGGATCTCTAGTGGCACAGCCATAGACCACTGCGCCACTCGGGAGGCCCTTAGCTAGCTATCTTAACTACCTTTGCCTGGGTTGATACAGTCAAGAAAGGTACAAAGTAATCATATTGGATGATAAGTAACCTAGCTACAGTATGGCAGCTATTAGTCTACTATAGTGGAAGTCAGCTTGCTTGGTTGCCGTCTCTCATCTCTCCCTCCCTCCTCCTCCCTGTTCCTGTGTAACTCGCTCACACTCACAGTAGCCTAGTCACACAGCACGGCCCCTGCTAGAGCATCACTTCTCTCTATCTCCTCTCCCTCGCACTGTATCAGCTCTGATTAATAAAGTAGCTTACAAAATGACGTTTTTGCTGCTTCCCTCACTCGGCTCATGTCTGGATCCGGCCAGATCTAGACGGAACTGGTCTAGTTGACCTCGGGTCCATTTGGGACGGGTCTCTATATTTAAAAAAAATATTGATGCATATCGGGTCCGGATGGTAAAGCCCCATGTCTATTTCGGGAACGGATCCAACTTTTTGGACCCGTGAAAGCCTCTAGTACGTTAGTGCATTCGTGCGTCAGTCAAATGTGATATTTCAGACAGAACTGGATCGATTTTGACTAAATGTGGGTAAATGATGCGTCTTGCATTAGAGATCTGGCATTTATCAAATTACACTGATTGGCCAAATGGTGGCGCTATAACAAGAGATTGAAAATGCTTACTTTGAAAGGTCATGCTCCTTACCCCATTTGACTTAAAGTCATGAAATCTGGTACACAGGTCCTTCTCCTCATAAGGAACACATTTGCCTCAGGAACCCAAAGGGTGGCCATGATGCATTTTTTTTAAACACTTAAAGTGCTACTCTTCTGGCACCTAATTACCAATCTGCACAAAACATGATATGTGGCATCTATGCACAAAGGTCTCAACACAATTTTTTTCCCAGACTAGTATCTTAAACAACATGGATCAATAAACAATCCGTGGGCGTGGTCTGGTACATAAATGGATATAAATCAGTCAAGGATATCGGTATTGTAACAACATTTGGTACACATGTTATAAACACTGTCAAGATTCATCATATGCAAGAAAACTAATATCGATATAGCAGGCACATGCTTATATCTCTTGATCTGTTTGACTGTTTGGTGAAATTTGGAAAGCCTAATTATCAAATGTCATTTAGAATATTTTACTCTGGGAGGTTGATAAACGGAATCTTGGCCCGGTTTCCCAAAAGCATCTTAAGGCTAAGTTCATCGTTAGAACCTGCGTAGGAGTATCATTAAATCTCGGAGCTGTTTCCCAAAACCATCTTTGCTAACGTTGCGCTTGAAAACGCTCAGAAGATCTCCACTAAATATAAAAGTACATGGTTTATCTGTCTCTCTGTGACTGCCGAAAACTTCTGAATAAAGTTGACTACACATACAAAGGTGTAATGTCTTTGCACAATTGATAAAAAAACAATCATCGTATTAAAAAAACAAGATGACTGCAATTATAAATACAGTAGGCTATAGGCATTTAATGTTAAATTGAGTTCTGTTTTGCTACTTGTAGGCTACTGTCTGTAACTTGTGTCAATATATTTCATGATTTATTCTTATTTAAATTGCATTGTGCGCAATGGTGTGCCAAATCGGCGATTTAGTGCATTTCTATCAGGTAAGCAGTAAAATAAGATGACTTGATATTTTCAGCAGTAGGTGGTAACATCTCTATAGGAGTTGATCCGTCGTCAGTGTTGTGAAATAATTATAATGTTAAGGTAAGATTTGAATGGAGAAAGCTGATCCGAGAGCAGCACTCCCTTTCTTATCAGTATCGATACATGTTCCAACGACGCACTTAGTGACCGCTCTCTCTCAGGCCACTTGTTTTGGGAAACGCATGTTACATCTTCTGCCGTTGTAGGAAAGATGCATTAAGTGGAACACTTGTAAGCCTAAGTTCCATCACTTCGGGAAACTGGGCCCAGGTTAGTTATAATGGGGGTTGGAGTGAAAACCTACAGGAGGGTAGCTCTCCAGGAACAGTTGAAGAGTTCTGACATAAAGTATACATTATTTGGGAATTTGAACTTGCCATTTCTTGGTTGAGAGTGCATCAATGTTTCTTCAGTGCCACCAGGCTCATACTAATTGCTTGGAACATACTGTATATTAACACACTGAAAAAAATATGGGTTTGGTTAGGGTCCACTACAGTGTTGTTACCTGGGGTACAAAAACATCAAAGTTACACTTCACAGGTACACATATGAACTCCATGGTACAGATTGGTACCTTGTAGGTATAATGGGACATTTTTCTGCCCAATATTTTGAATATAAGGCACGATCATCACTCCGGTTTGAAATATAGGTGGGGGCAATGTACTGGTGGGGCTCATTAGCATAGTTGGGGACTTGGTCAAATATGTGTGTATTTGTGGAAGTGTTTGATGGTTATGCCGATAAAAGTAGAGCGTCTCCTTTAACGTTGACTCTTCTGCAAACTTTGTAAGATAATGTGTCAGTAATGAGGTGCGCTGTGAAGAGGTTATTGTGTATTTGCCAGTAACTTAATGGCAACATGTGAATTTGTCAGATCACAACTGATTTCACATGTGGAACTATCAGGTGCCTTTTCTCTCAGGGAAAGAATGTTTCAACAGAGCGCTAAATGACGTTTCCATGATAATCTCTTTATTTAACATTATTAGAGTACTTTAACAGACATGTGCAACTGTTGTATTACATTTGAGTCATTTAGCAGATGCTCTAATCCAGAGCAATTTAACAGTAGTGAGTGCATACATTTTCATACCGTTTTTAGCACTGGTACCCCGTGGGAATCGAACCCACAACCCTGGTGTTGCACATATGGTGTCTCAGAATCTGTCCAGCTACTTGTGTACATTTTTATAATCTCCCATGACATGCAATGCAATAATATCATCCTAAGTAACTCTCCATAAAGAGAAATTGGATTGTAGTTAATTGACAGTTGTGTTTGTGTGTCAATACACCATCCATCTGTATGTTTGTAATATCAATTCCTTATAAATCCATTGCAATATTTTGTAATCCTCTTCTGGTAGGCATGACTTGACTGAGTAACTGAGACACAGTGGTAAGACGTTGCCATGAACGGCAGAGTGAACCAAATATATTTCTGAGTCTACCTTTAAATGGTTTTCCGATAGACGAGTTGCTGTCCAGATTGTTTGTTTTCTGATAAGCCCACCCTAATTTGGTCTCTTAATTTTTATTTTTGTATGTTGTCTTTCCAGATACACTAAAATGAAGACTGCCACAAATATCTATATCTTCAACCTGGCCTTGGCTGATGCACTAGCCACCAGTACGCTGCCCTTCCAGAGTGTCAACTTCCTGATGGGGACCTGGCCGTTTGGAGACGTGCTGTGCAAGATAGTGATATCCATCGACTACTACAACATGTTCACCAGTATCTTCACCTTGACTACAATGAGTATTGACCGTTACATTGCAGTGTGCCACCCCGTCAAGGCCCTAGACTTCCGCACGCCCCGTAACGCGAAGATTGTCAACGTGTGCAACTGGATCCTGTCCTCTGCCATCGGTCTACCTGTCATGTTCACCGCCTTAACTACTGTAACCGATAACGGCAAGTACGACAGTACGTTTCCCCCTGCTGTTTTTCTTTTATCCTCAGTTATAGATATCCTATCCGTAATGTTCGTGAGCATACCACAGCAGCGAGAGTAACAATTATGTTTGATAGTTATTTCTGTGAAGTGAACGGAAAGCCAACGGAATTTAAGCACTTTGCTGTTCTATGCATGGTCCGGGTCTGTCATAGAGAGAAATCGAGTGCCACGTTAGCTATGAAGCATGTTTTTATTATCATATTATCATATCATAAGCATGTCTTTATTATCAATAAGAACACTTTCAGATCCTTTATTTAGGTTTACATGTGACACAAACTCATGAAATTGTTTTGCAAGCGTTCATCCCTAATTGGCCTTAATGTAGGCCTCCAAATCTAGTCATCAATATTATGCTTTAAATATGGTATATAGGGCCATAGACTAGCAGCTACCACCATGTATAATTTTCAGAAAGTTTGTGCATAATTGTAGTAGTAGTAGGGATAGAAACTTGTCACCAACATTGGTGATGCTTGATTCCTGAATTAGGTTTTCAAAGTGCCTGTCAAAATCTTCTTAGCTCTTGTTATTGGTTAGATGAGAATAGATAGTGTTATTTGCAGTCTCATGATGAAAATATATCTGATGTCAGCCTGAGGAATACAAGCTGTCAGCACAAGCTTGTTTAACAAACGAAAACATAACTGACTTTTATGTTTATCATCTTGAGCAATGCTTTGGGGCCTATAAACTGTAGTTTTATCTACTTATGAAAAATACTGCTGTGAGGCGTTGATTTCCTCATATGCTACATTCTTTCAACTGTGTCTTCACATTTTCAGGAATCATCGACTGCACTTTGATCTTCCCCCACCCATCCTGGTACTGGGAGAATCTTCTGAAGATCTGCGTCTTCATCTTTGCCTTCATCATCCCCGTCCTCATCATCACCGTGTGCTATGGGCTAATGATCTTGCGCCTGAAGAGCGTGCGCATGTTGTCCGGCTCCAAGGAGAAGGACCGCAACCTACGTCGCATCACCCGTATGGTCCTAGTGGTGGTGGCCGTCTTCATCATCTGCTGGACGCCCATCCACATCTACGTCATCATCAAAGCCCTTATCAATATCCCCAACTCCCTGCTGCAGTCTGTCACCTGGCACTTCTGCATCGCTCTGGGCTACACCAACAGCTGCCTGAATCCCGTCCTCTATGCCTTCCTGGACGAGAACTTCAAGCGCTGCTTTCGCGAGTTCTGCATCCCCTTGAGTCCTTCGATGCTGGAGCTGCAGAATTCTTCTCGTACCCGCCACCACCACCAACACGAGCACCACTCCAGCGCCAACACGGTGGAGAGGTCCAATCAAGAGGTATGACTAGGTATGGAGATGTTGTCGTTAGACTCATGCTGCCAGCCCAACGACGATATGATCTCGGAAGTCACCCAGGTAACCACGGTGCTCTGACACAAAGCTCTGACACGTAGATGCTGAAATGCATCTTGGCGACAGCATCTATGTTGCTGTCGCCTCTTTCTGGCAAGGCTGACAAATATTTGAATGTAGAATAGTGCTCAGCGTAAGGCTTTCTGTCAGGTAGCATTATTAAAATGTTGAACTTTGGGCTGAACACTGAAATGAACCAACATCAGCTGTTATGTACACAGTAGGCTATCCTTTTAGACTGGTATACTGAAAATTATAAATTGGCCATGTTTTGAAGTTGTACATTGTTTGATTACAATTACATTATTGTTTGCTTCAAGAGTCAATGGCTATATATAATTAATTTAAGTCAGAAAATTGATGTAGCCTACCAATCACAGACTGCAGCTTTAAAGCTGTGTATAGCTGCTTTTATATGTTATATGATCTGTGCTAAATTGTTATGTATTGTATGTGTATGTGAATTGCCTTTAATGTAGCCCTGCAAAATATCCAAACTGAAAGTGATAAAAAAATATATATATGATTACATTTAGTTATTATCAGATATTCTATTGAATACTGTTTGTCATTTTTAACAGTGCTTGGCAGAACTTGCTCACCTGCAAAATGTTCCATCAACATGATAATGCTGCTTTATCAACGTCAAGTAACTGAAATATTTATTGATATTTAAAACTGATATATTACAGTGCTTGCAAGTTTACAGAGATAAAGTCCTAACCATTGGGTTGTGGCAGACCTGGGTTCAAATACATGCTTAATTAAAGACATGGTGACTTTGGTGAAAAAAGACATGGTGACTTTGGTGACTACTAAGTATTTTTTAAACCTCTCACTTTGGGCTGGGTTTGCAAATGTGTAGTTCATAAATCCATAATCTATGAGCAGAAGTCCTGTTTTACGTCAATTAGTCACGAAATCCTTAGTTGGAAAGGGGCTATTTTCTGGAAACTGTGCTGCGCCTTGTTCCCTACATTTTCCCCCGTGTGGGCCAGCCCCCTAGCATTTCAAGTTTCAGCCAATGAGCTTCAACCCCTCACCATATGAGTGACCGCTATCAAGATGCACGCGATTCACCCACAGCAGAGCAGAGGGAAACAGCAATGACGTGGTGCACATATTTGCACATATGTGACAGTACGCAATTTTCGGAAAACAGTTTTGGCTCGTGAGCTCTACTTTCAGAAGTACTGGCTAAAAAAGTATTGAAAAGTACAGTACACTGAACAAAAATATAAACGCAACATGTAAAGTGGTGAACCCAGAAATGTTCCATGTGCACAAAAAAACGTATTTCTCAAAAATTTGTGCAGAAATGTGTTTACATCCCTGCTAGTGAGCATTTCCCCTTTGCCAAGATGATCCATCCACCTGACAGGTGTGGCATATCAAGAAGCTAAACAGCATGATCAGTACACAGGTGCACCTTGTGCTGAGGAAAATAAAAGGCCACTCTAACATTTGCAATTTTGTCAAACACCACAGTGCCACAGATGTCTCAAGTTTTGAGGGAGTGTGCAATTGGCATGCTGCCTGCAGGAATGTCCACCAAAGCTGTTGCCAGAGAATTTAATATTAATTTCTCTACCATAAGCCGCCTCCAACGTCGTTTTAGAGAATTTGGCAGTAGGTCCGGCCTGGGAACCGCAGACCACATGTATGGTGTTGTGTGGGCGAGCAGTTTGCTGACGAAAAAAGTGCCCCATGGTGGCGGTGAGGTTATGGTATGGGCAGGCATAAGCTACAGACAACTAACACAATTACATTTTATTGATGGAAATTTGAATGCAAAGAGATACCGTGACAAGATCATGAGGCCCATTGTCATGCCATTCATCCGCCGCCATCACCTTATGTTTCAGCATTATAATGCACAGCCCCATATCGCAAGGATCTGTACACAATACCTGGAAGCTGAAAATGTCCCAGTTCTTCCATGTCATGCATACTGACCATTCATGTCACCCATTGAGCATGTTTGGGATGTTCTGGATCAACTTGTACGACAGCGTGTTCCAGTTCACTCCAATATCCAGAAACGTCGCACAGCCATTGTAACACAAACATTTCGCTACACCCGCAATAGCATCTGCTTAACACGTGTATGTGACCAATACGATTTTATTTGAAAAGGAGTGGGACAACAATCCACAGGCCACAATCAACAGCCTGATCAAGTCTATGCGAAGGAGATGTGTCACGCTGCATGAGGCAAATCGCGGTCACAACAGATACTGACTGGTTATCTGATACTTGCCCCTACCTTTTTTTTAAGGTAACTGTGACCAACAGATGCATATTTGTATTCCCAGTCATGTGAAATCCGTAGATTATGGCCTAATTTATTTATTTATATTTCCTGATTTCATGATATGAACTGTAACTCAGTCAAATCTTTAAAATTGTTGCATGTTGCGTTTATATTTTTGCACATATTTTCGGTGTATTTCAGTATTTTTAAATAATGGGACTGAAACAACTACTTCTATTTGAAAAAACAATAAATGTTTACTTTTAAATGTATGTGAAAGTAATTGAAATCCCTTCAATAGCATTTGGACCCAGGTTGGAACTTGCTTGATATATTTATATATTATTTAAAATAAAAAAAACATTGTATGTCAGTCCGTTCAAGGATTTTAGTAAGTATGTGTAGATAGGGATGCCGTCAGGCTTTGTCAGCTGTGTATTATGATATTATTTTCAAGTTGTATATGATGGTATCATTATGCCTGTGTATCATTTCAGGGATAAGACAATATACTGTTTCATAGACCAACATGTACATGTGACTTTGTATTTGACAAAATCCCTGATTTGTCTTAAAATGGCGGATGCTTTTAATGTTACCATGGTGAACATTGTACTTTCTAAATGATTGTTGTAAATTTGAAACTGTTTGTGATTTTTCACTCATATCTAAAATGATAAATATGCATGATACTACATTTTACATAAAGTTGTTAATCAGCAAATGTTGTTTTTCTAAATATACTTCAATTCTGAATTTTGAATGTTTTTGTAAGTAGTCAAATAAACCATTATATATCAAACACTGTGATGAATATTACCTTTACCACAATATTGAATCTATGTGTATCATATTTGTTGCTACCATTTTATCCAACAAATGTTCAATAGACCTCCACACCTTCTCTCTCTGTAATGGAGCAAAAAAGGTTTTGCTTGAGATGCACTGCATCAAGCACTTTAGATTTCATATGACTGACAAATCAGTTTCCCCCATCTGATCCACTTGTCATGTCAAAGTTGTAAAACCATTTGACATTGTGACTTGGCATCACATTCGGTATCAACAGGCCAATGCGTCATGCATGTTTTATGTGTAAAGGCCACAATTTGAGACAGTATTTTATAAGGTAAGAATTATTGATTCAGAGTATAGCATTGTGTGTGATGTCAGTCTCTCCTCTTCTCTTCCATTATAGGAGAGCTAGCTAGCCTGGGAACAAAATGGACCCCCTGAAAGCAGCAGCTGTTTTCAGTTATTGCCAGGCTGTTTATTACCCGACATGGGACCACTGGCTGTAGAGGGGCTATAATTTGATTCTGTAATACTTTGAAATCAAATATTTCATGCCCATTGTACACTGTTCTCTGCAGTGTTACCTAAGGGAAATTAAATTTGAGTCAGCTTTTGTGTTTGGATTAAGAAAAGATATAGATCCATCGTTAAAGCAAAATCAATGCATTTCTTTACAGTCATTTGCAGTGCTAATTGATTTTCCATGCATTCCTCAGACTTTTGTAATGGCCATAAAAAGTTAGCAAATGAAATCTGATAATCTGAATAATGCATGGTTCTGACTATTTATGAGAGGTATATGTATTTACAATTTACAAATACACCACCATGGCAGTTTACCAATACACTATTACACAGGAGTGTAATGCCATCAGACTAGAGGAAGTGACTGAATTAGGCCTAAATATTGGATTGGATTAGTTGTCACTTGTCAGTCTGAATAGCCTCGTTGAGTTGAATGATAATGAAGGTTGTTGCTCTTGCCCTTTCATTAATATGACATGGTCTGCTTCAGACCTTATCCCAGAGTACCAACTCTGTCAAGTTTTAACATAATCAAAGAGGTGGGCTCCTATTTCATTAGGATGCCAATGCCTGTGTGACGGGGAGAAGATAGACTCTGTGGAGTTGGGAGCTGTGTGGTAGGTGATATGAGTGATCAATTCAGCTGACTATCAAGCTGTTGTAGTGGCTCAAAGAAAAGAGAAGTAATTAAAAATGGTTGCAAGTGATTGAAATAGGATTTTCTCAGCCTTTATGAATTAAGTGTTTTTTCCAAAGATTTGTGAGTAGTGTAATCCCTTTTGGTTCCTCAAAGAATGTGTCAGACAACAGGCTTCAGTTTGTTTGTCTGTCCATTGATGTCTGGAGGCTGGAAGTAACCATCCAGGATTTGGCTCACATCAACCTATTCTGTTCTTTGTTGGATTTCATTCATGGAAAACCTCATGCCATTCAGTATAGCCACCTGGCTTGTTATAAAGCTGAAGGATGGGGATAAAGAAATGTAACCAGTTCCAAATTTAATGGATCCTATGGATGCATTTACTTACAGTCCATGACATCAATTTGATAGTTACAAACTTAAAGCTGTATTCTAAATAAATCCTCAAAAGACAACAGAAAACTGTTGAGAAAGCGGCTTTCTATTTTGTGTTATAATGGGGTAAGACAAATGTTCTAAGGCATTTTCTTCAAGGATCAATGGGTATACAGTACGACTAGCCTAATTCCAATGACCATTGAACAGCAGTATTGCAGATTGTACCTTTAAAGAAGCCAAGGGGCAACGTGCCAGCTGGCTGAAGAAACCCTCTTGTTTGACCAACATTGCTCAATCACTCTGAGAAAAGGTAGGTAATAGTTCCGGCATTATTTCTAGGTAGAAAATAGCAAGGTCCTGGATTGAATTCTTTGCTAGATCCCTACCTTATCTTAATTTTATTGGTCATGTACACATATTTTTCAGATGTCATCGCGTGTGTAGCAAAATGCTTATGTTCCTAGCCCCAACAGTGCAGTATTACCTAACAATTTGAAACAATACACGCACCCCCCCCCCCCCCCCCACACACACAATTTTTTTTTTTTATATAGAAATATTAGAACGAGCAATGTCAGAGTCAGGAATATAAATGTATATGTATATCATGGTTGGTATAGACATTATAGACAGTATATGAATAGAAAAGGTGTGTACAGCAGTAGTTATATAGGATGAGCTTTGACTGGAATACAGTATATTCATATGAGATGGGTAAAACAGTTTAATAACATCATATAACGACCATTTCTTCCTGGAAAAAAAACTGTCCAGACATGTACCTATCTCATCAAATAAGCAAACATTTCTTCCTGTGAAAAAAACACTCAGTCTATGCACTCACTTCTCACTCCATCCTTGTAGAAGGTAATGGTACCTTAACAAATTTCACACTTTGAGAAATGGCTACCTAACCACCCAATCTCAATGAGGGGAAAATTGCATTTTGCTGCTGAAATGGAGGACCTGCTGAATAAGGAGTAAGTCACAGGCAGCAGTATGTCATAGCAGGCAGGGTACTGCAATAATATCCCTCTTACTGGCTCCATGCCTGCCGACTGAAGAAACCACCTTTTTTTAGGAACATCGCTCAACCACTGCAGCAGTGCAGACACGACATGATAGCATGGCAGTGGGTGGCAATGATGGGTGGCAACGATGGAAATGATTACTATTTTTTGAAGATTCTGGGACAATACAAGCAACTGAATGGTAAGAGATCAAGCCTTTTCTCTGTCTGATGAAGCAGCAGTTTTAGGAGGCTTGGCGGTGGTTTTGGGACACAACACTCACTCACACACACACACACACACACACACACACACACACACACACACACACACACACACACACACACACACACACACAGTCCACACTTAGTCCTGCACTTAGCCAGAGATACTTGTGTTACGGAGTAGCTTGGAAGAACGGCACTATGTTAGAGATGCACTATATTAAGCATTCTAGTTGTTGCCAAGGATCCTGTTTGCCTCTGATGAAGGCCACATGACAGCTTCTTGCCAATTGCATCAAGTTCTATCAATTAAGTATACATAATTTAGTCTTTATTGCAAGTATAAAATACATTTGCATAAAACAAAGCTATAAAACTGCGAAATACGTTAAGAATATTTTATTCTGACAACCAGGGTAGAGGCTAATATTGACCCAAATGGCTTGAAATCTCTTCTCGGAAGTGTGTGAGCATACTGTATATGAATACAAGTTGTCAGGTTTCTCCAAAAATCAACACATGCATCCTTTGTTTCCATGTGCCCTTGGAGACGAAGAAACTCTTAGTCTATGCAAATACTACAGAGTGAAACGTAATGGGGCGGGAGTTCTGACATTATTTGTCTTGCTCTCAGCTTCATATATTTCGTTACTATGGCAACACAGCCCCATCACAAAACTGCACACTGTGAGAATCCCAAAAACATGAGCACTTATCCAAAAAACACATTGAATGAGCAACACAGGACCCTCTCTCTCATTGTAATTAGAAAGTATTTTCAGATAAGCATTCGTGGCTTTCAATAGATTCATGTCATGTTATATACAGTGCCTTCGGAAAGTATTCAGACCCCTTGAATTGTTCCACATTTTGTTACGTTACAGCCTTAAAGAAAAGTGATTAAATTGTTTTTTTCCCTCATCAATCTACACACAATACCCCATAATGAAAAGGAAAAACAGTTTTTTATACATTTTTGCTCATTTATTGAAAATAAAAAACTGAAATATAACATTTACATATGTATTTAGACCCTTTACTCAATACTTTGTTGATGCACCTTTGGCAGCGATTACAGCCTTGTACTCTACAAGCTTGGTACACATGTATTTGGAATAGTGTCCCGCATTCTACTCTGCAGATCCTCTGTTTAAAGGGGCCTCCCGGATGGCGCAGTGGTTAAGGGTGCTGTGCTGCAGCGCCAGCTGTGCCACCAGAGACTCTGGGTTTGTGCCCAGGCTCTGTTGAAGCCGGCCGCAACCCGGGAGGTCCGTGGGGTGATGCACAATTGACCTAGCGTCGTCTGGGTTAGGAAGGGTTTGGCCAGTAGGGATATACTTGTCACATCGCGCACCAGCAACTCCTGTGGCGGGCCGGGCGCAGCCAACCAAGGTTGCAAGGTGCACGGTGTTTCCTCCAACACATTGGTGCAGCTGACTTCCGGGTTGGATGCGCGCTGTGTTAAGAAGCAATGTGGCTTGGTTGGGTTGTGTATCGGAGGACGCATGACTTTCAACCTTCGTCACTCCCGAGCCCGTATGGGAGTTGTAGCGATGAGAGAAGATAGTAGCTACTAAACTATTGGATACCACGAAATTGGGCAGAAAAAGGGGTAAAATTTTAAATTAAATAAAAATAATAATAACGTTTAAAGGGTGCATATCTGCTTCCAACTCAAGAATGCCTGAACAAACCGTGGTTAGAGCGTTGGGCCAGTAACTGAAAGGTTGCTAGATCGAATCCCCGAGCTAACAAGGTAAAAATCTACCCCTGAACAATGCAGTTAACCCACTGTTTCCCAATAGGCCGTCATTGTAAATAAGAAGTTGTTCTTAACTGACTTACCTAGTTAAATAAAGTTGACATTTTCTTTAATTATGTGAGCTACACATAAAATGATACTTGAAGGAAAATTTTTGCGGCCAGTGGTCAATTAAATTGATACGCCTCTTGAAACCTTCCTTTTCGACTGTGCTAATTGGTAGCATGCCCTTAGCAATGTAATGCATAATAGTATTTGTGATGTCTTTGTCTTTTCGATGTTTGCTTGTAGGGCATAAATGCTGTCAGTGTTGACTGCTTCGGGCAAACGTCCCAAGATTGGCTGGTGCTTGAGGGGCGTTTATCAATACCGTGGAGCAAACTCAAACATCCCTAGATTGGCTGGTGCTTGAGGGGCGTTCATCAATACCGTGGCACAAACTCAAACTTCCTGCATGTTCCAAAGAAGTGATTTTGCTTCAGATGTTGAAAAAGGTCTGTCGTATTACCAGACTTCGTAGCCACCTGTCGTAGCCACAATTTGTACCGAACATTGCTCTGCTCTTTGCCGGACTTCAAAACACCAAACCACTTCCAAATTACTGAAACAGTTGAACCCTTTTTATCAATACTTTCTTAATTGGAAGCTGCTCCTTCTCCATGGCTATCACTGCCACTGTTTTCGCCTCCATCACTCATTTTTCGTTGTTAATAGTGGCTACTCCATCACTTGAGGTGCTAAGTGGTTTTTAGTGGGCTTATACCTGTCCGCGTGCATATTGTCACTTCTCCGCACGTTCCTGCTGCGTCACAGAGGTAAAATGGACTGCTGTACCTAATTATTCTATATCGACATTATCGAAAATGAATCTAAAAGATTTTATATCGTTATCGAGGAAGTAATTACCTCGATAATTATTGATATTGATTTATCGCCCAGCCCTAGTTGCTATCTACCCTCACCACCTGGGGCCCATCTGGAAGTCCAGGATCCATATGCAGGGGGAGGTGTTTAGTCCCAGATTCCTTAGCTTAGTGATGAGCTTTGAGGGCACTATGGTGTTGAACCCTGAGCTGAAGTCAACGAATAGCATTCTCACGTAGGTGTTCCTTTTGTCCAGGTGTGAAAGGGCAGTGTGGAGTGCAATAGAGATTGCTTCATCTGTGGATCTGTTTGAGCGGTATGCAAATTGAAGAGGGTCTAGGGTTTGTGGGACAATGGTGCTAATGTGAGCCATGACCAGCCTTTCAAAGCACTTCTTGGCTACAAACGTGAGTGCTACGGGTCTGTAGTCATTTAGGCAGGTTACCTTAGTGTTCTTAGGCACAGGGACTATGGTGGTCTGCTTGAAACATGTTGGTATTACAGACTCAATTTTCGCTTGTAAGCAGGAATCAGGAGGATAGAATTATGTTCAGATTTGGCAATTTTAAATTTTATTTAACTAGGCAAGTCCGTTAAGAACAAATTCTTATTTTCAATGGCCTAGGAACAGTGGGTTAACTGCCTGTTCAGGGGCAGAATGACAGATTTGTACTTTGTCAGCTCAGGGAGTTGAACTTGCAACCTTCCGGTTACTAGTCCAACGCTCTAACCACTAGGTTACCCCTTTGTAGGCATCTCTGTGTGTGGAGTAAAGGTGATCTAGATTTTTTTACCTCTGGTTGCACATTTAACATGCTGATAGGAATTAAATTAAACAAATTTAAGTTTCAATGCATTAAAGTCCCCGGCCACTAGGAGCGCCGCCTCTGGATGAGCATCCATCTGTGGTGGTAAATAAACAGCCACAAAAAAAATTAATGATAACTCTTTTGGCAAATTGTGTGGTCTACAACTTATCATGAGACACTCTACTTCAGGCGAGCAAAATCTAGAGACTTCCTTAGATTTCGTGCACCAGCTGTTGTTTGCAAATATACACAGACTACCACCCCTCCACCCCCCCCCCCCGTATGCTGTTCTTTCTAGCCGGTGCAGCGTATATCCCACCAGCTGAATGTTATCCATGTTGTAATTCAGCCACGATTTGGTGAAACATAAAATATAACAGTTTTTGATGTCCCGTTGGCAGGATATTCGTGATCGTACCTCGTCTAATTTATAGTCCAATGATTGTATCTTGGCAAGTAATATTGATGGTAAGGGCAGCTTTTTCACGCGCCGACGGCGGATCCTTACAAGGCACCCTTCCCTGTGTCCTGTATACCTTTTTTTTCTTGCCAGTGACGGGGATTTTGGCCTTGTCAGGTGTCTGAAGTACATCATATGCGTCCTGCTTGTTGAGGAAAAAATCTTTGTCTAATCCGAGATGAGTGATAGCTGTCCTGATATCCAGAAGCTATTTTTTACCGTAAAATACGGAGGCAGAAACATTATGTACAAAATAAGTTACAAATAACGTGAGACATAATAGCACAATTGGTTAGTCACCCGTAAAACGGCTGCCATTTCTTCTGGCGCCATCTTGCTTAGGGTCATTGTCCTGTTGGAAGGGGAACTATCACCACCAGTCTGAGGTCCTGAGCTCCCTGGAGCAGGTTTTCATCAAGGATCTCTTTGTACTTTGCTCCTTTAATTTTTCCCTCGATCCTGATAGTCTCCCAGTCCCTGCCGCTGAAAAACATCCCCACAACTTGATGCAGCCAGCACCATGCTTCGCTGAAGGAATGGTGCCAGATTTATGCCAGACGTGACTCTTGGCAATCTGCCCAAAGAGTTCAATCTTGGTTTCATCAGACCAGAGAATCTTGTTTCTCATGGTCTGAGAGTCTTTAGGTACCTTTTGCCAAACCCCAAGCGGGCTGTCATGTGCCTTTTATTGAGGAATGGATTCAGTCTGGCCACTCTACCATAAAGGCCTGATCGGCGGAGTGCTGCAGAGATGGTTGTCTTTCTGGAATGTTCTCCCATCTCCACAATGGAACTCTAGAGCTCTGTCAGAGTGACCATCGGGTTCTTGGTCACCTCCCTGACCAAGGCCCTTCTCCCCCGATTGCTCAGTTTGGCCGGGCAGCCAGGTCTAGGAAGAGTCTTGGTGGTTCCAAACTTCTTCCATTTAAGAATGATGGAGGCCACTGTGTTCTTGGGGACCTTCAATGCTGCAGAAATTTGTTGGTAACACACAATACCCCATAATGTCAAAGCATAAACAGGTTTTTAGAAATGTTTGCTGATTTAAAATAAAACAAAAACTGAAATACAACATTTACATCCATTTTCAGACCCTTTACTCAGAACTTTGTTGAAGCACCTTTGGTAGTGACTACAGCCTTCTTGGGTATGACGCTACAAGCTTGGCACACCTGTATTTGGGGAGTTGCTCCCATTCTTCTCAATACAGAAAAACCCTTGAATGAGTAGGTGTGTCATGCCCTGGCCTTAGTTATCTTTGTTTTCTTTATTATTTTAGTTAGGCCAAGGTGTGACATGGGTGATTGATGTGTTTGTCTTGTCTAGGGTTTTTTGTAGATTTATGGGGTTGTTCTTTTAGGTGTCTAGGTAAGTCTATGGTTGCCTGGATTGGTTCTCAATCAAAGGCAGGTGTTTATCATTGTCTCTGATTGGGAGCCATATTTAGGCAGCCATATTCTTTGGGTATTTTCTGAGTGAATGTTTCCTGTGTCAGTGTTTGTGCCACACGGGACTGTTTTCGGTTTTCACGTTTCTTGTTTTGTAGTTGTGTTCATGTTGAGTTTTCCTATTAAAACCATGGACACTTACCACGCTGTGTTTTGGTCCGCCTCTCCTTCACAGGAAGAAAGTGGTGACAAGGTGTGTCCAAACTTTTGACTGGTACTGTATATAAACACCTACTCATTCAAATTTGTATTTTTATTTTTACTATTTTCTATATTGTAGAATAACAGTGAAGACATCAAAACTATGAAATAACACATATGGAATCATGTCGTAACCAAAAAAGTGTTTAAGGATCTGCCCCTTTGTTTTCAATTTTCACCTAAAATGACATACCCAAATCTAACTGCCTGTAACTCAGGCCCTGAAGTAAGGCTCTGCATGTTATTGGTACCATTTGAAAGGAAACACTTTGAAGTTTGTGGCAATGTGAAAGGATTGTAGGAGAATATAACACAATAGATCTGGTAATAGATAATACAAAGAAAAAACCAACCGTTCTTTTGTAAAAAAAATCTTTGAAATGTAAGTGAAAGGCCATAATGTATTATTCCAGCCCAGCTGCAATGTAGATTTTGGCCCCAAGATGGCGGTAGTGTATGTGCAAAGTTTTAGACTGATCCAATGAAACATTGTATTTCTGTTAAATGTTGTATCAAGGCTGCCCAAATGTGCTTCATTTGATAAACTAATAACTTTTCATGTTCAAAACTGTGCACTCTCCTCAAACAATAGCATGATATCATTTCACTGTAATAGCTACTGTAAATTGGACAGTGCAGTTTAGATTTACAAGAATTTAAGCTTTCTGCCAATATCAGCTATGTCTATGTCCTGGGAAATGTTCTTGTTTCTTACAACCTTATGCTAATCGCATTCGCCTACGTTAGCTCAACCGTCCCGTGGAAGGGACACCGATCCTGAATGAAGTTTTAACCAAATAAAAATATACTTTATATTTGAGATTCTTCAAATAGCCTCTCTTTACTTTGATGACAGCTTTGCACACTCCTGGCATTCTCTCAATCAGCTTCTTCTGGAATGCTTTTCCAACAGTCTTGAAGGAGTTCCTACATATGCTGAGCACTTGTTGGTTGCTTTTCCTTCACTCTGCAGTCCGACTCATCCCAAACCATCTCAATTAGGTTGAGGCTGGGGGACTGGAGGCCAGGTCATCTGATGCAGCACTCATCACTCTCTTTCCTTACACCGCCTGGAGGTTGTTGGGTCATTGTCCTGTTGAAAACAAATTATATTCCCACTATGCCCAACCAGATGAGATGGTGTATCGCTGCAGAATGCTGTGGTAGCCATGCTGGTTAAGTGTGCCTTTAATTCTAAATAAAGCACTGACATTGTCACCAGTAAAGTGTGCCCACACCTCCTCCATGCTTCACGGTGGGAACCACACGTGTGGAGATCAACCATTCACCTACTCTGCATCTCATAAAGACACTGTGGTTGGAACCAAAAATATCAAATTTGGACTCATCATACCAAAGGACAGATTTCCACTGGTCCATCTTCTTGGCTCAAGCAAGTCTCTTCTTATTATTGGTGTCCTTTTGTAGTGGTTTCTTTGCAGCAATTCAACCATGGAGGCCTGATTCACGCTGTCTCCTCTGAGCAGTTCATCTTGAGATGTGTCTGTTACTTGAACTCTGTGAAGCATTTATTTGGGCTGTAATCTGAGGCTGTTAACTCTAATGAACTTATCCTCTGCAGCAGAGGTAACTCTGGGTCCACCTTTCCTGTGGCGGTCCTCATGAAAGCCAGTTTCATCATAGCGCTTGATGGTTTTTGTGACTGCACTTGAAGAAACATTTTCCAGATTGACTGACCTTCATGTCTTAAAGTAATGATGGACTGCCATTTCTCTTTGATTATTTGAGCTGTTCTTTTCATAACATGAACTTGGTATTTTACCAAATAGGGCTATCTTCTTTTACACAACTGATTGGCTGAAACGCATTAAGAAGGAAAGAAATTCCACAAATGAACTTTTAACAAGGCACACCTGTTCATTGAAATGCATTCCAGGTGACTACCTCATAAAATTGGTTGTGAGAATGTCAAGACTGTGCAAAGCTGTCATCAAGGCAAAGGGTGGCTATATATTTTGATTTGTTCAACACTTTGGTTACTACATGATTCCATATGTGTTATTTCATAGTTTGATGTCTTCATTATTATTATTATTATACAATGTAGAAAATATTAAGAATATAGAAAAACCCTGGAATGAGTAGGTGATAAACTTTTGACTGGTACTGTACGTACGGTCACTGTGTGGACGACGTCATCAATGCACTTATTGATCAAGCCGGTGACTGAGGTGGTATACTCCTCAATGACATTGGATGATTCCCAGAACATATTCCAGTCTGTGCTAGCAAAACAGTCCTTTAGCGTAGAATCCAATTACTCTGACCCCTTCCCTATTGAGCGAGTCACCGGTACTTCCTGCTTTAGTTTTTACTTGTAAGCAGGAATCAGGAGGATAGAATTATGGTCAGATTTGCCAAATGGAGGGCGAGGGAAAGATTTGTATAAGTCTCTGTGTGTGGAGTAAAGGTGGTCTAGAGTTTTTTTCCCCCTCTAGTTGCACATGTGAGGTAAAATGAGGTAAAATTGATTTAAGTTTGCCTGCATTAAAGTCTCCGGCCACTAGTAGCGCCGCTTCTGGATGAGCATTTTCTTGTTTGCATTGTTAGTGCCAGCGTCGGTTTGTGGTGGTAAATCGAACGGCTATGAAAATTATAGAGAAAAACTATCTTCATATATAGTGTGGTCTACAGCTTATCATGAGGTTCTCTACCTCAGGCGAGCAATACCTTGAGTCTACCTTAATATTAAACATCACGCACAAGCTGTTAGTGACAAATAAAGACATACCCCCACCCCTCGTCTTACCGCATGTAGCTGTTCTGTCCTGCTGATGCACGGAAAACCCCACCAACTGTATATTATCCGTGTTGTTGTTTAGTCAACAGAAGATATTACATTTTTTTATGTCCTGTTGGTAGGATAGTCTCGAACGGAGCTCATCCAGTTTATTCTCCAGATATTGCACATTGCACAATAGAACAGATGGTAGAGGCGGGTTACTCACTCACACATGAATTATCACAAGGCACACTGATCTGCGCCCACCATCTTTTCTTCATGCGAATGACAGAGATTTGGGCCTTGTCTGGGAGCAGCATTATGTCCTTCGTATCAGACTTATTAAAAATCTTTGTCCACTTTAAGGTGAGTAATCACTGTTCTGATATCCAGAAGCTCCTTTTGGTCATAAGAGACAGTAGCATCAACACTATGTACAAAATAAGTTACAAACAATGCGAAAAAATACTAAATAGCACAATTGGTTAGGAGCCTGTAAAATGGCAGCTGGTGTCATTTAAGTAACCTGTCTTCTGTAACCATACCAAAGGTAACATAAAATAGTAATTTGAGTGTCCCGGATTTACGCTTACTATGTTATGTCTAGTCTATGAGACAAGGCTGGTTTCATCCAGGTCCCATAACTCGTGCATAAGGGTACTTAATGCGAGACAAAAGCACCTTCAAACTCACCATGCAGCCTGCAATGTGAGAAAATCATTCCTGTTTTGAGAGCCTCAGCCGGACAGCTTCAGTGGACATGCAACAGGTGATTTCTCAAATGTATGAATGATGAACAATAGTGTTTTTTGTCGGAATCTCAGCGAACAAGGTCTGGTGGGGAATGTGCTTGCCATGTGTGTCATTATCAGGTAAGATAATGTTACAGGGTTTGGTTTTCCATTTATATTTCCGAGGTTGGACGTTAGCACGTTAGCATGTGGGGCACATGGATTGGTGTCACCTCATTAATCAGTATGTGTTGGTTTGTCATCTCGTTAGTGAGAATGTGTTTCACCTGGGCTGGCCCATTGCTCCAGTTCTCTTAAGAGATGGGGAGGGTTAACACCTTTAGTTGGCGCTCCCTGTTGGATTTCAAAAAAGGAAAAAATCCTTTATCTGATCTTCACTGCTTTTGTTTTGTTCCACTTTTTGATTTGCTTCCTGTCTTGTGTGGGTTTTTCTGTTTTCCTCTTCTTGGGCAAATTTAGTGGGCGCTCATGGTGGGTGTCTTTTAGTTCCCAGATGTGGTCTACTTTCAGTGGACACCCCATGAGTGTCTTTCAGAACACCTCCTAAAACCCCTTCTGGTTTGAGTGACAATTTCTGGTTCTCTTGCTGGGGAATGTAACAAAATGGGGGGCTCGTCCAGAATCTTGTTTCCCATGAGTATGGTAGTCGCTCTAGTCACCTACTCTGAAGCTGCTGTGCCCAGATATTTGAGAGTTCAAAATACAATTTTGTGGTATAGTTTCTGTCATTGACTTCCACCCTGAGGGGTTATAAGATTGTTAAATCTACTTGATGCACCCATCCCGTTAGCGGGATAATTTTCGTCAACATCCTCTGAATTGCAGAGCGCCAAATTAAAATTAAATTACTAAAAATATTTAATTTTCATTAAATCACAAGTGCAAAATATCAAAACACAGCTTCGCTTGTTGTTAATCCACCTGGTGTGTCAGATTTCAAAAAAGCTTTTCGGCAAAGGCATACCAAGCGTTTATGTAAGGACATCTCTCTTAGTAGACAAAACATTACAAAGAGCTAGCAGCCCAAGTAGATTGGTCACGAAAGTCAGAAAAGCAATCAAATGAATCGCTTACCTTTGATCTTCAGATGTTTGCACTCACGAGACTCCCAGTTACACAATTTATGTTCCTTTTTTTCCATAAAGATTATTTTTATATCCAAAATACCTCCATTTGGTTGGCACGTTATGTTCAGAAATCCACAGGCTCGTGCAGTCATGACCAGGCAGATGAAAATTCCAAATAGTATCCATAAAGTTCGTAGAAACATGTCAAACGTTTTTTATAATCAATCCTCAGGTTGTTTTTACAATATATAATCGGTAATATTTCAACCGGGACTGTAGCTTCTTCAATAGGAGAGCGAGAGAAAATGCTCCAAGCTGTTACGCATGCAAAACGCTGATGGCACCCAGCCATACAATGACGCGATGTGATCTTTCTCGGTCATTTTCAAAATAAAAACCTGAAACTATGTCTAAAGACTGTTTACACCATAGAGAAGCCATAGGAAAAGAAATCTGGTTGATATCCCTTTAAATGGAGCAGACGGGCAATGGAACAGAGAGCTTTCAGGAAAAACAGCATTTATGGGTTGGATTTTCAGTTCTGTTATACTCACAGACAATATTTTTGACAGTTTTGGAAACTTTAGAGTGTGTTCTATCCTGACTATCTGACTATTATATGCATATTCTAGATTCTGGGCCTGAGAAATATGCAGTTTCATTTGGGTACGTTTTTCATCCAAACATCCAAATACTGCCCCCTAGTCTCAAGAGATTTTTAAGTAATTTAGAAAGTTGCATAAAAACACAGGCTAATAAAAAAAGCCATGGACTTTAAGTTGAAAGCATTTGTGGAAAAGCCTACATGGCAGACGCTAGATAAATGTACGAAGGCAATTCTGCTCGTCATTGCAAAGCATTATGACATCAAAGATGCACATTCTGATTCAAAAGCAGTAGTCAAAGAGTTAGTTTATACTACCTAGATGGAGGAAATCCTTCCGGAGAAGGAGGATGATGAAAAGGGTTCTACGGGTGGTTGAGTACACCCCATAGAGGTGCAACTGCGAAGGGTAGTCCTAAAGGCAAAATGGGAGCAACAGAAATTAGATTGCAGCACAGGGAAAGATAAGATGAGCGTGCAGCCAAACAACAATAATAAGAAAGATAACAGCTAGACTAAAACAAGAACAAGAAGAATGTGCACATGCCATTCAATGAAAAGAGACTGAGCTGGAAGCGCGACAAAGGAAGATAGATCAGGAAGTACTCTGAATCAAGTCAGACCATCCTGCACCCTCAAAAGAGTTTGATCTTGGTTGGAACAGCCGGCTTATACCGCCTTTTAAATGAAAAGGTGGTGGATGTACTGTATATTTCGCTCTGTTTGAGCAGATTGCCACATCCCTAAAATGTTCGCGAGACATTTGGTCACCCTGTTCTTGTGGGAAAAGCTCTGAAAGTGTATCCTGCTTTTATCTCTAGACCAGAGGTCAGAATATGACACTGTTAAAACTGTTATCCTTCGGTCTTACGAGTTGGTCCCAGTGGCATACAGACAATAGTTCTATAAATTATGAAAGACTAAGCCATGTTGAATTTGCAAGGGAACAAGCATGTTTAAAAATATATATATATTTCACCTTTATTTAACCAGGTAGCCCAGTTGAGAACAAGTCCCAGGTTGTTATAGCCTACAGCTCCCAGACAAGTTTCCTGATGGTCCTGATGGTTAGTGGGCTAGCCTGATAGTTAGTCTTTGTAAATTCCATGGTAGGCTAATAGGAAAATCAATTGACAGTAACCCGCCATTAAAGGGGATACCAAGAGGAACCTGTTGCCTTTTAGATAATGTTGAACATTATGCTGTAAATGTAAAGAAACAGGTTGTTGATATACTAACATGGAAACAATTTTAATAATTATTCTAAAGAGAGCATGTGAAGGAATGGCACCGGGAGTTTGGAGCACGTAAATCATGATATTGATCTTTAAATGGCTACATTATTCAGCCTGTGTAATTCATTGGGGAATATATTACAACTATGTGCGGAAGGCCATTCTTAAAAATTACAATATTATATATATATTTTTTTTATATAGGCTATCAGAGCATTGCAGACATGTGTAATTTAATTTAGCCTAGTCACAACGGACTGCTGCAAAATAGAGCATTTTACTGCAATCACACGTCAGTCAGACAATTACGTGCCATCAAAATTCCAAGAAAAACTTAAGACGGACGACCCGAAACCAACGGATTTGGATTTGACCATAATGCAACGGATTTCCAGACCCCTGTGGAGTCACCATCATAACATTACCTGTCAAATAAACCATTGATGTGGCACAGTAGGAAGCAATTGGCTACATAAAAGTTTGACATCATTTGTCATTATTGGTATAGTCATTATGGAATTTTTACTAGGATTAAATGTCAGGAATTGTGAAAAACTGAGCTTAAATGTATTTGGCTTAGGTGTATGTAAACTTCCGACTTCAACTGTAGGTATTAGGGTCACTGATGTTACAGTCAGACCTCACCTTGGTGTAGGCCATACCCTGGTCTTTACCCTTTCACAGAAGAATAATTCACTAGGGTAATGGCTCAAGATAAATGTATTGCAAGAGGAGCCTGTGATCTGCCCTAGTGAAGCTGAGCAGCACACTGGCCTGCATGGAAACATTGAGAGGATGGATTGGCCATGAGACTGCTGATAGCTTTACATGGTAACATGTTACTTTTTGTATTTATTTTTTATTAACCAGCTTCACTAATGTCCTTGATATTATACCGAAGCAGTTGAGAGCCTAAAGTCTTGAATTATTGGAGCATCTCGATTCACCAGCCAAAATTCCACACTGGGATTGAAAGATGCTCGAAGTCAACAGTAAATCAATGCTGTTACTCAGAAATGTCTTCCTCAGCCAGGGGTGTTTTTACTAGGATTAGTAGGACATCAGCATTCACCCGTTTCATTTATTCTTTGATCAATAAGAGGAGATGATGACTCTGCTGATGACATACAGTAGTCTAAGAGTCCTGGGTCGAGTTCAGTCTAATTCAGACGTACTACCCCCTGAACTTGTTCAGTAAGAATACAGATGTTCGTTATCCACAGCACAACTTTTGGTAAGGTGTTCCCCACTGACATGACCCCAACCATCCTCTGACAGCCAATAATGATGCTTTTCCATTGTCTTAAAACACAACCTTCACATACACCACTCCATCAGATTCTTCTCTCTCACTTGTTTGAAGGACTGTTTTTTAAGAAAGGACCACATTACAGTAAACGACAGAGACAACGCTGGAAAATAAAATAGCATCTTTCACACAGAAATGTCTTTAGCATGAGAGATTCAGGTTGCATTGACCCCAAGGCAAGTACACTTCAGTGGAGTTTGTAATTCGCTTATGAACATGGCCGGACTAACCACATCATGGGCTCTGGGCAAAAACATTTTGGGGCCCCCTCATGGCGGTGGAGAAGCAAAAAGCTTACTTCCTGCTATTCTAGAAATGTTTCTATGGTTTATGCCATGTCTAGCCTTTTGGGGGTCCTAAGCAAGATTTGTTGGGGGCCCCCCCTCTTGCCGCCAAAATAATGTCAAGGCACTGTTCATAAAACATCAGTGAACAGTCAGCTGCTGAGCTTTCTAATTTTTTATTATTTTATTATTTCTGACCACAGAATGTTTGCACAACTAAATTTGAAATTAAAATACAGATTTTCGAAATTGCACCTTAGGTATTCTTCAGTTCAAAGTCCAACTGTTTTCCTCAAATCAAAGTTTATTAGTCGCGTACACAGTTTAGCAGATGTTACTGTTACGATTAACTAGGAGTGGTGGGTGGAATCAGGCGCAGAGAGCAGGGTTCAGTAGATTGTCAAATTTATTCTCCGGCGCATCAACGGTCACGCCAACACACAGGGCGATACAATTTTCCAGCCCAAACAACAGGACCAAAATAGTCCGGAGAATACATACACGAAAAAAAACACCATACAACAGAGTAACAAAAAACAAGCCCGCACAAATACCCAGCGGGCCTAGTGCCCTTAAATAGCCTACAAACAAACACTAACACAAAACAGGTGTACCCAATTACCCAATAAACAGAAACAAACGGAAAGGGAATCGATGGCAGCTAATAGGCCGGCGACGACTGCCGAGCATCGCCCGAACAGGAAGAGGCACCATCTTCAGCGAGATTCGTGCTGACCACCGGCCACGAGGACGTGGCGCGGGGCGATCTGGGTGGAGGCTGTGGAAATCCCTCGAGGGAAGGATCTAAAATGTCCCTCCCCGGTACCCAGCACCTCTCCTCCGGACCGTACCCCTCCCAGTCCACGAGGTACTGCAAGCCCCTCACCCGGCGTCTCGAGTCCAGAATAGCTCGTACTGTGTACGCCGGGGACCCCTCGATGTCCAGAGGGGGTGGAGGGACCTCCGGTACCTCACTGTCTTGTAGGGGACCAGCTACCACCGGCCTGAGGAGAGACACATGAAACGAGGGGTTAATGCGATAGTAAGAGGGAAGTTGCAATCTATAACACACCTCGTTTATCCTCCTCAGGACTTTAAATGGCCCCACACACTGCGGCCCTAGCTTCCGGCAGGGCAGGCGGAGGGGCAGGTTTCGGGTCGAGAGCCAGACCCTGTCCCCTGGTGCGAACACCGGGGCCTCACTGCGGTGGCGGTCAGCGTCTCTCTTCTGCCGTTCACTGGCCTGCCTGAGAGAATCCTGGACTGCCCGCCAGGTCTCTCTAGAGCGCTGTACCCACTCCTCCACCGCAGGAGCTTCAGTCTGACTCTGATGCCACGGAGCCAGGACCGGCTGGTAGCCCAGTACGCATTCGAATGGCGACATATTCGTGGATGAATGCCGAAGTGAGTTCTGGGCCAACTCTGCCCACGGGACGTACCTCGCCCATTCTCCTGGCCGGTCCTGGCAATACGACCTCAGAAACCTACCCACTTCCTGGTTTACTCTCTCCACCTGCCCATTACTTTCGGGGTGATAACCAAGTGCAAATCAATCCCAGAACAACAGCAAAGGACCTTGTGAAGATGCGGGAGGAATGAAATAAAACGTGTAATAAGTCCAATTTAGCCTATGTTATTTCATTTGGAATCGTTAATGATCCAGAAATTGTTGGCTATTTCCAAAGAACAGAGTACCATATTTGAGTTGACTGTATAAGCTATTATACTAGAGATCTAGCTTCAACTGTAGCCATTTCCTGCAGTCAATGTCCAAAAGCACCCCCTTTGGCCTCAAGGGGGGGGACTGTTATCAATATTTTTCTTAATTTCCTCATTAATAAAGATGATTTGTTACCTCAACGAAAATCAGGTGTGTCAAACAGTTTTGTTATATTTCAGTCTTCTGTGATGTATATAAAATGTAATATTGGGAATGCAAACTCAGTATTGAAATCATTTCAACTCTATATCTGACATGGAACAGGTGTCTTCTTTTTTTAAAGCCCATAATCATGTGTGTGAGGTGTATACTTTTGTTGAAAAATAGATTTGTTCAAGACCAAGAATCACTCTGTGTGATCCTGATTTAGCCCATTGCAGTAAACGGTTTCTAAGGCAAGGGCATCTTTTGAAACCATTTTGATACTCACGTCGTCTTGATAATATGAATGAGAATGTAGTCCCTTTTGTTTTGAAATCCGTATTTGTCTATCTCTTCCCATTGTTTCAATTTTCAATAAAAAGAATATAACCTTGGAACGTTGTAAAGTGCTACCCGACCCTGCCTGGCAAGGACAGAATAGAATAAATGACAAGAAAATCAATATTTTTAGCTTTTGAACCAGCTTTTAAAATGTTATAAAAATGATTTGCGATTCCAAATTATTTTCTGAATTAGCTGATGATTGTTGATGCAGGGTTCAAGTTCAATGTCTAATTTCACAGACACATGCTTATTATATTGGAAGACAAACAACGCTGCCATTAATACAAGGAAGTGTTTTACGTCACATAATTTTGGACATATAAAATGTTATTATAATGTTTTAAAATTCCCATGATGCCCAAAAGACAGTTCTAGTTTTAGGAATACATATTTAGATGTAAAATAATAATAGGCACACAAACTAAAGGAATATTTTTTAGTATTTTATTAACTTAAGATTGTCACCAAGACAGGCACACAGTCCAGACAGACCAACAGTACAGTAGGCTAAACATCGCACAAGGAGAGTATATGCTGTTTTAAGATACCGTATTTAAGAGAATGAATGCAAATGTATGCTGCTAATGGACAATAACTAGGTCCAATTCATTACTTTTGAAACTATGCTCTTTGAACTGCCGGATCTGAATAAATGGGTTGGATGGGTGGCTTTGATTGTCCAGCAATCAAATTGCAAGTCGTTCATATGTAATAATCTAAATATTCTGCTTAAAAAGATCTTGCACTGCTACTCTCAGCATTCATTATTCATAGAGGAGGTCGGAACAAGCTGCAAAGGAACCCTAATTTATCCTCTCTGTGCATTAAAAAAATGTCCTGGCGCATGAAGGCTACACCTACAGACAGGAACAACAGACCGCAAATAAGTCCTTCTGGAAGTGCACCGAATATGAGGCTTTCAAATGCAGAGGTCGCAAAGCCCTCACTGATGGGGTTATCCCTTTACAAAAAATGTCCTACAGGAATCCTGCACAAAAAAAATCAGTTAAAGGCATTTCAGTTCAATTTCAGTTGAAGGCATGCAGTTGTACAACTGACTAAGTATCCCCCCTTTCCCTTTCCCTTATTTGCGGTCTGTTGTGTCCGTATAGGAAATAGGAAGAACTGCAGGATATCCCAACAAGATTTCCGGGGCAACTTTCCTGTAGGACAATCCCTGCAGGGTCCTGTAGGAAAACAATCCTGCAGGAATCCTGCAGAATTTATATCCTGCAGGATATTCCATATTCAAGGGCCATTTTCCTGTAGCACAACCTGCTAGATTCCTTCCTCATCCTTCAGAGAATTTCATGTAGAACAATCCACATTCTTTCAAAAATATGGATAGATTGCACAAGATATAAGATTGCATGGAAATGTTGTTATCCAATGAAGCAACGGCTGACATGTTTGATTGCCCATTTCACCAGCACTGCATAGAAGAAGATTCCTAGGAGATAAAAAAATGATATTGAATAAATATGGTAAAAGCATATTTTGTAACAAGAGTGAGAGTGGTCACATCACATTAACAGCTTATGTGTATTGGTGTGAAGGGAACCGTATGTCTGCAATGGTAAACTTGTAATGACAGACGCTGGGAGACAAGAAGCAATTAAAGGGAGTGAATATTTAAGGAATAAACAGACAAGAAACAAAATACGAACAGCGTCTGGACAAGGGACACATAACGACATTAATGCTGACTCGGGAAAGAAACTGAGTGAGTGACAGATATAGGGGATGTAATTAATAATGTGATGAGTCCAGGTGAGTCCAATGAAGCGCAGATGCACGTAACGATGGTGACAGGTGTGCGTAATGATAAGCAGCCAGGCGACCTCGAGCGCCAGAGAGGGGGAGCGGGAGCAGACGTGACAAAACTTGGTGATAGTTGGTTTTAATATGGCTGGTACACCAAAAACATATGTTTATGCGTCTGTTGTAGGCTCCGTTTTAAAGGGAGAAATAAGAGTCTGAAACTGTGTGTGGTGTTACCTTCGCCTGAATAGCTGTCCAGTGCTGCCTTCTTTGGTAGTCAGTCTCACTGTTGTTCACAGGCCCTGTCTTAACTGGGGAGGACAGGAGAGAGATGAGAGGGCAAGAGTTCAATGGATATAACAGCAGAAACTGTGTGTGTGTGTGTGTGTGTGTGTGTGTGTGTGTGTGTGTGTGTGTGTGTGTGTGTGTGTGTGTGTGTGTGTGTGTGTGTGTGTGTGTGTGTGTGTGTGTGTGTGTGTGTGTTTGGCTGAGTTTTAACTAGTTAGGAAAGGGGAGAAATGAGAGGGACAGAGGTTGCAGTATATACTGTAACAGCTGAAACTGTGTTGTGTTACCTTTGTCTGCATGGCTCTCCAGTGCTGCTGCCTGTGTTAGTCAACTAGAGGAAAAGTTATCAGACCCCAAATTCTGTGACGCATTAGAATATAAGTATTGTTGGTCCAAGAGCAGCCCAGATAGTATAGATTACATCTAAGATGGTGCATTATGCAAGTCAATAGATGCCCTTAATGACACTGATTTAATTAACCTTTCACTCATAGAATGTGGATGGCGTTACAATATTCAAGTCCTCCCCCTTTCACTCTGGCCCCTACAAGTCACAGTTAACGAACTTCTTCCGAACCTAAGAGCGAAGCACATCATTCTTGTGGGGCTGTGGTTCGGGCAAGAGTCCAGAAATGACTTATTTCCTTCAGCCCTTTGTGGATGAGTTTGTTTCACTTGAGGGTGAGGGCTTGACATGCCAGTTGAGAGGGACACCCACAAATGTGTGTGTACAGTTGACTATGTATTTGTGATTCCACTGCTCGCTGAATATAAAATATAAAACAATTCAATAGAATATAAAACAATTCAATGGTGAACATGGGTACAACTGGTGCTATCACAAAGAAGTGGAAGAAAAGGGTAATGGGTTCACTAGAGTGAATCCGCATGAGAGTGAGCCAGAGCCACGCACAGACACTAAACACTGCAGAGAGGTTGCCTTGGTGGTGGAGTCAGGGAACATCATACATGGTGTTAAGGGCCCATCTCCTTTAATGTTCCTTACTATTTTAAACATGATTGCAGGGTTTGCTTTTGATTACATGCACAGCATATTGCTTGGCATATGTCGGCAAATGACTACACTGCGGTTTGAGTCCTGGTACAATGGAAGAGAAATAGAGCACAAAAACAAAATATTGCTTGAAACCACCTGTAAATGTGACAAGACCCCCACGCTCAATTCATTAACTCAAATATTGGAAAGCCACAGAGTTCTGATACATCTTGCGGCTCTATAGTCTCTCTGTTTAAATGGGATTTTTACCCAGGCAGTACGTGCACCATTTACTGCTACTGGTGCAGGGTACCTATTGTCTACTGAAAGACACAGTTACCTATCATAACATTGCCATGGCTGAGATGTTCATTCGAGAATGTGTTATTAGGTTTGAACAATTGTATGGGAATTGTCATATCAGCTACAATGTCCACATACTTTTGCATGCACCTACATCTGTCCAAAACTGGGGACCTTTATGGGATCAAAGTGCATTCATCTTTGAAAGTAGTAATGGGAGACTAGGTAAACTCTTCCATGGCACTCAAGGTGAACATGGGTACAACTGGTACCAGGATAAATAGTGGAAATGTTCACCATCTACCAAGACATTCCGAGACTACTCACTATTAGTAGACCCAGTGATGACAACAAGATGCACAGTAAAACACCTCGAGACAGGAGGCACTACTTCTGCGATTCTTAAAAAGAATAGCATTTCAAATTAGGTTCAATTAATCAAAGGCACAGTACCCCCTGTGTTTACCTGAAAGACATCCCAGGTGTACAAGGGAACTGCATCTGCTTACAACCCAACAAATGGGAAGTAGACTGAGAAAGGGTTGAACCACTTAACTTAACTGTAAACTTTTTATTTTGTATGTATGAATGAAGGTGTTTCTTAAACTGGCAGCCTGATATATAAATGCATTATTACATTGACTGTGGGTCTACTGAAATCATTATCAATTGTGTTGGTATCTAACAAATAAAAATAGCCTACAATATATTTATTGCATGTGGACATTGTAATATATTACACTTCTCATCTGCTGAGTTGAAATGTCTGATAAATGTCTGATACCATATTTCAAAAGTCTATTTTCACTGTTATCACAACATACTATATCACAAATCCTGTAGTTAACTTGAAATTGCAAATAATCCTGTACGAATATCAAAATCCTGTAGGTTTCAGTTCTGCATGATCCCTGCAGGAATGTACTTGGTCCTGCAGGAATTGCAATATCCTGCAGGAATATCAAAATCCTGCAGGGTTTGGTGCAGGATTTTCAACATTTCTGCAGGACAGGTCATACTCCTGCATGGGTCCTGCAGGAGCATCAGGGACACCTGCACAATTCCTTTACACTTTTTTGTAAGGGTATCCAATTTATCTGGAGAACACAACCATATCTTGGACAATGTTCGGATTTGGATCCAAAAGGTGATCATGAATGGCTTGAAGGAGAGAAGCCTGGAGACCCAGGAAGAAACTGACCAATGTGTGGACCATGGCTTGCCTGTCTCTATCTGGAGAAAAAATACATTGTAGAAACTAAATATGTGCCTATATATAATATAGGCTGTTTTTAGCCTTCAGCCTTTATATAACCATATGAACAATTTTATAGTGCCTTAAGAAAATATTCACACCCCTTGACTTTTTTCACATTTTGTTGTGTTCCAGCCTGAATATAATATTTATTAAATATATTTTTTTTGTCACTGGCCTTCACACAATATCCCATAATGTCAAAGTGGAATTATGGTTTTATAAATGTTTACAAATTGAAAAAAAATGAAAAGCTGAAATGTGTTAATAAGCATTCAACCCCTTTCAACTCTTTTCAACCCCTTTGTTATGGCATGCCTAAATAAGTAAAAAATGGGCTTAGCAAGTCACATAAGTTGTCACGCCCTGACCTTAGAGAGGCTTTTTATGTCTCTATTTGCTTTGGTCAGGGTGTGATTTGGGTTGAGCATTCTATGTTTTGTTTTCTATGATTTTGTGTTTTGGCCGGGTATGGTTCTCAATCAGGGACAGCTGTCTATCGTTGTCTCTGATTGGGAACCATACTTAGGTAGCCCTTTTTCCCTCCTTTCGTTGTGGGTAGGTAACTTTGTTTGTGGCACTAATGCCCTGTAAGCTTCGGTAGTTTTTTCGTTTATTGGCGACATTTTGAAATAAAAAGGAAAATGTACAATCACTGCGCTGCACCTTGGTCTTCTTCCAGCAACGGCCGTGACAGAACTACCCACCACCAAAGGACCAAGCATCATGATAAAGTGGACATGGGAGAGATCCTGGACAGAAAGGGACCCTGGACGCAGGCCGGGGAGTATCACCGTCCGAGGGAGGAGATGGAGAAAGCTAAGGCGGCGATATGAGGAGGCAAGTCAGCGAAGCAGGCACGAGAGGCAGCCCCCCCCCCCAAAAAAAAATAAATAAAAATTGGGGGACACACGGGGAGATTGGAGGTTAGACCGGGGAGATTGGAGGTTAGACCTGAGCCAACTACCCGTGCTTCCCGTGGGGAGCATGTGACAGGTCAGGCACCGTGTTATGGGGTGATGCGCACAGTGTCTCGAGTGAGCATTTACAGGCCGGTGTGCTCTGTGCCACCTTCCCGCATTTGCCGGGTGGAAGTGGGCATCCAGCCAGAATGGATTGTGCCAGCCCTGCGCTCGAAACCGCCAGTGCGCCTTCACGGACCAGTGTATCCGATGCCTGCCCCACGCACAAGGACTCCTGTGTGTCTCTCCAGCCCGGTGAGTCCTGTGCCTGCTTCAAGGACCAGGCCTCCTGTGTGTCTCCCCAGCCTGGTGAGTCCTGTGCCAGCGCCCAGGAAGAAGCCTCCAGTGATGATCGATGGCAAGAAGCCTCCAGTGATGATCCATGGCACAAAGCCTCCAGTTCGGAGCCTCCAGTGACAGCCTCCAGTCCGGAGCCTCCAGCGACGGTCTCCAGTCCGGAGCCTCCAGCGACGGTCTCCAGTCCGGAGCTTCCAGCAACGGTCCCCAGTCCGGAGTCTCCAGTGATGATCCATGGCACAAAGCCTCCAGTGATGATCCAGGGCACGAAACCTCCAGTAAGGAGTCATGGCACGAAGCCTCCAACGACGGCCTCCAGTTCGGAGCCTCCTCTATGTTTTGTTTTCTATGATTTTGTGTTTCTATGTTTTGGCAGGGTATGGTTCTCAATCAGGGACAGCTGTCTATCGTTGTCTCTGATTGGGAACCATACTTAGGTAGCCCTTTTTCCCTCCTTTCGTTGTGGGTAGGTAACCTTGTTTGTGGCACTAAAGCCCTGTAAGCTTCACGGTTGTTCAATTTGTTTCTTGTTTTGTTTGCGTCATTCCAAAATAAAGAGGAAATGTAAGCTCACCAAGCTGCGCTTTGGTCCACTTCTTTTGGCAGCTGTGACATAATTTGCATGGACTCACTCTGTGTGCAATCATTGTGTTTAATATGATTTTTTAATGACTACCTCATCTCTGTATCCCATACATACAATTATCTGTAAGGTCCCTCAGTCGAGCAGTGAATTTCAAACACAGATTCAACCACAAATACCAGGGAGGTTTTCAATGCACCGCAAAGAAGGACACTTATTGGTAGACAGGTAAAAATAGCAGACAATGAATATCCCTTTGAGTATAGTGAAGTTATTATTACACTTTGGATGGTGTAACAATACACCCAGTCACTATAAAGATACAGGTGTCCTTCCTAACTCAGTTGCCGGAGAGCAAGGAAACTGCTCAAGTGTTACACCATGAGGCCAATGCTGACTTTATAACCGTTAGAGTTTATTAATGGTTGTGATAGGAGAAAACTGAGGATGGATCAACAACATTGTTGTTACTCCACAATACTAACCTAACTGACAGAGTGAAAAGAAGGAAGACTATACAGAATACAAATATTGCAAAACATGAATCCTGTTTGCAAAAAGACACTAAAGTAATAACAAATGGCTTAACTTTTTATAAAAGCGTTATATTTTGGGAAAATCCAACACAACACATCAGTTAGTACCTGATTTTAAAGCATGGTGGTGGCTGCATCATGTTATGGGTATGCTTGTCATTGGCAAGGACTAGGGAGTTTTTTAGGATTAAAATAAATGGAATACAGCTATAAGCACAGGAAATGCAAAATCCTACTGGAAAACCTGCTTTCCAACCGACACTGGGAGACAAAGTCACCTTTCAGCAGGACAATAACCTAAAACACAAGGTGAAATCTACATTGGAGTTACTTACCAATGAATGATCCTGAGTAGCGAAGTTACAATTTTTACTTAAATCGGTTTGAGAATCTTAAGCTCGCCGCTATTGGACTCTGGAGCAGTGGAAACACATTCTCTGGATTGATGAATCATGTGTCACCATCTGGCAGTCCAACTGAGGAATCTGGGTTTGGAAGATGCCAGGAGAATGGTACCTGCCTCAATGCATAGTGCCAACTGCAAAGTTCAGTGGAGGAGGAATAATGGTCTGGGGGTGTTTTTCATGATTCGGGCTAAGCCCATTAGTTCCAGTGAAGGGAAATCTTAACACTACAGCATGCAATAACATTCTAGATGATTCTATGCTTCCAATTTTGTGGAAACAGTTTGTAGAAGACCCTTTTCTGTTTCAGCATGACAATGTCCTGTGCACAAAGCGAGGTCCATACAGAAATAGTTGTCGAGATCGGTGTAGAAGAACTTGACTGGCCTGCACAGAGGCCGGACCTCAACCCAATCGAACACCTTTGGGATGAATTGGCACGCCGATTACAAAGGCCTAACCACCCAACATCTGTTCCCAACCTTACTAATGGTCTTGTGGCTGAATGGAAGCAAGTCCCCACTGCAATGTTCCAACAGCTAATGGACAGACTTCCCAGAAGAGTGGAGGCTGTTATAGCAGCAATGTGGGGAACAACTCCATGTTAATGCTCATGATTTTGGAATGAGATGTTCGACAAGCAGGTATCCACATACTTTTGGTCATGTACTGTATGTAAATGAGATAATTCTGTATTTCATTTTCAATACATTTACGAAATAATCTAAAAACACGTTTTCTCTTTGTTATTATGGGGCATTGTGCATAGACAGGTGATAGAAAAGTATATGTAATCCTTTTTGAATTCAGCCTTTAACACAACAAAATGTGAAATAAGTCAGGGGGTATGAATACTTTCTGAAGGCACTCTATTAGAGCCATACTATATTAGAGCCATGCGTGATTTAATGAAAAGCAGTAAACATACGCATTGTTTCATTCTTTAATAAAAGACTCATAAACACAATCATGCAATAGGCTACAGCTTGCTTCACAGCTTCCCCGGCGCTTCACAGCTTCCCCAGGAAAATCAATGTTATTGTAGCAAGCAGACAAAAGAGTAGAGGAACCCAAACCAGTCGGTAATCCGGCCATGTTTATGAAAGCTTGGATCATACCACCAACGCTGAAAAGCACATTGCCACGCTTCACTATGACCGTGAGACATGTCAGGTACTGTAAGCACAACCTCAAGAGAGTCAACTCCCTTGGGAAATTCAGAATACAATCACAAAGTCATCCATTTACCCCAGTGAGTTAACTGATTGGCATTATGATTCAAATATGTTTTTAAGACAAGTAGCTTGAGATTGGCATGCGTAACTTGTGCAAATCTTGCATTGACATGAATGCATGATATATGTGAAATCAAGTTAACAATAATTATCTCAAATTAGTATTCCTTCCTAAAATGCAAACTTAAAATAATAATTCGTAACCGTAGAGACCTTTTTAACCTTTCTTGGTCTTTGCTGAGTGTCAGCACCTACATGGTGGATAAAGTTCATGCCATTAGCAACGACACCTGACCCACCCACAAGTTCCACCAGATCAGTGCTTACATCCAGGAACTCTCACAAGCACAAACAAATGACAAGTTGTGTCACCCACAGAATGATATCTGCACACTCATGTGGAAAATAGTTGGCAGAAGAACTGCAGGAAACCACAGAGAAAATAGTGCAGTGCTTTTTGTTGTCATGGAGACTCAGGCGTTCTCTCCGAACATCCCTTCCCCCAGTCAGCCTACCAGCAAGAGCAGAGCTGTTTCCTATCTTACAGTACAATAAAACAAACAACATGTCTGATCTGTGCCCTTAATTGCTGTTAACACTTACATTTTTGGGTCACAAACAATGCATTCAAGATGGTCATATACCCTTCATAGCCAGATGTTCATTGATTAACAAGAAGGTGGAATATTGTCGTCAGGCTAATGTTAGTTTTTATCATCATTTTGTACAGTGTGAAATGCATGACGAGATAGGTAAATCAATTCAGGCTGCAATTTCCCTCTATGCACAAACAAAATGATATTGATTAATAAAGATGTATAATTTAAATTGTCCTCTTATCACAGGCTGCCTAATACAGCAGGTCCAATTCATTTATTGTATAAAGGAGGGTTCTGAGCTAAGGGATACATAATAAATCAATATAAACAGTAGGTTTATTTTTCTCTAAGTGCTCCCTGATCAACATCATTCACCAACCATTTTGTAATAAAATCTTTCCTTTCTTTTTTCATGTTAGTAGGTTTCATAAGTCACTTCAAAGATTACTCGCCATGTGCTGCTGGTCCTGTAGGGATAACTATGGTTTTAGAAATGTGTTTGAATAGGCTCAACACCTCTCAAACTCCAGGAGGTACACATCTTGTAGTCAGGAAATAACATGCACAGAATTGATGTCCATTGTAACTCAGCCTCCTATGGATCCCCAACGGGCAGTTTGTCACACTGTGTTACGCTTAATATGTTGGCTCTCCTTATGATTAACTCCTGAAGTCTATTTACAGGATGTAGCATGCTGTGTGATTCCTTACACATTTGGTTTCCAGGGCAATGCCCCTCAATGACCTTCCATCTTAGAAGATTAGTGTTTCTCGTCATGAATTTTGTTTTGCAGGCAGCTCTGCAGAGTGGTCACTAGCTTGCTCAGCCACAAAGTCATAAAATCTGATTTTAAACCTAACCCTAACCCTAACCTTAACCACACTGCTAACCCTAATGCATAACCCTAACATTAAATTAAGACCAAAAAGATCATTTTGGTTTTCATACATTTTTTAAATATAGCCAAATTTAACTTTGCAGCTGGCCCACATAGAGGAAATCGCTAAATTCTGCCTTAAGGACAAGACTCATCCCAATAAATGTCAACCTGCTCTTTATTAAGGGAGATTAATAATATTGGTCTTGAAAGGTCATCAGCGATGAACAATTTAATTTCCACCATTGCCTCCTTCCCGGAGGATCGTCTTTCCTGAAGGTACTGTAAAATGAAGAAAAGAATAGCCCTGCTCCTGAAGAGTAATATTTATTCACAGTTTGATTGAAAGTAGCTTTGTCAATTAATTCATGACTCACATATGTACAAAAAATTGTAAAGATGTGGGTCCTTATTTGACCTGTTTCTCACAGCAGGGAAATAATCCTGCAGCAACGGAAAATGTCAATTATTGTGTGAATTCTAATTAATGGATAATAATTTTGTTATACATTTTTAGTTAGGGTTAATCAAGTCTGACATTTAAAAGTGGAAATTAAAACTTCAGAAACCTTTTTAAACCTTTAATATACTACAAGTATAGGACATTTCCTGCAACAACATGGTGATCCAATTAAGATCCTACACCTGTACTTAGCTTTGTTTGGGGCAAAAGAAATTCAGCTACAGAATAAAACCTTGTTTTTAATCAAACTCATTACTGCTTTCTCAGTAACAGTGGCTTTTGTGATGATAATTTTTGTTAGAACATGTCTTTGACAGTTTGACATTTCCAACTGAATAACGTATTGTCCCTTTGACAAAACTCATCAGTTTTAAAATGCTGGAAAAATAAAGATGTCAGTCTAAATTGCCCACTTTCCATTTTAATATTCTTCAGAAGTTTAAGTTGAGTGGTTAATTGTCCTTAAAAAAATATTTAAATGATGCAGAAGTGTATAGATTATGTAATGTATTATAGATGACACCTGTACCATGTTTTATTGTTTTTAGGGTCTCAAAACCCATTGTGGACCATTCAAATTGAGTTTGATTTTTGTATCTTTATTTTGTATTATTGTATTATTGTGGACTGACAATTAAATACCTCTTTCTAACTCTAACTCTACCAAAGGAACTCAGCACAGTGTTTCCCCTACCATTATACTTGATAGGTATTAGGGAAATTGATTTAAATTTAAATCAACTCCATAACACTATCCCTGCATTACACTGGCCACATCAACTGGTTGCCCTTTGTTTAAAGTTGTTGATGAGAAGTTGTACAGAGTAGTTGAGGAGGGCAACCAGTTGGTGTTGCCAGTGCAATGCAGGGCCAGTGGTATGGGCTTATGGCTAATCATCTAGGTAGAGAGAAGAGTTTTATTGGCCCCAGATAACACAGGATGTTGCAGATATTTGCCAGTCATGTCCAGTTTAGGCTACAACTCTTCTCAGGGTTTTAGAGAGAGGGCCTTTGTGTCCGCTGACAGTATATGGGGAGCCATTTTCACACATTATAATATAATAATAATAATAATATATGCCATTTAGCAGACGCTTTTATCCAAAGCGACTTACAGTCATGTGTGCATACATTCTACGTATGGGTGGTCCCGGGAATCGAACCCACTACCCTGGCGTTACAAGTGGCATGCTCTACCAACTGAGCTACAGAAGGACCACATTGCCATGGATATTGTGGGGACTTTAGTAACAAGCAGCTCAATGAACAAGTACATGCTAGTCATATGTGATTATTTCACACTTTACCTTGAAGCTTTTTCTCTGAGAAACATCAAAGCTAAGCAGGTAGTGAAGGCTCTAGGTCATTTCATCACACGTGTAGGCCTACCTAGAGAAATAATTACATATCAGGGCAGCAATTTTGTGGCTACTTTGCTATACAAGGTTTTAGGCATAAAGTCCATACGCAGTACTCCTTACCATCCAGAAACAGATGGGTTAGTGGTATGCTTTAACCAGACCCTCAAGGGGATGCTCCAGAGATTTGTCAATGAGTCTGGGAAGGACTGGGACACATGGCTCCCCTACCTGCTGTTTGTGTACCACATGCATCCTCAGGATTCTCCACATTTGAACTCTTGTATGACAGAAATGTACAGACCCTCTGTTTCTCATGTTCTGCAGGTGAGGGACAGGCTCTCCCACAACACTATGCTGGGGAAAGAGAACATGACTGAGGCTCAGAAGGCTCAAAAGTGCTGGTATGACCACCACAGCAGAGGGAGTACATACGTGGCCAGAAGGTGCTACTGCTGCTGCCCTCCTCAGAGCACAAACTGCTGGCCAAGTGGCAGGGGCCGGTTGAAGTGGTCAGCAGGGAAGATCTTTCATGTGAACCTTCTAAAGAAAAGGAAGGAGAGGAAGAAGACAATGGCTTTGGTAAGGAAAGTGGAGGACGTGGAGGCTGCTGAAGGGTGTTTTCCTTGTGAGGAATGCCAGGAGACTAAGCCAGACATCAACCATCTGTCAGGGGAAAAGGAGGGGCTCACTGTGAATGGAACCAAGTATGCTGTTACCAGGGAAGATGTCCTGTACTTGGGCTTCCGCATTGGCCCAGAGGAAATGTGCCCTCAAGTGGCCAAGTAGCAGCTATGCAAAACAGTTCTACTCCTGGCACACGGGCTGCTGTGAAGTCCTTCCTGGTGCTCATTGGCTAGTACAACCATTTTGTTCCAGACTTCTCAGATGTGACTTGAATGAGCAGGCCAAAACCAAGGAGCAGAAACCATTCCTGCGGACCACAGCCTGTGAAGAGGCATTTCAGAGACTCAAATGGGTGGTATGTAGCCATCCAGTTCTGGTCAGTCCAGACATCTCGAAGCCTTTTATGGTGCAGAATAGACTGATACATCCAAAGTGGGACTACGCGCTGTGCTAGCTCATGGAGAGTCAGGACATAGTGTCCGAATATTTATCTTGTCACCCAGGCTCTGAAATGGCTGATGGGGTGGGAAACGTGAAGGGAGGCCTTCACGGGGTGCCTGAGTGGATGCATGAATGTTTATGTGTTTATCCCTTTATTATACTGGCCAGTGTTATAATCCATAATCCCTCAACTTAGTTATATGCATACTTTCATCATTACACCTTGATCCATTGTTCTTAAGTAGTTGTATGTGATGTTGTTTTGTTGTACTATCATTTTGTTGTCTTTGTTCCCTCTCTCTCCTCCCTCTATCTCTGATCACAGGTGGCAGAGGGGAAGGGCATTTGAGGTGGTGCATTTGGGGTGGGGCCTGGGTTCTGGGAGCACATGTGAGAGGATGTCTCCGTGAGAATCCATTTTGCATTGCCACCCGTACCATGATCTGTTTCTTATTTTCAGCCTAAGGGCCAAGTAACAAGCCATATTAAATTTCCCTTTACTTTTCACGTGATACGTGGTCTTGAGTTTCATTCAATATTCAGTCAGTGGCCTGTCTGTGACAGATACAGTATGAAGAAGTGAACTCCAACCATTGCTGTCACTGTCACCCACTTGTGATTACTGATAGTGCTTCTGAACTTCCCTTCAGTTTCCATTCAAGTTCATATATGGGAGTAATGAAAACAGTTGAGAGCATGTTGGAATGGCTTTTTGTATAATTTGGGAGATTCATATAGGTGCCCCCTGTATTGTTTTTCATTACAGTAGGAGCTATCTTTTCAGTTTCTCTCCTTCAAACTAGTAGGTAATCATACTTTTTTGTCTGAGAGACCTACCCTTCACACCGGAGGTAGACATGATCAACAATTCACCCCAGCTGTGTTTTATGGTCTTGTTATAGACTGTAACGGTTTTCTTCCTCTTCTGACGGGGAGTATGAAGGATCGGACCAATGCGCAGCGTGGTAAGTGTTCATGTTATTTATTGGAACAGAAACACTAAACAACATAACAAAGAGAGTGAAACGAAAATGAAACAGTCCTGTAAGGTGCAGCAACACAAAACAGAAAACAACTACCCACAACCCATAGTGGGAACCAGGCTGCCTAAGTATGGTTCTCAATCAGAGACAACGATTGACAGCTGCCTCTGATTGGGAATGATACCAGGCCAAAACCAGAAATACAAAACATAGAACAAAAACATAGAATGCCCACCCCAACTCACGCCCTAACCAAAATAAAATGGAGACATAAAAAAGGAACTAAGGTCAGGACGTGACAGTACCCACCCCCCCCAAAGGTGTGGACTCCGGCCGCAAAACCTAAACCCATAGGGGAGGGTCTGGGTGGGCAACTGTCCGCGGTGGAGGCTCTGGCACGGGACGAGGACCCCACTCCACCATAGTCTTGGCCCACTTAAGTGGCTCCTTTGGAGCGGCGACCCTCGCCGCCGACCCCGGACTGGGGGCCCTTACAGCGGGCCCCAAATAGGTGGGAGACTCTGGCAATGCCGGACAGGCGGGAACTCTGGCAGCGCCGGACAGGCGGGAGACTCTGGCAGCTCCGGAGTGAAGGGCGGCTCTGGCAGCTCCTGACTGACGGGCGGCTCTGGCAGCTCCTGACTGATGGGCGGCTCTGGCAGCTCCGGACAGGAGAGAGACCCTGGAGGGAGAAGACGGAGAGACAGCCTGGTGCGTGGGGCTGCCACAGGACCCACCAGGCTGGGGGGACCTACAGGAGGCCTGGTGCGTGGAGGAGGCACCGGATGGACCGGGCTGTGGGGGAGCACTGGAGCTCTGGTGTGCAGCCTTGGCACAACTCCTCCAGGCTGGATGACCACTTTAGCCCGCACCCTCCAGAGTGCAGGCACAGGTTGAACCGGGCTGTGGGTGATCTTGTGCATACCACTCGCACCTCTCCCTTAGGCTCAATGCCCACATTCGCCCGGCATGGGCGGAGCGCAGGCATAGGGCTCACTGCACCCTCCCAGTGCCCCGGAGACACAGCACGCAGAGCCGGCGCAGGATACCCTGGGCCGAAACGGTGTCCTGGAGACCAAACACGCTGAGCCGGCACAATACGCCCTGGCTGGATGCCCACTCTCGCATGGCACTTGCGGGGGGCTGGCCTATATCGCACCGGGCTATGAGCGCGTACTGGCAACACCGTGCGCTTGACCGCATAACACGGTGCCTGACCAGTACTCCGCTTCTTCCGGTAAGCACGAGGAGTGGGCTCAGGTCTATCGCCTGACTCCGCCAATCTCCCTGTGTGCCACCCCCCGGGGGCTGCCTCTCGTGCCTGTTGTGCTGCCTTACCTCATATCGCCGCCACTCAGCTTTCGCTGCCTCCAGTTCTTCCTTGGGGCGGCAATATTCCCCAGCCAGTGCCCAGGGTCCCTTGCCGTCCAAGTATCTCCTCCCAAGTCCAAGAGTCCAGAACCCTCTGCTCCTTGTTACCACGTTGCTTGGTCCTTTTGTGGTGGATAGTTCTGTAATGGTTTTCTTCCGTTACAGGTCAGGACGTGACATATAAAGTGATTTTGTGGTCCAGAATGCAATACAAAACACCCTGCTCCTGTCTTTTCCTGTGTTTTTTCACTGATGACATCAACCTAAACACCTCAGAAACATCCATCAGACACAGACTGTGCATTAGCAGACAATGTTATGTTTACAGCGCAAGACATCCAGTTCCGTGTTTACATCCATAGCTTATGTACAAAGCACAACTCCATGCTCAAACGGCAAACATAGCAGACAAAAAATGTATTATCTTCAAATAGTAACATTTATTTTGGCATGCATGCCCCCAGCTAGTTCAATATTCGGGCAGGATTCAATCCAAGTGCAATGCACTATCAACAAGGCAATTTCCCTGACATTCTTAGAGATTGCATTCGTGGTAAATGCTGGGGATTTTGGTGTCACGCCCTGATCTGTTTCACCTGTTCTTGTGATTGTCTCCACCTCCTCATGTCGCTTATTTTCCCAAGTGTATTTATCCCAGTGTTTCCTGTCTCTCTGTGCCAGTTTGACTTGTATGTTTTCAAGTCAACCAGCGGGTTTTTCCATGCTTCTGTTTTCTATTATCTTTTTCTAGTCTTCCTGGTTTTGACCCTTGCCTGTTTTTTTCCAGACTCCGTACCAGCCTGCCAGACCCTTCTGCCTGCCCTGACATCGAGCCTGACACCACACTCCGAGTGCCTTCACCTTCTCCCTGTAGGCTGTCTCGTCGTTGTTGGTAATCAAGCCCACTACTGTTGTGCCATCTGCAAACTTGATTGAGTTGGAGGCGTGCATGGCCACGCAGTCGTGTGTGTACCGGGAGTACAGGAGGAGGCTGAGCACGCACCCTTGTGTGGCCTCAGTGTTGCGGGTCAGCGAAGTGGAGATGTTGTTTCCAACCTTCACCAATTGGAGCTCAGAACCCAATTGCACAGGGTGGGGTTGAGACCCAGTCCTCCAGCTTGATAATGAGCTTGGAGTGTTCTATGGTATTGAATGCTGAGCTGTAGACAATGAACAGCATTCTTACATGGGTATTCCTCTTGGGATAGGGCAGTGTGCAGTGTGATGGCGATTGCATCGTCTGTGGAACTGTAAGGGCGGTATGCAAACTGAAGTGGGTCTAGGGTGGCCAGTAAGGTGGAGGTGATATGATCCTTGACTAGTCTCAAAGCACTTCATGATGACAGAAGTGAGTGCTATGGGGCGGTAGTCATTTAGGTCACTTATCTTTGCCTTCTTGGGTACAGGAAAAATGATGGCCATCTTGAAGCATGTGGGGACAGCAGATTGGGATACGGAGTGATTGAATATGTCCGTAAACACACCAGCAAGCTGGTCTGCGCATGCTCTGAGGACGCGGCTAGGAATGTCGTCTGGGACAGCAGCGTTGCGAGAGTTAACATGTTTAAATGTTTTACTCACGTCGGCCACGGAGAAGGAGATGGGGGGCGCAGTCCTTGTTATAACGGGCCGCGACGGTTGCACTGTATTATCCTCAAAGCGGGCAAAGAAGGTGTTTAGTTTGTCTGGAAGCATAGCGTCGGTGTCCATGACGTGGCTAGTTTTCTTTTTGTAGTCTGTGATTTCCTGTAGATCCTGCCACATACGTCTAGTGTCTGAGCCATTGAATTGCGACTCCACTTTGTCCCTGCACTGGCATTTTGCTTGTTTTATTGCCTTTCGGGGGGAATAACTACACTGTTTATATTCAGCCATATTCCCAGACCTCTTTCCATGGATAAATGTGGTGGTTCGCGCTTTCAGTTTTGAGCGAATGCCGCCATACATCCACGGTTTCTGGTTAGGGCAGGTTTTAATAGTCACAGTGGGTACAACATCTCCAATGCACTTCTTTATGAACTCACTCACCGAGTCAGCGTATAGATCGATATTGTTCTCTGAGGCTGACCGGAACATATCCCAGTCCGCGTGATCAAAACAATCTTGAAGCGTGGATTCCATCCTGTTTGAGTTTCTGCCTATAAGACGGTAGGAGCAAGATGGCTTTGTGGTCGGATTGGCCGAAGGGAAGGCGGGGGAGGGTTTTGTATGCATCGCGGAAGTTAGAGTAGCAGTGATCGAGTGTATTACGCCCGCACATAGTGCAATCAAAATGCTGATAGAATTTAGGTAACCTTGTTCTCAAATTTGCTTTGTTAAAATCCCCAGCTACAATAAATGTATGGTGTATGGTTTCCAGTTTACATAGAGTCCAGTGAACTTCCTTGAGGGCTGTCTTGGTGTCTGCTCGTGGGGGTATGTACACAGCTCTGACGATAACTGACGAGAATTCTCTTCAGAGGTAACATGTTACAATAATGAGTGAAGAGGTGTGGAGTCAGGCGCAGAGAGCAAAAGATGTGGGAAAAACAACACGCTTTAATGTCCTGGAAACATAACATGTACCAAAGTGAAAACACAAATGAACAGAAATATAAACGGACAGCGTGAAACCCAAATGCAAACAAAAATACACTCAACCAACAAAACAGACGAACAAGCCCGCACCAAACAGAAGCGGGCTAAACAGACTATATATAACCCTATACTAACAACCAAACTAGAAACAGGTGCTACCAATTAGACAAAACTAAACGAACACAGAACAACGGATCGGCGATAGCTAGTAGACCGGCGACGACGACCGCCGAGCGCCACCTGAACAAGAAGGGGAGTCACCTTCGGTAATATTCGTGACAGTACCCCCCTCCTGACGCGCAGCTCCCGCAGCGCGCCGACGCCGGCCTCGGGGACGACCCGGAGGCCGAGGCGCTGGGCGATCCGGACGGAGGCGATGGAATTCACTCAACATGGATGGGTCTAGAATATCCCTCGCCGGAACCCAGCACCTCTCCTCCGGACCGTACCCCTCCCAGTCGACGAGGTACTGCAAGCCTCTCACCCGGCGTCTCGAGTCCAGAATAGCTCGTATCTTGTACGCCGGGGACCCCTCGATGTCCAGAGGGGGTGGAGGAACCTCCGGTACCTCATTTTCCTGCATGGGACCAGCTACCACCGGCCTGAGAAGAGACACATGAAATGAGGGGTTAATACGATAATACGAAGGAAGTAATAATCGATAACAAACCTCATTTATTCTCCTCAACCCTTTAAATGGCCCTATACACTGCGGACCCAGCTTCCGGCAGGGCAAGCGGAGAGGCAGGTTTCGGGTCGAGAGCCAGACCCTGTCCCCAGGTGCAAACACGGGGGCCTCACTGCGGTGACGGTCAGCGCTCTTCTTCTGCCTTATACTCGCTTGGCGTAATGACTCCTGGACTGCCCTCCAGGTCTCCTTAGAGCGCTGTACCCAATCCTCCACCGCAGGAGCCTCAGTCTGGCTCTGATGCCATGGTGCCAGGACCGGCTGGTACCCCAACACGCATTCAAATGGTGACATGTTGGTAGAAGAGTGGCTTAGAGAATTCTGGGCTATTTCTGCCCAGGGAATATATCTCGCCCACTCGCCTGGCCGGTCCTGGCAATACGACCGCAGAAACCTACCCACCTCCTGGTTAACTCTCTCCACCTGACCATTACTCTCCGGGTGATACCCTGAGGTAAGGCTGACCGAGACCCCCAGACATTCCATAAATGCCCTCCAAACACGGGAGATAAATTGGGGGCCCCGATCAGAAACTATATCCTCGGGCACCCCGTAGTGCCGGAAGACATGGGTGAAAAGAGCTTCCGCAGTCTGTAGGGCCGTAGGGAGACTGGGCAATGGGATAAGACGGCAGGACTTAGAGAACCGATCCACAACGACCAGGATAGTAGTGTTACCCTGAGAGGGGGGAGGTCAGTAAGAAAATCCACCGAAAGATGGGTCCACGGCCGTTGTAGGTTGTAATTTACCTCTTGGCAGGTGTCTAGGAGCCTTACTCTGGGCGCACACCGAACAGGAGGAAACATAGAATCGCACATCCCTCCTCAAAGTGGGCCACCAGTACTTCCTCTCAAGACCTCTCACTGTCCTATAAATACCTGGGTGACCCGACGAGGTTAGACAATGAGCCCATCGAATCAATTGATCACGAACAGCCAGTGGCACGTACCTACGACCCTCCGGACACTGTGGAGGCGTAGGTTCCCCCCTTAGTGCCCGCTCGATGTCCGCGTCCACATCCCATACTACCGGTGCCACCAGCTTAGCTGCCGGAATGATGGGAGTAGGATCGATGGACCTGTCCTCAGTGTCATAGAGTCTTGACAGCGCGTCAGCCTTAGTGTTGAGGGAACCTGGTCTATATGAGACAGTGAAACGAAATCTGGTGAAAAACATGGCCCACCTTGCCTGACGAGGATTCAGTCTCCTAGCTGATCGGATATACTCCAGGTTACGATGGTCAGTCCAGATAAGGAAAGGGTGCTTATCCCCCTCAAGCCAGTGTCTCCACACCTTCAGGGCCTTAACCATAGCCAACAACTCCCTATCCCCCACATCATAATTCCGCTCCGCTGGCCCGAGTTTCTTAGAAAAAAAGGCACAGGGGCGGAGCTTCGGTGGCACACCCGAACGCTGTGAGAGCACCGCTCCAACCCCAGCCTCGGATGCGTCCACCTCTACTATAAACGCCAAAGAAGGGTCCGGATGTGCCAACACCGGCGCCTTAGTAAACATCGCCTTCAACTTATGAAAAGCTCCGTTCGCCTCTGCTGACCACTGTAAACGCACCGGTCCCCCCTTCAGCAGTGAGGTAATAGGGGCAGCTACCTGACCAAAACCCCGGATAAACCTCCAGTAGTAATTGGCAAATCCCAAGAACCGCTGCACCTCCTTTACCGTGGTCGGAGTCGGCCAATTACGCACGGCCTTAACGAGGTCACCCTCCATTACCAAACCAGAGCTGGAAATGCGATAACCCAGGAAGGAAACTGATTGTTTGAAAAACTCACATTTCTCCGCCTTCACATACAGGTCATGCTTCAGCAGTCGTCTAAGAACCTTACGCACAAGAGATACATGCGCAGAGCGTGTAGCGGAGTAGATCAAAATATCGTCAATATAAACCACTACACCCTGTCCGTGCAGGTCTCTGAGTATTTCATCCACGAAGGATTGAAATATAGCTGGAGCATTCTTTAAACCGTATGGCATGACGAGGTACTCATAATGGCCCGACGTAGTGCTAAATGCAGTTTTCCACTCATCTCCCTCCCGAATACGCACCAAATTATAAGCACTCCTGAGATCCAGTTTAGTGAAGAACTGCGCTCCGTGAAATGATTCCACTACCGTAGCAATGAGAGGTAGTGGGTAACTAAAACCCACTGTGATGGAATTTAGACCTCTATAATCAATACACGGATGCAAACCACCATCTTTTTTCTTCACAAAAAAGAAACTCGAAGAGACAGGTGACATGGAGGGCTGAATGTACCCCTGTCCCAGAGCCTCGGTGATATAATTTTCCATAGCCACCTTCTCCTCCTGGGATAAAGGATACACATGACTCCTGGGAAGTGCAGCGTTAACCTGGAGATTTATCACGCCATCCCCCTGCCTATGGGGTGGTAATTGGGTCGCTTTCTTTTTACTGGAAACGATAGCCAAATCGTCATACTCAGCTGGAATGCGCACGGTGGAAACCTTGTCTGGCCTCTCCACCGTTGTAGCACCGATGGAAACCCCTACACACCTGCCTGAACACTCATCAGACCACCCCTGTAGAGTTCCCTGTTTCCACGAAATCGTAGGATTATGAATAGCCAGCCAGGGAATCCCCAGAACAACTGGAAATGCAGGTGAATCGATAAGGAACAAACTAATTCGCTCCTTGTGATTCCGCTGCGTAATCATCTCCAACGAAATTGTGGCTTTCTTCACCAGCCCTGACCCTAATGGTCGACTATCTAAAGAGTGCACGGGAAAAGGGGGGTTTACTTTTACTAACGGAATCCTCAACCTCTGAGCGAGTCCGCGATCTATAAAGTTTCCAGCTGCGCCTGAATCTACCAGTGCCTTATGCTGGAGAGAAGGAGAATAATTTAGGAAACAAATTAATAGGAACATGTGACCAACAGGAAACTCTGGGAGAGTGTGGTGCTTACTCACCTGGGGTGACCGATGAGTGTTCTGCCTGCCCTCATGATTCCCAGATGAATTCCTCCAGCACCGACCAGACGTGTGCCCTCTCCGGCCACAACTGGTACAGGAGGAGCTTCCTCCTCCGATCTCCCTTGATGCGGTACCTCCTAGCTCCCTCGGAATAGGGGCAGGAGGATCAGGAGGTAGAACTGACAGGACCCTTTCAGAACGTCCACGAGCAGCTAGCAGATGGTCCAACCGGATCGACAGGTCTATCAGTCCATCCAGGCCAAGTGTAGTATCCCGACAGGCCAGCTCCCTACGGACGTCCTCTCTCAGGCTACACTTGTAATGGTCTATCAGGGCCCTGTCATTCCACCATGCTCCCGCAGCCAAGGTCCGGAACTCCAGCGCGAAGTCCTGCGCGCTCCTCGTCCCCTGTCTCAGATGGAACAATCTCTCACCCGCCGCACGACCCTCTGGAGGGTGATCGAACACGGCCCTGAAACGGCGGATGAACTCCGGGTAGTTGTCTTTCGCCGAGTCGGGCCCGTTCCAGACCGCATTAGCCCACTCCAGGGCCCTACCAGTCAGGCAGGTGATGAGGACCCCTACTCTCTCCTCCTCTGAGGGGGCCGGTCGAACGGTGGCCAGGTAGAGGTCTAATTGCAGCAGGAATGCCTGGCACCCTGTCGCTGCTCCATCGTAATTCCTCGGAGGCGTCATGTGCAGAGCGCTGGAACCGGATCCAGATGGGGCAGATGGTATAGTTGCTGGTGGGAGGGTTGGTGGAGTAGTAGGGAAACCATTCCTCTCCCAACGATCCATCCTCTCCATCATCTGATCCATCGCTGATCCTAGGCGATGGAGGATGGATGTGTGATGATGGACTCTCTCCTCCATAGTGGGAAGAGGAGTGGTCGCTGCTCCTGCTGACTCCATATCGTGGTGCGGGCTTCTGTTACAATAATGAGTGAAGAGGTGTGGAGTCAGGCGCAGAGTGCAAAGGATGTGGGAAAAACAACACGCTTTAATGTCCCGGAAACATAACATGTACAAAAGTGAAAACACAAATGAACAGAAATATAAACGGACAGCGTGAAACCCAAATGCAAACAAAAATACACTCAACCAACAAAACAGACGAACAAGCCCGCACCAAACAGAAGCGGGCTAAACAGACTATATATAACCCTATCCTAACAACCAAACTAGAAACAGGTGCTACCAATTAGACAAAACTAAACGAACACAGAACAACGGATCGGCGATAGCTAGTAGACCGGCGACGACGACCGCCGAGCGCCACCCGAACAAGAAGGGGAGTCACCTTCGGTAATATTCGTGACATAATATGGCTGGCATTTGATTGTAAGGAATTTTATGTCAGAAGGACTTGAGTTCCTGTATGTTGTTATGATTACACCATGAGTCATTAATCATGAAGCATACACCCCTGCCCTTTCTCTTCCCAGAGAGGTGTTTATCTCTGTCAGCGCGATGCATGGAGAAGCCCGGTGGCAAAAAATCCCGAGAGAGCCATGTTTCCGTGAAACAGAGAATGTTACAATCTCTGATGTCTCTCTGGAAGACGCTATCACAAATTTGTGACCTTGTTGCCGATAAGTGGACAAATTTGATTACTTCCTCCACTAATTCTTAATTTATGTTAAATAGGTGTCTATTATGCATTTCCCAAATGAGTTTGGTCTACATTGTGCTGACTTTGAGACAAATGAAGGGATGTGTTGAAATGGAGGTGAAACGTACGTATAAGAGGAGCTTCCTGCAGTGTGCTAAAAATAATTGTAGTACATATTCTGATTTTCTGTCATGCGTGCAATGATGTCAGAGGGACAAAACCGTGTTTTTTCTTTCTTGTATTATCCCAAAAGGAAGTGGCAAATTAAAAATTACAGCTTTTATGGAAATTACAATAAATTAAATTTGACGGCTCATTTTATTGACTTTTTGTCTTTGTGGTTCCCATTGAACAAGTATTGGCTAAATAACTGTTGAAATTGTTAAACACTGCCTTGATATGTTACAATTGACACTTATCTTATTATTGGATCAAACATGTCACAATTCACAGAGCACACATTTGATTTTGTGTCTTTAGAGTAAAAGATAAATAGGATTTGCATGTTCCCTTGTGATTGACGTTCCAGACAGTGCTGAACAATTACAAACCTGAAAATCATACCCATTAAATATCAAAACAACCAACTAGTTTACCCTGTATCCTTTGGACCCCCACTTGGGATTTCACATTAACTTGCTTATCGCCTTTTTATATTCGATTCTATTTAAGGAAATTAATATATTTATATATATGCATAATGATGTGGATTTGTGAATAGTGTGTGTTCCATAATATATGACACAGTCCATTTTCCTAATCAGGGCCACCGTTTAGTAATGATCTAAACAATGTAATCAGCTTGATTTTTCCAAAGAACCCTGACTGAAATATAATTTGCTGTTATCTATTCTGAAAACCTAATTAGAAGAGAATAAAGAGTGTTGGAAATGAGAAGAAGTGAGACAATTTCAAATCCCAGGTGAAGACTGCTGATGTGGTACTTCAAATGAATTAATCATTTTCTCATGGAAAAACAATCTGAATGATGTGGATGATCATAATGGGATTGTATTTGCTACTCTGAAGCTCAAAGGACTTACGGAATGAAAATTCAACACATTTCAGTGGGTAATGCACTGTATTTCAGAATGTTTATGCATGGGGTTCTCATATAATAAAGTTTATATTTATATAGTCAATTACACAATTCTTTCTATCGGTTGAAAATGCCCATCTTTATTTCTGGGCATTATCATGGGAATGAAGTTCAATAACAATACTTTATTTACTATCCGTAGAGTTAAGATGTGTTTAAATTGCATAGACGCAGGAACAACAGTCCAAGCTCTGACACCTCTGAGTTTTTCTCACACATCCGACACACTTCCTGATCACAGGCCACACCAAGTTTACCCCCGAATGGTGCTTCGGCCTCATCAAGCAGCGCTTCAGACCAGAGTGAACACTTTGTCTGAGATTGCTGGTGTTGTGAAGGACACAACTGTGACATGGGTCAACATCCCATAGCTGGTTGGACTGGAGGATGGTACGGTGCTGGTGGAAAGCTATGGCTGGCAACAACACCTGACTCCGTACTTCAGGCCGCTGCCACAGATCAAGCAGTACCAGCACTTCAGGTGAAAATAATTTTCATTGTATTGCATGAGGTTATTCTTATTATCTAAATTTGGGAGGTGAATTGATGTTGTGCAGGGTTGTAATGTCTTCTGATTTTTTGTTTCTAGTTATTTCCTGTTTTACAGCTTCGATGCTCTGGAGCCTGGTGTTGTTGTCGCCAAGGAGCAGTCGGACTGTGGGGACCAGGTTTCATTTGCTGAGCAACGCTGACATCCTTCCTCCCATAGATTGTCTACCTGTACAAGCACCACCTGGACTGGACACAGCTAGACAAACATATCTTTTTGAGAATATCTGGGAGTTTTGTGATGAAGAGGCTGTGGGCAACACATGCCCTGCACCAAAGTCAAGGGCAGGACAGAAACAGGCTCTCCGAATATAGATTCCCTTGTTCATTTTGACGGACCAGTCATCAGCCCTATCTGCAGTCCCTCTATTCACATGACTCTCTCCTAACACACACGCCATACGTTGCTGCTAAAAAAAAAATCCACTTTACCCCTGATTCTATGAATATAACTACCTCATCTATCACTGATATTTTTATTGATATTTTCTTGTACATAGTGTATATTATTTTATTTTGATACTATCTATTTCTGATATTGCTACTATGCAAGTAGCCATTTGGCTGTTCTGTTTACACCTTTTGTAGAGACCCATCCACTTAGTAAGACTTAGCAAAATATTGATATATAAACTTAATATTGATATGTGTGGTTGTAACATGATTTTGTGACATATCACAACAATATCATGTGACCGTATCAAGTGTCCACCACATAAATATATTATTATTTTAACAGGCAAGTCAGTTAAGAACAAATTCTTATTTTCAATGATGGCCTAGGAACAGTGGTTTAACTGCCTGTTCAGGGGCAAAACAACAGATTTGTACCTTGTCAGCACAGGGGTTTGAACTTGCAAACTTCCAGTTATTAGTACAACACTCTAACCACTAGGCTACCCTGCCACCCCAATATGGTGTATCCACATAAATATATGGAGCATGCATCTGTTTATGTACTGTACATGTGCACCTCACTCAGGTTTCAACTCAGTTTGCATAGCCTTAACTTATGTATGGAATACTATGTGATAAGTGTGTGTAACAGTATATAAAGTATGCTAATGTACTGGTGTGAAGACATTTGGTCAGTGGTTAAAAGTACTTATGTAAAAATACTTTAAAGTACTACCTAACTACTGTATTTTTGGGGGGCTATCTGTACATTACTTTAGTGCTTATATTTTTGCCAACTTTTACTTTTACTTTACTCCATTCGAAATAAAATCATGTCCTTTTTACTCCATACATTTTCCCTGACACCCAAAAGTACTTGTTACATTTTGACAGGAAAATTGTCCAATTCACACACTTATCAAGAGAACATCCCTACTGCATCTGACCTGGCAGACTCACTAAACACAAATGCTCCGTTTGTAAATTATGTCTGAGTGTTGGAGTGTGCCCCTGGCTATCCGTAAATTTAAAAAAATAAGATAAAAAAATAGTGCCGTCTGGTTTAATATAAGGAATTTGAAATTATTCATGCTTTAGTCAAGTATGACAATTTAGTACACTGGATATGGCTGGGGGCTATAGCATTTCTTTCACATGACCCATCAATCTAGACAAGTCTGTCTGGGTAAGCGTTATCTAATATTTATAAAATATTTTTTATCTGGACACTTTCTGTTAACCTGAAAATGTTCCTTATTGTAGGCTGCTACCACTTTTAGCCTTAATTTTTACTACACTACTCACTGTTTAGCACATGACCTCACATGTGAATCCTTAAAGAGATAGGTGAGGCTAAAGCTTAAGAGGGTCTTTACAAGGCTTAATGGGTGTAGACAAAGCAGAGTTCTCCAGTAGGTACCAGAACTTTCAAAGGCCCTTTTCTCAAAAGTGAGTTTACAAGTGTATCAACTTTCAAAGCAGAATTACTTTCCCATTGTTCCTCAAAAATTATGTGTATGATATACCATTTTGTATCTCTGAGTCTCTACTTTTAGCCAATGTAAAAAAAAACGATTTAAAATGTTGTTACAAAAGACCGAATCCAGGTGGTGAGTCACAAATGTAAGCAAAGTTTGAAATTATTTTATATAGTTAAATATGATATACCATTTTGTATCTCTGAGTCTCTACTTTTAGCCAATGTAAAAAAAAAATTTTTTTTGAAATGTTGTTACTAGCATCACCACCCTGGATGGTTCCGACCTTGAATATGTGGACATCTATAAGTACCTAGGTGTCTGGCTAGACTGCAAACTCTCCTTCCAGACTCACATCAAACATCTCCAATCGAAAATCAAATCAAGAGTCGGCTTTCTATTCCGCAACAAAGCCTCCTTCACTGACGCCGCCAAGCTTACCCTAGTAAAACTGACTATCCTACCGATCCTCGACTTCGGCAATGTCATCTACAAAATGGCTTCCAACACTCTACTCAGCAAACTGGATGCAGTCTATCACAGTGCCATCCGTTTTGTCACTAAAGCACCTTATACCACCCACCACTGCGACTTGTATGCTCTAGTCGGCTGGCCCTCACTACATATTCGTCGCCAGACCCACTGGCTCCAGGTCATCTACAAGTCCATGCTAGGTAAAGCTCCGCCTTATCTCAGTTCACTGGTCACGATGGCAACACCCATCCGTAGCACGCGCTCCAGCAGGTGTATCTCACTGATCATCCCTAAAGCCAACACCTCATTTGGCCGCCTTTCATTCCAGTACTCTGCTGCCTGTGACTGGAACGAACTGCAAAAATCACTGAAGTTGGAGACTTTTATCTCCCTCACCAACTTCAAACATCAGCTATCCGAGCAGCTTACCGATCGCTGCAGCTGTACATAGTCTATTGGTAAATAGCCCACCCATTTTCACCTACCTCATTCCCATACTGTTTTTATACTATTTTTTATTTATTTACTTTTCTGCTCTTTTGCACACCAATATCTCTACCTGTACATGACCATCTGATCATTTATCACTCCAGTGTTAATCTGCAAAATTGTATTATTCGCCTACCTCCTCATGCCTTTTGCACACATTGTATATAGACTGCCCATTTTTTTCTACTGTGTTATTAACTTGTTAATTGTTTACTCCATGTGTAACTCTGTGTTGTCTGTTCACACTGATATGCTTTATTTTGGCCAGGTCGCAGTTGCAAATGAGAACTTGTTCTCAACTAGCCTACCTGGTTAAAAAAAAAAGATATCTGTTTGGGCTTCTTGCGGTCAATTTGCAGTTGACAAATGATTTGTAATTATGTTCCGGCCCCTGACCATCCGCTCAACAAGAAACCGGCCCATGGATGAATCTAGTTGATGATCCTTGGTGTAATATTTAACTTTGTGTTGTAAGAGTTGCATTATTTTTATTATTCTGTAATCACAAGCGTTTTGACAAAATTCCAGATTTGTCTTAAAACAGAGGATGCTTTTAATGTTGCCACAGTGAACATTGTATGGTGTGTACTTTTTAAATTATTATTGGAAATGGGAAATTATTATGGAAAATATCTAAGTATACATGATATCAAATTACTCACATTTTCATTACAATATTTAAAATATGCATAATACCTAAATTTGACATTTTTGTTAATCAGCAAACCATTGTTTTTTTTAAATATACTTAAATTCAGAATTTTTGTGTCATGATTGTTTTTTTATAAGTACTCAAATATACCATTATCTATCATTCACTGTAATAATTATTAATCTGCACACCTTCCCTCACTATAATGCAGCAAAAAAAGGTTTTGGTTGAGATGCTCTGCATCAAACACTTTAGATCTCACATGAATGACCAATACGTTTTCCCCATCCAATCCACTTATCATGTCAAAGTTGTCAAAGCATTTGACATTGTAACTTGGTATCACATTTGGTATCAACAGGTGTGTTACAGCCAACAAGCCAATGTGTCATGTATGCTTTATGTATAATGGTCATGGTGCTTGTAACACCAGGGTTGTGGGTTTGATTGCCATGGAGGACTAGTATGGAAATGTGTGCACTCACTACTGTAAGTTGCTCTGGATAAGAGCATCTACTAAAATGTAAAATGCACAATTTCAGACAGAGTTTTGTAAGAATGAACAATACAGAGTACGGCTGTCCCCATAGGAGAACGGTTTTTGGTTCCAGGTAGAACCCTCTGTGGAATGGATTCTACATGGAACACAAAAGGGTTCTACATGGAGCACAAAAGGGTTCTACCGGGAACCAATAAGGGTTCTCTTATGGGGACAGCCGAAGAAAGCTTTTAGGTTCTCGATAGCCTAGAACAGTGTCTGATGTCAGTCTCTCCTCTTCCCTTCCTTACAGAAGAGCTAGCCTGGAAACAAAATGATGCCCAGAAAGCAGCAGCTGTTTTCAGTTATTGCCAGGATTTTTATTACCAGACAGGGGACCTCCACCGGCTTTAGAGGGGCTATAATTTGATACTTTGAAATCAAATATTTCATGCCCCATGTACACTGTTCACCAGTCCCTCTCTCATTTTAGTCCCTCTATTGTTTCTGACATGCTGTTCTACAGTGTATACCTAAGGGAAATTAAATAGGAGTCAGCTTTTGTGTTTGGATTAAGAAAATATTCAGATCCATCATTAGGGAAATAAATGCATGGTTATGACCAGGGCTATGTATGGCTTTGGTTATGACTATTTATAAGAGGTATATTTATTCACAATTTACACCATGATGACAGTTTACATGAAGAATACATTCACACACAGAGTGTAACTCAGACTAGAGGAAGATGATGAATTAGGCCTAGCTAGATTTTTCTAAGGTTGGACATTTTGGATTGGATTGATTGTCACTTGTCAGTGTGATTAGCTTCGTTGAGTTGAATGATAATGAAGGTTGTTACGCTTGCTCTTCCATTAATATGATATGGTCTGCTTTAGACCTTATCCCAGAGTACCAACTCTGTCAGATTTTAACAGAATAGAAGAGGTGGGCTCTATTGATAACCACTTATTTCATTAGGATGCCAATACCTGTGTGACAGAGAGAAGATAGACTCTGTGGAGTTGAGAGCTGTATGGTAGGTGATATGAGTGATCAATTCAGTTGACTATCAAGCTGTTGTAGTGGCTCAAAGAAAATTTTCTCAGTCTTTATGAATTAAGTGTTTATCCTGAAGATCTGTGAAAAGGGTAATAATCCCTTTTGGTTCCTCAAAGAATGTGTCAGACAACAGGCTTCAGTTTGTTTGTCTGTCCATTGATGTCTGGAGGCTGGAAGTAACCATCCAGGATTTGGCTCACATCAACCTATTCTGTTCTTTGTTGGATTTCGTTAATGGTAAACCGCAAGCCATTCAGTATAGCCACCTGGCTTGTTATAAAGCTGAAGGATGGGGATAAAGAAATGTAACCAGTTCCAAATTCGATGGATCCTATGGATGGATTGACTGACAGTCCATTACGTCAATTTGATCGTTACAAAGTTTTAAAGCTGAAGGAACCACCTTGTTTGAGGAACATCGCTCAACCAATCTGAGAAAATGTAGGTAACAGTTCCGTAATTATTTCTAGGTTGAAAATAACCTTGTTATTTTCAACCTAGCATTGTCTTGCTCTAAGCCTCCTCTATTTCATTACTATGGCAACACAGTCCATCTCAAAACTGCACACTTAGACACTGCAGAAAACATAAGCACTTGGGAAAAAAACACATTGAATGAGCAACACAGGCCCCTCTCTCTCATTTTAATTGGATAGTCTATTTTCAGATAAGCAAAGTGAAAATGAAGGACTTTCATGGCATTCAATACATTTATGTGATGTCTATATAATTGTGCTAGGGTTGTACAACTTGCGTGACTACAGTAATTGATCATGTAACTGTGCTCTAAACCAGGGGTGCAACTTTCACTGGGGATGGGAGCATTGCATTTTTGTCGCCCCCAGTTTTATCATTGGAATATGATACAAAACGAGGCAATGGTGTGTTTTAGGACCATGCGGACACCCCGAGCGGTCGTATAGGCTGTTTGGAGTGTTTATTTATTTAGGACCACACGGACACCACAGAGCAGGCTCACAGGCTGTGTGAAGGCAAAGCTGCTGGAAGTCTAGCTGGACCAGCATGGGAGAGTTGAGCATAGTTCAGTGTGTTTGTGTTGCACTCTTTCACCGAGTTGGAAAAGGATGCAGAACAAAAACTGGCTACTCTTTAGTTGACTGATGTAGCTGGCAAGGTAACTTCTGTTTAACTTAATAGAAAAAAAACTAAAATAATGTTTATTCGCAGTGCTGAGCTAGTATTGTAACTGACATGTAACGTTAGCTAATGTTTCATCCCCTATCGACTGAGGTGAATAAGCTATGCTAGTGAGTAGCTACCACAGCCAGGTTAGCTCTAGCCTCTAGTTATCTGTCGGATGGCGATATGAGGTGGCTAATATTACTACATTTAACATTACATTTAAGTCATTTAGCAGACGCTCTTATCCAGAGCGACTTACAAATTGGTGCATTCACCTTATGACATCCAGTGGGATAGTCACTTAACAATAGTGCATCTAAAACTTAGGGGGGGTGGGGTGAGAGGGATTACTTAACCTATCCTAGGTATTCCTTAAATATCTAACAGTAGTTGTTTGTATGGAAATGTTTTGTAACCTTTGTTCTGTCACGTTCTGTCACGTTTCAGAAGTAAATTAAATTGGCAAGCTTTCGCCAGTTGATGTACCGTTGGAGAGAGAGCTGGCTAAAAGTTGGCTTTCATTTTTGACCCAATTAAACCATCGGCCAAACAATTCAAGATTTATATTTTATCCGTGCAATGTGAGTTGTATTAGTCAGTGTAGTGTTATTGAGCTGTCAGCTTACCTAGCTAATTCTCTACATTTCACTTTATTTAACTAGGCAAGTCAGTTAAGAACAAATTCTTATTTACAATGATGGCCTAGGAACAGTGGGTTAACTGCCTTGTTCAGTTAACCCACTGGCAGAACAACAGATTTTTACCTCGTCAGCTTGAGGATTCGATCCACCTTTTGATTACTGGCCCAACGCTCTAACCACTAGACTACCTGCCACCCCACTTGCAGTGATAAACAGCTTCCCTGTCATGGTGCACAGTAGAGGTCTGTGGGACCGATTTCTTCATTCCCACCTGCCACCGCAAGAACTGGTGCCAAACCCAAACGCAGTCCCGCAATGTTATTTTAGGCATATGTGACGCAGCTCACTTGCCAGCCATGGTCTTAGCAATTTAATTTTGTGCCCTATAGGCAATATCAAATGTGAAAAAATAACTTAATAGGTTAAAATACCAGAGATTCTCACATTGCCCTTACATTGTATTACGGGGCTATATCAGTCAACACTTGAACTCTCACGCCCACCTAGGAGAGGTAGGCTACTGAAGTTGAAGTAGTAAATTCTGAGTGTGTGAAAAATGCAGAAAAACATGTGTTTTTAATACAATAGGTAGGCTAACGCAGAAAGAGGACCCTTTCAAAATAACGTGTGAGACAACAAAAATATTTTTCATCCCAAAGTCATCTCTCTGACCGCCCACTCCCACCTGCAGCATGAAAAATGCAGATCGCGCCACAATGATCTCTGTCGGACCCGCAGGCATCCTACAGGAATGCAGCCCTCTAGTGCAGTCAGTACACAACACTATGCTCACTGTTTCTTAGCAGGATCAGATGGTGACAGGGGTCCCAGTAGGGTCAGACAGCCAGGGAAGACCAGTCTACAGAGTGAATGTTGAAGTGTATTCAGTGAATGATACAAAGTTCCATCTTGAATTGATGGGTAGACCTATAGTAGCTACAGGAAAGTAGCTTAAAGCTATAGTCTGGGATCTGGGAGTAATGGTCATTTAAATTATTGAACCATTGATTATATTATTTGATCAAATAATGTATAAACGTACACCAAGGTAATTCTTTGTCATGCCTCATTTTAGGTGAGCGGGGTAACAGGGGTCTCAGCAGAGTCAGGCAGCCAGGGAAGACCAGTCTGTGACAGAGGTGAGGTGAATTTTTGCAGAGACAACACTTTTTCTCTCTATCCAGCAAACACTGGACAATGCTATTTTATTAAGGCAGTCTGACAAACCTCCAAAGTTGATTTCTAAATGTTATCAAGAGTTGATAGAGGCTTTTCTCAATTAAAAATTGTAAAACAAAAATGTGAGGAAGACCTGGGAGGTGCTATTGATGATGTGTTATTAAATTGTATTATTCTGCTGGATGTTTAAAGCACAAAATGGGACATATTTGCATATGTTGTGCTCTTGTGAAGGTTGGCTGAATTCTGGCAGAAGGTTCTTTTATCTCAGCATATCTACAGATTCTTCCTTCTCCCTGTTTTTCTTTCCTTGGAAATGTTGATACTGGAGACTGTTATCAGAAGAAACTGTGTAACCTAGCATTTCTAGTGGCTAATAAATGCATTGCCATTAATTGGAAGGTTGGTTATCCTCCCACAATGTATGGAAGAAATGTCAAGTTATGTACAGAATCACTAGATTTGTTTTAAGATTAAGGGTATACTGTGCAACTTTCATAAGGTCTGGAGGCCTTATATGGAATACTGAATGACAAAGGGAGTCTGTATTGAAAACATGCCCACGGTAGGAGAGATTTAGGCAATCTCTATCTGCTGGGCTCTCAGCCTTGGCCCTGGGGGTCTGCTGTACTGTTGTCACTCTGGCCTTGGCCTAACACACCTAAAAGCAATAATTAATGTTTCACTAAGATACTAAAGCTGAGTGGGGTGTGTTGGGTTGAGGTGCTACAGGGCCATGGACCCCTAAGGGCAGGACAGGGGGACCCAGCTATTTTGTGTGCAAGTAAAAAAAGCTCTACAGTACTATTATGCCTATGATATGAATTACAGTATTTGGAGGGTGTACAGTTTCTGTGTGTTAATGTGTAGGTGTGTGTGTGTTTTCATTCAACTTTTGTTTTCCAAACCTTTCCATTGAGACATAAAAAAAGGAAGTGGTTTTCGGGAGAGAGTTGAGTTATTGACTAGACTGGTGGGGATCAGGCGTGTAGGCGGCTCGGGTTGGCTGGGTGGTCTGGCTGAAATTTAATATAGAGAATGTCTTAGAGACAATCAAAAGTTGTCTTTGTATTTTATTTGTAAGAGTTGTTCATTTATTAGGCTATTGGTTAAAGGTGCAACACAATATTGGTTATTGAATTATCATGGATCTAGTTCAGTCTTATCAATCACGTAAACATATTTAATAATCTCTTACCTAGCTTAATGACTGTGGGCATTTTTGCTTCCTTTTGTTGTTCTAAATACAGACGGCTAGAAGGGCCGTCATATTAGTTATATTAGATTGTGTAGAAATGCAGGAAATCTGCTTTAGATGCCCACAAAAATGTGATGACCCCCAGACCCCCTGCCCAGTTATGTCCCGCTCTGCAAATAGCACTGCTGGGTGATTTAAAACGTCATAGTCAATCGATCAATAATATAATTATACTCTTAGCAAACATGTTTATTTTTTTATTTACAATATGTAGAATCTATGAGAATAGAAAGTTTCAGAACTTTTGTGAAACATCACAGCACAGTTTAAAAAATATATAGGACATATAAATCAAAACTGGAAGGGGTTCAGAGATAGATTGGAGGGGTTGAGTGGAGCTGAAGGATGTGACTAAAAACAAACAAAATATAAATATTGTAAAATATACTGTGTCCGTAAAATGGATATAGTATGTCTAAGCTGGAAGTAGAATCATAAGTGTTGTTGTCCATTAGTTTACTGCAATTAGGGGAGGGATGGTAGGGTTAGGGGAAAATAATAAAGGAAAACATATTTTAAAATATACAGTGCCTTGCGAAAGTATTCAGACCCCTTGAACTTTGCGACCTTTTGCCACATTTCAGGCTTCAAACATAAACATATAAAACTGTATTTTTTTGTGAAGAATCAACAACAAGTGGGACACAATCATGAAGTGGAACGACATTTATTGGATATTTCAAACTTTTTTAACAAATCAAAAACTTAAAAATTGGGCGTGCAAAATTATTCAGCCCCTTTACTTTCAGTGCAGCAAACTCTCTCCAGAAGTTCAGTGAGGATCTCTGAATGATCCAATGTTGACCTAAATGACTAATGACGATAAATACAATCCATCTGTGTATAATCAAGTCTCCGTATAAATGCACCTGCACTGTGATAGTCTCAGAGGTACGTTAAAAGCGCAGAGAGCATCATAAAGAACAAGGAACACACCAGGCAGGTCCGAGATACTGTTGTGAAGAAGTTTAAAGCCGGATTTGGATACAAAAATATTTACCAAGCTTTAAACATCCCAAGGAGCACTGTGCAAGCGATAATATTGAAATGGAAGGAGTATCAGACCACTGCAAATCTACCAAGACCTGGCCGTCCCTCTAAACTTTCAGCTCATACAAGGAGAAGACTGATCAGAGATGCAGCCAAGAGGCCCATGATCACTCTGGATGAAATGCAGAGATCTACAGCTGGGGTGGGAGACTCTGTCCATAGGACAACAATCAGTCGTATATTGCACAAATCTGGCCTTTATGGACGAGTGGCAAGAAGAAAGCCATTTCTTAAAGATATCCATAAAAAGTGTTGTTTAATGTTTGCCACAAGCCACCTGGGAGACACACCAAACATGTGGAGGAAGGTACTCTGGTCAGATGAAACCAAAATTGAACTTTTTGGCAACAATGCAAAACGTTATGTTTGGCGTAAAAGCAACACAGCTCATCACCCTGTACACACCATCCCCACTGTCAAACATGGTGGTGGCAGCATCATGGTTTGGGCCTGCTTTTCTTCAGCAGGGACAGGGAAGGTGGTTAAAATTGATGGGAAGATGGATGGAGCCAAATACAGGACCATTCTGGAAGAAAACCTGATTGAGTCTGCAAAAGACCTGAGACTGGGACGGAGATTTGTCTTCCAACAAGACATTGATCCAAAACATAAAGCAAAATCTACAATGGAATGGTTCAAAAATAAACATATCCAGGTGTTAGAATGGCCAAGTCAAAGTCCAGACCTGAATCCAATCAAGAATCTGTGGAAAGAACTGAAAACTGCTGTTCACAAATGCTCTCCATCCAACCTCACTGAGCTCGAGCTGTTTTGCAAGGAGGAATGGGAAAAAAATTCAGTCTCTCAATGTGAAAAACTGATAGAGACATACCCCAAGCGACTTACAGCTGTAATCGCAGCAAAAGGTGGCGCTACAAAGTATTAACTTAAGGGGGCTGAATAATTTTGCACGCCCAATTTTTCAGTTTTTGATTTGTTAAAAAAGTTTTAAATATCCAATAAATGTCGTTCCACTTCATGATTGTGTCCCACTTGCTGTTGATTCTTCACAAAAAAATACAGTTTTATATCTTTATGTTTGAAGCCTGAAATGTGGCAAAAGGTCGCAAAGTTCAAGGGGGCCGAATACTTTCGCAAGGCACTGTATATGGATGATTGGAAATGATGCAGACAATTACATTGATGGAAGCTGCAATCTATCTGCAATATTAAAGCTGATCTACCCCCCCCCCCTCCATCCCCATAAAAAATGATATAATTGAATCACACCGGCCTTCTGAAAGGTAAACCTTATGTTACTGTGATAACTATTGAAGAAACAGTTCCCTTTGTCAGATGAGTTATCCTCATAAATATCAACGTTGGAGCTTTTTGCATCAATATTCATTACATATAGATGGCTATGGCAGCATACCATTTTCGCATTAGGTTCCCACAGTTTACAGTAGATTAGCGCCCAATTGACCTTCCTCTATTGGTTTGTAACAGTTAGGTATCAGAGACTTTACGGACAGTGGACAATTAGATGGACCAGAAAATGGAGAACTTTGCACTTGATGAAATATGAATTAGGATTAAATACAGACCAGCGCAAATCAATACTACTTATGGATACTCCCTGTTCAATGAAATAAGATATTGGTTCACATTCACAAGGACGTTTTAAAAATCGTTTTTGTAATATCTAGACTTGTATGTGATTAGATATTATATTACATTCTATATTACAACTGTATCATTTTTACACCATTACAATATGTATGATTGTTATGCAATACACGCAATTGGATTGATTTCAATCAATGTTCAATTGAACAAATTAATGCGTGCATCGAAATAATAATGATCACGTTAGTACAAATAAATGGTGGTCATGAATTACATACGTATATATGAACTCTATGGGGCTGGCTTTGTTTCCCACCAGACATTATTCTATGTTACACGTACAGGACGTTCCCATACCTTTCCGTTTCCTCGGCGAATGACTCCGACCTGAAATAATCAACGTCGTCGTACACATTTGAACAAAGGTCTTGGCTCTGAGTAAGAAACCTTTATAGCAGATTCTAATCAAACTGAATACAGAAACTAAAGATATTTGGTTATTTCCGAAAACGATTGCTAACTTGGAATAATGCTTAGCTAACATTAGCTAGCTTCACTCGCCGGAGCTTAAACGATAGGCCTCAGTTTAATTTCAAATAATACTTTAAAACTTGTTAGAGTTAACTACTTGTTACTCGCTAATCGGTGTGATTAAAAAGTCGCCCGTGTTTAAACGGCACAACGTGAAATCATGTGGCAATGTGATCCTATCGGTTCTAGGCCTAGCTTGCTAGCACTACTAGCAGCTAGTAAACAACCAGGATTTCTAGGGGTATGTTACTAGGCTGGACATTACATTTTTAACAACGCCTTTTTTCTGATAACGATTTCATTGCATCCACCGTGGAGCCCAGTTTTATAATATAACCATATTTCCCATCTGTTTGTCGTCGTTTTGAAGTAATCACGAAAAAGCAGGCCTTATTTTATAGCATTTTCATCCTCTATTAGTTACATTGAGCACCAACTCCCCTTCCGAACGTTCTATTCCCAGTTTAGTGTTCTACTCCACAATGCCTGATTCGCTATTGTTGACAATGCGACCGCTCACGTTGTTTAAAATGTTAACAACAATATGACTCGATGACCTCGGCATGTCTGTCTAATTCTCCAACTATCTCGCAATGTGTATATTTGGTTTGTTTAAATCAGACGCCATTTTAATCTCGAGAATCTCTTTATAATTATGTTTTTAAAAATTCCCCCCTGTTTCGTCCAACGAATATATTGTAGTGGTAAAATAAAAAGGGATACATTTGTGCCATTTAGGCGAAATGAAATTCTAAGCATCAATCCAGTCAAAACAGGCTCTGTGAACGTTCGTTACCATTCATCTGCTATGGGCTCGCGCTAGTGTTCCATGTTATAGCCAACGTTCTTTTGCCGTTTTTCAGCCTTGTGTAAATTTTGTCTCGTTCTATTGTCCAGCCTAGTGTTAATGCAAAAGTCTCAATGACTTAACAAGCCAACTAACTTTCCTAAATGTTCAGAAATAACGTATATATTTTTGGAATATATAACGTTAACTAATCTTGAAATGGGCATTCTCATTGACTAAACAACCAAAAACGCATAAGTTGATATTTCGTAATGTACCAGAAAATTAATAGTTAACGTTAGTTATTTCTAGTTCAGCCTCATTAATCCTGCTTTGGTCTGTAAACCTTTTGCCAGGTTTGCCGGCTTCGTGACCTAGCTAATAGCAATAGCTTGGTGATTAGGTTTGCCTCTTCCATTGGAATATTCGTAACTATCTTGCCTGGTTGTTGGTTGTCATTATTATGTCATTGGAAATTTCAGACAATATCCACAGGAAAGTTATTACATCGACTTCAAAACGTGTGTCTGTGCGTGGCTCTGACGGTTTGTTGATCACATGTGCATTTAGCACATGGGGATGTGTGAAACCCATAAAGTGTCCCCAGTTGCGTCGTCCGATAGTTTTTCGCGTACGATTCAGGAGGGCGGTCACTTATGCTAGCATGGCAGAGGTCCTGGGTCCGAGCTTGACGTGAGCCAACTCAGGAGGAAGCGGTACTCTACTCTAACCCACAATGTAGGCGAAATGCATGTAATGTAGAGCTCATGCAGGGGTTTACATGTTTGTTTTTTCTTCTTGCATGTCAGGTGATATAAATCACAATGGCAGTAAAAGTTTAACAATACTTTCCTGTCAATATTTTGTTACATTTCCAAAGACATAATGCCAGATGGACAACCGGCGGAGTATGTTCAAATGTTTATTCAACATTCTGGCTATACAATGCACATTACACATATTTCCCGAACTAATCAGCAAGCTATTGCTAAAAGGTCAGGACACCAGCAATTTCCAGGTAACATTGGCCAACTAATAGCTACATGCACTGACATTATTTTCCTTCCTTGTGTAGACATTTGCCTGAAGATGACAGACCGCTACAACATTCACAGCCAGTTGGAGCATCTTCAATCTAAATACATTGGAACAGGCCATGCGGACACCAGCAAGTGGGAATGGTTGGTGAACCAACATCGGGACTCGTACTGTTCATATATGGGTCATTTTGACCTGCTGAATTACTTCTCTGTTGCTGAGAACGAGAGCAAAGCCCGCGTGCGCTTCAATCTCATGGAGAAGATGCTGCAGCCCTGTGGCCCACCTTCGGACAAACCTGACGATGCTTAGTCTAAGGAGTTCAACTGGCAGGAATTAGAAAATGTAGTTTTACTGTTTGGCTTTCCATCATGTTGATTAGAAGTCATGTTTGAGATGCATGAAATGGAAGCAATGTTGACAAAACAATGCATCAGTTTTCCCCCACCCATTTTATACTTGCCTTAAGAATTTGCATTGAAAATAAACATTGAAAAGAACTGGTTGTGGTCACGTGTTATTTGTCTTCAAAGAATTGTCCACTTGCCCGACCGCCATCTTGTCGTTACAAATACCAGTGAGCATTGAGAATGATCATTGTAAAATGTTCTGTATATTGCACCCTTATAAGAGCTTGTTAATCACTTCAACAGTTATCTAAACATTTACTCAATGATTTTGATTAAATTAATTCCCAGAACTGGATAGTAATGAGTGCAGACCTGGGTGGAATACGTCAATACTTCAGGTGCACATTATTTATCTTGCCTGGCATGAGGAGTTTGGGATTATTTGAGTTTATTTGCCATTTGAAAAAGTACATATACAGACGACATGCATAGAAAGTCCATGAGTTACTTCCATTTTGTTCCTTTTGGCAAGATTAAAGCAGGTGTCTTAAAGAGCGTGGTTGAATAATTAAATAATCACCGACAAAAGTCACTCTTCTGAGCTCCCATGAGCCTATGGTTCTGTCATCAGCCAGCCATATTCTTTTGAAAATAATGCTTTATTGCTTTGAGTTGTGGTTGTGTTCCCCTCCACTGAGTTGGTATACAGGAAGGAGTTTAAAACAATATCAGAGTCTGGCACTGGTATTAGACAGGTGAACATCTCTAATATAATAATTAGATAGGTAGGTATCTGGGGGTGGAGTCAGTAATTCTGTGGACCAGACCCAGTTGAATTTGTACAACCATTTCCTCCAGAGACGTAGGCATGGGTGGACACAAGCCCACCCAATAAGATTGAACAAAAACAAAACGTATACATTTTTTTTTAAATACTCCCTGTTTACTGTGCCCTCAGTTTGAGGGGAACATATGGAGGTACATGGCCCAGATTTATACGGTCCTAGTTACACACAAGATGCCAGTGGTTTGGCTTCAGTATTGTGTAGGCCTACTTGGGAGACAATTTGTCTTAGTTTCTCTATGTAGGCCGTGGTCACAATGTAGAAAATTCACCCTGTTTATTCTTGGCTATTCCATTTCAGATATTGTCCACTGAACTGGGCCTGTAATGGTTGTTGGCCTTGGTTCTGATTGAAAAGATGCACCCCATTATCTTGTCCACCCACACACAATAAGCTTTATCATTCAAACGCCCATACAGAACCATGACTTTGACTACTTGTGCCTATGACAGAAGTAGAAAGACATTTCATTATGTGAGCGGAAGAGAGGACATGATTCAACGTTGAATAGAGAGCTAGCGAGAGATTACGACGTGCCCACGCTGCTGGGGAAGTCTCCTGTGAAGTAAGAGAGAGAGAGTGTGTGTGTGTGTGTGTGTGTGTGTGTGTGTGTGTGTGTGTGTGTGTGTGTGTGTGTGTGTGTGTGTGTGTGTGTCACAGTTCATTAATTAATTAATTGGCAGGAACATCACCTAGCCGGGGGAAGTCCTCACCGGCTGTCCCCACAGTTTGAATCATGGCTGTGGCGATGCTATTTCTGCTGTGTCAGGGCTGAGGACATTGGGAGGCTGCAGAATTTTCTCTCCCACTGGGCTCCCATGGCCAGATTTGATTATTGTTCATGTTTTCCATTTTCCCAAGCTTGGAAAGATGTATACAATAAAGCAAAGTAAATAGTGGGAGCAAGATCATGCGATATCACTATAAACTATTCTTCAATAAATAAAATCAAATTGCATTTGTCACATGCGGCGAATACAACGGGTGTAAACCTTAGTGAAATGCTTACTTACAAGCCCTTAACCAACAAAGCAGTTTTAAGAAGTAAAAAAATAAAAGAGCAGAAGTAAAATAACAGTAGCGAGGCTATATACAGTGGGTACTGGTTAGTCGAGGTAATTGAGTTATTATGTACTCTAGGTAGAGTTAAAGTGGCAATTCATAGATAATAAACATAGTGGCAGCAGCGTGAAGGTGTGGGGGGGACAATGCAAATAGTCTCTCTGTAGTCTCTACTCTCTGTAGTGCCTTGCGGTCGGAGGCCGAGCAGTTGTCATACCAGGCAGTGATGCAACCAGTCAGGATGCTCTCAATGGTGCAGCTGTAGAACATTTTGAGGATCTGAGGATCCATGCTAAATCTTTTCAGTCTCCTGAGGGGGAATAGGCTTTGTCGTGCCCTCTTCACAACTGTCTTGGTTTGTTTGGACCATGAAATTTTCGTGATGTGGCCACCAAGGAACTTGCAGCTCTCAACCTGCTCCACTACAGCTCCATCGATGAGAATGGGGGCATGCTCTGTCCTCCTTTTCTTGTTGTCCACAATCATCATCTCTGTCTTGATCATGTTGAGGGAGAGGTTGTTAACCTGGCACCACACGGCCAGGTCTTTGACGACTTCCCCTATAGGCTGTCCCTTTGTTGTCGGTGATCATGCCTACCACTGTTGTGGTAGGTGGAGTGATGGAGTTGTGCCAGGCCATGCAGTGATGAGTGAACAGGGAGTACAGGAGGTGACTGTGTTGAAGATCAGATGTTTTTACCTACCCTTACCACCAGGAAGTCCAGGATCCAGTTGCAGAGGGAGTTGTTTCGTGGCAGGGTCCTTAGCTTAGTGATGAGCTTTGAGGGCACTATGGTGTTGAACGCTGAGCTGTTGTCAATTAATAGCATTCTCACATAGGTGTTCCTTTTGTCCAGGTGGGAAAGGGCAGTGTGGAGTGCAATAGAGATTGCATCATCTGTGGATATTTTGGGGTGGTATTTAAATTGGAGTGGGTCTAGGGATTCTGGGATAATGGTGTTGATGTGAGCCATGACCAGCCTTTCAAAGCACTTCATGGCTACAGACGTGAGTGCTACGGGTCAGGTAGTCATTTAGGCAGCCTACCTTAGTGTTCTTGGGCACAGGGACTATGGTGGTCTGCTTGAAACATGTTGGTATTACAGACTCAATCAGGGACAGGTTGAAAATGTCAGTAAAGACCCTTGCCAGTTGGTTGGCACATCCTGGTAATCCGTTTGGCCCTGTATCCTTTTGAATGTTGACCTGTTTAAAGATCTTACTGACATCTGCTACGGAGAGTGTGATACACAGTCGTCCGGAACAGCTGATGCTCTTACGCATGCTTCAGTGTTGCTTGCATCAAAGCAAGCATAGAATTTATTTAGCTCGTGTCACTGGGAAGCTCGCGGCTGTGCTTCCCTTTCTGGCCTGTAATAGTTTGAAAGCATTGGAGCCGGTGTAGCACGATTCAAACTTAGTCCTGTTTTGAAAGTCATTGTTACTTGTAATATCTATGTCTCTAAGGTATATACATACTGTATGGGTCTTCCTATAAATAGTGGGGCCAATGTGTGACATTGTGGATGTGATATTTAGAAATACATTTTTAAAAGATTTTTATGCAGTTCCATGTGTACTTAGAGGAAAATGCAAATTGGCCTGTAACTCCACTTACAACAACATAGGACTATATAAACTTTCAGAACTGTCAGAAACCATGTAAGAGAAGCTCCTCTGTGTGCTCGTTGTCCTCACCAGGGTCTGATCTGACTGTCGTTCAGCGTTATAACCGCACGTGGTTTGACCATAACAGATTAGCGCAACAAGACAAGTCAATTGAAGTGGTGGGAAACAAGCGAGTGGCCACATCTCACAAAAACGGATCAAAAATTAAATTAAGGATAATTATAAGGGAGCAGGAGAACTTAGACATCGGCTAGAATAATTACAAGGACTTTTCAAGCACCAAATTGATGAAATGTCTGAATTTCAAGGTAGGCCTATTCCAGTACTTGAATTTCTGAACATCAAATTAAATTTGGCTACTACAAACCCCTTTGCAGTGTAACATGGAAACCGAAATGTATTTATCATGTTTTATTACCAGATCATATTATGAAGAAGCCCACTAGGCTATGTCATTATATCCAGAACAGTGGTGATTTTAGCATGTAAATCTTGGTGAGGCAAACACTCCCACATTTTTTTAATGCATGCCACCAAAGCCACAATACTAAACAATACATTAATTGCACTATATGGTGACAAACGGTGCCCACAAACTGTTAGGGCCAACATAAAGATGTCCCAACAGCAAAGATTTCTTTCCAGCACCATGGAGTAAATCCTTACTACTGCTACACCTGGCTATCAGCGGAGCCTTGTCTGGTAACCTCATTTACTGCCTTTAAAAAACATGGCTGACTTGCTTAAGCATACAGTGGGCTCCAAAATTAATGGCACCCCTGACTGGCAATGCACAAACAATACTTAAAAAAATATAAACAATATAATTATAGAGATGAACTGAAAATACCAACATATGAGAAATACTGTACTTTATTAATGTTTCAATGGAACCAACCAAAATCATTCAATTATTTAATACAAAATAAATGTAATCAAAATCAAGGTTTCATAATTATTGGCACTCCTCATTTAGTACTTAGTGCAACCACCTCTGGCAAGGATAACAGCATGGTGTCTTTTCCTGTAATGTTTGACAAGGTTAAGGAACACATTTGGAGAGATTTTGGACCATTCCTCTATGCAGATCCTTTCAAGATCCTTCACATTCTTGGGTTTGCGCTTATCAACTGCACTCTTCCACTCAGCCCACAGGTTTTCGATTGGATTGAGATCTGGCGACTGAGATGGCCATGGCAGAACATTGATTTTGTTGTCACAGAACCATTTCTGTGTGGATCTTGAGGTATGTTTCGGGTCATTGTCTCGTTGGAAAGACCACCTACGGCCAAGTCCCAGCCTTCTGGCAGAGGCAACCAGATTGTCAGCCAAAATTGCCTGATACTTGGTAGAATTCATTATGCCATCAATCTTAACCAGTGCCCCTGGACCTCTGGAATTAAAACAGCCCCAAAACATCACTGACCCCCCTCCATATTTCACAGTGGGTATGAGGTGCTTCTCCTTGTATGCATCTCTGTTTCGACGCCAAACATGCCGATGCTGTATCTGACCAAAACATTCAATTTGGTCTCATCTGACCAGAGTACCTTCTTCCAGTCATTATTTAAATGATGTTTGGCAAACTCCAAGCGCTTGCGTCTGTGTCTTGGAGTCATTAAGGGACTTCTTCTGGCAACCCTTCCAAAAAGCCTGTGGATGTGGAGGTGGTGCCTGATGGTGCTTTTTGAAACCTGGTGACCCCAAGACGCCACAAAGGCCTGCAATTCTTTCACAGTGATTCTTGGGGATTTTGTTGCTTCTCTCACCATCCTTCTCCCTATCCTGGGGGGCAAAATGCATTTGCCTCCTCTACCCGTGAGGTTTTCAACTGTTCCATATCTTTTGAATTTTCTAATAATTGCCCTGACAGTGCTCAGTGGTATATTCAATCGTTTGTGGATCTTCTTGTAGCCATTATCAGATTTATGAAAGTCTATGACCATCTGTCTCTTTTGAACTGCTAGTTCTTTTGTTTTCTTCATGGTGTTGGATGACAGCGGGATATTGCATGTGTGTTACCTAATTTCTACACCCTAGTGAAACAGGAAGTGATGTAATGGCTCAATATAGTTCCTTAAGATCTAGATAAACTTAAATAAGTGGAATTTAATTTGTGGTTTAATTTTGGTAGATGTTATTTACAATAATATTTAAGGGTGCCATTAATTGTGAAACCTTGATTTGGAGGACAATGATTTTTAATTAAATCAATAAATTATTTTGGTTGGTTCCATTGAAACATTAATAAAGTACAGTATTTCTCACATGTTGGTATTTTGTATTTGTCTCTATAATTATATTGTTTATATTTGTTTAAGAATTGTTTGTGCATTGCCAGTAATTTTGGAGACCATTGTATGTGGTTTCTACTGACAATTGAGATTAACAAACTATGGCATTAGTGGATGACAAGTGGATGAGACAATCCGTTATTTTGATTAAGACATTAATAAGCGATCTAGGACAGATGTAGTCAATATAACTATTTGTTCAGCACTTTTGAAATATACATCGACAGAATTCGGAACATGGGCCGTTCTTACAGTTTTTTCCCTGTACACCAAGTCAGAACCGTAGGCTAAATTATGAGGGGGAAAGGGACCAAATTATTAGGGTGAGGCACTTGGGCTACTAACATCTTACTACACTACATAAACTTAGTATTACTTTCTTAGCTGCAGTATACATATCTCCCTGGCATATTATGTCATTTATACAGCAATATACAATACATTTTTGGACTCACTTTGTTGTGCTGTGCTCACTTGAACAGGAAGGTGGCGCGGCAGTCCTCCTTGTAGGCACATTTTGTCATCAAACTTTGTCATAAAAGTCTGGTGTTCTCTGGATTTATGGTGTATTCAAGACAACTGGGAACTCGGGCAAAAAAACAAGGTTGATCATAGCGTCAGTTATCTTCAGGTTGGAGCTCTAGAAAGAGGCAGTTTCCAAGTTGGATGACTGTTCAAAACACATTTTACCAGTCGGGGCTCGTTTTTTCCCCCCAGAGTTCCCAGTTGTCTTGAACTCACTGAAGTCTGCGATTTCCCAGTTCGGAGTTTCCAGTTGTATTGAACGCGGCAGAAGTTATGCTGGATTGACAGCATGACTATTGCCCATGGTGTTGAATGTTTATCCTTTTAAGCTTAGATAAGATACCCTTAAACCCAGACTTAGACCACACATCCACTCCACTGAATAGCAGGCTAGTGATTTGCTTTGCAATGCTTGCAGTTAGCCACTGATTCCTTCCAAACCACTCATTGTTTAATTTGCGATTTCCAACTTGTGTAAAGTTTATGTCCAATGGCCGATGAGCACCGCTACATTTTTTTATCTATAATTTCTCTTCATATTATTGAAAAGGATTTGCCAGTAGATTGTTAATGTGATTCATGATGACTGCTTGTCTAGATTGCTAGCTAAGATTTTGAAAGTATGATGTTGACATGATCAGTCCAATCAAAGCTATGGTAGATATAACGTGATTTGACTTCATTTTATCTGTGGACAATGACATTGAGCCTTCTTGGATGGGCACTTGTAATGTCCAAACACTCTGACAGCACCCAAAGAATTTTCAAACTCTACCTGTAGATTTTGCAGTGACGTAGTCTCCCCATGAGTGACAGAACACTGAGCCAATCACGGCGCAACTAGAGAACATTACCAACCCCTACACTCCGTATTTTCCACCGGCTACCCCACCACCACAGAAAGCACTGAACTAGGCTGAAATGCCTGTATTTTGGAGCTGCCTTACTCAAGAAGGCAAAAGATAAACCATGTTTGACTGCAGCTCTATTAACTCCTTGTTTTTTGTTTTACATTGTTTGCAAACTGATATGTGACACATTAATGTCAAAATAACATGCAAAACAGGTGGGGCTCTGCTCAAAACATACGAAGACATGAACTCATTACCTTGATGCTTCCTCTGTTAAATCTAACGACTCCCTGCTGTAAATCAAGCAGACTACCACAGATGATCAACATCAATTTGCTAGGGATATTAGATCCATCATCAATCCAGTCACAACTGTCTTCACCGGTTTAACGAATGAGACACAAATATTCTGGACATTCCTCGCAAACACCTTTTTTTCAGCACTTGGGCTGTTGGCGCTTTTTTATTTATATTTTTTATTTAACCTTTATTTAACGAGGCAAGTTAGAAAATAACAAATTCTTATTTACAAATTACTTGTCCCAAAGCCAATGCCAAGTGTCATGTCTGGAGGAAACCTGGCACCATCCCTATGATGAAGCATTGTGGTGCCAGCATCATGCTGTGGGGATGTTTTTCAGTGGCAGGGACTGGGAGACTAGTCAGGCTTGAGCAAATTTCAGAGAGATCATTGATTAAAACCTGCTCAGGACCTCAAACACCTTCCAACAGGACAACAACCCTAAGCACATAGCCAAGACAATGCAGGAGTGGCTTCGGAACAAGTCTCTGAATGTGCTTGAGTGGCCCAGCCAGGGCCTGGACATCTCTGGAGGGACCTGAAAATAGCTGTGCTGCTATGCTCCCCTCCAACCTAACAGAGCTTGAGAGGATCTGCAGAAAGGAATGGGAGAACTTCCCAAATACAGGTGTGCCAAGCCTGTAGCGTTTACCAAAGAAAACTCAAGGCTGTAATCACAGCCAAAAAGGTGCTTCAACAAAGTACTGAGTAAAGGGTCTGAACATTTATGTTAATGTCATATTTCAGTTAATTGTTTAAATATTTGTTTTGCAAAAATCCTAAACTGTTTTATATTTGTCATTATGGGTTATTGTGTGTAGATTAATGAGGGGGGGAAATTATTTAAAACATTTTAGAATAAGGCTGTATTGTCACCAAATGTGGAAAAAGTCAATGGGTCTGAATACTTTCCGAATGTACTATATCAATTAATGGAATGCAAATACATCACCCCCATATGTATTTGGACAGTGATGCTAAAGTTCAAAATGTGTCTCTATACTCCAGTATTTTGGATTTGAGATCTATGTTTCATATGAGGTGACAGTACAGGATGTCAGCTTTTTTAAGGGTATTTTAATACCGTTTAGAAATGAAAGTACTTTATGTATCTATTTGTCCGCCCCAGTTGAAGAAGTCATAAGTATTTGGACACATTTTTTTGTATTTGGTGCCATATTCCTTATACACAATGACTATATCAAGCTTGTGTGACCCTACAAGCCTGTAGTCATTGTGTGCAAGGAATGTGGGACTAAACTTTTGACTACTTTAATACACTAAGTGAATTTGTCCAAATACTTATACGTTCTTTAAAGTGTGGGACTAGATTTTTTTTTTTTTCACCTTTATTTAACCATGTAGGCTAGTTGAGAACAACTTCTCATTTGCAACTGCGACCTGGCCAAGATAAAGCATAGCAGTGTGAACAGACAACACAGAGTTACACATGGAGTAAACAATTAACAAGTCAATAACACAGTAGAAAAAAATGGGCAGTCTATATACAATGTGTGCAAAAGGCATGAGGAGGTAGGCGAATAATACAATATTGCAGATTAACACTGGAGTGATAAATGATCAGATGGTCATGTACAAGTAGAGATATTGGTGTGCAAAAGAGCAGAAAAGTAAATAAATAAAAAACAGTATAAAAACAGTATGGGAATGAGGTAGGTGAAAAGGGTGGGCTATTTACCAATAGACTATGTACAGCTGCAGAGATCGGTTAGCTGCTCGGATAGCTGATGTTTGAAGTTGGTGAGGGAGATAAAAGTCTCCAACTTCAGTGATTTTTGCAGTTCGTTCCAGTCACAGGCAGCAGAGTACTGGAACGAAAGGCGGCCAAATGAGGTGTTGGCTTTAGGAATGATCAGTGAGATACACCTGCTGGAGCGCGTGCTACGGATGGGTGTTGCCATCGTGACCAGTGAACTGAGGTAAGGCGGAGCTTTACCTAGCATGGACTTGTAGATGACCTGGAGCCAGTGGGTCTGGCGACGAATATGTAGTGAGGGCCAGCCGACTAGAGCATACAAGTCGCAGTGGTGGGTGGTATAAGGTGCTTTAGTGACAAAACGGATGGCACTGTGATAGACTGCATCCAGTTTGCTGAGTAGAGTGTTGGAAGCCATTTTGTAGATGACATCGCCGAAGTCGAGGATCGGTAGGATAGTCAGTTTTACTAGGGTAAGCTTGGCGGCGTGAGTGAAGGAGGCTTTTTTGCGGAATAGAAAGCCGACTCTTGATTTGATTGGAGATGTTTGATGTGAGTCTGGAAGGAGAGTTTGCAGTCTAGCCAGACACCTAGGTACTTATAGATGTCCACATATTCAAGGTCGGAACCATCCAGGGTGGTGATGCTAGTCGGGCATGCGGGTGCAGGCAGCGATCGGTTGAAAAGCATGCATTTGGTTTTACTCGCGTTTAAGAGCAGTTGGAGGTCACGGAAGGAGTGCTGTATGGCATTGAAGCTCGTTTGGAGGTTAGATAGCACAGTGTCCAATGACAGGCCGAAAGTATATAGAATGGTGTCGTCTGCGTAGAGGTGGATCAGGGAATCGCCCGCAGCAAGAGCAACATCATTGATATATAAAGAGAAAAGAGTCGGCCCGAGAATTGAACCCTGTGGCACCCCCATAGAGACTGCCAGAGGACCGGACAGCATGCCCTCCGATTTGACACACTGAACTCTGTCTGCAAAGTAATTGGTGAACCAGGCAAGGCAGTCATCCGAAAAACCGAGGCTATTGAGTCTGCCGATAAGAATATGGTGATTGACAGAGTCGAAAACCTTGGCGAGGTCGATGAAGATGGCTGCACAGTACTGTCTTTTATCGATGGCGGTTATGATATCGTTTAGTACCTTGAGTGTGGCTGAGGTGCACCCGTGACCGGCTCGGAAACCAGATTGCACAGCGGAGAAGGTACGGTGGGATTCGAGATGGTCAGTGACCTGTTTGTTGACTTGGCTTTCGAAGACCTTAGATAGGCAGGGCAGGATGGATATAGGTCTATAACAGTTTGGGTCCAGGGTGTCTCCCCCTTTGAAGAGGGGGATGACTGCGGCAGCTTTCCAATCCTTGGGGATCTCAGACGATATGAAAGAGAGGTTGAACAGGCTGGTAATAGGGGTTGCGACAATGGCGGCAGATAGTTTCAGAAATAGAGGGTCCAGATTGTCAAGCCCAGCTAATTTGTACGGGTCCAGGTTTTGCAGCTCTTTCAGAACTGCTATCTGGATTTGGGTAAAGGAGAACCTGGAGAGGCTTGGGCGAGGAGCTGCGGGGGGTGGAGCTGTTGGCCGAGGTTGGAGTAGCCAGGCGGAAGGCATGGCCAGCCGTTGAGAAGTGCTTATTGAAGTTTTCGATAATCATGGATTTATCGGTGGAGACCGTGTTACCTAGCCTCAGTGCAGTGGGCAGCTGGGAGGAGGTGCTCTTGTTCTCCATGGACTTCACAGTGTCCCAGAACGTTTTGGAGTTGGAGCTACAGGATGCAAACTTCTGCCTGAAGAAGCTGGCCTTAGCTTTCCTGACTGACTGCGTGTATTGGTTCCTGACTTCCCTGAACAGTTGCATATCACGGGGGCTATTCGATGCTATTGCAGTCCACCACAGGATGTTTTTGTGCTGGTCGAGGGCAGTCAGGTCTGGAGTGAACCAAGGGCTGTATCTGTTCTTGGTTCTGCATTCTTTTTGAACGGAGCATGCTTATCTAAAATGGTGAGGAAGTTACTTTTAAAGAATGACCAAGCATCCTCAACTGACGGGATGAGGTCAATGTCCTTCCAGGATACCCGGGCCAGGTCGATTAGAAAGGCCTGCTCACAGAAGTGTTTTAGGGAGCGTTTGACAGTGATGAGGGGTGGTCGTTTGACTGCGGCTCCGTGGCGGATACAGGCAATGAGGCAGTGATCGCTGAGATCCTGGTTGAAGACAGCGGAGGTATATTTGGAGGGCCAGTTGGTCAGGATGACGTCTATGAGGGTGCCCTTGTTTACAGAGTTAGGGTTGTACCTGGTGGGTTCCTTGATGATTTGAGTGAGATTGAGGGCATCTAGCTTAGATTGTAGGACTGCCGGGGTGTTAAGCATATCCCAGTTTAGGTCACCTACCAGAACAAACTCTGAAGCTAGATGGGGGGCGATCAATTCACAAATGGTGTCCAGGGCACAGCTGGGAGCTGAGGGTGGTCGGTAGCAGGCGGCAACAGTGAGAGACTTATTTCTGGAGAGAGTAATTTTCAAAATTAGTAGTTCAAACTGTTTGGGTATGGACCTGGAAAGTATGACATTATTATGATTTTTAAGTAATTTATTTGCATTTTATTGCATGACATAAGTATTTGATACATCAGAAAAGCATAACTTAATATTTGGTACAGAAACCTTTGTTTGCAATTGCAGAGATCATACGTTTCCTGTAGTTCTTGACCAGGTTTGCACACACTGCAGCAGGGATTTTGGCCCACTCCTCCATACAGACCTTCTCCAGATCCTTCAGGTTTCAGTGCTGTCGCTGGGCAATACGGACTTTCAGCTCCCTCCAAAGATGTTCTATTGGGTTCAGGTCTGGAGACTGGCTAGGCCACTCCAGGACCTTGAGATGGTTCTTACAGAGCCACTCCTTAGTTGCCCTGGCTGTGTGGTTCAGGTCATTGTCATGCTGGAAGACCCAGCCACGACCCATCTTCAATGCTCTTACTGAGGGAAGGAGGTTGTTGGCCAAGAACTCGCGATACATGGCCCCACCCATCCTCCCCTCAATACGGTGCAGTCTTCCTGTCCCGTTTGCAGAAAAGCATCCCCAAAGAATGATGTTTCCACCTCCATGCTTCACGGTTGGGATGGTGTTCTTTGGGTTGTACTCATCCTTCTTCTTCCTCCAAACACAGCGAGTGGAGTTTAGATCAAAATGCTCTATTTTTGTCTCATCAGACCACATGACCTTCTCCCATTCCTCCTCTGGATCATCCAGATGGTCATTGGCAAACTTCAGACGGGCCTGGACATGCGCTGGCTTGAGCAGGGGGACCTTGCGTGCGCTTTAATCGATGACGACGTGGTGTGTTACTAATGGTTTTCTTTGAGACTGTTGTCATGTTTTGTCATTTATTATCTTGTCTTGTCCCTGTGCTTCCCATTCTATTCGTTTCCCTCTGCTGGTCTTATTAGGTTCTTTCCCTCTTTCTATCCCTCTCTCTCCCCCTCCCTCTCTCACTCTCTCGCTCTCTCTTCTCTCTATCGTTCCGTTCCTGCTCCCAGCTGTTCCTATTCCCCTAATCAATCATTTAGTCTTCCCACACCTGTTCCCGATCCTTTCCCCTGATTAGAGTCCCTATTTCTTCCTTTGTGTTCCGTTCCTGTCCTGTCGGTTCCTTGTCTAGAATTCACCGTGCTGTGTTTGTGTATCGCCCTGTCGTGTCGTGTTTTCCTCAGATGCTGCGTGGTGAGCAGGTGTCTGAGTCTGTCTGGTTCAAGTGCCTTCCCGAGGCAACCTGCTGTTCACCTGCTGTTCAAGATCGAGTCTCCAGTTTGTCCTCGTCATTTCGAGTGAAAGTTGTGTTTTTTGTTTGTATTTACTTTACTGGATTAAAGACTCTGTTTTCGCCAAGTCGCTTTTGGGTCCTCTTTCACCTGCATGACAGAAGGAACCGACCAAGGAATGGACCCAGCGACTTCAGACGCTCGTTACACTGCCGTCGAGATCCAAGGAGCCATGCTCGGCAGACACGAGCAGGAATATTCTGCTGCTCGCCATGCCGTGGAGAACCTGGCCGCTCAGGTTTCCGACCTCTCTGGACAGTTCCAGAGTCTACGTCTCGTGCCACCTGTTACTTCCTGGCCTGCCGAGCCTCCAGAACCTAGGGTTAATAACCCACCTTGCTACTCCGGGCAGCCCACTGAGTGCCGCTCCTTTCTCACGCAGTGTGAGATTGTGTTCTCTCTCCAACCCAACACATACTCTAGAGAGAGAGCTCGGGTTGCTTACGTCATTTCACTCCTTACTGGCCGGGCTCGAGAATGGGGCACAGCTATCTGGGAGGCAAGGGCTGATTGCTCTAACAAGTTCCAGAACTTTAAAGAGGAGATGATTCGGGTTTTTGACCGTTCAGTTTTTGGTGGGGAGGCTTCTAGGGCCCTGGCTTCCTTATGCCAAGGTGAACGGTCCATAACGGATTATTCTATTGAGTTTCGCACTCTTGCTGCCTCTAGTGAGTGGAACGAGCCGGCGCTGCTCGCTCGTTTTCTGGAGGGACTCCACGCAGTGGTTAAGGATGAGATTCTCTCCCGGGAGGTTCCTTCAGATGTGGACTCTTTGATTGCTCTCGCCATCCGCATAGAACGACGGGTAGATCTTCGTCACCGGGCTCGTGGAAGAGAGCTCGCATCAACGGTGTTTCCCTGCTCCGCATCGCAACCATCTCCCTCCTCTGGCTCAGAGTCTGAGCCCATGCAGCTGGGAGGGATTCGCATCTCGACTAAGGAGAGGGAACGGAGGATCACCAACCGCCTGTGCCTCTATTGCGGAGTTGCTGGACATTTTGTTAATTCATGTCCAGTAAAAGCCAGAGCTCATCTGTAAGCGGAGGGCTACAGGTGAGCGCAACTACTCAAGTCTCTCCATCAAGATCCTGTACTACTTTGTCGGTCCATCTACGCTGGACCGGTTCGGGTGCTACATGTAGTGCCTTGATAGACTCTGGGGCTGAGGGTTGTTTCATGGACGAAGCATGGGTTCGGAAACATGACATTCCTTTCAGAGAGTTAGAGAAGCCTACGCCCATGTTCGCCTTAGATGGTAGTCATCTTCCCAGTATCAGATTTGAGACACTACCTTTAACCCTCACAGTATCTGGTAACCACAGTGAGACTATTTCTTTTTTGATTTTTCGTTCACCGTTTACACCTGTTGTTTTGGGTCATCCCTGGCTAGTATGTCATAATCCTTCTATTAATTGGTCTAGTAATTCTATCCTATCCTGGAACGTTTCTTGTCATGTGAAGTGTTTAATGTCTGCCATCCCTCCCGTTTCTTCTGTCCCTACTTCTCAGGAGGAACCTGGCGATTTGACAGGAGTGCCGGAGGAATATCATGATCTGCGCACGGTCTTCAGTCGGTCCCGAGCCAACTCCCTTCCTCCTCACCGGTCGTATGATTGTAGTATTGATCTCCTTCCGGGGACCACTCCTCCTCGGGGTAGACTATACTCTCTGTCGGCTCCCGAACGTAAGGCTCTCGAGGATTATTTGTCTGTGTCTCTTGACGCCGGTACCATAGTGCCTTCTTCCTCTCCGGCCGGGGCGGGGTTTTTTTTTGTTAAGAAGAAGGACGGTACTCTGCGCCCCTGCGTGGATTATCGAGGGCTGAATGACATAACGGTTAAGAATCGTTATCCGCTTCCCCTTATGTCATCAGCCTTCGAGATTCTGCAGGGAGCCAGGTGCTTTACTAAGTTGGACCTTCGTAACGCTTACCATCTCGTGCGCATCAGAGAGGGGGACGAGTGGAAAACGGCGTTTAACACTCCGTTAGGGCATTTTGAGTACCGGGTTCTGCCGTTTGGTCTCGCCAATGCGCCAGCTGTTTTTCAGGCATTAGTTAATGATGTTCTGAGAGACATGCTGAACATCTTTGTTTTTGTCTATCTTGACGATATCCTGATTTTTTCTCCGTCACTCGAGATTCATGTTCAGCACGTTCGACGTGTTCTACAGCGCCTTTTAGAGAATTGTCTCTACGTAAAGTCTGAGAAGTGCTCTTTTCATGTCTCCTCCGTTACTTTTCTCGGTTCCGTTATTTCCGCTGAAGGCATTCAGATGGATTCCGCTAAGGTCCAAGCTGTCAGTGATTGGCCCGTTCCAAGGTCACGTGTCGAGTTGCAGCGCTTTTTAGGTTTCGCTAATTTCTATCGGCGTTTCATTCGTAATTTCGGTCAAGTTGCTGCCCCTCTCACAGCTCTTACTTCTGTCAAGACGTGTTTTAAGTGGTCCGGTTCCGCCCAGGGAGCTTTTGATCTTCTAAAAGAACGTTTTACGTCCGCTCCTATCCTCGTTACTCCTGACGTCACTAGACAATTCATTGTCGAGGTTGACGCTTCAGAGGTAGGCGTGGGAGCCATTCTATCCCAGCGCTTCCAGTCTGACGATAAAGGTTCATCCTTGCGCTTATTTTTCTCATCGCCTGTCGCCATCTGAGCGCAACTATGATGTGGGTAACCGTGAACTGCTCGCCATCCGCTTAGCCCTAGGCGAATGGCGACAGTGGTTGGAGGGGGCGACCGTTCCTTTTGTCGTTTGGACAGACCATAAGAACCTTGAGTACATCCGTTCTGCCAAACGACTTAATGCCCGTCAAGCTCGTTGGGCGTTGTTTTTCGCTCGTTTCGAGTTTGTGATTTCTTACCGTCCGGGTAGCAAGAACACCAAGCCTGATGCCTTATCCCGTCTGTTTAGTTCTTCTGTGGCTTCTACTGATCCCGAGGGGATTCTTCCTTATGGGCGTGTTGTCGGGTTAACAGTCTGGGGAATTGAAAGACAGGTTAAGCAAGCACTCACGCACACTGCGTCGCCGCGCGCTTGTCCTAGTAACCTCCTTTTCGTTCCTGTTTCCACTCGTCTGGCTGTTCTTCAGTGGGCTCACTCTGCCAAGTTAGCTGGTCATCCCGGTGTTCGAGGCACTCTTGCGTCTATTCGCCAGCGCTTTTGGTGGCCGACTCAGGAGCGTGACACGCGCCGTTTCGTGGCTGCTTGTTCGGACTGCGCGCAGACTAAGTCGGGTAACTCTCCTCCTGCCGGTCGTCTCAGACCGCTCCCATTCCTTCTCGACCATGGTCTCACATCGCCCTAGACTTCATTACCGGTCTGCCTTTGTCTGCGGGGAAGACTGTGATTCTTACGGTTGTCGATAGGTTCTCTAAGGCGGCACATTTCATTCCCCTCGCTAAACTTCCTTCCGCTAAGGAGACGGCACAAATCATTATCGAGAATGTATTCAGAATTCATGGCCTCCCGTTAGACGCCGTTTCAGACAGAGGCCCGCAATTCACGTCACAGTTTTGGAGGGAGTTCTGTCGTTTGATTGGTGCGTCCGTCAGTCTCTCTTCCGGGTTTCATCCCCAGTCTAACGGTCAAGCAGAGAGGGCCAATCAGACGATTGGTCGCATACTACGCAGCCTTTCTTTCAGAAACCCTGCGTCTTGGGCAGAACAGCTCCCTGGGCAGAATACGCTCACAATTCGCTTCCTTCGTCTGCTACCGGGTTATCTCCGTTTCAGAGTAGTCTGGGTTACCAGCCTCCTCTGTTCTCATCCCAGCTTGCCGAGTCCAGCGTTCCCTCCGCTCAAGCGTTTGTCCAACGTTGTGAGCGCACCTGGAGGAGGGTGAGGTCTGCACTTTGCCGTTACAGGGCACAGACTGTGAGAGCCGCCAATAAACGCAGGATTAAGAGTCCAAGGTATTGTTGCGGCCAGAGAGTGTGGCTTTCCACTCGCAACCTTCCTCTTACGACAGCTTCTCGTAAGTTGACTCCGCGGTTCATTGGTCCGTTCCGTGTCTCCCAGGTCGTCAATCCTGTCGCTGTGCGACTGCTTCTTCCGCGACATCTTCGTCGCGTCCATCCTGTCTTCCATGTCTCCTGTGTTAAGCCCTTTCTTCGCACCCCCGTTCGTCTTCCCTCCCCCCTCCCGTCCTTGTCGAGAGCGCACCTATTTACAAGGTACATAAGATCATGGACATGCGTTCTCGGGGACGGGGTCACCAATACTTAGTGGATTGGGAGGATTACGGTCCTGAGGAGAGGAGTTGGGTTCCGTCTCGGGACGTGCTGGACCGTTCACTCATTGATGATTTCCTCCGTTGCCGCCAGGATTCCTCCTCGAGTGCGCCAGGAGGCGCTCGGTGAGTGGGGGGTACTGTCATGTTTTGTCATTTATTATCTTGTCTTGTCCCTGTGCTTCCCATTCTATTCGTTTCCCTCTGCTGGTCTTATTAGGTTCTTTCCCTCTTTCTATCCCTCTCTCTCCCCCTCCCTCTCTCACTCTCTCGCTCTCTCTTCTCTCTATCGTTCCGTTCCTGCTCCCAGCTGTTCCTATTCCCCTAATCAATCATTTAGTCTTCCCACACCTGTTCCCGATCCTTTCCCCTGATTAGAGTCCCTATTTCTTCCTTTGTGTTCCGTTCCTGTCCTGTCGGTTCCTTGTCTAGAATTCACCGTGCTGTGTTTGTGTATCGCCCTGTCGTGTCGTGTTTTCCTCAGATGCTGCGTGGTGAGCAGGTGTCTGAGTCTGTCTGGTTCAAGTGCCTTCCCGAGGCAACCTGCTGTTCACCTGCTGTTCAAGATCGAGTCTCCAGTTTGTCCTCGTCATTTCGAGTGAAAGTTGTGTTTTTTGTTTGTATTTACTTTACTGGATTAAAGACTCTGTTTTCGCCAAGTCGCTTTTGGGTCCTCTTTCACCTGCATGACAACTGTGGTCCCAGCTCTCTTCCGGTCATTGACCAGGTCCTGCTGTGTAGTTCTGGGCTGATCCCTCACCTTCCTCATGATCATTGATGCCCCACAAGGTGAGATATTGCATGGAGCCCCAGACCGAGGGTGATTGACCGTCATCTTGACCTTCTTCCATTTTCTAATAATTGCTTCAACAGTTGTTGCCTTCTCACCAAGCTGCTTGCCTATTGTCCTGTAGCCCATTCCAGCCTTGTGCAGGTCTACAATTTTATCCCTGATCCCTAACAGGTCTGTGAGAGCTGGAATTCTTACTGGTTGGTAGGTGATCAAATACTTATGTCATGCAATAAAATGCAAATGAATTACTTAAAAATCATACAATGTGATTTTCTGGATTTTTTTCTCACAGTTGAAGTGTACCTATGATACAAATTACAGCCCTCTACATGCTTTGTAAGTGGGAAAACCTGCAAAATCGGAAGTGTATCAAATACTTGTTCTCCCCACTGTTTATATATATTATTATTATATTATTATTATTATTATTATTAAAATAAAAATACATCTTCACTGTCAAAATATGTATGGAGGGGAGTGTATAATAATAATATATTAATATAACCTTATTTAATTTATGAGTAGTGGACCTGGACTCATAGTGATGCACAGAGTGAATGTTCATAGATGTAACAGGAAATATACTTTTCAATTGAGTAAAGATGTGTGTGTATTCTTCTATATATTAATCTGTAGTTAAACGCCCACAGAATGGAAGCATTCATTGACACTAATTCACAGTGATGACTCAGATATAACCCTGAGTGATTTGCCTGTGTCTTGTCTCCAGGTCACAAATGTAACATCATGCTGTCTGTAATTATACTGCTGGGTCTTATGTTGACATTGTTAATTAATTGTCTGTTTAAATGGATTGAATGCATTGTATCACGAATGTATCATGAATTTATTCATTTATTTAACCATTCAAACCACATCTGAACCGTATTGTGCTGGCTCAGATATTTACTTTCACATATTTCTTTAGATACAGTGAGCTCCAAAACTATTGGGACCGTGACACGTTTTGTTGTTTTGGCTCTGTACTCCAGCACTTTGGTTTGGAAAAGATACAATGACTATGAAGTTAAAGTGTAGACTGTCAGCTTTAATGTGAAGGTATTTTCATCCACATTGGGTGAACGAGTTGGGACATTGCTTAAATCCGCTATGACAGGCTCATTTTCCACCCTCACTCCCAAAAGCCTGGAAGGGATGAGAACCAAGCCTATGCGTTCGTTGGGTCAACCCCGCATCGCGCACACGCACGCACGCACGCACGCACGCACACACACACACACACACACACACACTAACTGATTATGGACTGCTGAATGTATATATTTTTTTCTTGCTTTGTTTGCCCTTTTCCATGTCTGTCTCTGATAAGCTACCCAGGAAAGGCCTGAAAATAGTCCATATTAATATATTTAGCCTTAGAAATAAGATGAATGAAATCTATAATTTGCTAACATAAGATAACCTTCATATATTATCCATTTTTTTCATTTGATGATAAAGCAGTAGCAATACAACATTATAAAATCTATAGAATAAACGAAAATCTGTATGGGGGAGGTGTGGCTGTATATATTCAGAGCCATATCCCTGTAATGCTTAAAGAACATCGTATGTCAAGTGTTATTGAAGTGTTGTGGTTGCAGGTTCACTTGGCACATCTAAAGCCTTTTCTTTTGGGCTGTTGCTATAGGCACCAAGTGATAAGTCAGTATCTGAATAATATGTGTGAAATGCTTGATAGTGTATGTGATGTAAACCCAGAGGTCTACTTTTTTGGGGACCTGAATATTGACTGGTTTTCATCAACCTGCCTGTAATCAAGTGCCTGTAATTTGGTTCAGGTTAATAATCAACCTACCAGGGTGTTTACAAACATTACAGGAACAAGATCTTGCACATGTATTGATCACTTAGATGGAAAGCTACTGTGGATGGTAGCTGACACTATAGCCACTCCTATCTGTCATAATTATCTTTAATCTGAGCCTAGAGGAAAGTATTTGTCCTCGGGGCTGGAGAGAAGCCAAAGTCATTCCGCTACCCAAGAAGCGGCCTTTACTGGTTCTATCAGCAGACCTATCAGCTTGCTGCCAGCTCTTAGCAAACTGTTGACATTTTTTTCCTCTTGAACAAATACAATACTATTTCTCTGTCAATAAATTAACAGACTTTCAGCATGCTTATGTTCCTCAATGACATACATGATTGCTTGAAAGAAATTGATAAGAAGAATTAGGAAGCTGTACTGTTTGATTTCAGTGCAGCCTTTGATATTATTGACCTGCTGTTGAGAAAACGTATGTGTTAAGGCTTTTCAACCTCTGCCACATCGTGGATTCAGAGCGACACAAGAAGCACTTTAATCTCACTGTATCTCTCTGTTCTCTAAACTCATTAGGAAGTAATAGAAAACATTCAAATGGATAAATCCCAGGTTCACAAAGAGGAATCCATCTGGGAGAAAAACGGATTGAACACTGCCTTTTGTGAAATATTTCTAGATCAAGATGGAATACAAACCTAGGCAGTGTTCCAGATGGGGAAAGTCATCCTGCTAGTGAAATCACATTTTCCAGGTGCATGACATCTACAAGACAGACTGAGGGCAGATTGAGCAAACGTGTCATCATTTAGTCAGAGCCTTAGCTAGGATGAGCCGCTTCCCTTAACCCGTGCACAGAGGCACTTTCATTACACACATGCCGCCGAAGCCTCTGCAGATAGCTGGCAGGCTGGTATGGCAGATGAGCTGTGAAAAATTGGGTTATCAATTTATCCTTTAATGTACTTTGGTAGCAGTCTGTGACCAATTAAAGTGACATGCAGTCTGCGAGGAGCACAAAGAGGACGTGGTTCATTTAGCAACCTTTAAAAAGCATTTACCTGCCACAATACAGTAACTTAAACTTGTATAGTGGTATTTAGTAGGGGAACAATACTTGATTTATCGTGAAAGCCATTTGCGACCTGTTCAAAGCAGTATATCACAACCCTTATAATAGGTTCAGCTATCCTAGTCTGAAATGACATTGCTACCAACAACATCTATTAATATTCAAGTTGGATTTGTATCGACTGATTTTAATTTCTCCTTAAAATATGTATTTTCCCATTTGATTCATTTCACTTCATTGCAGTCACTAAATTAAAAGGTCAATTGGAAAGCACAGAAATTATTTTCATGGCAGTCCTGAGGGATTTGTCATACGTTGGTGTGTACACTGATTGTCCAAAACATTAGGAACACCTGCTCTTTCCATCACATACACTGACCAGGTGAAAGCTATAATCCCTTATTGATGTAACTTGTTAAATCCAATTCAATCAGTGTAGATGAAGGGGAGGAGACAGGTTACAGGATTTTAACCCTTGAGAGAATTGAAACATGGATGTAACGCCTAGCTTCATCAACTTCAATTAGTGAGCCGCATTGCATTTGTATAACTATTAGTCAACGTATGTGGACTGTATACCAGAAAATCCGGAATAATCCAACCAGTATTTCTGTAAAACCTGAGATTTTCGGAAAGTTACCAGAATTTTGCAACCCAAGGTCTGTGATATATAATTATGAGTTAGCTCATAATAGTAGCTACACTGTGTTCCAGATATGATTAGAAGAGCGTTAAATGACCACAAAACACTAAACAACGTCAAGGTCAATGCATAGTCTAGGTCTAGGAGGTCAATTAAAACTTTCTATAGTTGTGAAATAATTCTTACAATACATCAAATTATCAAGCCAGGGGACCATTTTTAAAGTATTTCATTTCACTTCATCTCTGCCTGAACAAATTGTGGACATTTCAGGAGCAGGGGAGTAAACAAGACGCGAGAAAAACACTAAATATCGTTTAAATCTTCGATTACAGGCCTGGCGCCTCTGATGATAGCAGCTACGCTGTTTTGATCAAAACAGATCTGTTAGGAGACTTAGTAGAAAAGAGTTTAAATATTTCAAGGTGAGGGTGTACAATGTGGAAGTGGCGCCTCGGACAATAAAGGCTATTAAGTGGTTTTGATCAAAAAATATTTGATGGGAGAGTTATTAGAAAGAGTTTCACTCTTTCAAGGTGAGGGTGTACAATATGAATGTTCTGTCCCTTACTGGCTAGACTGCTCCATTGATTACAGCATACTTACCAGTATGACATCATCCCACAAAGGGGCAACTTTCTATATATATATATATTTTAAAACCTTTAATAACTAGGCAACTTGATGCTTAAAGATGTCAATAACTAATCTGCCAAGTCTGCCACTTCTTTTTCAAAGGACGAGATTCCCAAAATATATTCATCACTAGCCCTGTTTATACCTAGTTCTTACATGTGTCCTTCATCCAGATATTGTGCTGATCATGTCAGTTTACACTTATAAGATCTGATCACAATAAGTCTTTTAAATTGTCTACACCTGTCTAAATATACGGGCACAATCATAATGTAGACAAGATTAGGACAAAGGACAAATGTTAGCACCAGGTATAAACAGGGCTAGTGACTGATCAATCTACCTTAGCCGCCCCATTATTTTCCTACCTTCAAGCCCTACCCCCTTCTTTTTGTTTCATGTTTCTTCCTGTTGTTAGTCTGGCATTGTTTAAGTTTCTACAATTGTAAAGAGCTATATAAGTCCCATGTATTATTTTTACTACTATTGGCTCTTCCCATTGTAGGCATGCCGCAAAGGAGGGCACAATTTGAAAACAGCCAATAGAAGCAATGCTGACAGATTTGAAATCGAGCGAGCTTGTTTTGCAAGGCCCGGCCCCTTGGCTGTTGCCCGGGTGGGCAGAGTTAGCACTTCAGATTAACAAACGTTAATAGCCATTTGAATCAGAGACAAATGGAAGTGTCATGGTGCTGTCTGTGAAATAAGTCTTGCTTTTTTGATCTGTCTGACAATTAGTCCTTATCTGTCGTGTTTTAGTTAGTGACCCACATTTGCCGCCCCCGACTCTACAGCAATTGATTGTAACAGCAAACTCTGCCTTTGGTTACATGGTTCGGTGTCCACTGGCTGTGCAAAACAAGCTCACACACTCAGTTGTTGTTCATGGCTGTAAACATGAAGTCGCCACGCTGTATACCGTATGACGATGTCATGTCATATTGCTGAGCCTGTGAAACCAATGGCCCATATCACAAATATGTGCACAAATGTGGTGCCACCAACCTCCTACTTACAAGGTAATGATAGGAGCGGAATCAGGAATGGTATCAAGTACATCAAACACATGGTTTTTAGGTGTTTGATGCCATTCCATTCCCTCCGTTCCTGACATTATTATGAGCCGTTCTCCCCTCAGCAGTCTCCACTGACAAGCAATGTTGGTTTGACTGCAACTCCTACATTAACCTACAAACTGAAACCAATAAACCCCCATCCATGTGAGTTGTGTTGATGTAACCCAATGGAAAGTGATACAAATTGACATGCTGCATCTGTCTTACTTCTAGTAAATGTCTTAAGCAACTTTTAAACCATCTGTGTGTTTGCATAAAATGTGAGTTTAGCAGGTGTCAAACAAACGGCTCAAAAGTAACCCATTCCACTCCAACAGACATTCACATAAAGTATCTTCCACACAAATATTAGCTACATAGATTTCCAGCACAAAATATGACAAAGAATACTACTTGAGAGACATGTGGTCTTTGGTCAAGTGTGCAGTCCTGCCTGTAAGTTTGACCCTTCTAAGAGACTGAACTTTTTAATTTTGGCACTTGATTCTGCCTAGATCCACAGAGGTGCTTTGGACTATCCCTTCTCAACTGGAATCAATGGCCAAGGACCAGATAGACAGACAATATGCCACTGAGAACGAGTGCACCCCCTCCTGCTCAGCCTTTAATTGACCCACTCAATGGCTTCACAGTTGACTGCACGGTGGGCTCAGGCCAGGCAGACACATTACTTTCCACTGCACAGATGATTTTCAACACAAACACACTTCGAAAACATTTGGATCCTGGCCACTTTAAAGCCATTGTGCACAATGATCACAGAAGCAGTACGAAAAAAAAAGGAATCTCATACAAACCAATACACAATGACGGTGAGACATTCAGTGTGTATTTTCATCAATATACATGACATCCTAATGGATGTCTAAGTCAACATGTGACACCAATTCAGTGGCCATGGTGTCACTTTCAGTCTATGTAGCTAATACTGAAGGGTTATGGCATCTTCCTCCTGAGCATACACCGTTGATGTTTCGCAGAAATGGTATCTAGTTATGTGATCAACAACTGAAAAATAAAGACATTTAGAGGCATATGATGCACGTATAGACCTATATACATGATAAATATGGGAGTGACAATAACTGCATATACATTACTATTATGTACATGACATAATTCAAAGATACAGTACTCATATGAACAGCACATAGGGCCATCAATCGAGATTGGGGTGGGTTTAAAAATAAACTACGAAAATTGTCCTCTTCATCACATCAATGTAAAAATCTATCAGGTAATTGGCTGTAACGTTGTGATCATGCATCAGATATACATTTTCTTACAGAAAATCTATAGAATGAGAAAGAAATGGACATGAATACTGTGGTTCTCCTCCAATATTCTACAACTGCTCTTAGCAGTCTGAAATTAATATACATTCTGATGGATTGGTGTACCTGACCACAGAAATGTCAAAGAAATGCTTTACAAAAGACATTTTGGACATTTTAGGATCAGGAAAAAAGCTCCTGATGGATTTATCTTGGTCTGTAAAATGCTAACATTTACCACATCCTTTCAAACTACACAGACCATCCATTACGAACAGCTCAACCAATCAAAAGCAGACCAATTTTGTCTGAACTTGTTCTAAATTTGGAAACTCACTGGATGACTTGCAGATAGAGAGGTATTTGCAAAGTATCGCCTACACCAATCAAAAGGGTCCACTCTGCTCTGTCCCCATAAAGATATGCTCAATAATGGTAACTTACAGTTCCAAAAAGCATGACACATATAGTAATGATACATAATGCTTAGTTTCTAGGCACAATTCATGTAGTCCCAGCCACTTTAAAATCAGCATGAACAATCACCCCTTAAAACAAGACCTAAAACACCTTTATTTCCACCATCAAAACCACATGGCAGTAAAAGTGACCATTCTTCCTTCAACACTCCTTTCCATGCACTTACATTACGTTAAGCTTATGAATATGTGTTTCATTTTTTTATTTGTTTATATTTTTCATTGCACTGTTGAGGAAGCTCGCAAGTAAGCATTTAATTGCACTGTTTAAGCTGAATTGATTTGATTACCGTTACCCTTGGCTGGACTTGCCTAACCTACAACGTCACCATAGTTGCAAAACCATTTCCCTTCCACAGGGACTTGGTCAAAGTTTGTTAGGGGGCGTTAGGGGAAGCCAACAGGTACAGTATGTGGGTAATTCAATCAGCACTGTGTTACAAAGTGCAACAGTTGTTTCTTCATGGTGTGCAAAGACGGTGAATGGGCATGGGCTCGGCCCATTCACAGGATGGATATTGGTCTCTCTCTCTCTCTCTCTCTGCATCTTTCCACACAACACTAAAGCTCAGTCTGGTCTGTGTAACCAGGTGTGGCCCAATGTCATTGATCTCTAAGGCTGGAGACAAGTTTGCCCCAGGGGACATTGTCCGTGTGTCCGTGCCTAGGGGCATCTAGGCTCCAGGCTTCGGTGAAGCCCACAGCGGGACACAGGGCAGCTGGAAGAAAGAGCCCTCAGGCAGGGCCGGCAGCTGACCAGGACCCCCATTGGAGAAATACACCTCAGGGTCGATGGAACCTGCCAAGAAGGCACAACAGAAAACAGATGCTGTTGGTTCAGAACGGCAGTCTACCTATTATAGTACACTGCATACTAGGACTAACTCAATCAGCAGTTCATTATCTTGTATGACTCATAACATAATGTAGTATAATGGCTGGGGGTCAATAAGGTCAAAGTTGTCATTACCTGGTGAATTGCTTGCTCTCTTCATGAACTTCCATCTCTTTGCTTTTGAACTCATTCAGTTCTTTACGGATAGCAGCCTGATGGAATATAAACATTCAAGATCAAAGTCTTAATTTACAAAGAAGAACTACAACAACAAAAAAATTTTTTTTAAACTGTCAGAACTTCAATACTTTCAGACAGGTAAACATGTTTTATATAACTGAAGATTAAAGATGCAATATGCAGAAATCGCTCCACCATTTCCTGGTTGCTAAAATTAGAATAATTTGCCTAACTTCAGCTTGTGACAAAACAAGAAATGCATAGTGTAGAGAATCATTGTACAATCTAAACCACTGTGAAATATATTTTCAATAACCCAAAATATTTTATTTTCAGCTGTTTGAAGCTAGTGTACAAAACTGAAAGTTAAAGGTGCAAAATCAAAACTTAAGAATGGGAAAAAGAGAAATAGTGCACATAGAACATCACTTTCAATGAGAATGACATATCTATAACTCACATTTCTATGTGAATTTGGTCAGGTTTCCCAAAAAGTTACATATTGCCGCTTTAAATGATAAATCTTTATTATTGTTTGTGAGTAATGTATTTACTGTATGGTTCAGTTGCTGGCCAGTATGTGGTATGCATGAGGAATACAATTCTAACAAATTGTTTTTTAATTACACCTTTTTATAACCTGTCTTATTCCATGTATTTAATCACATTATGAATGTCATGTATTTTAGGTCCTCTTGCAATAAAATCATACAGTAGGAGTCTGGGACCCACTTTGTCAGCTGGAGTGAGCCTGGTCCAGGGTTTGTCTGCACGGCGGTCATAGTCCTTAGCATCTGTGCACTCCACATACTCATTGAAGCGCAGAATCCGTCCGAGCCACCAGCTCTGCTACTGTGGGCCTCACACTCAGCTACACACACGCACAAGTAACCAGTGATTGACAACTGTAAATTGGGACTTGTAGATAAAACATTTGGGGCCCGGGAGAAGATGGGTAGAGAGTTGTGGGAAAAGTGAACTCCTTCAACGGTGCCATACGGGAGCACAGTGTTGGAACTAGACTCCGGTTCTCAATCTAGCTGAGGTCAAGCCTCGTTGGCCTAACACTGGCCAATCCCCTCTTGCCTCCCTACCACCACTGGGGGCGAGCAATCTGGGGAATTTCAAGCCTGATGCTACACTTAGAGGCATGCTGCTCACACGGAGTTAGAATGCCCTACAGTATGCACTGTGGAAACTGAGTCATACGATGGCTGAATTTTACCATTTTTACACATTTGTACAATAAAAAAAAAAGTTAACTAACTGACAAGGAACAAATGAGTTAGAAATGTGTTTGGTAATTCAGAAATCAAGGCATTATTTGGTAATTCATTATATTGAGTTCAGTCCGTATATTCAGTCTACATGAGTTTGACATGTGTTTGGTTCCAGTTATTTCAGTTCCAGCTGTGTCCACCAGATGGATCTGTGTACCAAATATACTGTGCATTCAGAAAGTACTCAGACTCATTGACTTTTTCCACATTTTGTTACATTACAGCCTTGTTCTACAATTGATTAAATCATTCCCCCACACAATACCTTATAATGACAAAGTGAAAACATGTTTTTATAAATGTTTGCACATTTATAAAAACTAATAAACAGAAATACCTTACTTACAAAAATATTCAGACCCTTTGCTCTGCGACTCGAAATTGAGCTCAGGTGCATCCTGTTTCTATTGATCATCCTTGAGATGTGGTAAATTCAATTGATTGGACATAATTTGTAAAGGCACACACCTGTCAACAGTTGAAGTTGGAAGTTTCCATACACTTAGGTTGGAGTCATTAAAACTTGTTTTTCAACCACTCCACAAATTTCTTGTGAACAAACTATAGTTTTGGCAAGTCGGTTAGGACATCTACTTTGTGTATGACAAGTAGTTTTTCCAACAATTGTTTATAGACAGATTATTTCACTGTATCACAATTCCAGTGGGTCAGAAGTTAACATACACTAAGTTGACTGTGCCTTTAAAACAGCTTGGTAAATTCCAGAAAATGATGTCATGGCTTTAGAAGCTTTTGATAGGCTAATTGGCATCATTTGAGTGAATTGGAGGTGTACTTGTGGATGTATTTCAAGGCCTACCTTCAAACTCAGTGCCTCTTTGCTTGACATCATGGGGAAATCAAAAGAAATCAGCTAAGACCTTAGAAAAAAAAACTGTAGACCTCAAGTCGGGTTCATCTTTGGGAGCAATTTACAAACGCCTGAAGTTACCACGTTCATCTGTACAAACAACAGTACGCAACTATAAACACCATGGGACCACGCAGCCATCATACAGCTCAGGAAGGAGACGCGTTCTGTCTCCAAGAGATGAATGTACTTTGGTGTGAAAAGTGCAAATCAATCCCAGAACAGCAGCAACGGACCTTGTGAAGATGCTGGAGGAAACAGGTACAACAGTATCTATATCCACAGTGAAAGAGTCCTATATCGACATAACCTGAAAGGCCGCTCAGCAAGGAAGAAGCCACTGCTCCAAAACCGACATAAAAAAGCCAGACTACGGTTTGCAACTGCACATGGGGACAAAGATGGCACTTTTCAGAAAAATGTCCTCCTGTCTGATGAAACAAAAATATAACTATTTGGCCTTAATGACCATCGTTATGTTTGGAGGAAAAAGGGGGAGGCTTGCAAGCCGAAGAACACCATCTTAACCGTGAAGCACAGGGGTGGCAGCATCATGTTGTGGGGGTGCTTTGCTGCAGGAGGGACTGGTGCACTTTACAAAATAGATGGCATCATGAGGACGGAAAATTACGTGGATATATTGAAGCAACATCTCAAGACATCAGTCAGGAAGTTAAAGCTTGGTAGCAAATGGGTCTTCCAAATGGACAATGACCCCAAGCATACTTCCAAAGGAAAAATGGCTTAAGGACAACAAAGTCAAGGTATTGGAGTGGCCATCACAAAGCCTATAGATAATTTGTGAGCAGAACTGAAAAAGCATGTGCGAGCAAGAAGGCCTACAAACCTGACTCAGTTACACCAGCTCTGTCAGGAGGAATGGGACAACATTCACCCAATTTATTGTTGGAAGCTTGTGGAAGGCTACCTGAAAAGTTTGACTCAAGTTAAAGGCAATGCTACCTAATACTAATTGAGTGTGTGTAAACTTCTGACCCACTGGGAATGTGATGAAATAAATAAAAGCTGACATAAATCATTCCCTCTACTATTATTCTGACATGTCACATTTCTAAAATAAAGTGGTGATCCTAACTTGGATTAAATGTCAGGAATTGTGAAAAACTGAGTTTAAATGTATTTGGTTCAGGTGCATATAAACTTCCGACTTCAACTGTGTATAAAAGGTCCCACAGTTGGCAGTTCATGTCAGAGCAAAAACCAAGCCATGAGGTCGAAGGAATTGTCTGTAGAGCTCAAAGACAGGATTGTGTTGAAGCACATATCTGGGGAAGGATATCAAAACAATTGGGTCCCCAAGAACACAATGGCGTCCATAATTCGTAAATGGAAGAAGTTTGCCACCACCAAGACTCTTCCTAGAGCTGGCCGCCCGGCCAAACTGAGCAATCGGAGGAGAAGAGCCTTGGTCAGGGAGTTGACCAAGAACCCAATGGTCACTCTGACATGGCTTCAGAGTTCCTCTGTGGAAATGGGAGAATCTTCCAGAAGGACAACCATCTCTGCAGCACTCTACCAATCAGGCCTTTATGGTAGTGTGGCCAGGCGGAAGCCACTCCTCAGTAAAAAGTGCATGACTGCCCGCTTGGAGTTTGCCAAAAGTCACCTAAAGACTCTCAGACCATGATAAACAAGATTCTCTGGTTTGATGAAACCAAGATTGAACTCTTTGGCCTGAATGCCAAGTGTCATGCCTGGATGAGACCTGGCACCATCCCTACGGTGAAGCATGGTGGTGGCAGCATCATGCTGTGGGGATGTTTTTCAGCGGCAGGGACTAGGAGACTAGTCAGGATAGATGGAAAGATTAACGGAGCAAAGTACAGAGAGACCCTTGATGAAAACCTGCTCCAGAGCGCTCAGGACCTCAGACATGGGCCAAGGTTCACCTTCCAACAGGACAACGACCCTAAGCACACAGCCAAGACAACGCAGGAGTGGCTTCGGGACAAGTCTCTGATATGTCCTTGAGTGGCTCAGCCAGAGCCCGAACATCTCTGGAGAGACCTGAAAATAGCTGTGCAGCGCCACTCCCCATCCAACCTGACAGAGCTTGAGAGGATCTGCAGTGACGAATGGGAGAAACTCCCCAAATACAGGTGTGCCAAGCTTGTAGCGTCATACCCATGCAGACTCGAGGCTGTAATCGCTGCCAAAGGTGCTTCAAAAAAGTACTGAGTAAAGGGTCTGAATACTTTTGTAAATGTGACATTTCACTATTATTATTTTATTTATTTATTCATGTGCAAAAATGTCAAACATGGTTGTCTTTGTCATTATGGGTTATTGTTTGTAGATTGATGAGGAGCAAAAAAACAAACAATTTAATACATTTTAGAATAAGGCTGTAACGTAACAAAATGAGGGAAAAAAATCAAGGGGCCTGAATACTTTCCAAATGCACTGTATCAACACGAGTCATTACATGAATTTTATGTCTAATGAGATGCAGACATTTAGCAAGCCTAGTATTGGCGTGCCTAAATAAAGTATAAATGACAGTACCTTTCGGGAGAGTCTCCTTTTAATCTCTTGTATGGCTTCATGTTTATCAGCTTCATTCGTCTCTGCAGTGAAATTAAAAAAGAAGTTGTAAGTAGGCTAAGGTGGTACTTCACTGCCCAATATAGTGATTATTAATTAAGCAATGTGGTTAATGGAAAGTCTGGAAATGATACAGTGCTTATCATTCCCATTGATTTTGGAACGTGCCATATGGCTGCATCTACAAAAACAGATGGCCTGGAACATGGACTTATCTCAACAGTCTGCTTTTTAGGTCTGAAAACATCTGACAAACTTTGATTTGGTGTCGTATTTTCTTAACCATACATAGAGTCAACTCTTTAAACCAGAGCACAGTGTAGACCTGTGTTATATTCTTCAACAGGTAGTTGTTGAGTGTGTGACAGATGTGCATAGAGTCCCTGGGAGACATGCAACCTTTGCCATCTGCTTTCAATGAGGCAACAGTCAGTTAACTGCCCTCTCCCTCTTAGCATTATGATTCCACCACAAAGATCTCATAAATAATGCAGTAAACACCCCAGCAAGATTACAACAACAAAATGGCCCCTTCTTTCACTGCTTCCTGTTTAATAGACAGGAAGTCTCCACGTGAGCATTGACTGTATTTCAGGAACATGTTTTAAGCCTGTTGATCAAATGGTAGCCCTTAGATTTTTCTGTAAAGTGTGTTCCGATGCACTTTAGATTAAGTTTGATTTGCTTAGAACAAAGTTAGCTTCTAGGAGATGAGCTTCTAGAGAATGACCAGGTAAACATAAATAACACATTCCTATTTACTTTTATCCTGACCTTCTCTGACCCAAAAATGTAAAACATTGTCTGGCACGATAAGAGCTCAAGATGTTATACTCTGAAAAATGTTAATGTTCACTGGTCATGCTCAATCTGGTGTAATGTGTTTCACAAAATTGATTTACTAACCAATAAACTGGGCAAGTAGATGAGCAATCAGTCAATAACTGGCCTCCCCCCACATCAATGCACCATTAGACCTTGATGCACAGCTGTCCAAGCCAGGAGAACAACTTCACCTTTGTCTTGGATTCCAGCAGGGCTAATTTATTCACATACACCGTCTCCTTATGAAAACGTAACTGGTCTAGCATCAACCTTTGACTGAATGGGATAAAGTCATCAGCTGTTTAGGTCATGTGGAACTGAACTATCTACACTGAACAAAAATAAACGCAACATATAAAGTGTTGGTCTCTGCCAAGATAATCCAAGAATCTGATTAAACAGCATGATCATGACACCGATGCACCTTGTGCTGGGGACAATAAAAGGCCATTCTAAAATATGCATCTTTGTCACACTACACAATGCCACAGATGTCTCAAGTTGAAGGAGTGTGCAATTTGCATGCTGACTGCAGGAATGTCCACCAGAGCTGTTGCCAGATAATTGAATGTTAATTTCTCTACCATAAGCTGCCTCCAACATTGTTTTAGAGAATCCCAGACCACGTATGGTGTCTTGTAGGCAAGTGGTTTGCTAATGTCAACGTTTTGAAAAAATGGCCCATGGTGGCAGTGGGGTTATGGTATGGGTAGGCATAAACTACAGACAACAAATACAATTACATTTTAAATCGATGGAAATTTGAATGCACAGAGATACCGTGACGAGATCCTGGAGGTCCATTATCGTGCCATTCATCCGCCACCATCACCTCATGTTTCAGCATTATAATCCACGGCCCCATGTCACAAGGATCTGTACAGAATTACTGGAAGCTGAAAATGTCCCAGTTCTTCCATGGCCTGCATACTCACCAGATATGTCACCCATTGAGCACGTTTGGGATGCTCTGGATCGACGTGTACAACAGCGTACACGTCGTTCCTGTCAATATCCAGAAACTTCTCACAGCCATTGAAGAGGAGTGGGACAACATTCCACAGGCCACAATCAACAGCCTGATCAACTATGCAAAGGAGATCTGTCGCACTGCATGAGGCAAATTATGCTCACACCAGATACTGACTAGTTTTCTGATCCACACCCCTATCTGTTTTTTTAAAGGTATCGGTGACCAACCGATGTATACCTGTATTCCAAGTCATGTGAAATCCATAGATTAGGGCTTAATTTGTTTTATTTAAATTGACTGATTTTCTTATATGAACTGTAACTCAAGTAACAATTTCAAAGATTTGACTGTTGCGTTTATATTTTTGTTCAGTATATAATCTGAAAAACACACATGACCAAAGCCAGAAGACAAACAGACCGTGTGTGGGGGAAATGTCTTGTACAGTACTAAGGGATTGTCTGACTGGGACCAATGTGGTGCTGTCTGTCTGTGGTGGCATCTGTCTGTCGTCACTCACGTTTCAGAATGTTCCTCTGCTCCAGTTCCTCAGTGCTGGGCCTCTGACTAAGTCGTCTGTGAGGGACAGAGGGAGAATGAAACGAGACAATACCTCAGTGATTTGGGAACAGGGGTGAGTTCCCCAAAAGCTTTGTAGCACTACGATCATCTTAAGTCCCTTGGATGAAAGAGGATTTTAGTGCTACCAAGTTTTCGGAAATCTCACACCAGAACAGTTATTTCAGATTAAATACAATCTTAAATACACACAATGCATGTGTAGGCGTGTGTGTGTGTGTGTGTGTGACTCCATGGGTGTACTCTGTACCTCACTAGCTTGGAGTGAATCTGTTGCCGGAGTTCCTGCCTCTCAGTCTCAGAGGTGCGAGGCAGAATGTTCTTCTCCTCCAGCTCTCTCTTGCTGGGCCGGTTGCCCAGTTTGATGGCCAGGCTGTCCCTGCGACGGATCTTACTGGCTAGGGAGCCTAAATAAACAATAATAAACATGAAAATCTAGCTAGCCCCTTCCCCCAGCCAATGCCATGCAGGCTGCCCCCAGAGAGTCTTAAAATGGGCTGAGTCAGAGGACAAGAGTATGGCTTTATAGGAATGTGTGCTGTGCAGTAAATATAAAATATAAGTCAAAAAGTACATATAAAACCACCAATAAAGAGTGTGGAAACACAATGAGATTGTTATCAAGGTTGTTCTCATTGTTTCTAGTCCTTTTTTTTGTTCTTGTTTCTAGTCCTTGTTTCTAGTCCTTGTTTCTAGTCCTTGTTTCTAGTCCTTGTTTCTAGTCCTTGTTTCTAGTCCTTGTTTCTAGACCTTGTTTCTAGTCCTTGTTTCTAGTCCTTGTTTCTAGTGCACGAGTGGCTACGGACTAATTTGTTGCAAAGGCTGGACAGAAAGACATTTAACACATGCTGACTGACTAAAAAGGCTAGAATTACAATGAGCTTTAAGCTTCAATATCTGTGACGGATTCCTTACTTGTGGTATACTCGTCTTCCTCATCCTCGTCTTCGTCTCGGTAGAGGATGGGCCCATCTGAGTCAGAGTCGCTGACTGTGGACTGGTAGTCAGACTCCGTAGTGCTGTCTGGGATGACTGTAACCTCTGGGCTCTCCAGGTTAACACTGTGGAGCTTCTTCTCTCCAATCCCATTGGTAGGCCTGGAGTCACATCACCAAAACCCTGATAAACCATTCTTACCCGATTGATTTATCTTGTCTTCTGATTTATTTATCATGTCCATTGTTTTCCTTGTTGCATAATGGAAAATGTCGATATACAAACTCTAATGAAGGGTATATAGACCAAAAACATTGGTGAAAATGGGCCGTTTCTTTCCCAACAATCTTTCCTCATGAATCTGTTATCATGCAAGTCAGGTGAACTATCATCTTTCCAAATGGTTTAAGGCCTATAACACAGACAGAGCTCTGTGACTTACTGTCCCAATTCAAGTTAAACCAGTTCAGCTCAGGGCTATGAAGGCCATTTATGACATCTATGCTGACTCAGACGTGTGTGTGTGTGAGAGAGACAACCATTTGCCACACCACCAAATGTTTAAATAGAGGGCTAAATAGGTTACTCCCTATTACACAGCAGCCATTATGAATTATTGCCATACTGAATCCAGGTAGCGGTAAATGGTAAACTAGGCTGCTAATGCTGCATTTTCTGGGCTTTGAACTCAAGCTGTGGTGCCGGTCATCATCAGAACAATACTTCGGCAATGAGGAGCCATCTAAAAATACAGCACATAGTAAAATGTGAAGGTTGAAAACTAAGCACAACAGCTTTTAGAATGCATACTGTGAGGTGGTAATGGCTATAAGGTTGAGTATTGTACATTTATAGACTTTGACCTTTGTGATGACCTTACTGTTAAACACATGACCAAGTGCAATACCAGTGGGAAATAATCCAGTAAAGCAAAACCTATCATAATTATAGTTTCCACACAGGATAGCTTTTCACACTGCTGTGCCATTTTCTGCAGTACTGTGTGACTCCCAACACTAACCATCTCAAGCTGCAAAATACTGAGAATGACGAACAACATTACCACATCATGTAATCCACTTGAAACTTTTCATATTGATTTACACTACACATGCAGCAAGAATTATACCAGGTATTCAATGGAGTTTTCTAAAGCATACTGTACTATTTTGGGAATCATGATTGCGGTAAAGAGCTTTCCCTCCAATGCCACCAGATTCCATTCTAAAGTTTCATGACAACAATTATGATGTAAGACAACATTTTCTTTTCTTCAGTTTGGAGGAGATGTTTAATTCCAACCTGGGTCAAATATAACTCAATTATTTTCAAATACTTATTTAATTTAATTGGTCTGGTTCAATGGAACAGTCCCAAAAGTGCAGAATTCAAGCTACATCAAGTGTACCTAACATATCTTAAATACTTGAAAGTGTGTTTGACCCAGGTCTTCCCATAGGGTTTTTCTGCACTAGAAGCCTATAGATCAGTGTTGCAGTATCGATACATACCACTGACGTTTCTCTAACTCATGGTCTGCGTCTCCCGACTGTTGCCCACGGTCAACACCTCCATCTTCCCCAGTCCCCAGGGCTTCCTCCATGGAGCTCTCGCTATGAGACTCAGTGAAGAAAGTGTCCTCAGTGGCGTTGTTGACCAGAGGGGCCTTCTCCAATGGGTCCTGAGGACTGGCTCCTGAGGCATTGTCTTTACCCATTCCAGTCAGAGAAGAGTCATCCTGAGCAGCAGGCCTGCCTTCTGGGCCAGAAGAGGGCTCCTCCTTGCACCCCTGGTTCCCATGCCCAGTGCCCGGGACCCGTCTCTCCCCAGAAAGGTTGACTGTCTCTGGGGAGGCCTTAGGAGCTCCAGAGAAGCTGGAAGGGTCAGTTACTAGTTGGAGGACGCACTTGTTTGTCTTCTCTGACCCAGTTGGTTTGGCAGGCCTGTCCTTGGAGGTCTTTGTGGTACGCGGTGTGGACGATGAGGAGGATGAGGACTGGGCCGTGCTCTTGGATGTGCCTCCAGTTCTCTTAGGATGAGAGGATTTGGCTGTGAGGAAAGGAAACTTCATTAGATTTATATTAAACACAACGGCAAAAACTCTCTGATGTCCTGTAGCATTTTATGCGCGTTTGTTAGTGCCTTCATGTCAAATGACCTGCCCAGGCACTACAGATGAACATGAGCCTTTTGTCTGACACATTAACAGTTAATGATGCATTGTCCATGACAAAAAACATATTACTTCTATAGAATGTTGGGGGTCATGTGACGGAATAAGAAGAGTAAATTTATTATTATTATTTGGTTGGTGCTTATATTTGTCCTATTTCACACATGTACAAGTGTGTATTATAAGCATTTTTTGCATATCCCAACTCTCCCTGAGACACCTTCATAGAGTGGGGTCATGGCCAGGGTCTAAGTCAAATATTATTAGTGGCTGTGAAAGAGGTCGTAATGTGGATAAGCCATTTGGCAGATATACAAAAGCTATTCAAAACCAAATAAACTACTGACACTCAACAAGAGAACAATGTGCACTCAAAAATATTATAGGAAGAGGATAACAATGGATATTAAACAGAAACAGAAAGAGCCCAAAATCTGGCATTTCTTCTAAGAAACTCATAAAATATCAAGTTAGGCATGCCCATTTACAATCAACACAATTGTCCCTGGGTAGTGCAGTTTACTCCAGTGGGGTCAAACAAGTCACATGCACGGACACTGGCGCACACACAGACACGAGACATGGCCACATTGCCCTGGGAAACCAAACGATCCATGAACCAAATAGTCATGCACCAAAGACAAAAAAGCAAGGGTTTTCAGAAACCCTTGGAGGCAGGCAGGCAGGCAGGGGAACAAAGATGGGACACACAGTACACAGCGTATCTTATTGTAGTGCTATGCTGTCTGAAAATGGAGAAGTCTCTGCACGGATCTCTCTGTACACAATCTCCTCACTTCCTGTTTCACAACAAGAACAATTAAACATTCAACTACTGTAAATCCCTAGCCTTCTAGCATGGACAGTACCATTCAATCCTAAAGGGGAACAAGGAGGGATGCACTGATGGGCAGTGGGAGGCCTTCCACATGCGAAGATTGGTACATTCTCCATGCCAACAGGGCTCTCTCCCAACCAACCAGTGCCACTGATACTCACCGTTCCCAATGTAATTGTTTCGAGGGTTTTGTTTGGGCGGCAGAGCGGAAGCTTGCTTGCCTGTGCTTTTGGGCAGCTTTTTAACACCAGCGGTCCCGTCCCTGCGCCCTGCTGTAGCCCCACCAGCTGATTTGGGAGGAGCGGTGGTGGGATGTTTTTTAGCCTCCCGCGTTCTGGCCTGGTTTCCTTTTGGAGTAGCTTTGATTTCATTCCTTACTAAGGGAGGTAGAGGAGGGGGGAGCAGAGCAACCTCTCCTGTAATTTACCAAACCCAGAGGGAGGGAGTCAGGGAGAGACAAACACAAGGGTGGGACCATGTAGAAAAATTTGTCTAGCTAATACTCGTAAAAGTCGGGAACGTAAAGTGGCTCCATCATGTGCATATCTAAGGTAGGAAGCGAAGTCGAACAGACATGACCTGACCTCCAACCTAATGTGCATTATGATGTTGGGAGAATTTTTTGTTGTTGATACATTTACATATTGGGATATTATTTTAGATGATTATCGTATTGTTTTGACAATATAGCACTAGTTGGCTGCACCAGCACCAAAACTCCAGTATCTTGTTCTCAGTCTTCTTTTTAGCACACTTTTATTTCCATGACTGATCAAAACTCGTTGCGCCCTGTATGATACAATGTATGTATGTATGTATGTATGTATGTATGTATGTATGTATGTATGTATGTATGTATGTATGTATGTATGTATGTATGTATGTATGTATGTATGTATGTATGTATGTATGTGTGTATGTATGTGTGTGTGTGTATGTATGTATGTATGTATGTATGTATTGTGGCAAACCTCTTCAAGGTTAGGAGCGTTTGTCACAAACTAAGTGGTAAACTGTCACCAAATCACCCAAGAATGAGAGTTCTTTCGAACAGGACAGTACCTGTGTGTTTGTTTCTCCGTCCTGGTCCACCCAGGCCTTAGGCGAGGTCAAGGATAGCAGGGTTCGGTACACGAATCGGGTTCTCGGTAGGTCCAGGTCCAAACGCCAACAGGTAAGTCCAAACAATCCAGCTCATACACGGTAAATCCAGCCAATCTCTATAGTCTCTTTCTCTATTGATCATAGCTCCTTCCAGCCCTCTCTCTTCCTCTTCCTGGTTTCTCTTGACCCTTTATCTGTGAGTCGGCTCCACCTTCTGAGGGTTCCCCTTGCTTCTGGGACTTGTAGTTTTGGCGGTCGGCCATTTTGTGATCTGTAGTTCTGACAGGGGTGGCCATTTTAGTGATCGGGCAGAGCCCGTTTACTAGCTCTGCTCTCACATATCTGCCACTTATCACTCGACCCCCTTCTTTGCCACATATCTCTCCCCCTAGATCCGACCCCCTAGGTCGGGCTACCGCAGCAAAATATGCGTGCATGCGGGATAACCCATCCACGTTTCCCATTTCCTTCCCTGCTCTGTGTTTCAAGTCAAAATGAAACGGTTGGAGACTCAAAAACCACCGCATCACCCGAGCGTTCTTCTCTTTAGCCCTATGCATCCAGGTGAGTGGGGCATGGTCACTGATGAGGGTGAAGTGGCGCCCCAGCAGGTAGTACTTCAGGCTTTCTAGAGCCCACTTTACTGCCAGCGCCTCTTTCTCAACGACTGAGTAGTTGGTTTCCCGTGGTTCCAGCTTCCTGCTTAAAAACAGGATGGGGTGTTCCACCCCTTCTACCTCTTGGGATAGCACTGCTCCCAAGCCGACCTCTGAGGCATCCGTCTGAACCACAAACTCTCTCTCAAAGTCTGGTACCACCAGCACTGGGTTACAACAGAGAGCCTCCTGTAATGTCCTAAATGCTTTGGTGGCCCTTTCATCCCATTTGACCATGTTTGGCCCTCTGGCTCTAGTCATGTCGGTAAGTGGGGCGGCCACTGTGGCATAACTTGGGATGAACTTCCGGTAGTAACCGGTCAGCCCTAGGAAGGCTCGGACCTGCTTCTTATTTACTGGTTTCGGCCATTCTCTAATTGCCTTCACCTTCTTATGTTGGGGTTTGATTAACCCTCTTCCCACAGTGTATCCCAGATACTCTGTTTCCTCTAACCCCACATAACACTTGGCAGGGTTTGCCGTGAGCCCTGCCTTTCTAAGGGCATCTAACACTGCCTGTACCCGGGGTAAGTGGGATTCCCAATCTGGGCTGTAGATCCCCACGTCATCTAAATAAGCTGCGGCGTATGCCTTGTGCGGTTTTAGGACTTTGTCCATGAGCCGTTGAAAGGTTGCTGGGGCCCCGTGTAAGCCGAATGGCATGACTGTGTATTGAAACAAACCGTCAGGTGTTGCAAAGGCTGTCTTTTCTTTGGCCCTGGGGGTCAGAGGAATTTGCCAGTACCCTTTTGTCAGATCAAGGGTCGTAATGTACCGAGCATGACCAATTTTCTCCAGTAGTTCATCTACTCGGGGCATGGGGTAGGCATCAAACTTCGAGATTTCATTTACCTTCCGAAAGTCGTTACAGAACCGCAATGACCCATCGGGCTTGGAGACCATCACAATTGGGCTAGACCACTCACTATGTGACTCTTCAACCACTCCAGCTGTCAACATTTTCTCAGTCTCTGCTCTAATCGCGGCCCGTCGAGCCTCGGGTACCCGATATGGCCTCATACTCACTTTTCTCCCTGGTAGGGAAACGATATCATGAGCCGTAACCTCAGTTCGGCCAGGTACCTCTGAAAACACATCTCTGTTTTTCTGGATCAGGGTCTTTACTTCCTGTACTTGCGCTGGGGACAGAGTGGGTGAAATATTTACTTCGGCTGTCTCCTGAATGTGTGTAGGGTATGTGACCATTAGTGTTTCTCTCTCTCTCCATGCTTTTAACAGGTTTATGTGATAAATCTGTTCCTGGGGCCGTCGACCTGGCTGTCGGATCCGATAATTGACTTCTCCTATTCTCTCCAGTACTTCATATGGCCCTTTCCATGTGGCTAGTAGTTTACACTCTACTGTGGGGATCAGCACTAACACCTTATCTCCCGGTTGAAATTCCCTCAGGGTAGCCTGCCGGTTATAAGTGTGCCGCTGGTGTTCTTGTGTTTGTCTCATGTGCTCTCTGACGATGGGCATGACTGTGGCTATCCTGTCTTGCATTGCCGTGACGTGCTCTATGACACTAGTATACGGGGTGGATTGGTGCTCCCAGGTTTCCCGGGCGATGTCTAAGATTCCCCGGGGATGCCTCCCATATACCAGCTCAAAGGGAGAAAACCCCAGCGAGGCTTGAGGAACCTCTCTAATGGCAAACATCAGATACGGTAACATGCAATCCCAGTTTTTCCCATCCTTATCGATTACCTTCCTGAGCATTGACTTCAGGGTTCGGTTGAATCTCTCAACCAGCCCGTCCGTCTGAGGATGGTAAACCGATGTCCTCAACTGTTTCACCTGCCACAGTTTACAAGGTCCGCCATAAGGCGGGACATAAAGGGGTCCCCTGGTCGGTAAGGATCTCTTTTGGAACCCCTACCCTGGTGAACAAGAGCACTAATTCCTTTGCGATATTTTTGGAAGTCATCGTCCGAAGGGGAATGGCTTCTGGGTAGCGAGTGGCATAATCTAGAATGACCAGAATGTATTGGTGCCCTCTGGCGGATTTGGGTAGTGGGCCCACTAAATCCATCGCTATCCTCTCAAATGGCGTTTCGATTATGGGGAGTGGCACTAACGGGCTTCTAAAAGCTGGTCGGGGAGCTGTTAACTGGCACTCTGGGCACTCTCCACAATGCCGAGCCACTTCAGCTTGAATTCCTGGCCAGTAAAACCTCCTTACAATCCGGTCTCGGGTTTTATCGATACCAAGGTGTCCACCCAGAATGTGCCCATGAGCTAGATCCAGTACTGTCCTCCGGTACCGAGTGGGAACCAACAACTGTTCCACCACATCAACCCCTATTTTCGAGACTCTGTACACCAAACCCTTTTTCACGATGAAGTGGGGAAAACTATTAGGCATCATCCCACCATTTATGGGAGTACCATCTACGACCTGCACATCTGCTCTGGCTTGTTGCAGGGTTGGATCCTGGTTTTGGGCCGTCCCAAAATTAGTCAAGGACTCTGCCAGGTCTGCTGGTTCTATATCATCGTCCTCTGGATTCAGATCAACCCCAGCCCCACTAGTACCGGGCTGTTCGTCATCAGCGAGGTTTGTCACTTCATCCTCCTCCTCCCCTACTAGCACCTGTGATGTTGTCCCCTGGGAGACCTCTTTTCTTGGCTTTGGTTGAAGCCCCCATGCTTCTTCCTGCTTGGTCAGGGTTGTTGGATTCTCAAATATGCCATTCTTGTGGCCTAACTTCGCAAAGTTAGGAAAGTCTCTACCCAATATTACATCATATGGCATCTTTGGGACCACGCCGACCTCATAATCCAGCAGACCGTCCTCTGTTTGTATGCTCACTAAGGCCGTGGGGTACAGACGGGTATCCCCATGAATGCATGTAACACTGATATCCTGTCTTGTATCCAGTTTATGATTCGGCACTAGGCCTGCAACGACCAGGGTTAGCATACTGCCGGAATCCAGCAGTGCTTCAACCTCTTTCCCTTCAATCTTCACCCTGCACATATGTTTGTTTCTTGATCTTTCAAGTACAGTGGTTACAACAGGACATGCATACCGTATATCATCTTCATTTTCACCGAGGTTACATTGCATTGGCTCTTCTTTAATAGGGCAATAAGCTGCAATATGTCCTGGTTGATTACAATTGTAACAGATAATAGGGGTTCGGGGAGACCCCTCGACACCCAGTCCCGGTTTCCGTTTTTTCCCTTAGTGTCTTGGCCTGAATCTGATTCTTTCCTCATGGCCACACGCTGCTCTCTTCCCCCTCTATATGTTGGGACAGCCTTACCCTGTCCGCTGGTTCGCCCATGCCTGGGGAACGGGAATCTTTCCTCCTGTGCATGCTCAGCTGTTCTTGCCGTACAATACCGTTCAACCAGGCCCACGAGATGGTCGGCGGAAAATACCTCGTTCTGGCCAACCCATCGTCTCACTTCTTGGGGTAGACCTCGCTGAAACTGGTTGAGTACGATGGTCTCGACAATCTCGGCGGATGACCGGGTCTCTGGTCGCAACCATTTCCGTGCCAGGTGAATCAAGTCGAACATCTGTGTTCGTGGGGGTTGTCCCGGTCGGTAGGACCACTGGTGGAAGCGGTGTGCCCTCACGGTATCTGTCACTCCCAGTCTAGTCAGGATCTCCCCTTTAGTTTATCGTAATCCTGTGCTTCTTTCAACTCCAGGTCGAAATACGCTTTTTGAGCGTCCCCTGCCAGGTATGGTGCCAGAAGCCCTGCCCATTCTTCTTTCGGCCACTTCTCCCTCTCTGCCGTCCTTTCGAAGGTGGTAGTAAGATATGCTTCCACATCATCCTGCGCTGTCATTTTTTGAAGAAAATGATTGGCCCTCTGGGTATTTGCAGCTGGTAATTGAGTCCCAATTTGGTCCGCTAGCCCCTTTAGGCCTTCTCTTAACTCCCGGGTGTTTCTCTCTTGCTCTTCTATGAGCAGCTGGTTGGTGCGATGCTGGATCTGTAACGTGTCCTGATACATTCGCATTGCATCCTGATGAACTATTTGTTGAGCTCTAGTTGCCTCTTGTTGGGCTGCCGCCGCTTGTAACAGGGCCTGTATGGCTCCCTCCATACTCATTTTCCTGAAAGACTGTCCTAACCAAACAAAGCCAAAACAAAAAAAAACCTGACTCCCCTTGGAGTGCTAACTGAACATTTATTTATTTTTTCCTTCTATCTAACCAGTGGTATGTTAGTCCATGCCCGCATCCTCCACCACGTGTGGCAAACCTCTTCAAGGTTAGGAGCGTTTGTCACAAACTAAGTGGTAAACTGTCACCAAATCACCCAAGAATGAGAGTTCTTTCGAACAGGACAGTACCTGTGTGTTTGTTTCTCCGTCCTGGTCCACCCAGGCCTTAGGCGAGGTCAAGGATAGCAGGGTTCGGTACACGAATCGGGTTCTCGGTAGGTCCAGGTCCAAACGCCAACAGGTAAGTCCAAACAATCCAGCTCATACACGGTAAATCCAGCCAATCTCTATAGTCTCTTTCTCTATTGTTCATAGCTCCTTCCAGCCCTCTCTCTTCCTCTTCCTGGTTTCTCTTGACCCTTTATCTGTGAGTCGGCTCCACCTTCTGAGGGTTCCCCTTGCTTCTGGGACTTGTAGTTTTGGCGGTCGGCCATTTTGTGATCTGTAGTTCTGACAGGGGTGGCCATTTTAGTGATCGGGCAGAGCCCGTTTACTAGCTCTGCTCTCACATATCTGCCACTTATCACTCGACCCCCTTCTTTGCCACAGTATGTATGTATGTATGTATGTATGTATGTATGTATGTATGTATGTATGTATGTATGTATGTATGTATGTATGTATGTATGTATGTATGTATGTATGTATGTATGTATGTATGTATGTATGTATGTATGTATTTTTATTTTATTTCACCTTTATTTAACCAGGTAGGATAGTTGAGAACAAGTTCTCATTTACAACTGCGACCTGGCCAAGATAAAGCAAAGCTGTGCGACACAAACAACAACACAGTTACACATGGAATAAACACAATATACAGTCAATAATACAGTAGAGAAAAAAAAGTCTACATACAGTGTGTGCAAATGAGGTAGGATACCAGAGGTAAGGCAATAAATAGGCCATAGTGGCAAAATAATTACAATATAGGAATTAAACACTGGAGTGATAAATGTGCAGAAGATGAGTGTACAAGTAGAGATACTGGGGTGCACAGGAGCAAAAATAAATGAAATAGATAACAGTATGGGGATGAGGTAGTTTGATAGGCTATTTACAGATGGGCTATGTCCAAGTGCAGTGATCTGTGAGCTGCTCTGATAGCTGGTGCTTAAAGCTCGTGAGAGAGATATGAGTCTCCAGCTTCAGTGATTTTTGCAGTTCGTTCCAGTCATTGGCAGCAGAGAACTGGAAGGAAAGGCGGCCAAAGGAGGAATTGGCTTTGGGGGTGACCAGTGAAATATACCTGCTGGAGCACGTGCTACGGGTGGGTGCTGCTATGGTAACCAGTGAGCTGAGATAAGGCAGGGCTTTACCTAGCAAAGACTTATAGATGACCTGGAGCCAGTGGGTTTGGAAACTAATATGAAGCGAGGGCCAGCCAACGAGAGCATACATTTCGCAGTGGTGGGTGGTATGTGGGGCTTTGGTGACTGCATCTACACTTAACCAGCATGGCAACCACAGCATTCTGCAGCAATACACCAACCCATCTGGTTTGAGCTTTGTGGAACTATCATTTGTTTTTCAACAGGACAATGACCCAACACACATACAGGCTGTGTAAGGGCTATTTGACCAAGAAGGAGAGTGATGATGCTGCATCATATGACCTGGCCTCCACAATCACCCGACCTCAACCCAATTGAGATGGTTTGGGATGAGTTGGACCGCAGAGTGAAGGAAAAACAACCAACAAGTGCTCATATGTGGTAATTCCTTCAAGACTGTTGGGAAAGAATTCCAGCTTAAGCTGGTTAAGAGAATGCCAAGAGTGTGCAAATATGTCATCAAGGCAAAGGGTGGCTACTTTGAAGAATCTCAAATATAAAATATATTTTGATTTGTTTAAAACTTGTTTGGTTATTACATGATTCCATATGTGTTATTTCATAGTTTTGATGTCTTCACTATTATTCTACAATGTAGAAAATAGTAAAAAATAAAGAAAAACCCTTGAATGAGTGGGTGTGTCCAAACTTTTGAATGGTACCGGTACACAAAATATATGTACATCTATCTATTTCGGAAGGGTTGGGGAAAAAAGCAGAAGATGAATGTCCATCTAGTATGGACTAATAAAGTATACCTTATAGAGTAGGATCATTCCTCTTTACATTATTCTCATCACGACCAAGCTCCTGCTGCCTTCAATAAAGTAACAGATTATTGCCCTCAGTGCCCGGGCACTTTAGATGAGACATTGTCCGGGTATCTGCCCTGACAGGGCGCCAAATGGCTCCATAATGAACTGAGGCCTCATTTGAATCAGTCTTGCTGAACCACTCTGAATGTGTTGTTGGACAGAGCTAGAGCTCTCTCCAACAGAGAGCAGGTCATCCCAGTTTGTCTTTGGTCAGCAGTATTAAGTGGGCAGCAGGATTATTTTTTATTTAACCTTTATTTAACTAGGCAAGTCAGTTAAGAACATATTCTTATTTTCAATGATGGCCTAGGAACAGTGGGTTAACTGCCTTGTTCAGAATGACAGATTTTTACCTTGTCAGCTTGGGGATTTGATCTAGCAACATTTTGGTTACTGGCCCAACGCTCTAACCACTAGGCTACCTGCCGCCCCAGCAGTAGATTGGCTTACTATTGATCTGAAGAGGCCAGAGCTCTGGCTCCAGAGGCCCATCTTGTTATGGTCAGTAGAGTACTGAGGGCCTTTGATCATTGCAGAAGTGACAGCCTCCTTTTGTTTGCAGGGCTGAAGAATAGGGGATTTCTGCTCTATCGTTTCCCTATCTGACTGTCAAAGGGACTTAACATAGGTGTATCTGGATACATTCTGCTGGAGTGTGCAGCATTATGCCTATCAGTCAGGGGCTACTGCTAAAAGATCAACAGCAATGGAGACGTGTTAATAGATATGGGATGGAAAAATTGAATTGAGGAACCCCCACAACACTTAAAAAGCTTCAGATGGCAATACTCCTGCAGGTCTAAAAGGGTGATATTGACCATTAGTGGATGAGTTATTGCTCTGTTCAGACTCCTGCTTGGAGGTCAAAGCCAAAATAGGAAGCGCTAGTGGACACATTCAATTGGAGCTCACCGAATGGATTTAGACCATGCCATTTCATTTAGCTTTGGCCTGCTTGCAGACAGACATGTTCAAAGCATTCCAGTATACCTGCTTTGTCCTCAGCATTCTCCGACCCTTTTGTCTTCTCCTCCAAAGGTGTTTGCGGAGACTCCATGTCAACTTTGACCTCATCTGACCCCACACTAGGCGTTGCATGGCCATTTAGATTCTCAGAGTTCACTGGCTCCTCTGGTGCAAATGAAACATTTAAGAGTTAGCAAAGGGTGAGAATGGGGTACATTTTAGCTGACATTACCTGACATTTAACTGACAGCTATTTTACTACATCCATTAATTATACAGTACACACAAGGAATGTAAGAAGAAAGGAGGCTTCCATCTCGAGACATTTACCATTAGATTAGCTCCCCTAAGAACAAAATGACATTATCCTTCCTTGACGCAGATTTGAGGTAATGTTACATTGGTGTTAAACAATGCATGAGAGGGGACTACAGTACAGTGTACCAGGAGGACACAAACAACTTAGATGGAACTGCAGTTTGGGTTTCTTCCCCATCGTAGCAACAGCTAACATCAGGTGGTATTCAACTTCCTGATGACGTAGAGGAAAACGGGGGTTTGGGGCGGGACTTCTACTCAATACTATAATAAACAAATGGAACACTTAGCACACTGTTAGATTTCATACATTTTCCCGCCATAACTCACCTTGATCGGGAATGAGAACGCCTCTTCTTATCAGCTCCTCTCGACTTTGCCTCGTGGAGATTTTCCTCTCCAGAACTATGGAGATGAGCATGGCAGAGTTGTTAATCATTGACCAGATGCAGTCATTAATTCTATGCCTTTTGCAATGACAGGGGAGGATATTACCCGCTCTGCCCCCCCCCCACACACACTAAATAAAAGTACAGGAACTATGACACAGAGGAATCAATTACAACAGGCCATGTGAAAGATGAACGGCTTAGGGAAATGGTTCCATGATGCAGTCGGGAAAGTAAGCCTATTAAATATGTAAATTATGATCCCTCGAAGGCTTTATGGAACTCCGATTCTCTATCATGTTTTATTTATTTAACCTTTATTTAACCTTTATTTAACCAGGTAGGATAGTTGAGAACAAGTTCTCATTTACAACTGCGACCTAGCCAAGATAAATCAAAGCAGTGCGACACAAGCAACAACAAAGAGTTACACATGGAACAAACACGCAGTCAAATATACAATATAAAAAGTCTATAAACAGTGTGTGCAAATGAGGTAGGATAAGGGAGGTAAAGCAATAAATAGGCCATGGTGGCAATATAATTACAATATAGCAATTAAACACTGGAGTGATCGATGTGCAGAAGGTGTGTGTGCAAGTAGAGATACTGGGGTGCAAAGGAGCAAAATAAATAACAGTATGGGGGATGAGGTAGTTGGATGGGCTATTTACAGATGGGATATGTACAGGTGCAGTGATCTGTGAGCTGCTCTGACAGCTGGTGCTTAAAGCTAGTGAGGGAGATATGAGTCTCCAGATTCAGTGGTATTTGCAGTTCGTTCTAGTAATTGGCAGCAGAGAACTGGAAGGAAAGGCAGCCAAAGAAGGAATTGGCTTTGGGGGTGAACAGTGAGATATACCTGCTGGAGCGCGTGCTACGGGTGGGTGCTGCTATGGTGACCAGTGAGCTGAGATAAGGCAGGGCTTTACCTAGCAAAGACTTATAGATGACCTGGAGCCAGTGGGTTTGGTGACTAATATGAAGCGAGGGCCAGCCAACGAGAGCATACAGTTTGCAGTGGTTGGTAGTATATGGGGCTTTGGTGACAAAACGGATGGCACTGAGATCAGCAATGTAATTTACAAAATAGTCTAAGTCAAGGATCGGTAGGATAGTCAGTTTTACGAGGGTGTGTTTGGCAGCATGAGTGAAGGATGCTTTGTTGCGAAATAGGAAGCCGATTCTAGATTTAATTTTGGATTGGAGATGCTTAATTTGAGTCTGGAAGGAGAGTTTACAGTCTAACCAAACACCTAGGTATTTGTAGTTGTTCACATATTCTAAGTCAGAACCGTCCAGAGTAGTGATGCTGGGCGGGCGGGCAGGTGTGGGCAGCGATTGGTTGAAGAGCATGCATTTAGTTTTACCTGCATTTAAGAGCAGTTGTAGGCCACGGAATGAGAGTTGTATGGCATTGAAGCTCGTATGGAGGTTAGTTAACCTGTCTGGGAACGGGGTTCCACGGAACTCCTCGCCAGCAGCCAGTGAAATTGCAGGGCGCCAAATTCAAACAACAGAAATCTCATAAATCACATTTCTGAAATATACAATTATTAGGCACCATTTTAAAGATAATATTCTCGTTAATCCAGCCACAGTGTCGGATTTCAGAAAGGCGTTTACAGCGAAAGCTCCACAAACGATTATGTTAGGTCACCACCAAGTCACAGAAAACACAGCCATTTTTCCAGCCAAAGAGAGGAGTCAGAATAAGCAGAAATATAGATAAAAATTCATCACAAACCTTTGATGATCTTCATCAGATGACACTCATAGGACTTCATGTTACACAATACATCAATTACAACGAAAACGTCCAAAAAGTTCCGTTACAGTCCATAGAAACATGTCAAACGATGCATAGAATCAATCTTTAGGATGTTTTTAACATAAATCTACAATGATGTCCCAACCGGAGAATTCCTTTGTCTGTAGAAAAGTAATGGAACGTGAGCTAACATGACCGTTCGTCACGAGCCCGTGGCTCTCTGCCAGACATCTAACTCATTCCCCTCTCATTCAGCCTCCCTTCACAGTAGAAGCCTGAAACAGTGTTCTAAAGAATGTTGACATCTAGGGGAAGCTTTAGGAAGTGCAAGATGACTAATATCCCACTGTATCTTCAATAGGGGCGGAGTTGAAAAAAATCAAACCTCAGAATTCCCACTTCCTGGCTTGATTTTCTTTCTCAGGTTTTTGCCTGGCATATGAGTTCTGTTATACTCACAGACATCAGTCAAACCGTTTTAGAAACTTCAGAGTGTTTTATATCCAATACTACTAATAATAATATAATAATAATAATAATAATAATATATGCCATTTAGCAGACGCTTTTTATTAGCATCTGGGACTGAGTAGCAGGCAATTTACTCTGGGCACGCTTTTCATCCAAAAGTGAAAATGCTGCCCTCTAGCCCAATGAAGTTAACACAGTGTCCAAAGAAGGGCCAGACGTATCGTGTCTTCTGCATAGACGTGGATCAGAGAATCACCAGCAGCAAGAGCGACATCATTGATGTATACAGAGAACAAAGTCAGCCCGAGAATTGAACCCTGTGGCAGCCCCATAGAGACTGCCAGAGGTCCGGACAACAGGCCCTCCGATTTGACACACTGAACTATGTCTGAGAAGTCGTTGGTGAACCAGGCGAGGCAGTCATTTGAGAAACCAAGGCTGTCGAGTCTGCCGATATGAATGTGGTGATTGACAGAGTCGAAAGCCTTGGCCAGGTCGATGTATACAGCTGCACAGTATTGGCTTTTATCGATGCCGGTTGTGATATCGTTTAGGACCTTGAGCATGGCTGAGGTACACCCATGACCAGCTCGGGAAACCAGATTGCATAGCGGAGAAGGTAAGGTGCGATTCAAAATGGTCAGTGATCTGTTTGTTAACTTGGCTTTCGAAGACTTTAGAAAAGGCAGGGTAGGATAGATATAGGTCTGTAGCAGTTTTGGTCTAGAGTGTCTCCCCCTTTGAAGAGGGGAGACAAACCTTAGAATGTATATGGGACTGCATGGTGCGACTATAGGCTATTGAAGACGTGAGAAAGTCACAAAAAAAGCTTGCACTCTGTTCCTTGCCTCAGGTTGCACACACTCTTCTCTTTTTTTCACCTTTATTTAACTAGGCAAGTCGGTTAAGAAGAAATTCTTATTTTCAATGACGGCCTAGGAACAGTGGGTTAACTGCCTGTTCAGGGGCAGAACGACAGATTTGTACCTTATCAGCTTGAGGGTTTGAACTTGCGACCTTCCGGTTACTGGTCCAACGCTCTAACCACTAGTGACCATATTTCACCCATCAGACTATTCTAAATGTAATCTTGTCTTTACTAATATGTCAAAGTTGTTTCGATTTAGAATGGCCCATTATAAAATGGGCAAAAACAGGTATAGGGGAAAAAGAGATGTCATCCACATGCACTTGAATGGAGAATGGAGGCCGTTTTCCCGTAGCCTGTTTTTCAATCATGCAGGGTAGGCTACTCTGGTATTATAGTGAAGCATGTGCTTAATATGAGCAGATGAAAACTAAATATAGTGGCAACCATCAAAAGGAGGAACACCTATTTCACTCCACTGTTTGAGGAGCATGGAGCCTCTCGCTGTGCGACAGGTTTTTCCCGCCCAAACTCTGTATGCCATGGGCTGTCCAACCCTGTTCCTGCAGCGTCATTTGGGAAACAAAGTCAAATCAGTTAGGGAATATTGATAGTAACTTTTTTTCGCAAGAAAACATTTCATTAAACTATTGACAGCCCCCCTCTCTGCACGCTCGAGAAAGGAGAGAGAGGGAAACGCACAGTGGTGAGATATTCTGTAGCTAGGGGTAATGTCAGTCTATTAATTATGAAAATATTTTTAAAAATGCCCTATTACTAGGCTATTTTGGGTGTTTTGAATTAATCATCCCCTTAGAAAGTGCTGTCCATTTAGTTGTATTAGGCTTTGAAACGAGATTCACAATGACCGTGTTTTCCACTCAGTTTCAACCTGTTGTTGAACTTCTGTCTTCAAATTGATCGATCACAGTGAAGTGAGTTTTAAAAGCATGATACTGTTTTGATGATAAGTGTTTGATGTGATTTTTAATGGCATTTGCATTGATGTCAGAGTGGTTTGAGGGACAATAGAGTGCTGAGTATCAGGCCATTAGCGACCTGACGGTCATTAGTGAGTTGGGTACTACCAAAGCATGTCCAGAGTGCATAAAAGGAGATTACAGTGACTCAAGGGTCAAGTGGAATTTTACTGCGGTCATGACTCATGACTGCCGGTGTGGCGGTAATACGGTCACCGCAACAGTCCTAGGTATGACTATTCTTCAGTCCACACCAGAGGAGTATTCTCAAGCATTCTGAAGCCTTTATATAATGTAATCTGCTTACAACTTTAATTTAGTCCTAGTTCTTCTAGTTTTCCATAGAAATAGTAACTGACTTTAAGCATAAAGTTTCACTCATACTAGTTACACGAGAAGGTTGGATTTTATACCACCTTGCATGTGACAGATATTTCGATAGGCTGGCATAGATGGCGGCCCAGATACAGCCATCCAACACTTTAGCCATGCAAAAGCAAAAAGCTGCTTTTGTTCAAATGAGATGCTGCCAGACAATCACTTCCACTGTAACACAGCTAATGGAGAGCATTTGTGTTCTAAAAACAATTATCACACCAAGAGTTGAACCTGAGAAGTCCTTTCCACTACCAGCCAACAGACCTAGGTTCAAATAGTATTGGTTTTCTTTCAAACAGCTGCACTTGGTTGAGCTTGCCTGGCACAATGGAACAAATGGGTTAGAACCAACAATGTAAACCCCACCCAGACAGGCTCCATCAAATGGTGAAAGTATTTTAAAGAAAACTAAAATTATTTGAAGCCAGGTCTAGAATGACATGAAGAGCTCAACATGACTGCATATGATGATCAGATATCACTTCATTTAGTTCTGTGTTACATAGTACAGACAGTGGAGGATGCTTGAGAAATTAAACCCATGATCACACTTCTATTCTTTGGCAGCACCGAATTCATTTCAAACCTGCCCATAGCCAGCCTATATTCTATCGCTCGAGATCTTTACATAAATGTAAATTGTCAATATCACAAGATTTACATTAGTTAAGGTATTCACACTATGTAGCTTGCCAGGCATTTCAGCGTCATGCAAGATACAAACAAATGGCTTTGTGTGTGTGTGTGTGTGTGGGGGGTAATTTCAGGGGATAGTGAATAGAACAAGTTTCATGTTAGCATGAAAACATATGGCGTGGCAACAAAGGAATAGTTGGCTACAGCATAATAAAACAGTATGTGACCAGGAAACTTCAGACGTACCTTTGGATAGGTCCTGAAACTTGTCACTGGTTTTCTTCTTGCGCCATTTCCAGGGTTTGAAGATCTTCCCTATAGTGGAGAGCTTCCCCTTCTGCTTCAGTGGAGGAGTCTGGGTGCTGCCCACCACAACATCACAGTTGGACAGAGATGCTTTTTCCAGTCCATCAACTGTGGGGAAATCACACAAGGACACACCTGATCAGAAAACATACTTACTTAGCCCTGTTCATTCCTACGTGGAACATAGGGTTGCAAAACTACCGGTAATTTACCAAGTTATCGGAACTTTCTATAATTGTGGTAATTAACAGGTAATCTATGGTAACTTTGGCAATATATTTGAATTACAAAAACATATTTATTAATCCTTATATCTGTGTACATATTGTCCATGGGTTTCTAGTAAATAGACCAAAGGTTCAAAGGAAAAGAGCCTAATTAATGAAAAAACATTTAAATCAACAATGGCATAATTTTCTATTAACTTTGCAACTCTTCCAACTAATACACTTTTTTTCACAACACACTTTTTTCACAACTGCCACCAGTTTGGCATCAAAACATTTACAAAAACATATTGACACAGTAAAATAAATAAATAAATATACTTGATATGTTACGAAAATTCCATAAAATCCTGTATGTTTTCGAAATTCCTGTAGTTTACTGGTAAACTTTGAAAGTTACCGGTAATCGACCCTCCATTTGCAACACTATGCTTTAAGAATTACTAAACACAATATGAGAAAGCGGATGTTGCACAATGGTGAATTCACTTCAGTATGCATCAGAAATAAACATGTACTTTCTCATGACTTTAATTAGATTTTATAGGGCAATCATTTTGTCAACAATTAACCCAACTCTGTTGCATTTAATAACATATCTTCTTTGCTAAACAAATCATAACCTCCATAGCAAAGCAAAAGAGCAGATAAAACCTTTTGATAACCCCATTTGTTGCTGTACTTGGCCTTAGCAACCAGATTCATGTCCTTCCCTAATCCTTTCCATTCCTTTTTGAAAGTAAGAAGCCAGGGGAATGGGAACAGGCTGGAATGCTAAGGCTGGAGGGGGTAAAAAAAAAGAGGTGTGGCGTTTCCTCATGCCTCACTTCTCAGGAATAGGGAGGTTCCATGGCTCATGCCTGCTGAATGTTGTTTTCTCCGCACCATCCATCCATCCATACATACATAAAACATTGCTACCACAGAGGACAGTGGAAGATTGTCCACCTACTTATTTGAAAAGATTAAGATTAAGAAGTGGAATCGTCGCCTCAGCGATTATCTGTGGCGTCCCCCAATGCTTCGTCTTAGGCCCCATTCCTTTCCTAATCAGGAAATGCAACATCCAATTCCACGAGAACATAAACACAACCCCAGACTCCCTCTTCTTCATAACCCCCAATTCCTCTGGTCCCCAATACCTCAGTGAACTCTTCAGCCCCAAACAGTCTTCACGTTCATGCCGGTCAAATTATCAATGACTCCTTGCAGTTCCAAAGACGCACCTAAAAACAATGGGTCACTGAGCATTTTTTGCTGTCTCCGCATGCCCCAGACAACCACTGCCTTGAGGTCTGAGCTAAAGAAACACTTCTTCAAACTGGATTTCGCTTAATGTGATTGACAACAGATACCACATCAACAGATACCACAACAGTCTTATACATTCGTTTCAAGTTATTATTTTGTCCATGTCGCCTCCTTTATTAAATGTATGTATCTTGTATAATACGAGGCTGCTTGCAATCTTTTAATTTCTTACTTTAAGTTTTTTAGCCCTTTAATTCCATTTCTTTCTCCATTTAATGGTAGCTCTCAATTTAAGGAGCTTTGTGATTTATGTCTTTAAATGAAAAGCGCTCTACAAATGCAATTATTATAGTATGTTTGATGTTTGTTTTGATTGCTGAAGGAGCACATCCTTGTTCAGGAAAAAAAACACTTAATACCCAAGGATGATTTATTAAACTTGAATTAAAGAAAGGTGTTTTAAAAAACATGGTGGGACAGAAACCCTAACCATCTCAAGAACAACTCAAGCTCTGTTTCATTTAATGTCCAGGTAGCTGTAAATAAGCAGCACAACTGTATATGAAATCACGAGTCTCTGTCTGATGGAGGGGAAGTGAAGTGAGCCCTGTCCAAACAAAAGGGGAACACAAGAGCAACACATGGGAGGTTCCCAAGACAGTGTAAAAAATAATGTGCTTGAGAAACATAGGAAGTGTCAAAGATTTAGGCATTATTCCAACTACGAGAGATGGAGGAGTCTAAGGAGCAGAGGGGCCAAATAGATTTCCACTTTTCAATTCACATTACATAATTGCTTTACCTTTCGTTGTGGCTTGCAACATGACATTCTTGGTCCGCAGCTCAACTTCACCGTACATATCACAGTGGCCACTAGCGAGTAAGCAAACTATTTAACAATCCAAGTAACTTTTCTTCTAAAACATATGACAATATGTTAAACCAAACCATATTACACTCTTGAATAAAGCAACAATCCACAAGCATGTGCAGATAATTAAAGGGTTTATTTTAACATCCGCTACACCATTTCCTGGTTGCTAACATTCTAATAGTTCACCTACTTTCAGTTTGTGACAAAGCAAGCAAATATAGTATAGAGAATCATTGTACCATCTAAACCGGTGTGAAAAATCTATTCCATAACCAAAAATATTGTATTTTCAGCTGGTGTACAACTCTGAAATTAAAAGACACAAAAGCAAAACTTAATGGGAAGCATAGAAATAACGCACATACAGTTGAAGTCGGAAGTTTACATACACCTTAGACAAATACATTTAAACTCAGTTTCACAATTCCTGACATTTAATCCTAGTACAAATTCCCTGTTTTAGGTCAGTTGGGATCACCACCTATTTTTAGAATGTGAAATGTCATAATAATAGTAGAGAGAATTATTTATATGAGCTTTAATTTCTTTCATCACATTCCCAGTGGGTCAGATGTTCACATACACTCAATTAGTATTTGGTAGCATTGCCTTTAAATTGTTTAACTTGGGTCAAACGTTTTGGGTAGCCTTCCACAAGCTTCCCACAATAAGTTGGGTGAATTTTGGCCCATTCCTCCTGACAGAGCTGGTGTAACTTAGTCAGGTTCATAGGCCTCCTTGCTCGCACACACTATCAGTTCTGCCCACAAATTGTCTATAGGACTGAGGTCAGGGCTTTGTGGCGGCCACTCCAATACCTTGACTTTGTTGTCCTTAAGCCATTTTGTCACAACTTTGGATGTATGCTTGGGGTTATTGTCCATTTGGAACCATTTGCGACCAAGCCCCAACTTCCTGACTGATGTCTTGAGATGTTGCTTCAATATATCCACATAATTTTCCATCCTCATGATGCCATCTACTTTGTGAAGTGCACCAGTCCCTCCTGCAGCAAAGCACCCCCACAACATGATGCTGCCACCCCTGTGCTTCACGGTTGGGTTGGGATTCTTCGGCTTGCAAGCCTCCCCCATTTTCCTCCAAACATAACGATGGTCATTATGGCCAAACAGTTCTATTTTTGTTTCAGCAGAACAGAGGACATTTCTCCAAAAAGTATGATATGTGTCCCCATGTGCAGTTGCAAACCGTAGGTCTGGCTTTTTTATGGCAGTTTGGGAGAAGTGGCTTCTTCCATGCTGAGCGGCCTTTCAGGTTATGTCGATATAGGACTCGTTTCACTGTGAATATAGATACTTTTGTACCCGTTACCTCCAGCATCTTCACAAGGTCCTTTGCTGTAGTTCTGGGATTGATTTGCACTTTTCAAATCAAAGTATGTTCATCTCGGTGTTAATACTTGCGTGCTATTGTTTGTACAGATGAACGTGGTACCTTCAGGCGTTTGGAAATTGCTCCCAAGGATGAACCAGACTTGTGCTGGTCTACAATTTTCTTCTGAGGTCTTGGCTGATTTATTTTGATTTTCCCATGATGTCAAGCAAAGAGGCACTGAGTTTGAAGGTCGGGATTGAAATACATCCACAGGTACACCTCCAATTGACTCAAATGATGTCAATTAGCCTATCAGAAGCTTCTAAAGCCATGATGTCATTTTCTGGAATTTTCCAAGCTGTTTAAAGGCACAATTACTTGTGTCATGCACAAAGTAGATGTCCTAACAGACTTCCCCAAACTATAGTTTGTTAACAAGAAATTTGTGGAGTGGTTGAAAAACAAGTTTTAATGACTCCAACCTAAGTGTATGTAAACATACGACTTCAACTGTAGAACAAATCGACCACTTCTCAGACATGCTTTTAATGAGAATGACAGATCTGTAACTCACATTTCAATGTGAATTTGGTTGGGTCGCCCAAAAAGTTATTGCAACTTTAAATTAGCTGACAAAAAAAAAACTATTCCTGCTCTCTAGCTAACTAACATTAACAACATTCGTCATAATCAAGTAATATTCCCATACGAATATAAAAATAGCGTACCGTTATCATACAATGTCATTCATATATTATAGTATAGGCTACACAGCTATGTAACGCTAGCTAGCTCAACAAAATAATTTCTGCATATTCACATAAACATGCTGGCTATAGATGAATGTTGACGTTTAGCTGAACCATAGCTAGAATAATAGAATAATAGTAGCTAGTGTAAGCCTAAAATCTCCCGTAATAAAGTTACCTTAGAACACGCCAGGCTTAATTTTATAAATATCATGAAAGTCATAATATGAGGTACTAGCAAAATCTCAACTGAAAACATTGATCATTCCCTTGGGAGCTGCTACTCTCGGTGGAGGCCCAGTGCGGTCAAGAAAAAAACACTATTGAAATGTAAAGCTTCGGCGACAATTTCAGAATGTAACAGGCTGTTACTACAATTTTATGTTTAAAAAAAACAATAAAACAGGAAAATATTTGGAGTGAAGGCTCCTCAGAGGAGGAAGGGGTGGACAATCCTCCTCAGTGAAATCTCATAAAAATAGTGAAACACTAAAGTTATCCTTTTTAGATAAAACTATACTAAATATATTCATATGTTACCAAATAATTTATTAAAACACACTGTTTTGCAATGAAGGTCCATAGTAACTTCAACAGCACTCTCTGGTGTAGCCAGAGGACAGCTAGCTTCTGCCCTCTTCTAGGTATATTGACTTCAATACAAAACCTAGGAGGCTCGTTGTCCTCACTCCCTTCCATAGTCCTACATGGTAATTTTTTGACCACCTCTGGAGGATGGCCTCCAACCAATCAAAGCTTTTGCAGTAGGAACTGAGATGTTGTCCATCCAATCATAGGGTTAGGATCAGAGATTGAACCTAGTGTGTTGTATTGGGGTTGTGCCGCAGACCAGAGAGTTTCATGAAGAAGGATGAAAAGGTGAGGGCATTCAATATAAATTGGCATCAAAAGTATAGCTGGTTAACATCAAGCCGCCTGTATTGCTGGCCTTGTCTGCTTTTTGGAAAGTGAGTCTTGGGCGAAAGGGTATAGTATAGTGACCCAAAGAACATTGATCATTCAGCTAAATGGCAAAACAAAAGCAGGGAGCATATAAATGCCCACATCAGACTCAAGCTTCAGGGAAAAAGCTGCATCGATCATGACAAAGGTCTGCGTATTCAAACTGCACAACACAATGAGAAAGTAAGAATAAACAGGGATGATGTTCTCAAGCGGCTTATCAACACCACTGCGTTTTTGGGCATGCAAAAATAGGCTTTTAGAGAACACGACAAGACGGATAGTTCCACTAACAAATGCAACTACAAGCAGCTTGCAGCGGTAATTGCACATTATGATGCTTTCTACTGTGTTTTCTGGGATGTCAAAATCAATTCAGAACGTTTTGATAGCTTCCATCGCATCATCCATTAAAAGTTAGATTAAAGAGAGAGGTTGACACAGCGCATTTTTGGCGGCTTTCCACTTTCCTCCTGCATTTATTTAGCAAAGATGAGAACACATAATCACTCCGGACAAAACCTCATTACATAAATGTTACAGCAGCCTAGGCTACACCTAAACATTAGAGATCTGACATTCTGTATGGGATAAAAACGGGAAAATCTTTCAGTCTGATCAACTGTAGGCTACTAATAAGAGCAGCTGCATACAGCCGATGTGCGCTGTCCATTTGGTAACGTTATGTATTTATAGTCCATTTGTGTGTCAGGAGAAAATGTGAATGTGATCAAATTTGGTTTATATACAAAATTGGGCTGGCAAGGCTGTTCTTGCCACAATATGGACTTAGTCATTTACCAAATAAGGCTATCTATTCCTGTGGCGGTCCTCATGACAGCCAGTAGCACTTGACGGTTTTTGCGACTGCACTTGAAGAAACTAAAAGTTGTTGACATTTTCCAGATCGACTGACCTTTATTGTCATTTCTCTTTGCTCATTTGAGCTGTTCTTGCTATAATATCGTCTTGGTCTTTTACCAAATAGGGCTATCTTCTGTATACCACCGTTACCTTGTCACAACACAACTGATTGGCTCAAACGCATTAAGAAGGAAAGAAATTCCACAAATGAACTTAAGAAGGCACACCTGTTAATTGAAATGCATTCCAGGTAACTACCTCATGAAGCTGGTTGAGTGAATGCCAAGAGCTGTCATCAAGGCAAAGGGTGGCTACTTTGAAGAATCCTAAATATAACATTTACATTTGTATTTTTTTCGTGGTATCCAAATTGGTAGTGGCAGTCTAGTCTCATCGCTGCAACTCCCGTACGGACTTGGGAGAGGCGAAGGTCGAGAGCCGTGCGTCCTCCGAAACACAACCCAACCAAGCCGCACTGCTTCTTGACAATGCCCACGTAACCCGGGAAGTCAGCCGCACCAATGTGACGGAGGAAACACTGGCAATCGTGTCAGCGTGCACTGCGCCCAGCTCGCCACAGAAGTTGCTAGTGCGCGATGGGACAGGCACATCCATGCCGGGCAAAACCCTAACCTGGACAATGCCTGGCAAATTGTGCGCCGCTGCCCCATGGGTCTCCCTGTCACGGCCAGCTGCGACAGAGCCTGGACTCGAACCCAGAAACTCTAGTGGCACAGCTAGCACTGCGATGCAGTGCCTTAGACCACTGCGCCACTCGGGAGGCCCTATATTTTGATTTGTTTAACACTTTTTTGGTTACTACATGATTCCATATGTGTTATTTCATAGTTTTGATGTCTTCACTATTATTTTACAATGTAGAAAATAGTAAAAAATAAAGTAAAACCCTGGAATGAGTAGGTGTGTCCAAACTTTTGACTGGACCTATATATATATGTGTAGCCGAGGGTATTTTTGCAAAAAGTCTAGTAATTGTGAAGACCCTCTTAAAAGCAGCAATCCTTAGTTGAAACAATAACAACTCCAACTCCCCGCCAGTTTCAGTAAAAGGCTAAAAGATGGGGCTGGCGAAATGTAACCACTCAAATTCATACAGCTATGGATGCAAGGCCTGACCATCCATGATATCAAAACCATAGTTTTATCCATGTTGAGGCTATATAGTGTTTGTTTACATTCATACTGTACAAAAATATAAATGCAACCATTTCAAAGATATTACTGAGTTACAGTTCATAAAAGGAAATCAGTCAATTGAAATAAATAAATCAGGCCCTAATCTATGGATTTCACAAGACTGGGCTGTGGTGCAGCCATGGGAGGGCATAGGCCCGCCCACTTGGCAGCCAGGCCCATCGACTGACGAGCCAGGCCCAACCAATCAGAATGTGTATTTCCCACAAAAGGGCTTCATTATAGACAGAAATACATCTCAGCACCCCCCCCCCCCCCCCCCCCCCCAGATGATTCCTCAGGCGAAGAAGCCTGATGTGGAGGTCCTGGGGTGGCGTGGTTACACATGGTCTGCAGTTGTGAGCCCGGTTGGACATCCTGCCAGATTCTCTAAAATAATGTTGGAGACAGCTTATGGTAGAGCAATTTACATTCAATTTTCTAGCCACAAGTGGACATTCCTGCAGTCAGCATGCCAATTGCACGCTCCCTCAAAACTTGGGACCTCTGTGGCATTGTGTTGTGTGACAAAATAGCATATTTTAAAGTCGCTTTTTATTGTCCCCCCCAGCACAAGGTGCACCTGTGTAATGATCAGTAGTGAAAAAAGTACCAAATTGACATACCTGAGTAAAATAAAAATTAATAGAAACAGACTTAAGTAAAAGTGGAAGTCATCCAGTAAAATACTACTTAAGTCAAAGTATTTGATTTTAAATATACTTAAGTATCAAAAAGTAAAAGTATAAAAATCTTCACATTAAGCAAACCAGACAGCACAATTTATTTTTCATTTACTGATAGCTAGGGCACACTCCAACACTCAGATATAATTTACATACGAAGCATGTGTGTTTAGTGAGTCCGTCAGATCAGAGGCAGTAGAGGGATGTTCTCTTGATAAGTGCGTGAATTGCATTCAAAATGTTATGAGTACTTTTTGTGTCAGGGAAGATGTATTTTTACTTAAGTACTTACACCACTGGTAATGATCATGTTGTTTAATACAATTCTTAATAATCCATCCACCTGACAGGGTTGGCATATCTAAATAAGGTTTTTGTGCATATGGAACATTTCTGGGATTTTTACATTTCAGCTCATGAAACTAACACTTGACATGTTGCGTCTATATTTTTGTTCAGTGTACTTTGCTTACAAACATTCGATTAAAACAAGGTTATATGTTGGGTTCTGATGGGGTATGACAGTTGAACTAAGCTCATGAGACATTTATAAGTTATATTCTTCTAGAATGAAATGGGTACATATCATTAACTTAGAACTCCAAAAATGTACATTACCATTCAAAAGTTTGGGGTCACTTAGAAATGTCCTTGTTTTTGAAATAAAAGCACATTTTCTCTCCGTTAAAATAACAGAATTGATCAGAAATACAGTGTAGACATTGTTAATGTTATAAATGACTATTGTAGCTGGAAACGGCTGCTTTTTAATGGAATATCTACATAGGCGTACAGAGGCCCATTATCAGCAACCAAACCAATGGCATATTGTGTTAGCTAATCCATTTTAAAAGGCTTAATTGATCATTAGATTTTTTTTGCAATTATGTTAGCACAGCTGAAAACTGTTGTGCTGATTAAAGCAGCGATACAACTGGCCTTCTTTAGACTAGCTGAGTATCTGGAACATCAGCATTTGTGGGCCCAATAACAGGCTCAAAATGGCCAGAAACAAAGATCTTTCTTCTGAAACTCGTCAATCTATTCTTGTTCTGAGAAATGAAGGCTATTCCATGCGAGAAATTGCCATGAAACTGAAGATCTCGTACAACGCTGTGTACTACTCCCTTCACAGAACAGCACAAACTGTCTAACCAGAATAGAAAGAGGAGTGGGAGTTCCCAGTGCACAACTGAGCAAGTGGACAAGTACATTAGAGTGTCTAGTGTGAGAAACAGATCCCGCACAAGTCCTCAACTGGCAGCTTCATTAAAACAGTACCTGCAAAACACCAGCCTCAACGTCAATAGTGAAGAGACAACTCCGGGATGCTGGCCTTCTAGACAGAGTTGCAAAGAAAAAGCCATATCTCAGACTGGCCAATAAAAAGAAAAGATTAAGATGGGCAAAAGAACACAGACACTGGACAGAGGAAAAAAGTGTTATGGACAGACAAATCTAAGTTTGAGGTGTTCGGATCACAAAGAAGAACATTCGTGAGATGCAGAAAAATGTAAAGATGCTGGAGGAGTGGGAGATTTAGAGATGCTGGAGAAAGTGGGAGATTTGTACAGGGTAAAAGGGATCTTGAAGAAGGAAGGCTATCACTCCATTTTGCAACGCCATGCCATACCCTGTGGACGGCACTTAATCGGAGCCAATTTCCTCCTACAACAGGACAATGACCCAAAGCACAGCTCCAAACTATGCAATAACTATTTAGGGAAGAAGCAGTCAGCTGGTATCCTGTCTATAATGGAGTGGCCAGCTCAGTCACCAGATCTCAACCCTATTGAGCTGTTGTGGGAGCAGCTTGACCATATGGTACGTAACAAGTGCCCATCAAGCCAATCCAACTTGTGGGAGGTGCTTCAGAAAGCATGGGGTGAAATCTCTTCAGATTACCTCAACAAATTGACAACTAGAATGTCAAAGGTCTGCAAGGCTGTAATTGCTGCAAATTTAGGATTCTTTGAAGAAAGCAAAGTTTGAAGAACACAATTATTAATTCAATTAAAAATAATTATTTTTAACCTTGTCAACATCTTGACTATATTTCCTATTCATTTTGCAACTCATTTCATGTATGTTTTCATGGAAAACAAGGACATTTCTAAGTGACCCCAAACATTTGAATGGTAGTATATGTAGCAACTACAGATTTTCCCTTTGAGTAATAGCACGTAGTACAAAAGCACACCAACATCTCCAGTATACTCAACACTTCCTTTTTAGATTTGTGGTTCAATGCAGTGCACAAGGATGAGCCTATATGTATATTTTTCTCAAGGATTCAAAAGTGGAAACCGGAAGGTAGTTCAAAGGTTAATTGCTGGAAGCGTCAAAAAGGCCATATAGGTTAACATTACCTACCTTAGGAGGTGTGGCTCTACAAAGACCATAAGATTACGACAGACAAGAGGTCACTAACATCACTAACTAACAACCAGGAACCGTGTGTCCTACACCTTATGATGGATTTCATTAGCAATTATATGTTATATGAGGAGTCAGACATGGAAACTACGCAGTATGCACTCCTACAAACCAGTCAAAGGAGCACACCCACATTCCCTGCCAAGGACACTCCCCCAAGATCCAGTGATCTTGAGTCCTTGGTTGTTTTTGGATTCCTAGGCTGTAAAATGTGACCTTGTGTATTCTTTCTGACTTTAGCTTGACCTAAATTGAAAAAGGTAAAGAGGTAGGGAACTGTCACGAGGAAAAGAAAAGCAAAAAGATAATGGAATTTGAGTTAATCACACCATCCTTGTTCTCTCTGTCACTCAACTGAATTCTGATTCAAAGAAAGTTACCTAGCCAACGTCAAATCACTATTCACTGTCACACACAACCTATATTCACACACATCTATAGAGTAGAACCCAGTAGAATCAAAGACAGATGTTTTTGATTGGTCTGAATGTTTTTGATTGGTCTGATGTATTTGATTGGTCTGAAAGGTATCATGTTTGCACAACATTTTGAGTAAACAAATAACAGGTAATAAGCTAATAACTGTGAGAGTTTTACCCCAGGCACCGGTCCTAGAGAATAATCAAATGTGTCACAGCCAGTGTTTATACACAGAGTGTAGAAAACATTAGGAACACCTGCTCTTTCCAAGACAGACTGATCAGGTGAAGAGGTCAAACCATGATCCCTTATTGATGTCACCTATTAAATCCACTTCAGTGTAAATTAAGGAGAGGAGACAGGTTAAAGGAGGATTTTAAGCCTTTAGACATTGATTGTGTATTTGTCATTCAGAGGGTGAATGGGCAAGACAAAGGATTTAAGAGCCTTCGAACAGGGTATGGTATTAGGTGCCAGGCGTACCAGTTTGAGTATGTCAAGAAATGCAACACGGCTGGGTTTCTCACGTTCAACTTTCCCGTGTGTCTCAAGAATGGTCCACTACATCCAGCCAACTTGACACAACTGTGGGAAGCATTGGAGTCCACATGGGCCAGCATCCCTGTGGAATGCTTGACACCTTGTAGAGTCCATGCCCCAACAAATTGAGTCTGTTCCTAATGTTTTGTACATTCAGTGTATATTGCAAGTGCTCCAGTGTGAAGAGAAGCACAGTATGAGGCAAGTGTGATTTCTAGCAAGTTGAGCGAACGCCTCCATTTCAGCTAATCTTGTTTTTGTCTAGCTAGCTTATGTGACACTGTTCGAGGGTTGGGTTTTGATTATAAAATGACATTTGTCCATCATTCTAAGGCAATTCATATCTTATGCAATTGCAATGAAAAAGTACTTTTTCAAGCCATCAGGCAGGCTTATAGCCTGAATTGTGTTTACACGGTCGACATATCATTTCCAATATGTATTGACCATTCATCCTTTCAGCAGAGTGCCAGTTCCAAGTTCAAACATTCTACCCATATAAAACTGATTAGCTATATAAAAACTGATAACTCTCTCTCATTGCAAATGGCAGTTACCAAACATTGGTGCAATTATTATAATATATTTTTTTACAACCATGATGACTCGTGATTATTAACATGAATGACCAGACCGGCAGGGATAATGTCTTACCTGAGGCCTGACATTGCATTTTGAAAAGACCTGAGGTGATCAGCATTGAATACTGCAAGAACATGTCATACACAACTCAGCAGATCAGTAAATACCTTCCCTTCAGACTTTGCTCCTCAATTCTGACAAGGAATTTACAGTGAATGTCATATTCACAGAAATGTTTCTTGTGCATAGAAAGTTTATTTCTCTCGAATGTTGTGCACAAATCTGTTTATATCCCTTTTAGTGAGCATTTCTCCTTTGCCAAGAAAATCCATCCACCTGACAGGTGTGGCATATCAAGATACCTTCTGCAGGGGACAATGAAAAGCCACTTTAAAATGTGCAGTTTTGTCACACAACACAATGCCACAGATGTCTCAAGTTGAGGGAACGTGCAATTGGCATGTGGACTGCAGGAATTTCCACCAGAGTTGTTGCCAGATAATTGAATGTTAATCTCTCTACCATAAACAGCTTTCAACATCGTTTAGAGAATTTAGCAGTACGTTCAACCGGCCTCAACCACAGACCACGTGTAACCATACCAGAAGTGAACTTCTGTCTGTAATAAAGCTCTTTTTGGGGGAAAAGCTCATTCTGATTGGCTGGGCCTGGCTCCCCAGTAGGGTTATGTATAGATAGCTGTTTGGGATATAGATAACTACCCCCCCAAAAATGTTTATTTTTTATTTTTTATAAAGTTTGACACAAGCAACCACAAACTGTTTGGGGCATTTTGGGGTAAACCTATTGAAGGACACATTATATTTATTTTCTACAATAATCACATTTAGTCTCAATTAATCAAGCTAAGCTTACAAACAAATATGAAAGAGGTGGGGCCAGCTGCATTCCAAACTTCCAATCCCATGGTTTCATTCCCAGATTGATATCGAATAGGAACAATGGGACTGTTACAGTAGGTTCTTTGTGTGGTTAATGACAGAAAAATCTGTAAAGCTCACAATTATCACCATTAGACTTCAATAAAAAGACTAGAACTGCCTGGGAGCAAATGGACAATGGCTTCACTTGTTGCTGCTCAGTGGAGAGAGTTAGAGAGGTTGACTATTTGGGAGAACTAATTTGGGACATAGCCCTATATTTCAAATCAATTGAGAGACATTGAAATTTACAGTACCAACTTTTAAATGGGGCTACTGACAACTTTAGTCTGTTCTTAGACAAGCAAATTTCATTGACAGAGGGAACAGTAGTCCTTCTCAAATGTGTTTGATTATCTTGTGAATTACTGTCAAACCAAACAAACAGAAATCTAAGCCACATACAGAAGAATGCCAATCTGCTAGGGGAAAAAATATTCAGGATGTGTTGTCAATGTGGATCTCCTAACACATACACATACAGCCTAAAATTAGATTAGTGTTGATCTCTGGTATAGTCCAGGCAGCAGCTTTCATGTTTGGGTGGAGGTATAACTCACAGACAGTATCAAACAAAGTACTGCATGACAATAATAATTCAAACAGCTGCTTGACAAGGGAGAAAATGGTTTAGGGACACAAACAAAGTTAGTCCTCAGCTCTAACAATGCCTCCCTTCAGAGTCAAGGAGAATGACTTGGAGCCATAACGAAGGACACAGAAAATGCCACTTCTGTACAGTCCCAGTCATAAATGTGTATATAAGCCATATTCACACAGAACTAGTATTACTATAGAACGTCATGTCCGGACGGGATTAGTTTCACCAAACTGCCCCTGTAATTATATTTTTTCCAGCTATGACGGAAACCTGGAGGCTCTTCTAGACGTGAATATTTTAAATGTCTAGGGATAGCCTAATATTGGCCTGATGGTCTTCAGTTCGGAGAAACTGTAACCTGTGCAGACATTTAATAACCTGACGGATTTGGCAATTTATCAATTAGCCTGAAGTTTTATTTGAAGCTGTGTGACTCGTACTGAACGGATGATGACATCATTGGAAAGGCATGTCATAACCAAAAACATCAATACCGTTTGTGCCTCAAATAGAACTTTGAGTAGCCAAATGACATACGATGGAACTACACACCAAATCAAAAAGCATTCAAATGCTTCACATCCATCTGTGTGCTTTAAATTCAATCAGACATGCTGTTTGCTCACCAGATGTTTTTCCCATTGTCTTGCTTTATGTGCCACCGGCAACCAGAAAAATATTTGGTCAAGGGGAAATAGGGAGAGGTTTCTTCAGCTGAAGCCACCGGGGAGGGTTTATACAGTCATCGGAGAGGGTTTATGCACTTAAACATCATGGTATTTTAAGATCCCAAGCTATTTGACATTCAATATTATTTTCAAATTTAGTGTAACCAACCAAACATGTAAAAAGATGATATGTTTTATTATGAACAGTGAAAATGATGGGCTATGATTACTTATAGGAGAAAAAAGAACACTGAGAGAACAATGTTGTTAAAGAGTATACATACCTTGCAAGGTAAACTCAACCATAACACCTTGGGTTATGTTGCTGCACTAGAAGGTTATTTAGGCCTTGAAGAGTTGAAATGACAGGCATGCATTTACTTGTGAGTAATGTTAAGTAAGCATTGTGGTTAGTATGCTACAGAAGATGCACCCCTGCTCCACCCTGTGCCGACAGCAGGGCAGGCCCGCCCATCAGACAGGATTAGGCGGACGCCTAGAGCTGCAGATTGACGAGGGCGGCATTTTCCGAGCTAAACTGATCAAGACGCACCTCCAACACATAACACCTCACATAACTCAGCCTCAAAACAATGAAAACTTCTCTCACCCAGTGGCATTTGGGCTATTAAATTGAACGCTGATGCCTCCCCATGATAAGCAGTGCACTTTGCCAAAGGCAGGGGTGCAAAATATGTATCTTGTCCATGCACAGCACGCCTCTCCATGGTGCTGTTGGAGACGCTGTGGTGCTTCACCAATACTCCATCAAATCATGTAGCCTATAGGGTAGATAGAGTATATAGCCTCTGTGGCCTTTTCTGTAGCCTGCAGGGCAACCAAATGTATAAAAATGTCATGAGAGACACTTTTTATATCATGTATGCTTCCAATCTATTGCCTAAATGGCATCCTATCAAATAAAACATTTGCTTCAATGTGAATATGAACTATCATGTTAGCAAACACACCATATTCTAAAAACAGGAGAGGTCAAATGGACAATAGCCTATGGAATGAAATTAGGCTACTCACTACTGCTGTCCGGGAGTTTTACAAAGTGGGCTAAATTGTCATGATATTTAGCGATTTCAAATTTGTAGGCCTGTTCTTCAATTTCTGATATGATCATGGCAAAGAAGAAAATACAAACTGCATTTTCCAAGATAACGCAACGCATGATAAACTTGGGTTGCTGACAGGCAGCACGTGAGTTTCACTTTTGGGTAAGCTAAGAATGTATCCTACCATTTCTACATGCCAGTTATGATTTTCATACTCACATTTAATTTCTCAAAATCAGTCACATGGTTACAAAAATGACATAACCTTAGTGTATTATTAGTGGTGGTCAGAAATCAGACATCCCCAAATGTCTGATCCCCAAATGTACTTTCCTACATGTGCGCGCTGCAGGCCAGGTAGCCTACTTTATGCTGATCAGGCTCGCGCACTCCATCAACATTAACAGGATAGAGAAACAACCAGATACATGCTCATATGGACCGCTCCAAACAAGACAATAAAAAGATTGACAAACCTCATAAATCATGGTATGAAATAAACCAAAACTTTTGAACTCTGCAAAAAAAAAATCCATTCAGAGAATGACTGTAATTAATCCATGCATTAAGAGATATTAATGTAACCAAATGACAGAGATTATATATAAATAGTACATTTACAGTTTTTTCAAATATATATATTTATTTATTATTATTTTTTACATTTTATTTTACCTTTAACTAGGCAAGTCAGTTAAGAACAAATTCTTATTCAATGATGGCCTACCCCGGCCAAACCTGGACGACGGTGGGCCAATTGTGCGCCGCCCTGTGGGACTCCCAATCATGGCCAGATGTGATACAGCCTACTACCGGTGATATATGTAATGAGGAATTGATACAAATAAACAAAGGGCAAACAATTCAGACATTGAAACAATTAATGTGCATGAATTGGCAGGAGACAGCTGAGCACATTCTGGAGAGCCGAGTGCATTATGGAGAGCGATGAGCCTACATCTATCTTCGCCACCAAAACCTCCCCTTCTTTTGTCTTAACATTTCAAATTATACTCAAGACACATCATCTTCACACATATTTTTGATGTTTTTCACTGACAGGCACAACTCAATAATCAGCTAAGTCTATTGCCATGAGTGCTGCCAAAATTGAGGGACAACCCAACAATGCAAAGCCTACTCGCCTGTGATTTGAAACAATCCACAGCAAAACAATTGAGAAGTTAATGATCCTCTGAGGCATTTGGAAAGTTTTCAGACCCGGTCACTTTTTCCACATTTTGTTATGTTACAGCTTTATTTGAAAAAGTATTACATTCATTTGTGTTCCTCAATCTACACATAATACCCCATAATGACAAAACAAAAACAGGTTTTTAATCAGCTTTGCAAATGTATTAATAATAAAAAGCTGAAATATCACATTTACATAAGTATTCAGAACCTTTACTCAGTACTTTGTTGAAGCACCTTTGGCAGTGATTACAGCCGCATGTCCTCCTGGATATGATGCTCCGAGCTTGGCACACCTGTATTTGGGGAGTTTCACCTATTCTTCTCTGCACATCCTCTCAAGCTCCATCAGGTTGGATGGGGAGCGTTGCACAGCTATTTTCAGGTCTCTCCAGAGATGTTCTATTGGGTTCAGTTCCGGGCTCTGGCTGGGCCACCCAAGGACATTCAGAGACTTGTCCCGAAGCCATTCCTGGGTTGTCCTGTTGGAAGGTGAACCTTGGCCCAGGTCTGAGGTCTTGAGCAGGTTTTCATCAAAGGAGCTCTCTGTACTTTGTTCCGTTCATCTTTCCCTCGATTCTGACTAGTCTCCCAGTCCCTGCCGCTGAAAAACATCCCCACAACAGGTTTCCTCCAGACGTGTAACTTGGCATTCAGGCCAAAGAGTTCAATCTTGGTTTCATCAGACCAGAGAATCTTGTTTCTCAGGATCTGAGTGTCCTTTAGGTGCCTTTTGGCAAACTCCAAGCAGGCAGTCATGTGCCTTTTACTGAGGAGTGGCTTCCGTATGGCCAATCTACCATAAAGGCCTGATTGGTGGAGTACTGCAGAGATGGTTGTCCTTCTGGAAGATTCTCCCATTTCCACAGAGGAACTCTGGAGCTCCTTCAGAGTGACCATCAGGTTCTTGGTCACCTCCCTGACCAAGGCCCTTCTCCCCCGATTGCTCAGTTTGGTCGGGCGGCCAGCTCTAGGAAGAGTCTTGGTTGTTCCAAACTTCTTCCATTTAAGAAGGAGGGCAGAGACATTTTTTGGTGCCCTTCCCCAGATCTGTGCCTTGACACAATACTTTCTCGGAACTCTACGGACAATTCCGTTGACCTCATGGCTTGGTTTTTGCTCTGACGTGCACTGTCAACTGTGGGACCTTATAAAGACAGGTGTGTGCCTTTCCAAATCATGTCCAATCAATTGAATTTACCACAGGTGGACTCCAATCAAGTTGAAAAAACATCTCAAGGATGATCAATGGAAACAGGATGCACCTGAGCTCAATTTCAAAAGTCTCAAAACAAAGGGTCTGAATACTCGTGTAAATAAGGTATCTGTTTGTTTAATACATTTCGTTAAAATCTAAAAACCTGTTTTTGCTTTGTCATTATGGGATATTGTGTGTAGATTGAGGAAAAAATATGTATTTAATCAATTTTAGAATAAGGCTGTAACGTAAAACAAATTAGGAAAAAGGGGCCTGAATACTTTGCAAATCCACTGTATATAAATTTAGAAAATGTTTTCCAATTTACTTTAGGAACCGCCACCTACAGTAGCTGATATTTAGAGCTTGAATAACCAAAATGCTGTCTTAAATCTTTGTCAGGTATCAGGACTATAAAGCCATTCCAACTGTATGTTTTATAAACAGAGGTGACCACATGGATAGGCATTAATTAAAGTGCATTGTCGGTTGACACTGCATAGCCTAGGCTACTATTCTGCTGAGGGATCAAAGGAGGACCGCAATTTTTTTGTCTCGCCAAAGGTGGCATGCCGACAGAGACCATGCAAATTTCTAAACCACCCACATATTACTGTAACTTTGACATCAATACCGTAATGTCAATTTGCTCGAGCATGTGTGACCAACCAGGTATTGAACACATGTCGTCTGCAAGACTACTGTGTTATCCCACTGGGCTCAGTCAGTTGTGGAAAAAGTACTAAAATGTCATTCTTGATTAAAAGTAAAGATACCTTAATAGAAAATGACTCAAATACAAGTGAAGTCACCCAGTAAAATACTACTTGAGTAAAAGTATTTTTTTAAATATACTTAAGTATCAAAAGTAAATAGAATTGCTAAAATGTATTTAAGTATCAAAAGTAAAAGTATAAACCATTTCAAATTCCTTATATTAAGCAAACCAGATGGCACAATATGTTATTTTTTTATTGATGGATAGCCAGGGTCACAACACTCAGACATAATTGACAAACAAAGCATTTGTGTTTAGTGAGTCTGCCAGATCAGAGGCAGTAGGGATGACTTTGTTTATTTGACCATTTTTTGGTCAAAATGTAACAAGTACTTTAGGGTGTCAGGGAAAATGTACGGACTAAAAAAGTACATTATTTTCCTTAGGAATGTAGTGAAGTAAAAGCAGGCAAAGAAATAGTAAAGTACAGTAAAGTACAGAAAACAAGTTGGTAGAGCATGGCGCTTGTAACGCCAGGGAAGTGGGTTCAATCCCCGGGACCACCCATACGTAGAATGTATGCACACATGACTGTAAGTCGCTTTGGATAAAAGCGTCTGCTAAATGGCATATATTATTATTATTATTATTACTTAAGTACTTTACACCACTGGTCATTGTCGAGGTTTCGTTACTCATTGTGTGTATGATAATTCACCAAACCTACATGCCCCTGCTCTCTTTTGAAAAGACAACAGATATACTGATCAGCACCTCTCTCCCATTGAGTATGTAGCTCATAGTACTCAAACCGGTCAAAAGGAGAGTCAGAGCAGTTTGGTACTGGATTCTTTATTATGGAATAACCGTTCACTATTGCACAAATGATCTGTTTTGCATGTCTTCCAGTTTGCATTGCGATTTAGTTTGGGTATTGAAAACTGGTTTCGAAGATGAGTCATTGTTGACTCATTAGTTCCATGACTGATGAGCATAACGTAACCGTTAGTGGTACAAAGTATCCGATTCTTGTCAAAGTGAATGTTACCATCTCCTAATGAAAGACAATTATTCTAAAAGCTTTCTTTATGCATTCAAAATCAGTTGCAATGATGTAGATGCATATGTACGATCACATTGGAGTAAAAGGAAAATAAGACCGATATTTTCAAGCAAACCAACTCAAACTTGTTGAATATGTGCATTTCAAAAGAGTAAAGTTAGAAAAGTAAGACGAGTTAAAATTGTCAGACATTATCGACTTCCTGAACAATAAGATATATCTGTATGCGCGTGAATGAGGAAAGCAGACTCACCACTCGCATTTTGAGACAAGGAGGAGACAGAAGTCTGGCCCATTCTGTCTTCAATGGACCGCCAAACCAACAATCACGCGGTCCCCGATGAACTTTCACAATAAAGTCATCGCCAAATCCTAAAGTTAATTTGACCTACTTCAGGCCAATTGTTGGGTTACAACTATTGGGGGAAAAAACTTCGCTTGGTCTGGGAACCTCTGTTTAACCTCCCTCCGATTCAACTCAAGAATGCCTGTCATTTCTTTATGCAGATTAGGATACTACCCGTCAGAGGTCGAGGGGAGGAATTCTCTACTACCAGAGAGGAAGAGGCGAAGTGAGAGGGTTTACTCCGCCCAAAATCTGTCCGCGAAGTAAGGAATTTGTGTATGGAGGCCAATGAGTGTCGAATTTGGTTAAAAAATATATATATTGCAAATTTGCTACGTGAGATTTATTTGATCGAATATAACTTTCGTAATGCCTAGGTTGTTACAAGTGTACTGATATAAGTGGACGCAAGTGTCATTCCAGCAACTTTGAACACATTTTTGATATCCGAGTTGTGTCTGTCCTCTCATTGGCTATAATGTTCCCACCTGATCTGGCGTCCTCCTGCCTGTCTTCCTCCTTTGTGAACAACGACTCCCGTTGTTAGGGTGGAGACACGAGCATCTCGTCATTATAGCCACAATCTCTGGTATACCGCCCCAATAGCCTACAACCACCTCGGTGCCTATAACAGATGTAAATAGTTGGATGTCATTTAATCAACACAGTATAGATATTTTTCAACCACACAGTGACACCATAATATAATTCCAGTGTTCAGATCTTCAAACTGATGGCAGTTTGAGGATTGCATAACAAGCAAACAATCTAAGATACAGGACTGTTTAGCTAGCACAGACTGGAGATATGGCCAAAATATAAAATCACAGTATTACATTTTATTTTTAAGGTATGGTGTTATTTGATGTTAATTGATGTTTTTGAATAATACACGTTCTACATTTTCTTTGGGTAGTGTGTGACCCTAGGGTGGCAACACATGCATTCTAAGTGATTTCAATGGGTCTTTCTCCATTCTGATTGGTTTATACTGTTCAATTCAACTTCAACCAAAAATACTGACGACGACGAGACAGTCTACAGGGAGGAGGTCAGAGACCTGGCAGTGTGGTGCCAGGACAACAGCCTCTCCTTCAACGTCAGAAAAGACAAAGGATCTGAACGTGGACTACAGGGAACAGAGGGCCGAGCACACCCCCATTCACATCGACAGGGCTGTAGTGAAGCGCTGTAGTAGAGCGGGTCGAGAGCGGGTCAAGTTCTTCAGTGTCCACATTACTACAGACCTATCATGTTCCAAACACACCAATACAGTCGTGAAGAGAGGACGACAATGCCTCTTCCCTCCTTGGAGGCTGAAAAGGTTTGGTATGGGCCATCAGATCCTCAAAAAGTTATACAGCTGCAACATTGAGAGCATCTTGACTGGCTACATCATCTCTTGGTATGGCAACTGCTTGGCATCCGATCGCAAGACGCTACAGAGGGTAATGCATATGGCCAAGTACATCACTGGGGCTGAGCTCCATGCCATCCAGGACCTCTATACCAGGCGGTGTCAGAGGAATGCCCTAAAAATAATTTCAATGACTCCAGCCACCCGTCATAGACTGTTCTCATTGTTTAAAGTGGCTGCTACCAGAGTTGGGTCAGTGTCAATGACAGTGTGTTGGCAACGGTTAGCACCACATCTGGGACCAAAAGACTCCTAAACAGCTTCTACCACCAGGCCATAAGACTGCTGAACAGTTAATCAAATGGCTACCCGGACTATTTGCATTGACCCCCTTTCAAATTTGATTTGTTTTGCACTGATATTCTTGCACTGGCTCTATGCACACTCACATATACTACACACACACACACACACACACACACACACACACACACACACACACACACACACACACACACACACACACACACACACACACACACACACACACACACACACACACACACACACACACACACACACACACACACACACACACACACAAACTACTACATACTTCAACAAGCATTTCTCAACGGCTGGCCATGCCTTCCGCCTGGCTACTCCAACCTCGGCCAACAGCTCCGCCCCCCCCGCAGCTCCTCGCCCAAGCCTCTCCAGGTTCTCCTTTACCCAAATCTAGATAGCAGATGTTCTGAAAGAGCTGCAAAACGTGGACCCGTATAAATCAGCTGGGCTTGACAATCTGGACCCTCTATTTCTGAAACTATCCGCCACCATTGTCGCAGCCCCTATTACCAGCCTGTTCAACCTCTCTTTCATATCGTCTGAGATCCCCAAGGATTGGAAAGCTGCCGCAGTCATCCCCCTCTTCAAAGGGGGAGACACCCTGGACCCAAACTGTTACAGACCCATATCCATCCTGCCCTGCCTATCTAAGGTCTTCAAAAGCCAAGTCAACAAACAGGTCACTGACCATCTCGAATCCCACCGTACCTTCTCCGCTGTGCAATCTGGTTTCCGAGCCGGTCACGGGTGCACCTCAGCCACACTCAAGGTACTAAACGATATCATAACCGCCATCGATAAAAGACAGTACTGTGCAGCCATCTTCATCGACTTTGCCAAGGCTTTCGACTCTGTCAATCACCATATTCTTATCGGCAGACTCAGTAGCCTCGGTTTTTCGGATGACTGCCTTGCCTGGTTCACCAATTACTTTGCAGACAGAGTTCAGTGTGTCAAATCGGAGGGCATGCTGTCCGGTCCTCTGGCAGTCTCTATGGGGGTGCCACAGGGTTCAATTCTCGGGCAGACTCTTTTCTCTGTATATATCAATGATGTTGCTCTTGCTGCAGGCGATTCCCTGATCCACCTCTACGCAGACGACACCATTCTATATACTTTCGGCCCGTCATTGGACACTGTGCTATCTAACCTCCAAACGAGCTTCAATGCCATACAACACTCCTTCCGTGGCCTCCAACTGCTCTTAAACGCTAGTAAAACCAAATGCATGCTTTTCAACCGATCGCTGCCTGCACCCGCATGCCCGACTAGCATCACCACCCTGGATGGTTCCGACCTTGAATATGTGGACATCTATAAGTACCTAGGTGTCTGGCTAGACTGCAAACTCTCCTTCCAGACTCATATCAAACATCTCCAATCGAAAATCCAATCAAGAGTCGGCTTTCTATTCCGCAACAAAGCCTCCTTCACTCACGCTAGTCGGCTGGCCCTCACTACATATTCGTCGCCAGACCCACTGGCTCCAGGTCATCTACAAGTCCATGCTAGGTAAAGCTCCGTCTTATCTCAGTTCACTGGTCACGATGGCAACACCCATCCGTAGCACGCGTTCCAGCAGGTGTATCTCACTGATCATCCCTAAAGCCAACACCTCATTTGGCCGCCTTTCGTTCCAGTACTCTGCTGCCTGTGACTGGAATGAATTGCAAAAATCGCTGAAGTTGGAGACTTTCATCTCCCTCACCAACTTTAAACATCAGCTATCTGAGCAGCTAACCGATCGCTGCAGCTGTACATAGTCTATTGGTAAATAGCCCACCCATTTTCACCTACCTCATCCCCACACTGTTTTTATTTATTTACTTTTCTGCTCTTTTGCACACCAATATCTCTACCTGTACATGACCATCTGATCATTTATCACTCCAGTGTTAATCTGCAAAATTGTAATTATTCGCCTACCTCCTCATGCCTTTTGCACACATTGTATATAGACTCCCCTTTTTTTCTACTGTGTTATAGTTTGTGTCTAAGTTTGTTTAATAATATATTTGGCCAATGGAAAGCTTAGATCTACATAAATCATCTTAAATTGTCGGAAAATCTGAAAATTGTGGTGGAAAATTATGTTTTATTAAGACAGTACACATTTTCCCCGTTTTTTTTCAGACGGTCCACCATTAAAGCTAGTTGAGGAGGAAAATTATGCCTTTTCAGCCTGAATGGAGGATGCTTTATGTACTAGCCGGTCCACAGGGGACAAGAGTGTATTACCGGGAATGAACATCAATCTTAGAGATCTAGCGGCCACTGTCGGCTGCCTATGCTACTACCTGCACAACTTTATTATGTATATTATTTTGTCTTTTCTTTTTTCCCACAACTTTCTTAGAGTGTAACAGCCATCCAAACAGTTCCTCTTTAGCTGTAGGCTATGGTTTGCTGAGAAGGAGAAAAAAGCCCTGCGTGAGCTGTATTGCCAGTGGGTGGGGACCACTCAGGAAGGCTCTCCAATTCCTGCCAAGAGCTGACGGAAACCAGCCCTCTCCTGCCTCCAGACCTTCTCTGAGCATTGGCTCATAGGCAGCTACATGGTGAACTTATCACCATAATCTATCTCCACGTTCTCCCACCTCCCTCCTATTCCATAGTGTATCTCCTAATGTTACAGCACGATCATTTGGAATTGGCAAAGCCAGCGCTGTACAATAAGCATATGCTGTTACTTTGGCCCTAAATGCTATGAGATCACCAGCCCTGAGCACACTCACACCATTTAAAAATACACCAAAGATGGCTGACTCTATTTCTTTTCAAAGCAAGAGGCTCAACCCGTGTGTTGGAGTGAACTCCAGCTTTCGACAGCCCGTGGGCAATGCGATTCTTATGTCATAGAGTGCTCTGCGGGGGCTCAGCTGACACCTTGGCTGCATGACGTGTGTTAGCAGGAGATAAAATACCTTCACATACCAAAACATGGGTATACTAAACAGTCCAGCACTAACACACACACTGACTACAACTTATACCTTAAGTAAGAGAATTGGCATTGTACAAATAGGGAAACTGTGAGTGTAGATAAAGTGAAATGTGCAAACTACTATATATAGAAGCTCAATTAAAGGACCAGGTAGTGTTGACATGTAGGAAAATTTGAATCATGATTAATGGCCAGAATGTATGTACATAATAGGGTCTATGGTGAGTTGATATACAGAGAAGCCTAATGAAAAGAGGCTGTACAAATTAATTGGCCTTTGCAGAGACTGTTTGGTTTAGGTGCAGGGCTGCCATCTACTGTTTAATAAACAATGTTCTGTATACAAGGATTTATTGAAACTATACCATAAATCAAAATCAGACCTAAGAAAAGTGTTACCAAATTGTTCCACAGTACATGGAGAAACATAACATTAGCCTTATAATATTGAACACAATCAGGGGCTCATATATTTCTACATCACTATAACACTGCTGATTCACTGTGGTCTGACGCTATGCAAATGTAGACAACCTGCCTCGGATGATACAGCATACAAATTATGTTTTGCATTGTAAAACACAGAATGAAGACAATTTACTGTTAAGAACCCATAGGGGGCGCTCAATTGGCACAGCGTCGTCTGGGTTAGGGGAGGGTTTGGCAGTCATTGAATAATAAGAATTTGTTCTTAACTGGCTTGCCTAGTTAAATAAAGGTTAAATAAATAAAATAAATATATATATGCTTATAATAATTACAGGTGTAGGATCTTCATTTGATCACTCTTGTTGCTGAGAATATTTCTACACCGCAGGAAATTCAGATGAGCTTTGTGATTTACATACATTCTCTGAAAATTCGCACAAATACGAACACCCGGTTATATTAACAGTATTGCACTTTTCATGTAGCCTAATTTTGTCCAGCTAATAGCCAAACTACCGATCAAGTAACATTTTGGACTAAACGATCAAATCCTGTTGCTGCAGAATTATTTTGCTGTGACAATACTGGTCAAATTAAGATCCAACATTTGTACTAAAGCATTACTAGTCAGCTTTAAGTAAAGTGTTACCAAACATTGCTCTAGAGATGAAAGCCTGCAGTGGCATAGGAAGGAAATCCCTGAGGACTATAACCAATGTGCAGTCTAAGTGGATATGGAAGGGAATTGATTTTTGATTGGCCAAGAGTATATTCTTTACTTATCAACCTCTCCACAAGAACCCAAATACAGCCCCATGAATCTATCAGTGCTAATACACTTATTCCCCAGCTAGCCCTACAACTTATTCAGTTCCTGAATGTATTGATAGGTATGTTGGGACAGCCTACTTTTACAAATCACTGGGTAAATACTAAGTTAAAAATAGTACAACATTTATATTGTTTCAATACTTGACAAGTAATTATGTATGGCCTAATTACTTTGCTATTCTAGTACAATTTCCGCTCAGCATTATACTAATTATTAATTATGAAGAAGGCCCAGTAGTAGGAAGTGAAATAGCGTAATGGATACTGACTGTATGTCTTTGTATTGTTACAGTATATCTCACTCATTGACTAATGGCCAAGGATGAAAAAGGAACTGCACTGTAACAGGATGTCTGAGAAAATAGCTCGATGGGCACACAGCTCATCGACATGTGGAGGAAAATGAGAAAGAGTCATACATTATTAAGCAGCAATTTCAGAAAAAAATACACGGTAATTATTGTTTAAGTGGTGCTTTTTAGTTCTTCCTCCTTTAGATTATTTATTTATTAACCTAACATGTGGAACCAAAGGGAATGTGTTCCAAAGTGTTGGTAAACAATCTTTTATATAACCTAGTTTCTATCTGTCTAAAATGACAGCAAAACCATGGTGAACATTTCTAACTGTGTCATAACAAATTTGGTACATTCAGTGCTCTGAATCGACTTATGTCCCATATTATATGACCTGTTCTGCATGAAGGATTGAGTGGAGCAGACAGGACCATTTGCCCATACAGGTAATTGCTATTAGATCCAAAAAGCAAAGGCCTAGTTTCGCTATCAAGCACTGGGAAATAATTGGATGGTCGTTGAGTTTGTCAAGTTGCTTATAGTCTAATCACACAGAGCTAAGTGTCAGTGAGTGCATTCAGATTACAGGCGGCAGTACAGTACACATTGAAGTGAATTTATGTGATGGACCCAGCTAATATTGGCTGTTATAAAGGTTTTTAAGAAAGGAATTAAGTTATACCATTTCGGCATTCCATTCCATAGCTAGCAACAGTTAAAAGACAAAAATGAAAATGGCATCATGTGAGCTAGAGAGGTGCAAGCACGTACTCATACTTCCAATGGTAGAGACGGGATGGTAACTATGTTTTGCATGTGCAATTTGCACCACAGTTTGATTCTGTATGCTTCAACCTCAACCTTTCATCACATACACAAATCATTAGTGATTACATACAAATACTATATATACCTGTATGGTATATTAAGAAAAAAAAATAACATTGACATATCAGAATGATCTACTTTATACACAGCATGATTAGATTTGATCTTCTCTACAAGCAAACTATTATTGAAACTGATACCAGTTACTTTGTTACTTTGTTTGGATGGCGTGAATCTATCATTACGGGACCACTTCACTTCCTACACCTGAAAGGTTGTAGATATACAAATCAATACATGGCATCCTGTCAGTAAGTAGATTATTTTCCCTGGTCTGGATGGCTCTTATTTTGAAATCTAGGCTGCTTAATAATAGCCCATTGCAGAGAGAATTGAGAGCATTATATTTCACAGTGCAGAGAAATTGGGGCTTAATGATCAAGTACAGGTTCACTATGAGAGAGAGGAGACAACAACATTCTCAGCCAGACAGGTCTACACACCCATTGCTCATTCACAAAAAAATAAACAATGTAGGACTGTTTGTTTCTTGAAAAATCACCACCACTACCTGAAGCAAATGAGAAATCTGATATTCCTCAATTAGAATCCAATTGTCTTTGTTCAGACGTTTCATGCTGCTAAGGTTATTGATGCTTGGTGTCATTGATTTTTACCATTATTACAGCTACTTTGGTCCCTTTCCAAGACTGAAACATTATACTGCCACAATGAGTCCTGTTGTTTGTACAAAGACTGGTCTGCTGCTTCAAGGGTATATGCTGTCGTACTGTACTAAAGTTATTTCAATTAAAAGTTCGATTGAAAGTACAACATAAAACTAGGCAAAATAACCAAACATTTGTCAGAATGCATTCAATCATTAACCAATGGGAATAGTACAACATTTCCCACCTTGGAGTACATTTTGGGGTATGGTTGAATAAACAGAATAAACCAACTTTCAGCATTAGTAATGCCACAGGGAAGTTGAGAAGTTAGTTTTCACTCTTTATTGAGTTTTGTGAAATAAACAAAGGAGTAAGCAGATCCTATCAATCACTTTAAATGACTTTAGCCTTGTCAAGCATTGGGGTTTTCTACATCAATATGACACTGCTGATTCACTGTGGTCTGAGGCGATGCAAATGTGGACAACCTGCCTCATATGATACAGAATACAAATTATGTTTTGCATTGTAAAACAAATATTGAAGAGCACAACCTGGACCATATGAAATTATGGGTAAAGAAATATACAAAGCTATAACAGACACACACAAAGTCATGCAGAATGGCTTTGTATCGCATCTTTGTATACATTACATCATTGTTTGTTACTACTGTAGTATTATCATAGTGGCAGTTGATATATTTCTGTGTGGGCAATCTATGTACTTAGTTCTCCTTGTCAGTCCACTTTCTCCAATACAAGTTGCATTTGAACAGGAGTTATGGCATGAGTTAATAGACTCGGCTAAATGTTATGACATTCACAGTGTGGCAAACGTAATTAAACATATAAAATGACATCAACTAAATATAGACTGACCATAATGCACTACTAAAGAATAAGTCATCATACCCTGTCACTAGATATGACTATACGATAAGTTATGTGATGATGATGCATGTAATATTATTAAATGTAATCTCTCAAAGTGATAAGGCTATGTGTTTTGTCGTTATTTAATCAAATAACTACAACACAAACCAGGTTTTGAAACAATTTAGGCAAAAACGAAGTAATTTAAACAACTGTAAACCAACAACCATCACATTACAGGCAAGGGTCTATTTGCCTGGCGGTGTTCCCTGAACAGCTGATCTGAATACACAGAGGGAAACTCATAAAGGTCCTTTTCAATAGGCTTGCAAAGTAGAGTACTTAGCAATCACAGCTGGCTCTAGGTGACCCTCTTCATGCACAATCCAGGGGCAATTTTGCCAACAGAGAACATTAGAGAGCTCCTACTATCAACTACTGTACAGTACACACACACAGTAACTTTGACAACAAGCACAAAGACAAGAAAATCTCTCACACCCACAGACACACTCAAATAGACACAATAACATAAACACACACACAGAGACAGAGTAAAGGGCACTCACGAGCATGTTCCATGACTGGAAGAGGAGAAAGCGATCACCCTTGTAAGCAGATCCTTTATTTTCCTCGTCTCTCTCTCTCTCTCTCTCTCTCTCTCTCTCTCTCTCTCTCTCTCTCTCTCTCTCTCTCTCTCTCTCTCTCTCTCTCTCTCTCTCTCTCTCTCTCTCTCTCTCTCTCGTGCAGGGAGATGTCTCTCTCTCTCTCTCTCTCTCTCTCTCTCTCTCTCTCTCTCTCTCTCTCTCTCTCTCTCTCTCTCTCTCTCTCTCTCTCTCTCTCTCTCTCGTGCAGGGAGATGTCTCTCTCTCTCTCTCTCTCTTTCTCATGCAGGGAGATGGCTCTCTCTCTCTCTCTCTCTCTCTCTCTCTCTCTCTCTCTCTCTCTCTCTCTCTCTCTCTCTCTCTCTCTCTCTCTCTCTCTCTCTCTGCAGGGAGATGACCCTCTCTCTCTCTCTTTCTCATGCAGGAGATGGCTCTCTCTCTCCCTCTTTCTCTCTCTCTTTCTCGTGCAGGGAGATGTTTCTCTCTCTCTCTCTTTCTCGTGCAGGGAGATGGCTCTCTCTCTCTCTCTCTCTCTCTCTCTCTCTCTCTCTCTCTCTCTCTCTCTCTCTCTCTCTCTCTCTCTCTCTCTCTCTCTCTCTCTCTCTCTCTCTCTCTCTCTCTCTCTCTAGCTCTCTGACATTCATCAGTGTTCCTCGCTGCCTGCCTCTCTGCAGTGGACCTGACCATGAAGCAGCCCAGGGAGCACAGGGGGATGACACAACAACCATTACCTCCATTAGTAGGGCCTGATTGAGCCAGTCTGGAACCTTCCTGTCCACTGGGGCTTTTAGCTGCAGCCTGAGGCCACGGGAAGAGAGACATATAGAGGGAAGGAGAGAGAAAGGGGGAGGGTGGGAGGGAGCTCTGCAACCTTCATTAAAGCCAGACTAATTCCATTGCTGCTATTCATCTACATTTTTAGATGATCTCTGCACCCCAGACTCCATGTGTCAATACGCATCATGATTATCAGAGAAAAAATGGGAAAGTTATGTGAGCATGCTTGATGGTTGAAGTCGTTGAACAAGTGGGTTTGAGGGATCCAATCTCCACTGTGTGAAAAATCTTCTTTTTTTTAAGCACAGTGTTGAAAGTGGACATTGTTCTAAAAGGAATGAGTCATACTTGACAAGATAACGACTGCAAGTACTGCCACTTATGTATTCCACTCACAATCTGTCTTGTCTCCCAGGAACCAACACCTGGTAATGTAATAGCTGAAGAATCATGGGTTTTTTTTATTTATTTTTTATTTTACCTTTATTTAACTTGGCAAGTCAGTTAAGAACAAATTCTTATTTTCAATGAGGGCCTAGGAACAGTGGGTTAACTGCCTTGTTCAGGGGCACAACTACAGATTTTTACCTTGTCAGCTCGGGGATTCGATTTTGCAACATTTCGGTTACAAGTCTAACGCTCTAACCACCAGGCTACCTGACGCCCCAGGGAGCTCTGCAACCTTCATTAAAGCCAGACATTAAAGCCAGGGTTGACATGAGAAGAGGCCTCAAAGGCTTCAAAGCGTTTCCAAGTCCTTGGCCCTTTAGTGCCCCTGACCAGCTTGATGCCCTTTATTGCCCCTGACCAGCTTAATGCCCTTTATTGCCCCTGACCAGCTTGATGCCCTTTATTGCCCCTGACCAGCTTAATGCCCTTTATTGCCCCTGACCAGCTTGATGCCCTTTATTGCCCCTGACCAGCTTAATGCCCTGTATTGCCCCTGACCAGCTTGATGCCCTTTATTGCCCCTGACCAGCTTGATGCCCTTTATTGCCCCTGACCAGCTTGATGCCCGTTATTGTCCCTGACCAGCTTGATGCCCTTTATTGCCCCTGACCAGCTTGATGCCCTTTATTGCCCCTGACCAGCTTGATGCCTAATTTAGGACATTGTGTAAATTATACACACTGAAAATAAACCCCAAACACTCCCATCCCTAATGGTGTTACAACTGAACCGCATTACTGAAAAAGCTGCATCTTCTCAATTCTCAATGTCAAAGTCCATGTTAAATTTCCACCAGTGTTTCAACAAAAGGTAATTGGATGCACTGCATTTAATCATTATTGTGTGAACAGCATTATTACAAGTTACAACATGGTGACAATATCCTCCTTGTCCTGTTGGTCTTCCAGAAACAAATGACCTAAAGTATGACATTAACTGAGCTGAGTTACTGTTTGACAATTGGGTCAGCTCATGTGGGAGGAAATTGTAAGGCAGTCCTGTACGTATTTTTGACAGTGACAGCGGAAACAACTTTGTATTGAGGCTCTTTAAGCAATGATAAACACAGTGAGCCACTGACGTGGCACAGTCAGGTTGTTGTATAACTTTAAGTCACACTGTACCTTTTAAAGGTTGAGTTTTACTGTCGGAACTTATAAACCATGGTCATGGAACAAAGTATGATATGTGGCAGCAGCATAGATGCAGATATTCAGAACTATTTTGTAACTTGACCCATGAGGATAAGTCATTACTATAACTGTAAAGACAGCAAAACCTTTTATAAGCAATTAAAAAACATAAGGCTTTCTCCACCACCCCACCGGGTGTCTCCCATTTCCCCCCATTTTCCCCTGTGTACTTACTATATCTGCGTTTACCGTTGATCTGCTGCTAGTTCGTCTTATCTTATCAAGTCTTACCAGCGTTCTCCCATTTTCAGCAGCATCTCTAGTTTCCGTTTTCTAGTCCTCCGGGTTCTGACCATTCTGCCTGCCCTGACCCTGAGTCTACCTGCCGTTCTATCCCTTATTGGCTCTGTCTTGGAATACCGACCTCTGCCTGCCCTAGACCTGCCATTTGCCTGCCCGGTGTTTTGTAATAAACATCTGAGATTCGAACTGTCTGCCTCCTGTATCTGCATCTGTGTCTGCATCTGTGTCTTATCCTGAGTCATGTTAATAAGACCCAGCTTAGAAATCTACCCTTTGTGTGTTTGATGATGACACCCACACACACTTTGTGGCCCTGTGACATGGCATCGCCGTCTCAAAGGGCCACGATTTTGCATTCAAGAGAGCTCATAACACTTGGAAACTTGAGCAAGGAAGATGTTGGAGCCGTTTTCCCTGCCTCCCCCGCAGGTTAGTGGGGGTAAAGCCAGGAATAGATGTCTGTTCATGTCGGTGCCTGATGGACAGGCTCAAGAAGACTAATTTACTGTAACGCTATGCCAGCAGACTGAACACTTCACAATGGCAGGCCCTTCAAAACAGATTGAACTCAGATAAGTTGTCTAACAGTGACTCTCTGGCACAACTGTAATCTACTTCACAAAGAGATATTGAAGTTGTAACTTCAATGTTGGGTGAAAATACTTGTTTTACTTGTCCTACAAATACTTGTCCTACTTTATCCCAGAAGCTTCACTCTATGTTGGTCATAACTCAAGATGAGGATTTGATTTGATTTGATTTGGATATGACTCAAAAACAATGACAATAAAACAGGAATGTAGTGGGACAACTTGATCCGGACATAAATATCTGCTCTCAAATTAGACCAGGATCAACCAGGTTCTCCAATCCATGAGGCGATACGATCAACAGCTGAGGGAAGGTCATTTCAGGGGAGGAAAACTTTGGGATGGTGTTCTGCTGTGTTGAAATAGTCCCAGTCAGCTAGAGACAATTAATTGAGCACATCAGCCGAATCACTCTGAAATGATCTTCGTTAGAGGCAGCCATCTGTGTACCCACACAGCTGCCTGCATAGAGATACTGTATAGAGCTTATAATGTTATCATTCTAACTGATAACTACTTAGATTACCCTCTTTCACTTTCAGTTCCTTTCTGGCACTTTCCAAGTCATCCCAGGTTAGGGACTGATTGCTTTAAGAGAAAGGAGCTCACTTCCCTTGCTCCACTCTGCGGTTTCAATCCAGCACCACCCGCAGTTACTACAGGTCCTAGTAAAGGGTTGTACTTTCCTAGAAAATCATTTTCCCCTAACTAATCCAGCTGTAACCATGTAGTAATTAACACACAAACATAGCATGTTTTGATGTTTATTGATTCTATATTACCACACCAGTTAGGCCTGTTGAGGAACCAAGGAGCCAGTACAAATTCTCACAGAATGTAGTCTGAGCATCATTTACATGACATAATGTACATTGTCAATGACCTAGCTATGATTGAATGCAATGCTAGATATGTTGAAAACACAAGTACTACCACAATATAAAAAGCTGTATTGTGTTAAACATAGGCAGTAGCAAAGGGCACAGAAAGTCTGATGCGTAGTCATTTGGGGTGTAAAATTTAAACTAAATGTCTATTTTGGGAGTATTGTACAAAAAGGGCACAATGTGCACAGCGTGCTACACTGCCTGCCTTCCTGACTGTGTAATTACATGACTAATTTAGTGTAAGGAGGAACAGTCTATTATTTCCAAGTAGACATGTATTGTAGTGATGTGTGGCCTTGTACCATTATGTGTATAAGAAGACCACAACAGTGTTAGATGAATCATTCTTATTGAATAAATTATGCAAATATATTTTTTGTCATTTAGCAGACATTCTAATCCAGAGCGATTTACATGAGCAATTAGGGTTAAGTGCCTTACTCAAGGGTACATCAGAAGATTTTTCACCTAGTCAACTCTGAGATTCTAACCAGTGACTTTTCGGTTACTGGCCCAATGCTCTTAACCGCTAGGCTGCCTGCCGACATGTTGGCTTGATATCAGTGGAGGCTGCTAAGGGGAGGACGACTCATAATAATGTCTGGAATGACGTGTAATGGCTGGAAAGGAATGGTCTCAAACACATGACGTGTTTGATAACATTCCATTCACTCCATTCTGGCCATTATTATGAGCCATCCTCCCCTCAGCAGCCTCCACTGTTTGAGATACATTTCAGATACAACAGACACAGGCAGTGAACTCAAACAGAAGGAGCTTTTCCCCCTCTTGTGGCTTTTTCAGAAACTACCATATCTCCCAGAAAACATCCAGCATTTCCTGCCATTACTCTACAGTACAGGTATAGGATCAAAATGTTATCCAGTCTGCTACAGCAGCGAAATAATCCTGCAGAAACAGGAAATATTCATTATTATGTAGATTATAATTAATGGACATTTTTGTAGGGGTTGCTATTGGGGGTGATATTGCCTTCTCCTGTTGATAAAAATAACTTCAAACAAAATTATGTAGATCATATTACCATATTGGCCAAAGCCTTGACATTGTGCGCACGTACTGTGTGAGAACATTATGACTACATCAATGGTCTTGTGAAACATATAAACATTGTCACACCTGTGTTTGTTAAATCAAGAAACAAAACAGATATGGTGTTCATACTGCAAATAATCACTTCAATTTCAGCAAGCAAAACTACACTGAACAAAAATATAAACACAACATGTAAAGTGCTAGTCCCTTTTTTCATGAGCTGAAATCAAAGAAATATTCCATACGGATACAAATGTTATTTATCTCAAATTTTGTGCAGAATTTGTTTTACATCCCTATTAGTGAGCATTTCATCCTTTGTCAACATAATCCATCCACCTGACAGGTGTGGCATATCAAGAAGCTGATTTAACAGCATGATCATTACACAGGTGCACCTTGAGCTGGGGAAAATAATAGGCCACTCTAAAATGTGCAGTTTTGTCAATCAACACAATGTCACAGATGACTCAAGTTTTGAGGGAGCATGCAATTGGCATGCTGACTGCAGGAATGTCCAGAGAATTGAATGTTAATTTCTCTACCACAAGCCGCCTCCAACGTCATTTTAGAGAATTTGGCAGTACGTCCTGTCCTGCCTCACAACCGCAGACCACGTAGGGGTGGGGGGAGTGGTGGTGGTGGGGTTTTGAGTGCTGAGGAGTAGTCTGTAATAAAGTGCTTTTGTGGAGAAAACCTCTTTATGATGGGCTGGGCCTGGCTCCTCATTGGGTCTGCCTGGCTCCCAAATGGATTGGCTATCACTGTGTTTACTTTATAGCTACCTACACAAATAGCTAGCTAGAACAAAGTGTTAATAAGATACAAATTAATTATAAAGATTTAAAAGCAATAAATATAAAAGTTGTCCAGTAGGCATCTACCTCAACAACAAGGCTCTCCAGAGGGTGGTGTGGTCTGCACAACGCATCACCAGGGTCAAACTACCTGCCCTCCAGGACACCTACAGCACCCAATATCACAGGAAGTCCAAAAAGATCATCACGGACAACAACCACCCAAGCTACTGCCTGTTCACCCCACTACCATCCAGAAGGCGAGGTCAGTAAAGGTGCATCAAAGCTGGGACTGAGAGACTGAAAAATAGCTTCTATCTCAAGGCCATCAGACTGCCTACATACAGACTCAAATCAATGGCCACTTTCATAATGTTTACATATCTTACATTACTCATCTCATATGTATATACTGTAACTTATACCATCTATTGCATCTTGCCTATGCTACTGGGTCATCGCTCATCCATATATTTATATGTACATATTCTTATTCCATGCCTTTAGATTTGTGTGTACTAGGTAGTTGTTGTGGAATTGTTAGATTACTTTTTAGATATTACTGCACTGTCGGATCTAGAAGCACAACAATTTCGCTACACTCGCGTTAACATTTGCTAAACATGTGTATGTGACCAGTACAATTTGATTTGATTTGATCAATACACCCAGTCAGTACAAAGATACAGGCGTCCTTCCTAACTCAGTTGCCGAAGAGGAAGGAAACCGCTCAGGCATTTCACCATGAGGCCAATGGTGACTTTAAAACAGTTACAGAGTTTAATGTCTGTAATTGGAGAAAACTGAGGATGGATCAACAACATTGTAGTTTCTCCACAATACTAACCTTATTGACAGAGTGAAAAGAAGGAAGCCTGTACAGAATAAAAATATTCCAAAACACGCATCCTGTTTGCAATAACGCAATAAAGTAAAATTATAAAAAATGTGGCAAAGAAATTAACTTTATGTCCTGAATAAGGTGAATGCACCAATTTGTAAGTCGCTCTGGATAAGAGCGTCTGCTAAATGACTTAAATGTAAATGTAAATGAATACAAAACGTTATGTTTGGGGCAAGTCCAACACAAAATATCACTAAGTACCACTCTTCATATCTTCAAGCATGGTGGTGCCTGCATCGCGTTAAGGTTATGCTTGTCATCAGCAATTTTTGGGGAGATAAAAGAAACAGAATAGAGCTTAGAACAGGCAAAATCCTAGAGGGAAACCTGGTTCAATCTGCTTCCCACCAGACACTAGGAGATTAATTCACCTTTCAGCAGGACAATAACCTAAAACACAAGGCCAAATCTACACTGGAGTTGCTTACCAAGAAGACAATGAATGTTCCTGAGTGGCCTTGTGTTTTAGATTATTGACCTTAATCTACTTGACAATCTATGGCAAAACCTGAAAATGGTTGTCTAGCAATGATCAGAACCAATTTGATAGAGCTTGAAGAATTTTGAAAATAATAATTGGCCAATGTTGCACAATCCAGGTGTAGAAAGCTCTTAGAGACTTACCCATAAAGCTGTAATTGCTAAAAGTGATTCTACAAAGAATTGACTCAGGGGTGTGAATACTTATGTAAATGTATGTTCAGAGTAATAATATCTAAATGAATGATAAAGACAAATAACATAATCCACCATAAACGATTAACATAATCCACCATAACCCAACTCCATATTACAATATTTTCATCAATACGGAACATCCCACTGGGCACGCACAGGTTGAATCAAAGTTGTTTCCATGTCACTTCAATAAAATTAAAATGAACCAACGTGGAACAGACGTTGGATTGAAGTGAAGTTACCAAAACAATTATAATATAATAATAATATATGCCATTTAGCAGATGCTTTTATCCAAAGCGACTTACAGTCATGTGTGCATACATTCTACGTATGGGTGGTCCCGGGGATCGAACCCACTACCCTGGCGTTACAAGCGCCATGCTCTACCAACTGAGCTACAGAAGGACCAATTCAGTTGGTGGCAGTATTGTTTCAGCAAAAAGGGACTCTGCTTTTTGATAGTTATTATTTTAACTAACAATTTTGGGTACACCGAGTATACAAACATTAAGAACTGCTCTTTCAATGACATAGACTGACCAGCTGAATCCCGGTGAAAGCTTTGATCCCTTATTGATGTCACTTGTTAAATCCACTTTAATCAGTGTAGATGAAGGGGAGGAGACAGGTTAAATAATTATTTTTAAGCCTTGCAACAATTGTGACATGGATTGTGTATGTGTGCCATTCAGAGGGTGATTGGGCAAGATAAAACATTTAAGTGCCTTGTGTATCAAGAATGGTCCACCACCCAAAGGACATCCAGCCAATTTGACACAACTGTGGGAAGCATTGGAGTCAACATGGGCCAGCATCCCTGTGGAACGCTTTCGACACCTTTTTAGAGTCCATGCCCTGATGAGTTGAGGCTGTTCTGAGGGCAAAAGTGTTCCTAATGTTTGTATGTAACACATTCTTTACAAGTAATGCATAGCGTGTAGTGGTTGACATAAACTGACATTATCATTTATTATATCTATAAATAAAATGTGTGATATAAACCTTATTTAGGGTGCTGACAACAAAGTGTTATCATATTTTGTGATGTAAAAACAACAGATGTTCAGTGGGTGCAGACAAACTATAATGTTGACCTTTTCCTATAAAGGCTTGCTGCAATGCACCAAGAACACAAACATACACAAACGCATTGTATTTTTCTTACACACTTTGTGATTCCAACCCAAGAGATGGAAAACCTGTCTGACACAATTTCCTGGTTTCCTCTTGTGAAAGTCAGTTAATCCCGCAAACCACTGCTTGCGTCATGTTCAGAGTACATACATTGGGCACAAGGACAACAGGGTGGTCTTCTGCTCTGAGCAATTTATTTATCAGCAAGTACAAAAGACACTCTGGAACATCACAGAATACTCAGTGACGCAATGGTCTAGTTAATGAGTAACTTAGGGGTTCAGAGCTATTCGTTTTTTAAAGACAGACAGCAAGTCCACTGCTGACCTCAGTTAGGCTACAGCAATAGCAAGCCATCACAAGGTAAGGCAAAGCTTTCTCAATTCACTTTCAATGTACTTGTACAGAAGTACAGTGTTTGCGTTTATAGAGTGTCAAAAAGCTGTGATTCAGGAGACATGAGAGAGGGAATATGATTTGTCTTAAAAATCTAGGTAAAAAATATTGACCTCTGTTTATCAAGATAGTGAATGTCTTCAAGTTTTAAATTAGAACAAGGAGACTTACTCCAGCAACACTTCTGGGTTTTACCATACAATACTGTATTTGTTGGAAACACATTCTTTACCTTGTTTAAGAAAAGGGAAGGAGAAGGGAAGCATTCAAACATAGTGTACAAAAAAGATAACTTTTTATTTATTTAAATGACCCAATATCTTTGCTTACTGTAAACCTAATCATTAATCCAGGCCATGTATTCCCAGAAAGAGGAGGCTCTTGTGTTTGTTCTGTACTTCCAGAACTCTCATTATTTGGTAGTCATCCAACACAAATAATAAAGTACATTTCATTGGCTATGTTTAAGTAACAATATGGAGTGATCATTTGAAAAAAGTGGTATTTATGGATAAGTAGGCCTATCCCCCTTAGCATGGACTGACTCTGCCGTCTTTTGTTTGGTTCAGTCCGTACCAGCCTTAATTTGGCCCAAACTTAGACGTCTATGTTTGGTTCACGTCCGGACCAGATCAAATTTGACCGATTATAGACATCTATGTTTAGCCCAAATATAGGCCGGTCCGGACCAGACGTCGATGGATGTTGAAATCAAGGCCGGTCCGGACCGGCCTATATTTGGGCCAAACATAGACGTCTATGTTTCACAAGTTTGGACAGCACAGTACAGTACAGTAGAGCACAGCAGAGTACATTACAGTACTGCACATTACAGCACAGCAGAGTACAGTACAGTAAATAAAAGTAGAGCATACTACAGTACAGTAGAGTGCAGTACAATACATTAGAGCACAGTAGAGTACAGTAAAGTATAGTTCAGCACAGTAGAGTGTAGAGTAGTATAATGTACTATATTGTACCCTAATTTACTCGAATGTACTCTACTCTACTGAACTAAACTGTGCTGTACTCTACTGTGCTCTACTGTGCTCTAGATAAACAACAGGTAGATAAACAACAACATATCACAGTCATAGAAATAAAAAATATATTTCTGTAACCGTTACTGAACATTTCCTTTCAATGTCTGGAAAATACATATTTTCAACGCACGGAAAATATTCTTATGTATTTCCACCTATCATTCAGAACCTACAATAAATATATATTTCAATGTCATTTTGCTAACTGGGATGCAAGAGTTGTCTAAGCCAAGATATTAATTAGCTCCCCTTAGCAGATCTATATAATCAGAATTTAGGGTTGGACGTATGTTTGGATAGTGGCTAAGCTGTTTTTCTTTGTGGTCAGTTCCATATGTACTTGCTATGGCCTAACCTCTAACCCACTGACCACTGCAGCTGAAGGCGAGCTAGCATCCCATTCACTGTCCAAAAAGAAAAGGACAGATAAAGTAAAAATAAATCAATCACTGACAAACAGACCTCAGCCAGTGGCGTAGTGCAATTTCGCTGCCCTACGCTTAGACCCCCGCTTAGCAAGCCTGCATTTTGCCATGAGTCTAAGAGAAAATGTTTCTGTTTAGAGCTAATTTCCTGCTATTCTAAACATTTTGCCATGAGGCTGAGAGAAAATGTTTCTGTTTAGAGCTAATTTCCTGCAATTCTAAACATTTTGCCATGAGGCTGAGAGAAAATGTTTCTGTTTCGAGCTAATTTCCTGCTATTCTAAACATTTTGCCATGAGGCTGAGAGAAAATGTTTCTGTTTCGAGCTAATTTCCTGCTATTCTAAACATTTTGCCATGAGTCTAAGAGAAAATGTTTCTGTTTAGAGCTAATTTCCTGCTATTCTAAATATTTGCTATGAGGCTGAGAGAAAATGTTGCAATTTTAAAGCTAATTTCCTGTTCTTCTAAACATGTTTTTAATGGCTTATGACGTGTTCATATGCTATCTGGTGTCCTTACCTGCGGGGGTGTGTTCTAGACAAGTGACCTCAGCTCAATGTTCCAGGCAGCCAATCATGATTTGAGATGGTAAACATTGATAACAAAGCCATGGCTTGAAATAGTAACAGGCACTGACAGAATTAACCCTATGACCCTTTTCTATCTCTTCACAGAAATATTCAAAGGAAATTTCTGGCCAAAAAGGCAGAACATGCGTCATATATTTTGCCCTCTCCTTCTGCTCTCCTGCCTCTCGGTAGGCCTAGCGAACCGTGTATATGTCCACCCGTTTAACCTCTTCGCCTCTGAGAACGTCAGCTGTGAGACCATCAAAACCAAAGTGACCAAACCTCTGGAGACTGTCCCTTTGACCCCCCTTAACAATGACAGTGTGGTGCCTGACACTCGAGACTTCTCAGGCACTGACAGACTGAAACAGAACGTCACTCAGCGCACTGCTGTACTGGCAGAGCTGCTCAACTCTCTGGGCATCCGGATGTACAAGGCTCTGAGCAGCAAGCAAAAGGACTCCAACACCTTGCTCTCGCCCATGAACACCTTTGGCTCTCTGGTCACCTTGTACCTGGGGGCCTCCAAAAAAACAGCCATCCCTTACCAGCAGCTGCTGGGCCTGAACAGGGACACGGACAGAGACGACTGTGTCTCCCTAGTGGATGGCCACAATGTTCTTCGCACTCTGCAGGACATCAATTCCCTGGTGGATGGGCCCAAGGATGAGATCAACACTTGTGTGTGGGCCTTTGCTCGCAAGGGCGCTGACCTCTCGAAGGACTTTGTCCAAGGCACCCAGGACTTCTCTGATGCCTCATACATCAGAGCAGTGGATTTCTCCCAACCCCAGGAAGCTGAGACCCAGATCAACAACTTCATCCAGAAGACATCAGACAGGAAAATCACGAGCCTGTTCAAGGACCTTAGCTCAACCACAGATCTACTGTTTGTCAGCTCTGTCCATTTCAAAGGTAAACACTCATAGTTTTCACACAAGCCAAAAAACACATACAGTACAATAGCAGTGTCAAAATATTGCAGCAGCAGACAAAAACAGTTCCACATCATAAGCAACAAACAAGCTATTTTTCCCTTTTTCAGGCAACTGGAGGAAGGCGTTCCAGACAGAGAAAACTACCATGCAGGAGTTCAAGGTTGATGCAACAACAACTATCATGGTCCCTCTCATGACCCACACAGGCAACTACAAGTACCTGAATGATAAGGACATGAAGTGCACCGTGGTGAAACTATCTCTGAGCAAACGGGCCTACATGCTGCTGGTGCTGCCTCACGAGGGGAGCAGCCTGCATGACATGGAGCCTCAACTACAGTCAGGCATCATCTCTGGCTGGAACAGGCATCTGAAGGAGGGGTAAGTCAGAAAATATCTGAGCTCCATCTTGCAATGTTTCTGACAGATTTATGTTACCTATGATGACACCTACAAGCGCTGTATTATGTGCTGCATTAAACATTGATAACTATTACTGAAATATTGGAGCTCAATATATTTCTGTCCCGAGGAGAATATCTATTATTTGACAAATGACACCAGTTCACACTTTGCGCCACAAAGATTTGTGGAAAGACAAAATCAATTGATCAATAGTAAGCTATTTTAAAAGTAGAATCCTTAATTGAAACAATAATAAAGCCGTCACCCCGCCTGTGTTTGGGTAAAAAGCAGAAGTATGGGCCTGGAAAAATGTAACCACTCTCAAATTCAAAGACAGAGCCTATGGATGCAAGGACTGGCCATCAATTATATCAACATTATAATTTTAACCAAGTTTTGAAGCGATACAGTGTTTGTTTACAATTACATTGTTTGCAAACAATGGAGTAAAACAAGCTTATATTTTGGATTCTGATGGGGTTAAACTAAGCTCATGAGGCCTTTATAGGTTATATTCTTCAAGAATCAATGGGTATATATCATTAATTTATAAGTCCTTAAATGGATGTAGCAACTAAGTATTCCAGCTTTAATGGAACGTGTACTGTAGCAGCTATCAGGAATAGGGACAGAAATAAGCAGTGCAAACTGGTCTGTTGTTTTCCCTGTAGGTTCCTGGAACTGTCTCTGCCCAAGTTCTCCATGACATCCTTGACTGACCTAAGGTCATTGCTCTTTGACATGGCAGCTGTGATTGAGAAAAGTCTGCTGGGTTCAGATGCTGAGTTTGAGAGACTCAGCAGTAAGAAGCCGTTCAGTGTTGATAAGGTAAGATCTAGATTTCCCCCTTAGTGGTATTGGAACAACAAAAATATGTTTGCATAAACCTGTGATAGGGAGCAGATAGATACTAAACTAAACAGTGCCTTAAACAAATTGCAGCCTACTATGTGTGGTGAATGCAAATAGACAAAGAGAGAGAATGGGGGAAAGAACTGTTGGTACTCTAGTACTCCTATAGTCTTTTGCAATAATTTGTTGGAATCTAATGGTGACTTGGAGCTCATTGTAGTAGTGCATCTCTTCCAGGTGTTCAACAAAGTCATGTTTGAGATGTCTGAAGGTGGTGCTGAGACTCAAGACAAGACCCAAGATGAAGGGGTTCCCCTCAAATTCACTGTCAACAGGCCCTTCTTCTTCGCTATTGTAGAGGGAAACTCCAATGCTATTCTCATGCTGGGAAAAATAAGAAACCCGACTCTTTAGGGCATCTACATCAATCAACATAACAAATCTGTGACCAACTGCAGAAGAATGCACATGAAAGCCTCCTGGATCAGCAGACTTGCGGGTTTGTACTGACAGATCAATGCAATATTGCATGTTCCCTTACTAGTATGATCATTTATTCCAGGAGTTAAGAACTTATGTATACATCATGCGTCATGTTTGTGAAAAAACACAATATTACGCTGTATTAAGATGTAATGTATTCACATAGAGCACATTCAAATCAAATCAAATTGTATTTGTCACATGCGCCAAATACCACAGGTGTAGACCTTACAGTGAAATGCTTACTTACATGCCCTTAACCAACAACACAGTTTTAAGAAAATCCCTAAAAAAGTAAGAGATAAGAATAACAAATAATGAAAGGGCAGCAGTAAATAACAATAGCGGGGCTATATACAGGGGTCAGGGGGGCACCGGTGTTGAGGTAACTGAGGTAATTATGTACATGTAGAGTTATTAAAGTGGCTATGCATAGATAACAGAGAGTAGTAGCAGCAAGGGGGGGTGCAAATAGTCTGGGTAGCCAGATTTGATTCGCTGTTCAGGAGTCTTATGGCTTGGTGGTAGAAGCTGTTTAGAAGCCTCTTGGACCTAGACTTGGCACTCTGGTACCGCTTGCTGTGTGGTAGCAGAGAGAACAGTCTATGACTAGGATGGCTGGAGTCTGACAATTTTTATCTAACATTATGCAGATCTTTGTGTCTAATATACATTGTAGAATTACAGCAATGTACTTACTGTTTGCTATGATAAAGGTAGACATGGTTGATATAATTATTGAAAGGTCTGAATTTGTACATTCTATTATGCTAAGAGTTTGTTTTGTTGCGATTGCATGAATAAAACATTGTTTCTCTATTGTTGAAATGTCCATTTGTCTTGAAAAATCCTTTAAAAAAAGGGAACAGCTACTGACTATATTTCTCCTGAGACTTAAAGGTTTAGATAACATGGGGCTAATAATGACAAACCTCTTCGCAAAACTAGACCGTAAATAATGAAGTCGGATCCCTGTCTCTCAAATGAACTGAATGTCACTGAGCTTTACGATATGCCTTATCAGGTCACCCCTCATAACAGCAGAACTTGAATCACATTTACACAACATACAAAGATCGAAAGCTTTTATTACCAAGGTTATTACAACTTTGATTCACCTTATTTAAAAATGTACAATCTCATCCTTCACCAACTCTGTTCACGATGTACAATATCTTTATCCTTCACTAAAAAAGTAGACCAAGAAGCTGCCCTGGTCTACTTTTTGCCAGTATCTCTTTTGTATGATGACATAACTTGCATTATTGAACGTACAGTGAATTCTCAGGCAGGCATAGAGAGTTAGGGTTAACCCCCTTTGACCGCATTACATTACACATTTGCTGTTATGGACAGTCAGGGGGCCAGTAAGAAATATTGAATTACTATTGAAAATTAAAATGTTGAAGTTTTCTTGATTTCAATACCATCTTTCATATGATTAGCGTTCAATATAAAAAAGACCCAGTCCCTCATTGTGCTTTCTTCCTTCTAACTACGAGCATAGAGATACATCCATATCGCTGCAGGATTATGGTCCAGCCTGCTCTGATGGAGTCCCGTCCTGTGCTCCTTGGACCAAGTCATTTAGTGTTGAGAACATGGTGATGTCGGCAGGCTGCAGACCCATCTTCTGAATCTGTCATGGGAAACAAACATCACATTTTATTTGTCACATACACCGAATACAACAGGTGTAGGTAGACCTTACAGTGAAATGCTTACTTACAAGTCCTTAACCAATAATACAGTTTAGAAAAATACCCAAAGAAAAGTAACAAATAATTAAAGAGCAGCAGTAAAATAACACTAACGAGGCTATATACAGGGGGTACCGGTACAGAGTCAATGTGTGGGGGCACCGTTTGCCGAGGTAATATTATCCCCAAGCCATAAGACTCCTGAACATCTAATCAAATGGCTACCCAGACTATTTGCATACCCCCCTCTTTTACACTGCTGCTACTCTCTGTTATTATCTATGCATAGTCACTTTAATAACTCTACCTCCATTACCTCAATTACCTTGACTAACCGGTGCCCCCGCACATCGACTCTGTACCGGTACCCCCTGTATATAGCCTCACTATTGTTATTTTACTGCTGCTCTTTAATTATTTGTTAATTTTATTTCTTATTCTTTAAAAAGAAAGTCTACGCCTGTTGTATTCAGCGCATGTGACAAATACAATTTGATTGAATATGTACATGTAGGTAGAGTTATTAAAGTGAATATGCATAGATAACAGAGTAGCAGCAGTGTAAAAGAGGGGGGGCAATTCAAATAGTCCGGGTAGCCATTTGATTAGATGTTCAGGAGTCTTGTGGCTTGGGGGTAGAAGCTGTTTAGAAGTCTCTTGGACCTAGACTTGGCGCTCCGGTACCGCTTTCCGTGCGGTAGCAGAGAGAACAGTCGATGACTCGGGTGGCTGGAGTCTTTGTGCTTACCATCACAACAATTATTCTGGGGTTTTCCTGACCTGCCTTCCTTCCCATTGTTTGAGTTAAACATACTGTCTTTCTATAACATAGTCAAAGGACAAATACAAGATAACTTTGGGTTCTCTAACAGGGTGAACCCTACCTGCTCTCCCAGGTACTCCACATCCAAGGCCAGCTGCAGGCGGATCTTGCTGTCATCTGTGGGGCCTCCAGTGGTACCTATCGTGTTGGTGGTTGCCGTTTTCCTCGCTTGCTTCAGTCTCTTTAAACTTTCCTCCATTTTTTTAACGGAACTCAAAACATCTGATATGGTTTCAAAATATCTGCCCAATGTCAAGATGGAAAATTAGTATTTTGTGCTTGGTGGAGCAGACCAAAAAGCTACTTAAGTTTGTGAGGTTGACGGTCCTTGAATTCAATTCAATTGTTAGTTTGTGTCCTTGTGTGGTGCAATTCTTAGGACAAAACATTGTGACTCACTGCACTGGCCCTAGAGAGTCAACCTAATTTTATTAAATATTATTATAACACGTTACCAGGACTAAAAACATTGGGATGCATTCAAATTGAAATCTGTATATGTGGACTAGAATTATCTACACAGGATCTCATTTTCCCATTCATGAAGTGGTCTCCAGCCATCTCTTACAGTATACTGTACTTGCCTACACAGGAAGTTTAACAGACAGCAGAGTCCCCCTACCTCTGAGTGCAGTCATTGAGTGCGACCCGTAGCCAGTCCTGGGCGATGGAGGGCTTCACCATGTCTTTGGAGTCGCTCAGGAGCTGGTGCAGCGGCCGCAGGGCGTTGTCCATGTAGGCAGAAGCTCTGAAGGGAACTTCCTATACAGTAGATGAAGAACAGGAACATATTTTCAAGCTTGTGACTGCTGTAACTATGGTGCACTTTTCAATATTTTGGTACTATACAGCAGATGTTCTCTAATAATCTCAGTAACGTTGAAGCCTAATGGGAGCACTGCTCCATTGTCTTGGGAGGATGATGCCTGAGGGGCAGGCCTTCTCACTTTGTTGGTCCTTCGGTATAGTCGGGGGACCTCAGAGGCACTCTTCAGGAAGCGAAAGCACCTCTCAGTTAAATGCTGAGTCATCTTGCTGTTCAGGGTAGGAATGCAGCCAGTCAGGGAGGCTTTGGAGTCTTCTAGGGCCTCTGGGGAGAAAACACAGGGCATGGAAGGACACTTGTCAAAAAGGCAATCAAAAGGCAATATATCAACTGACTTGCAGTAACAGCTGAAGGAATAAGTATCATGATTGAACACTGTCTGGAGCAAGGTATCAGTTTGTGCATTTAATCTTTCAAGCATGATGATGACGACATACCTCCAACAATTACAACATTTTTGTACCCAATGACCTCCAGTGTCTGCATAATCATCTTAGAAAGTTCTGGAATCTGTGAGAAAGGTAAATGTTTAATGGTAAAGAAAACTAATGATGCAAAAATAACAAGGTTAACGCAATTTCATATCTATGTTATGATGCCTACCCCTAAAAGTCATTCTTAAAATTAAAAACCACATCTATTAAGAAATGTGTAAAAAAAAAAAAGGTCTTCTTGGAAGGTAAAACTGACCTCGTAAAACTGACCATCCTACCGATCCTCGACTTTGGCGATGTCATTTACAAAATAGCCTCCAACACTCTACTCAACAAACTGGATGCAGTCTATCACAGTGCCATCCGTTTTGTCACCAAAGCCCCATATACAATCCACCACTGTACGCTCTCGTTGGCTGGCCCTCGCTTCAAACTCATTGCCAAACCCACTGGCTCCAGGTCATCTACAAGTCTCTGCTAGGTAAAGCCCCGCCCTATCTCAGCTCACCATAGCAGCACGTGCTCCAGCAGGTATATCTCACTTTTCACCCCCAAAGCCAATTCTTCCTTTGGCTGCCATTCCTTCCAGTTCTCTGCTGCCAATGACTGGAACAAACTGCAAAAATCACTGAAGCTGGAGACCCATATCTCCCTCACGAGCTTTAAGCACCAGCTGTTAAAGCAGTTCACATATCACTGCACCTATACATAGCCCATTTGTAAATAGCCCATCCAACCACCTCCCCATACTGCATTTATTTCATTTATCTTGCTCCTTTGCACCCCAGTATCTTTACTTGCACATTCATCTTAATTGGCTTATTTTGCAGGATCTTGGTCATGATTGGTCCATATCACTACCTGGTCCTGTAGTTTGTCCACATCGGAGGCTATAAAAACCAGCTGTTTGGTAGATAGGGTTGCTGGGCTGCCACTCTCACTGCCCCCATCATCCTGAGAGGTGCGACTGGACGTGGAGGAAGCGGAGCTGGGGAGGGGCCTCACAGGGTCTTTACTGACCTCCGTGGAGGGAGATTTAGTCAGCATCTAGGAGACAGGGTCCAGAAACACCAATCATGACAACTTAATAGGACCAGCATTTACTTTCATAGTATTCACATATTCATTCCTGCTGCTTTAAAACACTGGAATACTGACATATGCTGCAGGCTACATTGAACACTGGATTAATAGAGGGATCACTGAATCCATAGACACTATGTACACTAATATTGTAGTGGAAAGGTTGGGTTTCCATGTTGGAGGAATTTTGGGTTGCCCTGTTTGAGGAAAGCTGGGTTCCCATGTTGGAGGCTGTACCTCAGTGAGGAACTTGGAGTAGCGTGAGATGAGCTGCAGGGTGAGCTTCCAGAAGCGGTGAGACAACGGAGGCAGGTAGACCTTTTCCACCCAGCACCTGACCAAGCTGTTCCACAGCACCTGGGACACCAGCAGGTGGTAGCAGCTGCCCGCTGAGGAATAGAGTGTGTAGGGGGGGTGTAGGGAGCAGGTAATACAAGCCAGCATGTAATATTGCCTTTTGTGGTAATGATTAATGAAATATAACTTATCTATTTATACATTAAAGTTGAGTATAGCTACTAACCTGGTGCTGCCTCTAACCCATCAGCAATAGCATTCTCTAAACATGCAGCAATTTCCTTGTACCTGTGACAGAGATCGGGAACAACAAGTTAATGCATCGCTATTAAACACGTATAAGCTAGCTTGCTTATTTTGAGCAAAACAGTTCTAAATGGATTTTTCCAATCTCCATTTTTGTAGAAATGGTATTGCAAAAGAGGATGATTATTCTTTACAATAAGATAAATAGCAAAGCACATTCTCAAAACAATCTTGACTGTAAAACAGATAGCAACAGCCATTACACAACATGCACACAATTTGAAGCATGTGCAGCATAACAGACTTTCCATTGTGAAATGTGCAGAGGCTGGTTGACAAACAGAGTCCAACAACCTTCACGTTGACTCTATAGAGGATCAATATTTCCTTAGAGGGAGTATTCATCAGGAGCCTTGTGTTGGACACAGTTACTTATAACCTGTAACTGTCCTTTTCTTATCTCTATGTGTAACATGATATCAGCACAATATCCAGGAAGTAAAACTGATGACTGGACATCAGCAGGGTAGGTGACAATTAAATGGTACAAAAATCAAGCACAGAAGGTCAGTACAGGATGCACAGAAGTCAAAGGTCATGGAGCACGCAGCTACTCACCGGAGCTGGAAGTAGACAGGTAGGTTCCACTTGTTGTGGAAGCTCTGATAGGAGGCGTGAGCTCTCAGCCTTCTCACACTGGCTTGGGAGCCACACTGCCTATCAAACTTCCTCACAAAGTCCATGCTGATTGTGTACCTCTGCAAAATAAATACAGACATGAACCGAATGAGAATCTGGTCACTCTCTCCTACTAGTAGAGTAGGACTTGTCAGGGTCAGTGTTTCCAGAACTATTTCCATTGTATTTCCAAGCTCTGTTGAACACTGCCAAAGAGACTGGCTTCTAATGGTTTTATATGACGCCATAGGACTACTTTGATGCCAGAAGAACAAGATTGGGTCGTTACAGTACGTACCTCATAAAAGGTGTCAGGGTTGCCCGCGTTGAAGAGAGAGGGGATTCTCTCCTCGATACCTTTGATGATTTCAGGCCAAACGGAGTTCACCAAGAAGTCGTATCCAGGCACTATGTCTGCCTTTTCACTGGACAGAAAGCAGAAAGCAAAGACATGAGAAAGAACAAATAAGAAATTCATAGGTTATGAACGTACCCCAAATAAAATTGTATTTGTCACACGCGCCGTGAAATGCTTACTTACAAGCCCTTATTAATCAACTAGACAGTCTTACTAAAATAGAGTTAAGAAAATGTTTACTAAATAAACTAAAGTAAATGTAAATAGTCCGGGTGGCCGTTTGATTAATTGTTCAGCAGTCTTATGGCTTGGAGGTAGAAGCTGTTAAGGAGCCTTTTGGACCTAGGCTTGGCGCTCCGGTACCGCTTGCCGGTGCGGTAGCAGAGAAAACAGTTCATGACTTGGGTGACTGGAGTCTTGGATAATTTTTTGGGCCTTCCTCTGACACCGCCTAGTATAAAGGTCCTGGATGTCAGAAAGCTTGGGCCCAGTGATGTACTTGGCTGTACGCACTACCCTCTGTAGCGCCTTATGGCCATTCTACCATATACTTTCTTATATCTGTCGGGAGAAATGCCTTCAGAACATTGACATCCAGCTCAGCTATGGTGGGTACCTTGAAATGGCCATTCCAGTCACCTCGCGCAGCAGTCTACAGTGATGCGGCACAAACTCTAATAGCTTGGTGTACATTATTTGAAGGCCATTGGGGGTGGACTTGACCAGCTGTTCAACGATGACCTGTTGACAAAAAAATTGTCAGGTGAAGTACTGTTTATGTAGAGGAAGCATAGAATTCATCTCTGAAGAAGAACACAGTACATTAAGTTCTTGAATTGTCCATTACCGCATCATTTCATAAATATATTGGTGAGCTGGACACTAAGAGAGTGTCCCAGAAACCAGATTAAGTTTACGCCTGGACTTAAATGCAATTAAAAATCATGATTGTTAGTCCAGGAGTAGGCTTAATCTGGATATGGGACACGAGCCCTAAACGCTCTTCTTTATATAGTATTTAGCAGATGCTTTACAGTCATGCGTGCATACACATGGGTGGTCCCGGGAATCGAACTCACATTCCTAGTGTTGCAAGCACCATGCTCTACCAACTGAGCATACAGGACCTAATCCTGACAGTTCAGCTCCCACACAACCTCACCTCATCCATGTAGGGCTTGACCAGGACTTGTCCCACCAGCGCCTCTGCGTCCCTGGTCTTGTCGATGGTGGCGTAAGTGCGTAGGCAGTGACGCACAATATCCACATTGGAGGTCTGGAGGCCCTGTATAAGGAGCCCCTCCAAAGACTGCTGTAGCATGGACGTGATGCCGGAAATACGCTACAACACAGATTGTACACAGACACAGTGTCAGTAAAGTAATCTTGGGCAGGCATGGCCATTTTCAACCATTAACCTTAATCTAGTTTGTGTACTGAAAATCAACCCCAGAAATGCAATGGTGCTGTCAGTGTTGAATAATACAACCTGACTTACAGGCCTGACTTTGTCCAGCAGGGGCATGCCCTTGCTTTGGACAGCATGGAACTGCAGCTGGTTGAACTCTGTGGCAATCCGCTCCAGAATCTGGCCAGCTAAGAGAGGACTACAAAGCAAAAGAAACAGAAAACTTAGAAACTGAAACATACACCAATATATAGAATACATAACATGATGAATATAGCTGACATAGCTACAAGGATAGGGGTAGGCCCTGAAATGCTGGCTGGATGCCATATTCTCATAAAATATTAAAAGCAAGGTCAAAATTAAAGTTTCAGTCGGGGATCTTAAGCACATATTGTACGAATAGGATACGTAACATATCATAATAATTGCCCAAAAAAGAAGGATGTAAACATATCACACGAAGTGGATGACATAGTACACAATTGAATCTCGGTTACACAAAAGTCAAATTATCTGGGAAAAGTTAGCAAATTATTATTATTTTTTACTTCTGGAGGAAATGCAGTTAATAATTGTGAGTCTCCTCCTCGCTAATGGAAAAACCCCAAACCCCTCCCTTACACTAACTTAGCCTGTGTTTATCATAGCCAAAAAGCACATTTTGGTATTCATGAATTTTTACGATATAGCCAAATTTGACTTTGTGGCTGTGGAATCTAATGGAAACGTTTATCATCCTTACACAGGCACTGCACCAGTTTACGCACCGCCTTCGCCCAATCCCGATTCGTCCAAATAATCTATACACAATTGAATGAAGTAGCACGAAAAAAATGGGGACCCGTTTTGGCTAGTGAGCACCACTTTCAAGACTACTGGTTTAAATGACACAAATGTTCTGGAGCATCAATTGTTTTGGTACTTTTTACACCTTTTTCATGATATCCAACTGGTAGTTACAGTCTTGTCCCATCGCTTCAACTCCTGTACGGACTCGGGAGAGGCCAAGATCGAGAGCCATGCATCCCTGGAGAATCACTTTAAAAAAAATGGGGTAATGGCTTCTTTCTGTGACCTTGCCTCATCACTAACTTAGATGCATCCGTATGTTAGAGACTATAATATGTCATATCAGCAAAAAGCTGATGCAATACTTTAAAAATATATATATATTTTTTTACATACCTGCTTATCTCAAGAGATGTTGAGTCTTTTGAGTTCTGAGAATGTAGGATTTTTTCAATCTTCTCTACTGATCGAACAACTTGGATGAGTCTTGTGACACACATCTTGAATAGGGGAACAAAAAAACGAGAAACATGACCGTTTAAACAGACTCATCTCTAGCATCCAACTACACACATACAAATATACCGTATTTTACAGAAACACAAATGTCTGAAATGGTAGACATACAATATATTTTAAAAAAGTATGTGGACACCCATTCAAATTAGTGGATTCAGCTATTTTTTTAAAATTACATTTACATTTAAGTCATTTAGCAGACGCTCTTATCCAGAGCGACTTACAAATTGGTGCATTCACCTTATGACATCCAGTGGAACAGTCACTTTACAATAGTGCATCTAAATCTTAAAGGGGCGGGGGGGGTGAGAGGGATACTTATCCTATCCTAGGTATTCCTTAAAGAGGTGGGGTTTCAGGTGTCTCCGGAAGGTGGTGATTGACTTCGCTGTCCTGGCGCCGTGAGGGAGTTTGTTCCACCATTGGGGGGCCAGAGCAGCGAACAGTTTTGACTGGGCTGAGCGGGAGCTGTACTTCCTCAGTGGTAGGGAGGCGAGCAGGCCAGAGGTGGATGAACGCAGTGCCCTTGTTTGGGTGTAGGGCCTGATCAGAGCCTGGAGGTACTGAGGTGCCGTTCCCCTCACAGCTCCGTAGGCAAGCACCATGGTCTTGTAGCGGATGCGAGCTTCAACTGGAAGCCAGTGGAGAGAACGGAGGAGCGGGGTGACGTGAGAGAACTTGGGAAGGTTGAACACCAGACGGGCTGCGGCGTTCTGGATGAGTTGAAGGGGTTTAATGGCACAGGCAGGGAGCCCAGCCAACAGTGAGTTGCAGTAATCCAGACGGGAGATGACAAGTGCCTGGATTAGGACCTGCGCCGCTTCCTGTGTGAGGCAGGGTCGTACTCTGCGGATGTTGTAGAGCATGAACCTACAGGAACGGGCCACCGCCTTGATGTTGGTTGAGAACGACAGGGTGTTGTCCAGGATCACGCCAAGGTTCTTAGCGCTCTGGGAGGAGGAAACAATGGAGTTGTCAACCGTGATGGCGAGATCATGGAACGGGCAGTCCTTCCCCGGGAGGAAGAGCAGCTCCGTCTTGCCGAGGTTCAGCTTGAGGTGGTGATCTGTCATCCACACTGATATGTCTGCCAGACATGCAGAGATGCGATTCGCCACCTGGTCATCAGAAGGGGGAAAGGAGAAGATTAGTTGTGTGTCGTCTGCATAGCAATGATAGGAGAGACCATGTGAGGTTATGACAGAGCCAAGTGACTTGGTGTATAGCGAGAATAGGAGAGGGCCTAGAACAGAGCCCTGGGGGACACCAGTGGTGAGAGCGCGTGGTGAGGAGACAGATTCTCGCCACGCCACCTGGTAGGAGCGACCTGTCAGGTAGGACGCAATCCAAGCGTGGGCCGCGCCGGAGATGCCCAACTCGGAGAGGGTGGAGAGGAGGATCTGATGGTTCACAGTATCGAAGGCAGCCGATAGATCTAGAAGGATGAGAGCAGAGGAGAGAGAGTTAGCTTTAGCAGTGCGGAGCGCCTCCGTGATACAGAGGAGAGCAGTCTCAGTTGAATGACTAGTCTTGAAACCTGACTGATTTGGATCAAGAAGGTCATTCAGAGAGAGATAGCGGGAGAGCTGGCCAAGGACGGCACGTTCAAGAGTTTTGGAGAGAAAAGAAAGAAGGGATACTGGTCTGTAATTGTTGACATCGGAGGGATCGAGTGTAGGTTTTTTCAGAAGGGGTGCAACTCTCGCTCTCTTGAAGACGGAAGGGACGTAGCCAGTGGTCAGGGATGAGTTGATGAGCGAGGTGAGGTAAGGGAGAAGGTCTCCGGAAATGGTCTGGAGAAGAGGAGGGGATAGGGTCAAGCGGGCAGGTTGTTGGGCGGCCGGCCGTCACAAGACGCGAGATTTCATCTGGAGAGAGAGGGAGAAAGAGGTCAGAGCACAGGGTAGGGCAGTGTGAGCAGAACCAGCGGTGTCGTTTGACTTAGCAAACAAGGATCGGATGTCGTCGACCTTCTTTTCAAAATGGTTGACAAAGTCATCTGCAGAGAGGGAGGAGGGGGAGGGGGAGGAGGATTCAGGAGGGAGGAGAAGGTGGCAAAGAGCTTCCTAGGGTTAGAGGCAGATGCTTGGAATTTAGAGTGGTAGAAAGTGGCTTTAGCAGCAGAGACAGAGGAGGAAAATGTAGAGAGGAGGGAGTGAAAGGATGCCAGGTCCGCAGGGAGGCGAGTTTTCCTCCATTTCCGCTCGGCTGCCCGGAGCCCTGTTCTGTGAGCTCGCAATGAGTCATCGAGCCACGGAGCGGGAGGGGAGGACCGAGCCGGCCTGGAGGATAGGGGACATAGAGAGTCAAAGGATGCAGAGAGGGAGGAGAGGAGGGTTGAGGAGGCAGAATCAGGAGATAGGTTGGAGAAGGTTTGAGCGGAGGGAAGAGATGATAGGATGGAAGAGGAGAGAGTAGCGGGGGAGAGAGAGCGAAGGTTGGGACGGCGCGATACCATCCGAGTAGGGGCAGTGTGGGAGGTGTTGGATGAGAGCGAGAGGGAAAAGGATACAAGGTAGTGGTCGGAGACTTGGAGGGGAGTTGCAATGAGGTTAGTGGAAGAACAGCATCTAGTAAAGATGAGGTCGAGCGTATTGCCTGCCTTGTGAGTAGGGGGGGAAGGTGAGAGGGTGAGGTCAAAAGAGGAGGAGTGGAAAGAAGGAGGCAGAGAGGAAAGAGTCAAAGGTAGACGTGGGGAGGTTAAAGTCGCCCAGAACTGTGAGAGGTGAGCCGTCCTCAGGAAAGGAGCTTATCAAGGCATCAAGCTCATTGATGAACTCTCCGAGGGAACCTGGAGGGCGATAAATGATAAGGATGTTAAGCTTGAAAGGGCTGGTAACTGTGACAGCATGGAATTCAAAGGAGGCGATAGACAGATGGGTAAGGGGAGAAAGAGAGAATGACCACTTGGGAGAGATGAGGATCCCGGTGCCACCACCCCGCTGACCAGAAGCTCTCGGCGTGTGCGAGAACACGTGGGCGGACGAAGAGAGAGCAGTAGGAGTAGCAGTGTTGTCTGTGGTGATCCATGTTTCCGTCAGTGCCAAGAAGTCGAGGGACTGGAGGGAGGCATAGGCTGAGATTAACTCTGCCTTGTTGACCGCAGATTGGCAGTTCCAGAGGCTACCGGAGACCTGGAACTCTACGTGGGTCGTGCGCGCTGGGACCACCAGATTAGGGTGGCCGCGGCCACGCGGTGTGGAGCGTTTGTATGGTCTGTGCAGAGAGGAGAGAACAGGGATAAACAGACACATAGTTGACAGGCTACAGAAGAGGCTACGCTAATGCAAAGGAGATTGGAATGACAAGTGGACTACACGTCTCGAATGTTCAGAAAGTTAAGCTACGTAGCAAGAATCTTATTGACTAAAATTATTAAAATGATACAGTACTGCTGAAGTAGGCTAGCTGGCAGTGGGTGCGTTGTTGACACTACACTAATCAAGTCGTTCCGTTGAGTGTAATAGTTTCGACAGTGCTGCTATTCGGGGGCTAGCTGGCTAGCTAGCAGTGTTGTTTACGTTAGGTTGCGTTAAAAGAACGACAATAGCTGGCTAGCTAACCTAGAAAATCGCTCTAGACTACACAATTATCCCACACCCGTTGCTGACAGGTGTATACAATCAAGCACACCGCTATGCAATCTCCATAGACAAATTGACAGTAGAATGACCTTACTGAAAAGCTCAGTGACTTTCAAAGTGGCACTGTCATAGGATGCCACCTCTCCAACAAGTCAGTTTGTCAAATTTCTGCCCTACTAGAGCTGCACCAGGTTCTGTAAGTGCTGTTGTTGTGAAGTTGAAACATGTAGGAGCAATAACATCTCAGCCGCGAAGTGGTAGGCCACACAAACTCACAGAACGGGACCGCCAAGTGCTAAAGCTTAAAAATCATCTGTCCTCGGTTGCAACACTCACTAACAAGTTCCAAACTGCCTCTGGAAGCGAAGTCAGCACAATACCTGTTCGTCGGGAGCTTCATGAAATGGGTTTCCGTGGTCGTGCAGCCGCACACAAGCCTAAGACCACCATGCGCAATGATAAGCGTTGGCTGGAGTGGTGCAAAGCTCGCCACCATTGGAAATGCGCTCTCTAGCATGATGAATCACGCTTCACCATCTGGCAGTCCAATTTTTTATGGTTCGGGCTAGGCCCCTTAGTTCCAGTGAAGGGAAATCTTAACTCTACAGCATACAATGACATTCTAGAAGATTCTGTGCTTCCAACTTTGTGGCAACCGTTGGGGAAAGCCCTTTCCTGTTTCAGCATGAAACACAAAGCGAAGTCCATACAGAAATAATTTGTTGAGGCCTCCCGAGTGGCACAGCAGTTTAAGGCACTAGATGGCAGTTCTAGAAGGGTCACTACAGACTTGAGTTCGATCCCGGGCTGTATCACAACTGGCCATGATCGGGAGCTCCATGGGGCGGTACACAATAAGCCCAGTGTCGTCTGGGTTAGGGGAGGGTCTGGCCAGGGGGGCTTTACTTTGCTCATCGCGCACTAGCGACTCCTTGTGGCGGGCCCAGCGCCTGCAGGCTGACCTCTGTGGTCTGGTGAACAGTGTTTTCTCCGACACTGGCTTCCGGGATTAGTGGGCGGGTGTTAAGCTGCGTGGTTTGGCAGGTCATGTTTCGGAGGCCACATGACTTGACCTTTGCCTCCCGAGCCCGTTGGAGAGTTGCAGCGATGAGACAAGATTGAAATTGGGGAGGAAATGGGGGTAAATACAACAAAAATATAATAATGGTTTGTCGAGATTGGTGTGGAAGAACATGACTGGCCTGCACAGTGCCTTGACCTCAAACCCACTGAACACTTTTGGGATGAATTTGAATGTCGACTGTGAGCCAGGCCTAATCGCCCAACATCAGTGCCCGAACTCACTAATGCTCGTGGCTGAATGGAAGCAAGTGCCTGCAGCAATGTTCCAACATCTAGCGGAACACCTTCCCAGAAGAGTGGAGGCTGTTATTTTTATTTAATTTATTTATTTCACCTTTATTTAACCAGGTAGGCTAGTTGAGAACAAGTTCTCATTTGCAACTGCGACCTGGCCAAGATAAAAGCATAGCAGTGTGAACAGACAACACAGAGTTACACATGGAATAAACAATTAACAAGTCAATAACACAGTAGAAAAAAAAATAGGCAGTCTATATACAATGTGTGCAAAAGGCATGAGGAGGTAGGCGAATAATACAGTTTTGCAGATTAGCACTGGAGTGATAAATGATCAGGTCATGTACAGGTAGAGATATTGGTGTGCAAAAGAGCAGAAAAATAAATAAATAAAAACAGTATAAAAAACAGTATGGGAATGAGGTAGGTGAAAATGGGTGGGCTATTTTCCTATAGACTATGTACAGCTGCAGCGATCGGTTAGCTGCTCGGATAGCTGATGTTTGAAGTTGGTGAGGGAGATAAAAGTCTCCAACTTCAGCGATTTTTTGCAATTCGTTCCAGTCACAGCAGCAAAGGGGGGACCAAAAATACATATTAATGCCCATGATTTTGGAATGAGATGTCCGACAAGCAGGTGTCCATATACTTTGCGTCCTGTAGTGTATAACCTTGAGAGTGCCACGTTATGAGTCATAATACCCATAAAACCCAGAGGTCAAGCGCATACTTTTGGTCATGTAGTGTATAAATCCAGGTTAACAAACCTTTTTGTTTTGCAAGTCATCTTGCTTTGATAGCTGGTTGTCAATGGCTTGGATCACCTCACTTACAGATGTTCTCAAGCTCTGAAAAAAATAAAGGGAGAAAGATACAACATACATAAATAGGACAAAGTGTGTGACCAAGTCAACAGCAATGAAGGTGAAATCAATGTATCATAATATGAAAAAAAAAGAGTCAAACAGGGCACATACCAGTACCTCTTCCTGCAACTGACCCAGTGGCACTGATAGCTGGTTCAGGGCTTTGTCCATTCCAACCTAAATAGATTATACATCAAGTATGCCCATTATTCTCTAACTACTACTGTAGTTATTTGGCCTAATTAACATTTAAAAGTCCTGATCATAGCTGGAGCAACTGTTTGAAAGAACAAACAGGCATCTCATCATCACACCCATTTAGATTGCCACATCCATACTGAGCAGATTCCGCTGATGCTCCCAGTTTCTTTCAAGTGACATCGTTATAAAATTGCCAACTCGTTATTTGGCTACAAATGCATGGTTGTAACGTTCATTAATGCCACGTATGGGTGGGGGATACTGCAGCATCTTGGCCGTGACAGCCATAGGAACCTACCAGATTGGTGGAGAGGTTGACAAAGTCTGCATAGTCTTTGTTGATGAGCTCCACCATGGCTGTTTTGAGCAGTTTGTAATACATCTCAAGGTCCTCGCGCATCTCCTCCAGCTGGACATGCTTTCTGCAATCAGCAACAAACTGATCCACGTCGAAGTCATCCTGAATGGAACAGAATATGAAGAAGAAAACATGTATAATGATTGATCATGTAGTTAACGTTAGCTAGCCAATGCTTATGCTAAATCTGTCCAGCAGAAACTAACTTGCTAGCTGCTTGCCATTTCTAATCGGGTATTAATCGTTTGATGAAGAAGGTAGATAGCTAATTACGAGGAGACAAATTTAGGCGTATATAATTAGCGTCTTTTCAAGATGTGATAACATGGAATGAAGCCAGTTTGGCTGATCACTGCTCGCTGACCTATGGCAATACAAGCTAACGTTAGCATGGAAAAGTGACATTATCTTAGCTACTGTTAGCTAACTACCTTCATAAACACGTCCTTGTCGAAACAGAGAGAATCCGGCCCCTTTGGCAGATTCATTTTTCTTTCGTACTATCCTTGAAATCGATAAAGGCTGGACATGTAGTTATAATATAAAGTAAAAAAAGGTTGCTAAATCATTTTTGAAGAGGGGAAAAATACTGAAATTTTACTTCCGCAAACATGGCAATGTACCACCACAGATAGAACAATGAGACAGATATTTCACCGGATGTATAATGTGAAGCATCCGGTTGGTGTTTCCACTCACTACCAAATATGGTGATGAGAGGAAGTCCATTGGCCAGCATTGGGAGAAGATTTTTCTCATTTATGAAACATTTGATCTCAATGCAGTTTTATTTTTCCAAAACTAGTATCTGTTACAGAGTGGGCTACGTTTTGTAGACTTTAACCTGTGCCAAAGTTTTAAAAAAAATAGTCGTTTAGGAGTGCAAGGGCAAATTGAGTTATTGCACACGCGCACTTCAAATAAAATATGCAACTACATTGTAGAACGCGCCAATAGGCTGTCGCTAGCTCGTGCTTGGCTCTGTCAACCTCCTTGCGTGTTCTGCACACTATGATTCATTTTCTATCTTGGGCTAGTTATACAAATCTTTGGAACCATACCAACAAGTAAGATGACTGGGGCGACCCCGTCTATTGCACCCCCACAGGGCGCCAAGGGGAACGTTGTTTGTTTTATTCTAAGCATGGTGGTCTTAGAAACAGATTTTATCATACAAATCCTGACCTGCTGTTGCTCTTCTTTTCACAGGATATCATTCAACATTTTCAAAAATGACTTTAAATAGTTCCTTTTATTGCAATGTCATTGGATAATCATACATGTATTTTATATTCATATCATAAGCAAAAATCAAGTTATGGGGTATATGCAGGTTCTAACCGCATCAGAACACAATTCTGCTTTAATACCGTAAGATTTGACGTTACAGTGAGATAACAACGCTATTGGCCAGTACAGGAGAGCAACCAGGTCAGCTGACATGTAGATACCGCGTATTCTGTGAGGTCTCTACACAGTATGAGCCACCAACGAAATTGCTGGCCCAACCAGGATGCGCAGAGAGTGATACATATTGATTATTTCGGTCTCTGTGCGCAGCGCGGAGGGGAACTTCAGTAGCCTTGATGAGGACAGCTCCCCTCCGGTCGATGCTTTGAAGAAAGGGGAGAGCCGAAGTTATCACATCACAAGTCAAGTCTGCAGTAGGCCTAGCATAATTATCAAACGCGCACAGTGGGGAGTGGACTGTCATCTCCCGTGGGTAGGTGTGTGTGGCACGGGTTTTTCCCAGTATAGTTGCATGCCGAATATTGTGTGGTAAGCTACCAAGTGCATCGACGAGCGATGGCGGAATGTGGAATGAAGGCGCTGGAGGCGGCCCGCTCACGCTACGAGAGCTTGCAGATTTCAGATGATGTTTTTGGGGAATCGGGAGATGACAGTAGCGACAATCCCTTTTACAGCACTTCGGGTGACTCGAATTCGGATAACTGTTGCTTGGAGGCCGGGGATGATCAAAGGGCAGGTGAGACTGGGAATTGTCTAAACGGAGGTCCACCCGGGTCTATCTCAAAGACTCAAGCAGAGGAGGATGGATGGAGCGACACACTGCAAGATATCACGGTGGCCCCCTACAATGACACATATGGTATGTAATTTCAAGAATAAAGCCTGGCTTGAATTAATAGGTTAAGGTCATTATCTCCATCGTGTGTGTGTGTGTGTTTCTCTATCTCGTGAGCGTGCGTGTCCATCTAATGAGTAGCCTATGATTGTAGGTCCTGATTGAACAGCAGGCCCAGAGAGTGAGAGAGAAAAAAAGGCAAAGTTTCCTTTAATTAAGGATCATGACACAATATGTATGAATTTCTTGGAGAATTGTGGCTTATATGATTGGTCAGAATCTTAGAAACAGTGAAGTGTCAGTCTGGGAATGTGGTGGAGACACCGGACAATGAGTTAACAGTGTGTAGCTCAGGAAATGGAAATGGGCATAGAGGACATGTTGCAGAGGAGCCTAAGTGAATTAAAGACAATATTGGCACAGAACACATGTTTGAGCACTCTCTGGCTCTCTTTCTTGCTCTAGCTCTCTCGCTCTCTCTCTCTCTGCTCTCTTTTCACTCCTCTCCAGACACAAATAACATTGTGCAACATCTTTGCCAGTTCGGCCACATGTATTTGCCAACTAAGGCATTGTAGTATGCCAATGCATATTTTGGACCAGCTGCCATTGTAAAGGAATACTGAGCAGTTGCATGTCATGGTTAAAGGGGTAAACCATACTAGTACCAGCAACAACCTAACCAAATATGTAATATTCTTATCCTTACAAATGTCCTGTAAAATTGTCGATGTACTGTATTGCATTGCAGATGATTATCAGTCATATAGAAGTAAAAAATAGCATTATGGATGTATCACACAACAAGTGTAGGTTGAGGTTCCTGCCTTCATCATTACTCTGTTTGAAAGCACTGTCACTGAGACCAAATGTGACTTGCAAATAAATGCCCCCCTCTCGATAAATGGTGGTCTGGGGGTGCATTGTGCCACTGTCACCACGTGAGAGAAAATCATGCCATCTGCCTGTAGGCTTTGGTATGGGCATCAACACAGGCAGTGACAGGTGGTAGTGTTCGCCAATGCATTTCAGGTACAAGGCATTGCTTTGGGAATCACTTCAGCATACAGAAGTCTTTGTACTTTATAGTCTACACTACAGTATGTGTGGCTGTCGCATTCTCCACTAGAGCCTCGTTTGTTTTCTCACACTCACCACCAATAGCATTGGGCCAGTAACCAAAAGGTCGCTGGTTCGAATCCTCAAGCTGGCAAGGTGGAACATTCTGCCGTTCTGCCCTTGAGCAAGGCAGTTAACCCCCCAACAACACCTACTCCCCAGGCACCGATGACATGGACATCAATTAAGGCAGCTCCCCGCACCTCTCTAATTCAGAGGGGTTGGGTTAAATGAGGACGACACATTTCGGTTGATTGCGTTCATTTGTGCAATGGACTAGGTATTTTCCTATAAGTTATTTGAGACTTTTGACACAAATGGTAGTGCTGGCAGGTGTATCGAATGAGCAGTAAAAGCTTGTCTGCATCAAACCCATTAGTAGATGAGCAAATAGGCAGGACACAGGGCTGGTGGGGCCAGGAAAGATGAACATGAGGTGGTTCTGTGGTAAGGTTCACTCGACATAAGGTTTGGATGTGGTAAGCGTGTGCTCACTGAGGACAAGGATGTCCAGTGCAAGGTCCCACTAGACACAACATGTTCATGTGGAGCTTGTGATGTGGGTTTGACTCTGCTGACAGAGTAAATATGGGAACATTACTCCTACATACATAAATAAAACCTTTAAAAAATGTCTGCACAACATGCAGTTTTCATAGGCAAAAATGAGAGATTGAGTCGGTATGATTGATATTTAGTCCATTATGAAAATCACAGGTATAACAGGGATAGGGAGTACTTAGTAAGTATGTCCATGGGTCTGAAATGTCATCCTATTGGTTTACATCATTATCCTAGTAAAATCGCTGCGGTGATGCGTATGCACATTAGGACAACAGTATATTTTATTACAGTATAATGTATAACAATATATTATGTCAAATATTTCTGATAGAAAGGCTTTAGAATCAATCCAGCTCCATTTCACTTTATTGAATGTCATATACGTTATCTACAATATGTTCCTATTATAAACACTGTACCGCAGTATTTTCAGTCATTTCAGACCTATTCATGTCAAAAAGGTGCAAGTCTGTTTCTGTGCCAGAAAGACTGACGTTTGATTTCAAAACCTACATAATCTGAATACCAACCCCCTGCATTTAGTGTGTACATTACTGTAGCTGTAGAATCAGTGTCTTCCCACTTGGCACAGATGTCAATTCAACTTCTATTCCACGTTGGTTCAACGTAATTTCGTTGAAAGGATGTGGAAACAGTGTTGCTTCAACCAGTGTGTGCCAGGTGGATTACTTTTGTGGTAAACACAGCCAACACCGTCATCTTTTCAATCTGAATGATTAATCAATCCTAATAAAAATGTATCTCTTACAGAATATGTACCATTATATGTTTATGTGGAACTCTCCCATGTGGTTGTTTGTTGCCTGACAGAAGACCTTACATCCTAGTTTAAATATGAGCTATAAAGGCAGGATTATGGGAGAGTAGTATATGCAGTGGTTAGTGAATCCTTTTGAGGCTCCTCTTACTGATGTCTTCAGTAGCAGAAGACTTCTTAAAATCCTTAATCCTATGCTATCAGTTCATGGTGTGGGATAGAAATCATTTATCGTAGTGTGCTGAAAATGTGGGAAAACTCTTCTCGGGATGGAATTCTTAATCAAGGGAATACAACGATTCTATTCCATAAAAAAATATTTATTATGCATAGTATTTTTGATATGACTTTTGTTTATACTGTATTGCTTTTGTGGAAACATGTATGAATCTGTCTTTGGAAATCCCTGCATCTAAGGCAGTCATGCTGTATTTTGCTATTAAGTTTGAAAGTCTACTGGATTACATTCGTGGTTTTTGAAACAATTTCTGCAGTGTGAGACACCCTTTGGCCTGAAGCCTACTTAGATGTATCTCTCTCTCACAGGCTGGGTTTAAGGAATTGGTGAGCTACAATAGTTAAACTATACAGGACTAAGTGCCTAAATGTAACAACTTGTAACATGGTCAACCTGGCCTGTACAGTCAGTGCAAGAGCAGTAATGTAAAAATCTACTGTATTTATTCAGCAAACGAAACTAGTTAATTTAGCTCCTTTTTAAGACTCAACATTTTCCTTATCTCTTAGAGACATTAGAGAGGACATGAGAATCTTCCTTTTAGCTAAATGGCTTTTTAGAAATGGTCAAACCCAAACAGTCTTCCTTACATGGTTAATTGGGCCTGAATTTAGACGGCTGTTTAGAGACATTTTCTCACTCCAGTAAATGTGCTTGCTACAAGTTTGCCAAGAAAAATAGGTCTGACTCTCTCTCACACGAATAACAGCTGATAATTTTATTACACCTCATGGATCATCAGCTTTTAATTGAAAGGGAGTCACGCCTGTCTATTCTCTATTAATTGGCTCTAAATGCTAGAGTTCCCTGTCTGGAAGACTAAGTCAGTCTTAAGGGAGGACCGCCTTACCCAAGGTGTGTTTAATCTTACACATTGCCAATTTAGTTAAATGAGAAGGTAAGATTTTCAGTCACCAAGTTGGCCTTGACTTGATTAACATGCATGGAAACTAGTATGTCAATATCGATGAGTGGGCTTGACCTAAACAAGGTTATAGCTGTCGGCTTGCATAGGCAGGAATGAATTGTGTTTCATCTGACATGTTCGAGACAAGACAATGGCTGTTTTCATCCACGATAGTGTTGTAACATATTATATTAATGAACCAATTCTTCAAGCCCAAAAAAGCGGTATTCTTGTTTCGATGACATTATGGTTACTGTCATGTTGAATAGAAGTTGATTGCAGCCATAGGGTTGACAGTGACCTACAATCCAAATCACAAAAACTGAGCTTTTTTAGAGTACAAAATAACTATGCACAAAAGAGCTCCATACTGTCAAAGTACTACAATTAACTTCTTTATTTAATTTTTAAAATCAGTCGTTTAAAAGTAAGACTCAATTTACAAGTAATGTGTGATTTGATGCTGTCAAATGAAAATAACAATCTGAGGCAGGTTTTGAAGTGGGCGAGTGATGCTTTGAATGCAGCTCCATCATCCGTGTCTCTGTCTCTCTCTCTGTCACCAGGCCCTATCCAGAGAATGCCAGCCACAGCCACTTGCATGGACTTCTTCCAGCTCTTTGTGCCCGACAACACCATCCAAAACATGGTGACGCAGACAAACATGTATGCCAAGAAGTACCAGGAGCGCTTCGGCAGCGACGAGGGCTGGCGGAATGTGACGGTGGCCGAGATGAAGGCCTTCCTGGGCTTCGTGACTTCCACCAGCGTTCACCGCTGTGAGTCAGTGCTCAGCATCTGGAGCAGCGGCTTCTTCAGCAATCGCAGCATTGCACTCAAGATGAGCCAGGCGCGCTTCGAGAAGATCCTCAAGTACTTCCATATCGTGGCCTTCCGCTCCAGCCACAGCAGCCATGGCCTCTACAAGATCCAGCCCTTCCTGGACTCACTGCAGCAGTCGTTCGGCTGCAGCACATTCCGCCCCTCTCAGACTCAGGTATGGCGCTGGGCTGCTGTGTGAACTGTTTAGCTTTGGACACGTTTAGTACAGATAACTAGGGGTTGGAGCCAAAAATATTTATTTTCCCCAATTTCTTTTGATCTGTTACACTGTTACGACCAGCAGAATAATGTTCTGAACCGGTCGAACCAAAGAAAGGTAGGATTTTTAGAGTTCCTTTTTTAGCCTGTGAAATACACCATTTTTTTATAGTTAGCTCATTCATTTACTTCACCAAGCAGTGTGGATAGAGGAGGCAAGATAGTTGTTTACATGTGTGATGGGCAGACAAGTGTAGCCTATGGCGCAAGATGTGACTGAAATGTTGCGGGTGGGGAGAGTGCAAGAGTGGGTTGAGGAGGCGGCACTGGGCATCTTGTTATGACATGCATTGTCTGAATTAGGACCACAGAATTATACCTAGGAGGAGCGGCTTCTAGGGAGGAACTTTGAATGTCCTTTGAGCTAGCTAGCTATATAGCTGGAGCTAGCTACCTATATAGCTTGTGTGTGCAGAGGGGCACCAGAATTAAAAACACATCTTACTTTTTGTAGTTAATAAATTCAACGTTAAATGTGATAACTAGGCCTATATTATCTTTAACTAGCATTGAAAATGAATCCATTGTTCTCAAGCTAATTAATCTCTCCCTATCTTCTGAATTACACTTGTAACGTCAGTACAGTAGGGGAGGGGCATGTAGCCTAAATATGCACACACACTAGCAAAGATTTTCAGCATTCAGGCAGACACTGGAATATTTTTCTGAGTGACAGAGTGAGGGCTTTGCATAGGTGTTTTGTTGGTGTTTTTTTGTGGAACTAGAAAAAATGGCCTGGAACATAAAATAATGTTATTAAGCAGTTCTCATGCTTTTAAAATAATGGTTCTGTTCCAGAACTGTATGAATCACTTTCGTTCCCGGTTCTGATTCTGTTCCTTGAAAAAGGTTTGTTATTTTCCAGTTTTCAGTTCTGTTCCCTGAACCGGTTGCAACACCTGCAGATGACAGTTACATTACATAGAGTTAAATTAACCATTTTAGATCATAACACCTTTTAGATCACCTTTTAGATAATACGCATCAGTTATTGTATATTACAGTTCAGTATCCTGCACTGTAAATATTTACAACACAGACACAGGATATTACAGCTTGGTGTACCCAGCTCTGGGTACATTTAGAACAGACTCAAAATACAACACAGTGTTCTTCAGATAGGTAGGTTGTCTTTTGGACAAACATTCCTGGAACAATAGTACATTGTGTCCATGTTTGTCCTAGTTTAGAACAGACTCACAGTTAATATTCAGCTTCCAAAGCAGTGTTCTGTGAAGAGTAAACTTGTTTTCTGTCTAATTAAACTCTATTCAAATGTTAATCTCACATCTGGCAGCAGCTGAATAACATGTATTTGGGTTGTCTAATCAAGAGGGATTGGTTGAGATTAAGTTCAGAAACAAACCAAAGCACACTGAATATCCTTGCTGCATTTATTGAATTGATTGACATGCGCCAATTTGCAACCTCCCATGAAGATTCCACCATCTCTTTCAGAACCTTGCCAATGTGAACTTTTCTGAAAGGAGGACAACCTGTCTGTGTTTCTGTGCCAGGAAGAAGTGGGCTGGGAGGAAGAAGTGGGCTGGGAGGAAGAAGTGGGCTGGGAGGAAGAAGTGGGCTGGGAGGAAGAAGTGGGCTGGGAGGAAGAAGTGGGCTGGGAGGAAGAAGTGGGCTGGGAGGAAGAAGTGGGCTGGGAGGAAGAAGTGGGCTGGGAGGAAGAAGTGGGCTGGGAGGAAGAAGTGGGCTGGGAGGAAGAAGTGGGCTGGGAGGAAGAAGTGGGCTGCGAGGAAGAAGTGGGCTGCGAGGAAGAAGTGGGCTGCGAGGAAGAAGTGGGCTGGGAGGATAAGTTGAAATTCTGTTGACCTTACAGAAATAATTACATGTGATTGCCACTGTGTCAGGCCATGGCAGGGATTTCTCATACCTGTCCTCTGTTCTACTTCAGTTTTAAGTTACTGCTTTGACACAGACATCCCAATATAACAACCAATATGACAATCAAATTAACAACCCATATAACAACCCATATAACAACCAATATAAATCACGGGGTGGCAGGTAGCCTAGTGGTTAGAGCGTTGGGCCAGTAACCGAAAGGGATCTGGATTGAATCCCTGAGCTGACAAGGTAAAACAAATCAGTCGTTCTGCCCCTGAGCAAGGCAATTAACCCACTGTTCCCCGGGCGCCGAAGACGTGGATGTCGATTATGGTAGCCCCCGCACCTCCGATTCTGAGGGGTTGGGTTAAATGCGGAAGACACATTTCAGTTGAATGCATTCAGTTGTACAACTGACTTTCCCAATATGACAACCAATATTACATTTTAGTAAAGAAATAAGAAGGAATGCAAATGCCCAATCAAATTTTATAAATTGTATAACACTTGTTAGGGCTGTGATGATACCAGTATCGCAATATTTCTTTTCCATGCCAAAATTAAAACACAAAGCAGACCAAACTCTGTGGTCCTTTCAAAGCTCAACTAAGAGCAATAAACAACTTCTCTGATAGAAAACGCTTCCATTCCGCGATGAGTATTAGTGAGGTTGGGCACTGATGTTGGGCGATTAGAAGTTGAAGTCGGCGTTCTAATTCATCCCGAAGGTGTTCGATGGGATTTAGGTCAGAGCTCTGTCCAATCAAGTTCTTCCACACCGATTTCGACAAACAATTTCTGTATGGACCTTGCTTTGTGCATGGGGCATTGTCATGCTGAAACAGGAAAGGGCCTTCCCCAAACTGCTTCCAACTTTGTGGTAACACAGAATGGTCTAGAATGTCATTGTATGCTGTAACGTTAAGATTTCCCTTCACTGGAACTAAAGGGCCTAGCCCGAACCATGAAAAACAACCCCAGACCATTATTTCTCCTCCACCAAAAATTACAGTTGGCACTACGCATTGGGGCAAGTAGCATTCTCCTGGCATCTGCCAAACCCAGATTTGTCTGTCGGACTGGCAGATGGTGAAGCGGGATTCATCACTCCAGAAAATTATTTTCCACTGCTCCAGAGTCCAATGGTGGTGAGCTTTACACCACTCCAGCCAACGCTTGGCATTGTGCATGGTGATCTTAGGCTTGTGTGCAGCTGCTCAGCCATTCAAACCCATTTCATGATGCTCTCGATGAACAGTTCTTGTGCTGACGTTGCTTCCAGAGGCAGTTTGGAACTCGGTAGTGAGTGTTGCAACCCAAGGACAGACTATTTTTACGCTCTACGCTTCAGTACTCTGCGGTCCTGTTCTGTGAGCTTGTGTGGCCTTCCACTTTGCGGCTGAGCCATTGTTGTTCCTAGACGTTTCCACTTCACAATAACAGCACTTACAGTTGACCGAGGCAGCTCTAGCAGGGCAGAAATTTTAAATTTGACAAACCATCCTATGACAGTGCCACGTTGAAAGTCAGTAAGCTCTTCAGTAAGGCCATTCTACTGACAATGTTTGTCTATGGCGATTGCATGGCTGTGTGCTCCATTGTATACACCTGTCCGCAACAGGTGTGGCTGAAATAGCCCAATCCACTAATTTGAAGCGGTGTCCATACACTCTATATACACAAGTATCTTAGATTCATTCTGAGTATTTTGTGGAAGTAATACTGGCTTTGTTCCTATGGTATCCCATGGGAGACAAACGTCAATAACTGCCACATCGAACCACATTACCAAGACTGATATTTAGTTTTTCTCAATGAGAAACAGGTTGAATCAGTGCATTCATTCGCTCTTTAACCTCTTGGGTAGGGGGCTGTATTTTGACATCCGGATGAAAAGCGTGCCCAAAGTAAACTGCCTGTCAGCTAGGATATGCATATAATTTGTAGATTTGGATTTTAAAAAACACTCAAGTTTCTAAAACTGTGAAAATAATGTCTGAGAGTATAACAGAACTGATATGACCGGTCGAAACCCAGAGGACAAACCATCCCCCCAATTCTTTTTTAAGTGGCTCCCATTATGGCTGTAGTGTTTTCATGCGCGTGGATGAGTGCGTTTTTTTGTTGTTTATCTCTGGTAAAGACTAACGATTCTCCGTCTTAAATTTTATAATTTTGTTTACGTATTAGGGTAACTGAGGTTAGATTATAAACGTTGTTTGGAGAAGTTAATTGGTAACGTTTGGGATTAATTTTGTATGCATTTTGAAGGAGTGAAACCTGTGGATTATTTAATGAAGCACGCCAGCTAAACTGAGTTTTTGGGGTTATCAAGAAGGACTTTATCGAACAAAAGGACCATTTGTGATGTAACTGGGATCTTTTGGAGTGCCAACAGAAGAAGATCTTCAAAGGTAAGGCTTTTATTATATCGCTATTTCTGACTTTCGTGGCGCACCTGCCTGGTTGAAAAATGTTTTTCATGCTTTTGTATGCAGAACACTGGCCTCGGATAATCGCATGGTGTGCTTTCGCCATAAAGCCTTTTCGAAATCTGAGACAGAGGCTGGATTAACAAGAGGTTCAAATTGATTTTGATGTGTGACACTTGTATTTTCATGAATGTTAAATATTTATATTTCTGTAATTTGAATTTCACGCTCAGCAATTTCACCGGATGTTGTCGAGGTGGGTCACTTGCAGAACGCCTGCACCAGAAAGGTTAAAAACCCGCTGTATGTAAAATATGCTATAGCTTGGAAAATAAATAAATGTAACTCTGGATGACAACATAATGATGTTTGTTTCCAACATTAGGGCTGTTTTCCTAAAGAAGTAAAATCTGCTTTGTGTTTTGTTTCCTTGCCACGATTCTAACAAGTATCGTGATACTGGTATCGTCCCGGCCCCAACACTTGTATCTGAGAATAACTCTAGGATGCGCCCAATGTGTCAGTCAAGAAGTAGTGTATTCTCTGCTATATACACAGTGTACAGGAGGCTGACAGAGTTTTCCTCAGCGTGCTCCCTGGTGATTAGGCATTGCGCGTTGCATGTAAATTCCCTGTCAGACTTGGCGGATCAAAGCAGGGCACTGCTACCTCCCGAAGCTGACAGGAGAGGAGTTCTGAGAGGGCATTTCCCTTCCCCTCTGCTCTGCTTCACTCCCAGGAGTTTAAATGGAAATGAGGCAGACTCCCACAGTCAGAGCTGAGGAATTGGGAATGCACCTTCACACCACAGCCTCTGTCCTAGAGGTCAGGGCTCCAAGGCTGGAGTCTGGACACAGCACTGATGACAGTCTCAGTATCTCAGCTCAGATAAGGGTGTTTCTCTCTCTCTCTCTCTCTCTGGTTTTCTTGTTTTTTCTCTCTCTCTCTGTGTGTGTGTTCAATCAATCCAACAGGCACTGTACAAAACCTTTTATCATTTGCCAATGCAAATACTTTCACCCAGACATTCATTTTCTTATTATCTTCACTTACTGCCCAGTACCATCTAGTCCAGTAGCTGTGAAGGTATGACGTAAAACATACCCTCCATAGCTCCACAGTGGGATGTGCTGCTAACATGTCTCTGATTGGGCTACCTTTGCCAGGGACTCTGATCAGCACAGACTAGTGGTGGATGTCCTGTCTGAAAAATGAATGCATTTTCCCTGGCTGTGGTGAAGAAAAATTGCCTACCCAAAATGTTCCATGTACTGTTTTTTTTCTGTCTGTGAAGCCTACCTTCTTCAGCTTCTGCCTTTTACAGATTTACAGTAGGATCTTAATTTGAGCCAGTTTGCTACAGCAGAAAATGAATCCTGCAGCAACAGGAAATGTTATTTAGTATGTGGATTATAATTAATGGACATTTTTGTAGGGGTTGTTACATTTTTTGTAAGGTGGGGGGACAAAAAGTGGAAATGACAAACTTCAGAAGTCTTTTTAAACCTCACACTATACGTTTTACATTTCCTGCACTGCAGGAAAGTTCTCCTGCAAAAAGGGTGATCAAATGAAGATCCTACATCTGTTTAATAAGCATAACAAAAGCCTTTATAAGCGAAGTTTCTACTTTAAGACGGAAGGAACGGTGCATGTCAAAGAGGATAGTGCCTTCCGGTGCATCTCTGGCATAGCAGGGTTCTTTGGAAGATAAATTAAAATTGCTGAGCTTTGTGGCATTAACAATTCTGCTTAGCTAGCTGTACATTTCTTTTTCTCTCACTCATTAACGTAGACAACACAAGCAACTCTGTTTAGAGATCTAGCAAATTAAGAAGGTCTGGGAAATAGGTGTACCTTTTTTTGTTTCCATCGCTATCTTCTCAGACACTGTATTTCCCTCAGGTAATGGTTGTCAAACTGCCACTGATCTTAGCTAATGCAGCAAGAGACAGAGAGAGAGAGAGAGAGAGAAGACTGATAGAATTCATCTGTATCATTGCTTCCACTGAGATTAAGTCATTGGTGTTGAGAAATGGGTTTGATAGACATCCAGCCCCCACAGGCCAAAGACCAATAGAGCATAACAGATGGTTGTAATTTACCAGTAGAGCACTTAGTAGAAGGTTATGAAGGACAGGTCTATAGCCAGGCAGCAGGGAAAAGTCAGGCAACACGCATTTAAACAGAATGTGTTCACCTGTCACTGACTTCACCCGTGCAGGAATAACTGAATTCTTTTAGAAATCCTTTTGTGAATCATTTTTTGGGATTTTCAGGAGACCTGTGGATAGCTATGCACAGTTTCTGTTTGTTTCCAACTGAATAATTGTCTCAAACTCCTCTTGTCAACGTGGTAAAAAAGATAGACTTCTTTGACTCCCTGTAAAGAAGCCAGGTGTTTTCTGTTGTATCATCACAACAAATCGATAGGGGTGAAAATCAACCTGGAACAACCCCATCACACCTTCCCTACAGTGCTCTATCTGATACACATACTCACTTCTGTTGCAGGTCTGAAATCCCTGCTCCCTCATGAGTTCTGGCTCTCCTGCAGACCGAGCAGATATTCTAGGTACTTCTTCTCAGTCAGGCGGTGTGCCTGTGTGGCTCCCCAGTGGTAGATGTGAGTTAATTAACAGAGAGGTAGCAGACAGTATATATACAGTATTGGTTTGCCTGTTCTGCTCTGGGCTAAACAAACACCACCTGTGCCTCGTTATGTCTCCTTGGTCCCGTTGGGAAATCACTATGGCAACGCATGCCTGGGTCCTCCATCTACTATGATATCCTACATTTTTGTGATAAGATGCTACCTAGCCTTAGTCTGTAGTCCTTAGTCTGTAGTGCATCTTATACAGTACAATCAGTCAGAAACTGCTGCCATGGTGCCATCCCTGGTTATATACCTGCTCTTGGCTGAATGGAAGCCTTTGAATATGAACTGTATATTCCCACTATTCCATAGGTGCTCCATGAGCCTCTGATTGATGAGGACCCGGTGTTCATCACCACCTGTACGGAGAGAGAGCTGAGGAAGAGGAGGAAGAGGAAATTCAGTCTGTGGGTCCGCCAATGCACATCCACTGGCTTCATCTGTCAGGTACAGTGTGTGTTTATGTAAATGAGACAAAGGGAGATGGTGAGAGCAGTGGAGAAAGAAATTAAGGGAGGGACTGTACTGTAACCTCTTGGATTTATACTCTTATATCCGGGAGCTAGTGCTTTGCCAACTTTGACAGACTGTGCACCTTCAATTACGCCCTGTGCAACCTCACCGGGGAATTGCACAAGACTGCCTGCCATTCGTCTAGACTCTAGAATACGACAGGACTAGTGCAATCAGACCATGCCCTTCCCACTCACTCAGACAGCTGAGAGATCCAGGCAAACTGTGTGACTGGATGACTGATATGGGACCATCCCAGTGCCTCAATCAGTCTCCAGACCCAATGTTCTGTTGTTGTTTCCCAGGAGTTAGGCTTTTACAAGCCGATCGGTTTCTTTTGGCTCTGAATTGTCTTCTTTTATGGCAGAAATGTGCCATAGGGAGAAGAGAGAAAACAAAGTTGTAGAGTGAATCAATGGGATTCCATTAGTGCAATGCCCAGTCACTGCTTGGAAAATAAAGTGCCAGTCCACTTAGTGGTGGGTGTATACTCTTGGTGGGTGTATAACCAAATGACTGCTGCCCCAAGCCTCAAACAGACCCAGGAAGGCATGAGAATTAATGGTTATGCACGCCCGTCCCGGTTGGTGGGAAGAATAATTCATATATTATGTATTTTTCATTTGTAATTTGAAAGACAACGACTGTTAATGTCTCATCTATTACTAAACAACAGGGTTCATAGTGTAAATTATAAATTACATTGTGTGATGATAACTAGTGTATCAATCAATTTGTCTGATCAGAGTAATATTTACATGTAAATTGTAATTAATGGAGGTAAGCCAGGCCAGTGATTCAGATTGTTGGAGCCATATCAAGGTCGCTATTTGGAACACTTGGAATGATAGCTGCTACACAGATCATTCCTGAGGTAATTTATGTATTGATTTCGATATGTCAGTGTATGACATTATCGTGGGTTTTGACTGTCTGTATCTCTCTTCTAGATCTATGTGCATCTAAAGGAGGGCCAGGGTCCTGATGGGTTGGCCACCCTGAAGATCAAGCCTCAGCTCCACAGTATGGTGGCCAAACAGCTGTGTCAGAACCTCTCCGGCCGCAACAGCATCATCTTCACCGGACCCAGCATCACCAGCCTCAACCTGTACCAGGAGTTTGAGAAACAGGGTATATGCTTGTCTGTCTGTCTGTCTGTGCATCTCTGTCTGTCTGTCTGCGCATCTCTTTCTGTCTGCGCATCTTTCTGTCTGCGCATCTCTTTCTGTCTGCGCATCTCTTTCTGTCTGCGCATCTCTTTCTGTCTGCGCATCTCTTTCTGTCTGCGCATCTCTTTCTGTCTGCGCATCTCTTTCTGTCTGCGCATCTCTTTCTGTCTGCGCATCTCTTTCTGTCTGCGCATCTCTGTCTGTCTGCGCATCTCTTTCTGTCTGTCTGTCTGCGCATCTCTTTCTGTCTGTCTGTCTGCGCATCTCTTTCTGTCTGCGCATCTCTTTCTATCTGCGCATCTCTTTCTATCTGCGCATCTCTTTCTGTCTGCGCATCTCTTTCTGTCTGCGCATCTCTTTCTGTCTGTCTGTCTGCGCATCTCTTTCTGTCTGTCTGTCTGCGCATCTCTTTCTGTCTGTCTGTCTGCGCATCTCTTTCTGTCTGTCTGTCTGCGCATCTCTTTCTGTCTGCGCATCTCTTTCTGTCTGCGCATCTCTTTCTGTCTGCGCATCTCTTTCTGTCTGCGCATCTCTTTCTGTCTGCGCATCTCTTTCTGTCTGCGCATCTCTTTCTGTCTGCGCATCTCTTTCTGTCTGCGCATCTCTTTCTGTCTGCGCATCTCTTTCTGTCTGCGCATCTCTTTCTGTCTGCGCATCTCTTTCTGTCTGTCTGCGCATCTCTTTCTGTCGGCGCATCTCTTTCTGTCGGCGCATCTCTTTCTGTCTGCGCATCTCTTTCTGTTGGCGCATCTCTCTGTCTGCGCATCTCTGTCTGTCTGTCTGTCTGTCTGCGCATCTCTTTCTGTCTGCGCATCTCTTTCTGTCTGCGCATCTCTTTCTGTCGGCGCATCTCTGTCTGTCTGCGCATCTCTTTCTGTCTTTCTGTCGGCGCATCTCTGTCTGTCGGCGCATCTCTGTCTGTCTGCGCATCTCTTTCTGTCTGTCTGTCTGCGCATCTCTGTCTGTCTGCGCATCTCTTTCTGTCGGCGCATCTCTTTCTGTCGGCGCATCTCTGTCTGTCTGCGCATCTCTTTCTGTCTTTCTGTCGGCGCATCTCTGTCTGTCGGCGCATCTCTGTCTGTCTGCGCATCTCTTTCTGTCTGTCTGTCTGCGCATCTCTTTCTGTCTGTCTGTCTGCGCATCTCTGTCTGTCTGTCTGCGCATCTCTTTCTGTCTGTCTGTCTGCGCATCTCTTTCTGTCTGCGCATCTCTTTCTGTCTGCGCATCTCTTTCTGTCTGCGCATCTCTTTCTGTCTGCGCATCTCTTTCTGTCTGCGCATCTCTTTCTGTCTGCGCATCTCTTTCTGTCTGCGCATCTCTTTCTGTCTGTCTGTCTGCGCATCTCTTTCTGTCGGCGCATCTCTTTCTGTCGGCGCATCTCTGTCTGTCTGCGCATCTCTGTCTGCCTGCGCATCTCTTTCTGTCTGTCTGTCTGCGCATCTCTTTCTGTCTGCGCATCTCTTTCTGTCTGCGCATCTCTTTCTGTCTGCGCATCTCTTTCTGTCTGCGCATCTCTTTCTGTCGGCGCATCTCTTTCTGTCGGCGCATCTCTTTCTGTCGGCGCATCTCTTTCTGTCGGCGCATCTCTTTCTGTCGGCGCATCTCTTTCTGTCGGCGCATCTCTTTCTGTCGGCGCATCTCTTTCTGTCGGCGCATCTCTTTCTGTCTGCGCATCTCTTTCTGTCTGCGCATCTCTTTCTGTCTGTCTGTCTGTCTGCGCATCTCTGTCTGTCTGTCTGTCTGTCTGCGCATCTCTTTCTGTCTGCGCATCTCTGTCTGTCTGCGCATCTCTTTCTGTCTGCGCATCTCTGTCTGTCTGCGCATCTCTTTCTGTCTGTCTGTCTGTCTGCGCATCTCTTTCTGTCTGTCTGTCTGCGCATCTCTTTCTGTCTGCGCATCTCTTTCTGTCTGCGCATCTCTTTCTGTCTGTGCATCTCTTTGTGTCTGCGCATCTCTTTCTGTCTGCGCATCTCTTTCTGTCTGCGCATCTCTTTCTGTCTGCGCATCTCTTTCTGTCTGTCTGCGCATCTCTTTCTGTCTGTCTGCGCATCTCTTTCTGTCTGTCTGCGCATCTCTTTCTGTCTGTCTGCGCATCTCTTTCTGTCTGTCTGTCTGCATCTCTTTCTGTCTGTCTGCGCATCTTTCTGTCTGTCTGTCTGCGCATCTCTTTCTGTCTGTCTGTCTGCATCTCTTTCTGTCTGCTCTCTGTCTGTCTGCGCATCTGTCTGTCTGCGCATCTCTTTCTGTCTGTCTGTCGCATCTCTTTGTCTGTCTGTCTGTCGCGCATCTGTCTTTCTGTCTGTCTGCGCATCTCTTTCTGTCTGTCTGTCTGCATCTCTTTCTGTCTGTCTGCGCATCTCTGTCTGTCTGTCTGCGCATCTCTTTCTGTCTGTCTGCGCATCTCTTTCTGTCTGCGCATCTCTGTCTGTCTGCGCATCTCTTTCTGTCTGTCTCTCTGTCTGTCTGTCTGTCTGCGCATCTCTTTCTGTCTGTCTCTTTCTGTCTGCGCATCTCTTTCTGTCTGCGCATCTCTTTCTGTCTGCGCATCTCTTTCTGTCTGTCTGTCTGCGCATCTCTTTCTGTCTGCGCATCTCTTTCTGTCTGCGCATCTCTGTCTGTCTGCGCATCTCTTTCTGTCTGCGCATCTCTTTCTGTCTGTCTGTCTGCGCATCTCTTTCTGTCTGTCTGTCTGCGCTCTTTCTGTCTGCGCATCTCTTTCTGTCTGTCTCTTTCTGTCGGCGCATCTCTTTCTGTCTCTCTTTCTGTCGGCGCATTCTTTCTGTCTGTCTCTTTCTGTCGCATCTCTTTCTGTCTGTCTCTTTCTGTCTGCGCATCTCTTTCTGTCTGTCTCTGTCTGTCTGCATCTCTTTCTGTCTGTCTGTCTGTCTGCGCATCTCTGTCTGTCTGTCTGTCTGTCTGTCTGCGCATCTCTTTCTGTCTGCGCATCTCTGTCTGTCTGCGCATCTCTTTCTGTCTGCGCATCTCTGTCTGTCTGCGCATCTCTTTCTGTCTGTCTGTCTGTCTGCGCATCTCTTTCTGTCTGTCTGTCTGCGCATCTCTTTCTGTCTGCGCATCTCTTTCTGTCTGCGCATCTCTTTCTGTCTGTGCATCTCTTTGTGTCTGCGCATCTCTTTCTGTCTGCGCATCTCTTTCTGTCTGCGCATCTCTTTGTGTCTGCGCATCTCTTTCTGTCTGCGCATCTCTTTCTGTCTGCGCATCTCTTTCTGTCTGCGCATCTCTTTCTGTCTGCGCATCTCTTTCTGTCTGTCTGCGCATCTCTTTCTGTCTGTCTGCGCATCTCTTTCTGTCTGTCTGCGCATCTCTTTCTGTCTGTCTGCGCATCTCTTTCTGTCTGTCTGCGCATCTCTTTCTGTCTGTCTGCGCATCTCTTTCTGTCTGTCTGCGCATCTCTTTCTGTCTGTCTGCGCATCTCTGTCTGTCGGCGCATCTCTTTCTGTCGGCGCATCTCTGTCTGTCTGCGCATCTCTTGTCTGTCTGTCTGTCTGTCTGTCTGTCTGCGCATCTCTTTCTGTCTGTCTGTCTGTCTGCGCATCTCTGTCTGTCGGCGCATCTCTTTCTGTCTGCGCATCTCTTTCTGTCTGTCTGTCTGCGCATCTCTTTCTGTCTGCGCATCTCTTTCTGTCTGCGCATCTCTTTCTGTCTGTCTGCGCATCTCTTTCTGTCTGTCTGCGCATCTCTTTCTGTCTGTCTGCGCATCTCTTTCTGTCTGTCTGCGCATCTCTTTCTGTCTGTCTGCGCATCTCTTTCTGTCTGTCTGTCTGCGCATCTCTTTCTGTCTGTCTGTCTGCGCATCTCTTTCTGTCTGTCTGCGCATCTCTTTCTGTCTGTCTGTCTGTCTGCGCATCTCTGTCTGTCTGTCTGTCTGTCTGCGCATCTCTTTCTGTCTGCGCATCTCTGTCTGTCTGCGCATCTCTTTCTGTCTGTCTGTCTGTCTGCGCATCTCTTTCTGTCTGTCTGTCTGCGCATCTCTTTCTGTCTGCGCATCTCTTTCTGTCTGCGCATCTCTTTCTGTCTGCGCATCTCTTTCTGTCTGTGCATCTCTTTGTGTCTTCTCTTTCTGTCTGCGCATCTCTTTCTGTCTGTCTCTTTGTGTCTGCGCATCTCTTTCTGTCTGCGCATCTCTTTCTGTCTGCGCATCTCTTTCTGTCTGCGCATCTCTTTCTGTCTGCGCATCTCTTTCTGTCTGCGCATCTCTTTCTGTCTGCGCATCTCTTTCTGTCTGTGCATCTCTTTCTGTCTGCCTGCGCATCTCTTTCTGTCTGTCTGCGCATCTCTTTCTGTCTGTCTGCGCATCTCTTTCTGTCTGTCTGCGCATCTCTTTCTGTCTGTCTGCGCATCTCTTTCTGTCTGTCTGCGCATCTCTTTCTGTCTGTCTGCGCATCTCTTTCTGTCTGTCTGCGCATCTCTTTCTGTCTGTCTGCGCATCTCTTTCTGTCTGTCTGCGCATCTCTTTCTGTCTGTCTGCGCATCTCTGTCTGTCGGCGCATCTCTGTCTGTCGGCGCATCTCTTTCTGTCGGCGCATCTCTGTCTGTCTGCGCATCTCTTGTCTGTCTGTCTGTCTGTCTGTCTGTCTGTCTGCGCATCTCTTTCTGTCTGTCTGTCTGTCTGCGCATCTCTGTCTGTCGGCGCATCTCTTTCTGTCTGCGCATCTCTTTCTGTCTGTCTGTCTGCGCATCTCTTTCTGTCTGCGCATCTCTTTCTGTCTGTCTGCGCATCTCTTTCTGTCTGTCTGCGCATCTCTTTCTGTCTGTCTGCGCATCTCTTTCTGTCTGTCTGCGCATCTCTTTCTGTCTGTCTGCGCATCTCTTTCTGTCTGTCTGTCTGCGCATCTCTTTCTGTCTGTCTGCGCATCTCTTTCTGTCTGTCTGTCTGCGCATCTCTGTCTGTCTGTCTGTCTGCGCATCTCTGTCTGTCTGTCTGTCTGCGCATCTCTTTCTGTCTGTCTGTCTGTCTGCGCATCTCTTTCTGTCTGTCTGTCTGTCTGCGCATCTCTTTCTGTCTGCGCATCTCTTTCTGTCTGCGCATCTCTTTCTGTCTGTCTGTCTGCGCATCTCTGTCTGTCGGCGCATCTCTTTCTGTCTGCGCATCTCTTTCTGTCTGTCTGTCTGCGCATCTCTTTCTGTCGGCGCATCTCTTTCTGTCGGCGCATCTCTTTCTGTCGGTGCATCTCTTTCTGTCGGTGCATCTCTTTCTGTCGGCGCATCTCTTTCTGTCGGCGCATCTCTTTCTGTCGGCGCATCTCTGTCTGTCGGCGCATCTCTGTCTGTCTGCGCATCTCTTGTCTGTCTGTCTGTCTGTCTGCGCATCTCTGTCTGTCTGTCTGTCTGTCTGTCTGCGCATCTCTTTCTGTCTGTGCATCTCTTTCTGTCTGCACATCTCTTTCTGTCTGTCTGTCTGTGCATCTCCTTTTTTTCTATAAAAAACAAACTGTATAAATGGGTGAAGGCATTTGTCTGAAGCTTAAAAAGGATATTCAGGAGCGCCACAATGCTTATTCCACCCATACTCTACCAAGGTTTTCTAGCACACAGCTTTGATCTACTACAGTTGGTATTGTTCTTCAAACTATGTGTAGGCAGGTTGCTTAGTATTCAAACCTTCTCAAACAGCCTAATTCATACTCTTAGAGGAGGTGCTTTGACAACAATGTGATTTTTACCTCACACAAGGTAAAGTATTGGATTCTTCACACACCACAGTAAGACATCCCATTACACTACTTTTTTTGTGATAAAAAAATGTATTAAATTAAATCAAGCTTTGCTTTTATTAGGGATGTACGATATATCGGTAAACATATCGAAATTGGCCGATAATAGCTAAAAATGCCAACATCGATATTGGCCCAATGTCTATTTTAATGCCAATGTTAAAAACCGATGTCAAAGCTGCCGTGTATACCTATATAACGAATGTACATGACGTAATGACACCAGGTAAAATTATGCTCTACACTTGCAACACAGCATCCCTAACCTAGCCTGCTGTGTGAATCGAGCAGTCAAACAAGTCGAGCAGTCATTTGAAAGAGTAAAAAAAATCCAGCGAGACAACTGAAAGGCGAAATCTATTAAAGACAAGATAATGGTATTCATTTCCCTTGACAATCAAACGTTCTCTGTCGTGGGTGATGTTGGCTTTCGCCGACTGGTCGAGCACCAGTACACACTACCAAGTGAGCTCTTTTTCAGATGTTGCTCTACTGGAGTTGCATAGTAATAGCGCCACTGCTATTAGCTTCACGACATACATACTGTAATGACCTGACTAGATCATAAATGAACAATTGTCCAGACAGGCTTGAGTTTGCGAATTGACGGTTTATTAAACCAACTTTACACAGGCTACTGTTTGGGCCGTAGCACACGCCAAATAGATGACAGATAACCCACAAGCCAATCGTGACCTTCTCTTGTGAAGCCCAGACGTAAGAGAGAGAGAACAAAGGCTGAACCTGGTCTTAACTTCCAATGCTCCACCCCCCTGCCCAACCCCCCTCCACGCCACTCCGCCAACCACCAGGATGCCCGGCATCAGAACATTCCAGGCATTCCCGTGATTGGCAGATAGCAGGTTGATTGACATGTTGGACCCCGCGAACACCGGGTACTGGTCAGTACAACACAACCACCTCCTAGCCTAACACATAACACACAGCTGTCTGTGCGGGTCGCTACACAGCCCCCCCACCACAAAGTCCCTTGTCCCCGAGGGAACAAACAAAGTCTCTGAAGCGACCCGGAGGTCTCCTTTGCCTGCGTGGCCGTGATGGTCGCAGAGTGCCCCTCTGGGAACCAGGGGATGAAGGCAGGGATATGGGGGACAAGGAAGCGGGAACGGGTAATACAGTCCGTGGCTCTGGGGAACCACGCGGTGACACATGGGGGGAGACAGGGGGAGTGGGCTGTCTGGAGCCTTGTCTGCGGCACCTGAGGGTGGGTGCCTGGAGAATGTCATTGCCAGAGAGGGGAATTGTGGGGGTTCCTGGGGTTTGGGGAGAAGAGGCCCCTCTGTATGGGGCTAACCTGTCCCGGTGCAGTGCCACCTTTCTCCCCCTGGGAGGAAGCTGCACCCGGTACACAACCTCTCCTACCCTCTCCAGGACACTGCAGGGTCCCACCCAGTGACTGTCCAACTTGGGGCATCTGCCTTTTTTCCTTAGGGGGCTGTAGACCCAGACCAGCTCCCCAGCCACAAAGTGCCTTCCCCGGGTGTGCACGTCATAGTTCCTTTTCTGCCTCACACCTGCATTCACCAGCTGCTCTCTGGTGAAGGTGTGGGCTGTCTCCAGGCGGTCCTGGAGTCTCCGGGCATACTCCGGCCCCGGAGGAACATGAGGGCTATCCAGGGGCCGACCAAACGCCATCTCCGCAGGGGTGCGGATCTCTCTCCCCAGCATGAGGAGGGCAGGCGTGCAGGAGGTGGAGTCTTGGACAGCGGAGCGGCATGCCATGAGGACCATAGGCAGGTAGGTGCTTGTCCCAGTCACGCTGGTGTTTGGAAGAGACGATGGCCAGCTGCTGTCCAAGCGTTTTGTTGAAGCGCTCCACAAGGCCATCACTTTGAGGATGGAGAGGAGTAGTGCGGGTCTTGTGCATACCCAGCCTCTCACACATGGTGGCGAACACACGGGACTCAAAGTTTCTGCCTTGGTCGCTGTGGATGGACTCTGCAGCTCCAAACCTGCTGAACATTCCCGCTGTCAGGGCGTCGACGATGGTCTCTGCCTCCTGGTCAGGCAGAGCATAGGCCTCGGGCCATTTTGTGAAATAGTCCATGGCCGTGAGCACCCAGCGGTTTCCACTGTCTGTGGTGGGGAACGGCCCAACTACATCCACTCCCACCCTCTCCATGGGAGCCCCCACTGGGAACTGTTGTAGCTGAGCATGAGAGCGGCCTGGGGGGCCCTTTCTCGCTGTGCAGTTGTCACAGCGACGACAAAAGTCCTCCACATCCCTCTTGTGCTGCCCCCAGTAGAAGCCCTGACGGAGACGGCACAGTGTTTTTGTGACCCCAAAGTGTCCAGTCCCCACTCCCCCATGAGTACTCTGGAGCACAGCCTCCCGCAATGCTTTTGGGACCACCACCTGCCACCTCTCCTCTCCCGTAGCTGACTCCTTCCATGCCCGCTGTAGCACGCTATCAGCCAGCCGCAGTCTCTCAAACTTCGACCACAACCCTTTGGTCGCGAGTGAGAGCGCTGTCACCTCTTCCCATGGTGGCCTCATAGTGGAATTTGCGGTTTGCCTTCAAAATAAAAGTAACCTTAGGCTATCCTTATTGTGGCTAGCTTCACATAGATGCGTCCGACCACCATTAAATAAGAACTTCCTTAAAAATTAGGGCTATTTTAGATTGCTACATAGTCAGCTAGCTAACTATAGCTACTGAAACAGATTGTTGTTTTGAATTTTTTTGGGGGGAAGAACATTGTTTGCATCCATGAGCTAGCTAACGTTTTTTTAATGACCAGCACTAAGTACGCGAGACAACTTACCAGCATCATAGCGATGAATCGTTGTGACACATGAAATACGAGTGATAGTTTAACAAGCTTATTTGACACTTCAAATAGTGTTATTTGACGTGCATCTTTTTTTTGTCACGCAAAGACTCAAACGGCGTTCCATAGAAATAAATCCTGGTTGAGAATGAAACGACTGAAGAAATGATCAACAAAACAGCACAGCAAGTATGTGAAAGAAATGGGTTTTGATTATGTTTTACTGGTAATGGGGACATGCGTAAATGCCAACAAAATAATTTGTGTGTGTGTGCCCCTTTTATTTAACTAGGCAAGTCCGTTAAGAACAAATTCTTATTTACAATGACGGCCAAACCCGGACGACGCTGGGCCAATTGTGCACCGCCCTATGACGGCCGGATGTGATCGAGGCTGGATTCGAACCAGGAACTGTAGTGACGCCTCTTGCACTGCCTCACAGTGCCTTAGACAGCTGCGTCCATGTGTGTAACTATTTAACTGTACAGAATGCTTAAAAGGCTGCAAAAAAGGTATATCGGTAAAGTTTTTTGGGGGGCAAGGAAAATATCAGATATCGATATCAGTCAAAAATGTCATATCGGTGTATTACCAGCTTTTATACTTAAAAGACCATCAGACTTGATTGAGCTTTTTTGTCTTGTAGTAATGTGGTGCATTATATAATAACATCCTTTTTTGGTCAGTACGGTGCCCAACATAACTGTTAGCTTACCTGTTTTTATATTGACATGAGCTCAGAACCACTTGTGTTTCAAACATGGTCCTGTTTAATTAATTGCTTTGCTGATCAATGGACAGTTCATTACTTTTGTAAAAATAATATGTAGCTTAGTTGTTTGTACTTGTATTCATTTTTGTAATAAAGATACACGTTTACAATATCTAAAAATATATAGAGCCAAATTATATTTATATATATATATTATAATTTGAGCGGCTTGATTTTAATAGCAGGACACCGTAAAGTCCATTGTCCATCTGAAGAGTATGAATTAGGCTGTTTGAGAAGGTTTGAATCCTAAGTACTCTGCCTACACTGTAGTTTGAAGTACAATACCAACATAGTTACTGTAGTAGGTCAAAGCTGTGTGTTGGTAAAACCTTGGTAGAGCATGGGTGGATTAGGTATTGTGCTCATTTGAATTTCCTTTCTTTTTCAGCTTCAGACCAATGCTTACCTCTCACTTAAAAGATTGTTTTTTTGGTTTTAATTTCCATGTTTTTTATGGAAACAGTAAAAGTAAACAATGGCAACAGGTATTTACACTGCTCAAAGAAAAAAAGGGAACACTAAAATAACATCCTAGATCTGAATGAATTAAATATTCTTATTAAATACTTTTTTCTTTACATAGTTGAATGTGCTGACAACAAAATCACACAAATTATCAATGGAAATCTAATTATATCAACCTATGGAGGTCTGGATTTGGAGTCACACTCAAAATTAAAGTGGAAAAGCACACTACAGGCGGATCCAACTTTGATGTAATGTCCTTAAAACAAGTCAAAATGAGGCTCAGTAGTGTGTGTGTGGCCTCCACGTGCCTGTATGACCTCCCTACAACGCCTGGGCATGCTCCTGGTGAGGTGGCGGATGGTCTCCTGAGGGATCTCCCAGACCTGGAGGTCATTTTGCAGGGCTCTGGCAGTGCTCCTCCTGCTCCTCCTTGCACAAAGGCGGAGTTAGCGGTCCTGCTGCTGGGTTGTTGCCCTCCTATGGCCTCCTCCACGTCTCGTGATGTACTGGCCTGTCTCCTGGTAGCGCCTCCATGCTCTGGACACTACGCTGACAGACACAGCAAACCTTCTTGCCACAGCTCACATTGATGTTCCATCCTGGATGAGCTGCACTACTTGAGCCACTTGTGTGGGTTGTAGACTCCGGCTCATGCTACCACTAGAGTGAAAACACCACCAGCATTCAAAAGTGAGCAAAACATCAGCCAGGAAGCATATGAACTGAGAAGTGGTCTGTGGTTATCACCTGCAGAACCACTCCTTTTATTGGGGGTGTCGTGCTAATTGCCTATAATTTCCACCTGTTGTCTATTCCATTTGCACAACAGCATGTGAAATGTATTGTCAATCAGTGTTGCTTCCTAAGTGGACAGTTTGATTTCACAGAAGTGTGATTGACTTGGAGTTACATTTTTGAGCAGTGTATTTAATATTAACAGTTGATTTTCCAGAGGGAAGTGAAAAACCAGAAACCCACTTAAGTAAATATGTAGTAAACTGGATTTTATTCCCTAATCTCTCTTAAAACAATTGAGCAAGGTCCTGGAAAATACACCCGATTTTGGTCATTATAAACACCTATGGTCTTGATGAACAGCTGAGTAGTAGAATCAGGTGTGGTACTAGGCTTGAAAAAAAAAAACATGCATAACCCTGTGTAACTTCAAGAGCAATTTTGGTAACTCCTGATACAAATACTGCTGTGAAACACCTGTAAAATAAAAGTACAAAACTCTCTTAAGAAAAATGATTTACATATCTGGCATTGGATAGGTGCTATAAATCCTTTAGCTACAAATGTTCAGTAATTCTGTACACCGCTGTCCAACTCCAGTAAAAGCCCATACATTCCCACATTTATAAAGGGTTGTATTAATATGAAAACAGATGTGAACACTCACAAATTTGGAACAAAACATATTTTAAGTATTGTCCGAAGTACCATGTGTACTGTGTCCATTTGAATTTTTTGAAGTCGTTTGTCAGCTCTACATGGGCCAGCTTGCATTTCTCCTTGACAGGCGCATGCCCACAATCCACCACTCTGCCATAAAGCACTGTGTCCTTGGGCAGTACTGTAGGGATAGCGTGTAATGTGCATTTCAGAGATGAGGGCAACGACCTCTTCCTTTAGAGTCTGAGAGCAGGTCTCTCCTCCGTTCTAGAAAAACGCATGCAGTAGTACACACCACCACACTCACTGACACTTGCCTGCCACTCCACGAACCCAAAGGCTGTTTTAATTGCCACTTAATAAATTAAAGGGAATGGGCTGTCAAAACTATAAACAAATGAATGGTCCAAATGTATCCTCCGGGAGGCAAACCCACACTCTTCAGATCTATAGACGGATAACTAATGATTACACTACAAATCCTGTTCTAATAAAATGTAGTTAGACAGACCATTTTAAATGGAGTCTGGAAGCGTCGGTTCCAAAATGATTTGGTTTATTCACTCTATACTGATTGAATGTTTGTTTCTCACACTTGATTGAAATAAAATAGTCTAAAACAGTTGATTTTCTGAAAACTGACTCATGTAATAATGTAGCTAAGTTAGCAGGCATGCAATTTTATTTGGAATGCGTAGCAATGGCGCACAATTTAAGCAAGCAGAGAGTGGGTTCGATTAATCTGGCCCAGGGTACACCGGGCTATGAAGGTGGGGATGGACGGAAGATAAAGTGTTTTAATCAAAAGTAATCCATTTAGCACGTGAACACAGAATCCTACTCATTACTACACGTGCTTACCTACTACTACTCCATGCTTAATTTGAGTTGACTGTCGGAAAGAGCGGGGCACCTGGCTCACGCCCACGACCCGCACCCCCTAACTACTTTACTTGTGGATGGCGACTTCTGAACACTGAAAAGTAACTCCACACCATTTTAATCAGTCAGTACAAATGTTGATTATAATAATGACAAGAAAGCAGGAAATATGCCGGACCTGGTAAATTGTCTGATGCTAGCGTGCATTTGCTTACTTGTAGTGCACAACTCAACTGAGACATGTGCATTTGGGGTTGGAACAACCATTCAACCATTGATTATATGCGGTTCATAACTACACTGAACAAAAATATAAAGCAACATGCAATAATTTATTAGATTTTACAGAGTTACAGTTTTAAAAAATCAGTCAATTGAAATAAATTCATTATCATCTATGGATTTCACATGACTGGGAACAGATATGTTGGTCACAGATACCTTAGAAGTAGGAGCAGGGATCAGAAAACTAGTCAGTATCTGGTGTGACCACCATTTGCCTCATGCAGTGCAACACATCTCCTTCGCATAGATTTGATCAGGCTGTTGATTGTGGAATGTTGTCCCACTCTTCTTCAGTGGCTGTAGTTGCTGGATATTGACAGGAACTGAACACGTCGAACTAGAGCATCCCAAACATGCTCAATCTGTGACATGTCTGGTGAGTATGCAGGCCCTGGAAGAACTGGGACATTTTCAGCTTCCAGGAATTGTGTACAGATCCTTGCAACATGGGGTCGTGCTTTATCATGCTGAAACATGAAGTGATGGCGGTGGATGAATGGCACGACAATGGGCCTTAGGAGCTTGTCATGGTATTTCTGTGCATTCAAATTGACATCGATCAAATGCAATTTGTTCGTTGTCCGTAACTTATGCCTGTCCATACTATAACCCCACAGCCACCATGGGGCACTCTGTTCACAATGTTGACATCAGCAAACCGCTCAGCCACAAGACACCGTAGATGCTATCTGCCTTCTTCCCGGTACAGTTAAAACTGGGATTCTTCTGTGACGAGCACACTTCTCCATCGTCCCAGTGGCTATCGAAGGTGAGGATTTTCCCACTGAATTGGGTTACAATGCCAAACTTCAGGAGGTCAAGACCCTGGTGAGGACGACGAGCACACAGATGAGCTTCCCTGAGATGGTTCCTGACAGATTGTGCAGAAATTCTATGGTTCTGCAAATCCACAGTTTCATCAGCTGTCTGGATGGCTGGTCTCAAACGATCCTGCAGGTAAAGAAACTGGATGTGGAGGTCCTGGGCTGGCGTGTTTACACATGGTCTGCTGTTGTGAGGACCTCCTGCCAAATTCTCTAAAATGATGTTGGAGGTGGCTTATGGTAAATAAATGAATATTATCTGGCAACAGCTCTGGTGGACATTCCTGCAGTCAGCATGCCAATTGCACGCTCCCTCAAAACTTGAGACAATTGTGGTGTTGTGTGACAAAACTGCACATTTTTAGTTGCCTTTTATTGTCCCCATCACAAGGTGCACCTGTGTAATGATTATGATGTTTTATCAACTTCTTGATATGCTACACCTGTCAAGTGGATGGATTATCTTGGCAACGGAGAAATGCTGCCAACAGGGATGTAAACAAACGTGTGCACGACAAAGCTTTTTGTGCATATGGAAAAATGTTGGGATCTTTTATTTCAGCTCATGAAACATGGGATCAACACTTTACATGTTGCCGTCCTATTTTTGTTCAGTGTAGCATATTGTTTCTTAATAAAGCAATTTGTTTTCTCGGCTATGGTTTTTGTTGTGGTCTGGGTTGTTCTTAGTCAAGAAAATGTAGTGTAGCTAACTGCAGTTTTTGTCTTATTTTACCATAGCTTGGTCTGTGGCGTATTCTACCTAGCTAGTTTTCAATGCCCATTGTAAGGCAGCTAGCTAGCAGTGTGACCGTTTCCCAAAGTTTGGCATTGGCTTTGATCCTGCTTTGAACCTAATTTAGCTAGCTAGTTTTGTGGAACAATGTATGATCTATTGTGGTGCATGAACTGGTCATATGTGTTAGTCTTACATTGGCTAACGTTAACTGGCTATCATAGCAGCCAAGGATGTTCACTATCTTATTTCTGCATATTTGTTTCTGCTTTGATTACACGGAAGTGTCTAGGTCAGTAGTTTACACATGATTACTTCAGCCTTATATGAAAAACCTTACTTGGCAAAATATAGCTAGCGTTCCTTGTTTGTTGGTTAGCATCCTAGCCAACGTTAGCTCTCCTCTGACTGACCTAGCTAATTAAAACAAACCCACATTCATTGGCTAGTTAGCTACCCACCTTTGCCTGTTTGTTAGTCAGGTAGCTATCAGCTGACTGGTGTTAGCTACAGAGGCTAGCTGCTGGACTTTGGACAAGCAACCTAACGTTAGCTAGCTACCTAGCTAATCAAAATGTATGTTTGCATTTATTGATTAAGCTCAGCTTGAATACAACTATATAGTTAGCTATCGACAGAAGCCTAGGTTTTTGCATACACTTATGACTGGCATCCTGGTGCAAGCAGCTGTGTTGCTATCACCCCCACAATAATCTCTGTCTCGCTCTCTCTCTCTCATCCTTTTCTTTATCCCTTTCTCTCTCGCTGTACAGTGTGTACTGTAATCTCCTTTCTCACCACTCCCTGCTCACCCCCTGCTGTTTTTAATCACCATTACATATCCTCCTGCTACTGTAGTAATGAAAAAGAAGACTGTCAATTGAAGTTAACCCTAAGAACCAACATGTGTATTGTTTATTTTGCTGCTTCCATGCCTACCACCCACTAGGCTGCACAACCAGACATGGAGTTAACTGTAAAGATGACGTACAGTAAATTCTCCCAAGGCTTATTTTGGAAACCTAGACCACCAGTTCATCCTATTGTTTTAATTAACAAAGTGAACAGCCTGATGAGAGGGGAAGTGATGCCACAGTAAACCAGCCCCGTAGCCCTGCAGCAGGTGACATAGATATTAATCATGTTCAGCTACAGCTCAATTAAAAACGCCACTGTCTTACCCCTTGCCGAGTAAGAGGTGGTGTGAGAGCGAGTCTGTCCTCTTGGTGTCCTCCTCTAGGCTTTATCCTCCGATCTCAATCTGAACACATACTGGCCACCTGCAATCTGTGCCATCTATCATTACTGCAGGTGGTGGGAGAGGATGGGCTTTAAGAAAGATGGGGAAATAGTCAGCTAACATGTACAGATTATAGTGTGGTGGTTCGTTCAAATATAAAGTGCCTCCCACATTTAAAGTAAGGTGTGTGTTTGTCCTCTGCCAGAGATATACTGCTGTGGGCTGCTGAGCACCAGGAAGAGTGACTGCACCGGCCTGCCCCAGTCCATGTTGGTGAACCCTGAGAGCCCCCAGCAGAGGGGCCAGTCCCACAGCATGATGAGAGGTAACACCTCTCTCATCAGCTGGTACAACAAGGGACACTTCCGCTTCCTTACCAACGCCTACTCACCCACCAAGAAAGGTAAGGAGACCTGCTTTGGTGTCGATGTGATATTACCCATGTTTTCTTTTTCATACATTTTCATTCAGAACATGCATTCAGGGGGATGTTTAAATGGTATTCAATCATGGGCATAGATTTCAGAGTGAACAGCCTTCAATTTGAAAGAAAAATGTTTCTCTTTATTTTGATCATGTCGACCTACTGTGTCAATATAATGTAGCGACCCGCACAGACAGCTGTGTGTTATGTGTTAGGCTAGGAGGTGGTTGTGTTGTACTGACCAGTACCCGGCGTTCGCGGGGTCCAACCTGTCAATCAACCTGCTATCTGCCAATCACGGGAATGCCTGGAATGTTCTGATGCCGGGCATCCTGGTGGTTGGCGGAGTGGCGTGGAGGGGGGTTGGGCAGGGGGGTGGAGCATTGGAAGTTAAGACCAGGTTCAGCTTTTGTTCTCTCTCTCTTACGTCTGGGCTTCACAAGAGAAGGTCACGATTGGCTTGTGTCATCTATTCGGCGTGTGCTACGGCCCAAACAGTAGCCTGTGTAAAGTTGGTGTAATAAACCGTCAATTCGTAAACTCAAGCCTCTGTCTGGACAATTGTTCCTTTATGATCTAGTCGGGTCATTACATTGGTGTCAGAAGTAAAAACGTTGATACAAGTTAGCCAGCTAGCTAGCTGACTTATGTGGCTAGCTACCGTAGGTGAGAACGGAGATGGAAAATGCTTCGAGGGAATCCGAAAGTGAAGGTGGAGGTAGGGGACGATTATGGCCAAGGAACTGCATGTGAATGGACGTCGGGGGCTCTGTCTGAGGAGATCGCCAGGGCGTCGGAGCGCAGAGGCCGCTTGAGGGAGGACGTTAGAGCGATGGCGGCTGAAGCGGGCATGAGTGCTTCGTCAAATGTATTTCGCGCGGATTCTGGTGGGCGGACCGAAGTGGTGACGTCGACGCGGCGTGATGAGGAATCTGGGGCTCAGGATGTAAACAAACATGGCGGCGCCCAGTTCCCGGCTGCGTCCGTATCTGTTAAGACCCCGAAGTATTCCGGTAAGGCGGATTGGGAAGCTTTTCATGCTCAGTTTGAACTGTTAGCTCATTTTAGGGGTGGTCGGATGAAGAAAGGGCACTGCAGTTGGCTTTATGCCTCACGGATGAAGCTCTGGCCTGTTTGATATTGATTAGCCCCGAGGACAGGCATGATTATGGGGCTTTAGTGGGAGCACTGAGGAGGCGCTATGGACAGTGTGTACAGCCCGGGCTACTGCGCTCCGAACTGAGTAATAGACGCAGGCAGCCTGGAGAGCCTCTACGGGTGCTAGCTAATGACATTGAGAGCCTCTCTCGGCGGGCATATGCTCACATGCCCCCCTCCGTGCAGAGCGAGCTAGCACGGGACCAGTTCATACAGGCGCTCTCTCCTACGGAGCTGCGCATACAGACCCAGCTGGCTCATCCTGAGTCATTGCAGACAGCCTTGGAGATGGCTTTGGAGAGGGAGCTGGTGTGGGCTGGGGCTTCAGCTGGGGCTTTGGTGGGGGTGCAGGGAGACACACCCTCTGTGCGAGCTGGGGGGCAGAGCAGCCCGGAGCCGGAAAAGCCTGCTTGGGTGGCCGAAATGACAAAACTCATTCGTGCTGTGTCGCTACAGGCGGAACGAAACACACGCCCTGGTCACCGGGTCTGCTGGGGTTGTGGCCAGCCAGGCCATCTGCGCCGAGTTTGCCCCATGTCCCCCAGAGCTCAGGGAAACGGCTCGGGGTCCGCATAGACCGGGTAGTGCGGACCCCTAGCTTTCTATCCCAACCACCATCATCTTCTGGAGGAGCCCACCGGCACAGACGGGGAAGCAAGGCTCCACTTCCCCCAGAAGCAGACGAGGGCAAGCGGATGGAGCCTGTTGTTGTGGTGGGCCGGACCTGTGTTGGGGACTTTTGTCATGTCCCTGTCACTGTGGAGGGGGTGCCCTGCTCCGCCCTGGTGGACACTGGTTCCACAGTAACCCTGGTGAGGCCAGATATTGTGCCAGGTTGGACTCAGTGTGAGCCTACAACTGTGCAGCTCCGCACAGTCACAGGTGAGCTGGCACCCATGAAAGGGAAGGGAATAATGACTCTGACAGTAGGGGGCAGGACTGTGCGTCATCCTGTGTGGGTGGCGGCTGTGCAGGACCCTTGTATCCTGGGGTTGGACTTTCTTAGGAGCACAGGCTGCCAGTTAGACCTAAATAGGGGCACACTGAGCTTCCAGGGAGGGACGGAAGTCACCATGGCCCCCCTAATGTCACATTCACTCAACCCAACAAACCCTTTACTCCAACAGTTAAAGCAGCAGAGACTCATGGCTGCGCCCCCTCCCCCACAGCTGTGTGTGACTTTTCCCCAGTCCCCCTGTCACCTACAGCGGTGTGTTACATTCCCCCAGCTACCTCCATGACACAGCCCTCTGTGAGCCCGGGTCGCATCCCCCCAGCCCAGCTACCCCAGATGGGAGAGGAGAGGACACTGTCTGCAGTGAGGGAGATATGGGGGAGGAACTGTGTTGGTCTTGACCCTGAGCAGCAGGAACGGTTGTGGCAGTTGCTGTTTGAATTCAGAGACAGCTTTGCGTTGAGTGAGGAAGAGGTGGGTCAGACTCATCTGGTGCAGCATGAGATCGACACAGGTGATGCTCGACCCATCAAGATGCGTCCCCGCCGTATCCCGCTGGCACGCCAGGAGGCGGCAGACAAGGCTGTGTTGGAGATGCAGCGGGCAGACTTCATTGAGCCCTCAGACAGCCCCTGGGCGGCGCCAGTCGTCATGGTTCCGAAGAAGGGGGCAAGCTGAGGTTCTGTGCGGACTACAGGCGGCTGAATGAGGTAACCAGGAAGGACTCATACCCCATACCACGTATCGATGAGTCGCTGGACCTGGTTAGGGGTCCTCCTGGTTCTCCTCACTAGACCTCCGCAGTGGCTACTGGCAGGTGCCCCTCTCCCCAGAGGCCAGAGCCAAAACTGCGTTCTCCACTAACAGAGGACACTGGCAGTTCAAGGTCCTGTGCTTTGGCCTGTGCAACGCTCCAGCTACTTTTGAGCGTTTGATGGACAGGGTGCTGGATGGCATCCCCGACAGCAGTGTCTGGTATACCTCGATGACATCCTGGCCCATGGCAGCTCCTTCCAGTCAGCCCTGGGGGCGCTACGGCGTGTGCTGGAGAGGGTGGCTGCCGCAGGTCTGAAGCTCCACCCCGAGAAGTGCCACTTCATGAGGAGAGAGGTGTCCTTCTTGGGCCACCGAGTGGGGAAGGAGGGGATCAGCACCATGGAGGACAAGGTAGGGGCTGTCAGAGACTGGCCCACCCCCACCGACCAGCGTCAGCTGAAGAGCTTCCTGGGCCTGGCCTCGTACTACAGGAGGTTTGTACGGGGCTTCTCAAGCGTTGCTGCTCCACTGAACCGCCTGCTGCCGAAGGACAAGGCTTTCACTTGGACAGTGGAGTGTGAGGAGGCGTTCAACACCCTCAAACGTGCACTGATCGAGGCCCCCGTGCTCGCCCCCTGACCTCACCTTGCCCTTTATCCTGGACACAGACGCGAGCAATGTGGGCATGGGTGGGGTGCTGGCCCAGGTGGGGCCAGAGGGGGAGAGAGTGGTGGCGTACTTCAGCAAAACATTTGACAAACATGAGCGCCGCTACTGTGTCACCCGGCGGGAGCTCTTGGCTGTTGTGGCTTCCGTCAAACACTTCAAGTACTACCTGGGTGGTCTGCCCTTTACTGTAAGGACTGACCACTCTGCTCTCCAGTGGCTCATGTCTTTCAGAGAGCCAGAGGGGCAGGTGGCACGCTGGTTGGAGGAGCTTCAGCCGTATGACTTCACGGTGGTGCACAGGGCAGGGGCACGCCACTCCAACGCCGACGCCATGTCCCGTCGGCCCTGTACTGCAGACGGCTGCCGCCACTGTGAACGGAGAGAGGGACGGGAGAGAGAGCTGCGGGCAGAGGAGGGTGTCTGTGCCACAGTGTGTCGGGCGAGCGGGCCTGTCTGCTGTGAGCTGCAGACTGTCGACGTGGCTGAATGGCGGCAGCAGCAGGGACGGGACACAGACCTACAGCCAGTGCTACAGTGGGTAGAGGCGCAGGTGAGGCCACCATGGGAAGAGGTGACAGCGCTCTCACTCGCGACCAAAGGGTTGTGGTCGAAGTTTGAGAGACTGCGGCTGGCTGATGGCGTGCTACAGCGGGCATGGAAGGAGTCAGCTACGGGAGAGGAGAGGTGGCAGGTGGTGGTCCCAAAAGCATTGCGGGAGGCTGTGCTCCAGAGTACTCATGGGGGGTGGGGACTGGACACTTTGGGGTCACAAAAACACTGCGCCGTCTCCGTCAGGGCTTCTACTGGGGGCAGCACAAGAGGGATGTGGAGGACTTTTGTCGCTGCTGTGACAACTGCACAGCGAGAAAGGGCCCCCCAGGCCGCTCTCATGCTCAGCTACAACAGTTCCCAGTGGGGGCTCCCATGGAGAGGGTGGGAGTGGATGTAGTTGGGCCGTTCCCCACCACAGACAGTGGAAACCGCTGGGTGCTCACGGCCATGGACTATTTCACAAAATGGCCCGAGGCCTATGCTCTGCCTGACCAGGAGGCAGAGACCATCGTCAACGCCCTGACAGCGGGGATGTTCAGCAGGTTTGGAGCTGCAGAGTCCATCCACAGCGACCAAGGCAGAAACTTTGAGTCCCGTGTGTTCGCCACCATGTGTGAGAGGCTGGGCATGCACAAGACCCGCACTACTCCTCTCCATCCTCAAAGTGATGGCCTTGTGGAGCGCTTCAACAAAACGCTTGGACAGCAGCTGGCCATCGTCTCTTCCAAACACCAGCGTGACTGGGACAAGCACCTGCCTATGGTCCTCATGGCATGCCGCTCCGCTGTCCAAGACTCCACTTCCTGCACGCCTGCCCTCCTCATGCTGGGGAGAGAGATCCGCACCCCTGCGGAGATGGCGTTTGGTCGGCCCCTGGATAGCCCTCATGTTCCTCCGGGGCCGGAGTATGCCCGGAGACTCCAGGACCGCCTGGAGACAGCCCACACCTTCGCCAGAGAGCAGCTGGTGAATGCAGGTGTGAGGCAGAAAAGGAACTATGACGTGCACACCCGGGAAGGCACTTTGTGGCTGGGGAGCTGGTCTGGGTCTACAGCCCCCTAAGGAAAAAAGGCAGATGCCCCAAGTTGGACAGTCACTGGGTGGGACCCTGCAGTGTCCTGGAGAGGGTAGGGGAGGTTGTGTACCGGGTGCAGCTTCCTCCCAGGGGGAGAAAGGTGGCACTGCACCGGGACAGGTTAGCCCCATACAGAGGGGCCTCTTCTCCCCAAACCCCAGGAACCCCCACAATTCCCCTCTCTGGCAATGACATTCTCCAGGCACCCACCCTCAGGTGCCGCAGACAAGGCTCCAGACAGCCCACTCCCCTGTCTCCCCCTGTGTCACCGCGTGGTTCCCCAGAGCCACGGACTGTATTACCCGTTCCCGCTTCCTTGTCACCCATATCCCTGCCTTCATCCCCTGGGTCCCAGAGGGGCACTCTGCGACCATCACGACCACGCAGGCAAAGGAGACCTCCGGGTCGCTTCAGAGACTTTGTTTGTTCCCTCGGGGACGAGGGACTTTGTGGTGGGGGGGCTGTGTAGCGACCCGCACAGACAGCTGTGTGTTATGTGTTAGGCTAGGAGGTGGTTGTGTTGTACTGACCAGTACCCGGCGTTCGCGGGGTCCAACCTGTCAATCAACCTGCTATCTGCCAATCACGGGAATGCCTGGAATGTTCTGATGCCGGGCATCCTGGTGGTTGGCGGAGTGGCGTGGAGGGGGGTTGGGCAGGGGGGTGGAGCATTGGAAGTTAAGACCAGGTTCAGCTTTTGTTCTCTCTCTCTTACGTCTGGGCTTCACAAGAGAAGGTCACGATTGGCTTGTGTCATCTATTCGGCGTGTGCTACGGCCCAAACAGTAGCCTGTGTAAAGTTGGTGTAATAAACCGTCAATTCGTAAACTCAAGCCTCTGTCTGGACAATTGTTCCTTTATGATCTAGTCGGGTCATTACAATAATGCTCTGAAATTAAGCATCATTATGAAGCTCTTTAGGGCTGACTGATACAGTATGAGTCACCACCCACCATTGAAATGATGTGGATTTAACAGACCACAGTAACTCCTAGTTGTTAATGCACTCGTAATCTACCCTGTAGACTGAGAAACCCTGTTGTAGCACCTCATCACTCTGTCTCTCCCTGTATGAGTGATGTTCAGAGATAATGGAAATGGGAGAAAATCCCTGTTGCATGGCATGTGAAAGGCTCTCACCCCACACATTTAATCCCATTTGTAAAATAAATTAGGTGGGAAAATGCATTAAATCTGGATAGATAAACAGCAAAGATACAGAGTAGATGAGTGGAATTGAGGGTTTGGATTCTGTTCATGGCTGTGTTAAAAGAAGTGCTGAATTTTTCAAGTGTTTGGGAGGATTTTTCTTGTTGAATACAATCTGAATGAATCCTATAGAAGAGCAGTGGTCGCCAACTTGGCGGTCGACAACTTGGCGGTCGACTGATCCATCTCCAAGGCATTCCTAGTCGATCATCAAACATTTCTGTAAAAAAACTATACGATAAAGCTTTGAGCTCTTTTTTTTTTCGTTTCGTGCTGTTGGTGGTAGGTGCACTTGAATTAGCAGCCCTAATACCAGGAAGGCAAAGTATTCCCATTTTGAACCATTTCATGTGTCTGAAGGTAGAACTTCGTCTACACGACAGGCTCAGAGAACAAATCAAGTGCACCTATAGGCCTACGACCGGCCAATCAGATAGCTCAGATCACCACGTCTGCACAGTTTCCTCGATCCATAGACTAAAACATATTTTTAATTTTTATTCACAATGTTGAGAATTCTAAACTTTTAAAACCTTGACTAGAGACTCAACAAATACAGCAAATATCTTCTGTTTTTATGAGTAAGTTCATGTTTGACAGTGCTGAATAACAACTTAATCAACACTTTGTTCAACACTTTTATAAGCATGAAAATGCACAGTCTCCCTACTTCCACTCACGCTACAACCAGCACTGCAGCTGTAATGAATGACTATAGTGTCCCGATAAGCTTGTGTTGTTATTATTAGCGGCTTGCAGCTTCTTCTTTTTTTTATATCAAGTAATATTTCATTTTCTCTGGTCATAGGAGTAACAACATAAATTGGTGCATGAGGCAGGAATAATGCAATGTGACTGGAGTCTTACCATCAGTTGGAAGACTGAGCCCCATATTCTTAGCGGAGGGAGAGCAAGGGGACAGTGACTGTGTTGAGAGGCACCATCCCTGCTCCCTTCCATCAGACTGACCATCAGATGCAGGCCATCAGTCCAGTAAAAAAACAAAACTCATGATTATGCTCACTCAGCCGGGCCTCACAAGTAATACAACAAATGAGCTATTACAAGTGTGATCATATACCAATTTAAAAAATATACAATTTCAAAATGGTCTGAGAAGAACAACATTGCAGAGCAATTCAAGCATAGCCGATATGCAGTGATAATGTATTAGGCCTTTAGCCTACTGTACAAACCTCATTGCTACAGAACTGTTTTTAATTGGTTAATGGTATAAATATAATAATAATAATATATGCCATTTAGCAGACGCTTTTATCCAAAGCGACTTACAGTCATGTGTGCATACATTCTACGTATGGGTGGTCCCGGGGATCGAACCCACTACCCTGGCGTTACAAGCGCCATGCTCTACCAACTGAGCTACAGAAGGACCAATATAGGATTACGTTTTTTAAGTCATGTTTAAAAAAAAAATAATAATAATCTGAGCTGTAGATCTCGCCTTGCATTTTTACTCAAAGTTATCTTGACCCAGAAAAGGTTAGTGACCACTGCTATAGAGGATGTAGGTTATTTTTTTGTTAGTTCTCATTGTCCAGGACAAATTATATCTGACTACAGATAATATAAGAACCCAAAATACAGCAAAACACAACCCCCTCCCAACCCAACCTTCGGTGTGTCCCTCCTATCTTATACAGACTAGACTAATTATGTTGTTTAGATGGGTAAGTGGTGGTCATAACATTTCATTATAGCTACAGAGAGAACTATTTTACCTTTTGAATAAATAAACCACTGTATCATTGGTGAAATGGCTATGAAATGAAGTAATCATGTGAAAGACTGAAGCCTAGGGAATAGTGACGGAGTCGGACATATTTTCAAATTCCACATTTAGACTTTATCAAGTCTGCTTCCCGATTTATATTTTTAAATTCTGTAAAAAAAATCATTGACTTTTCTGAATATGCGCTTACTCTTTGATCTTGCATTTCTTTTTCAATTTGCCCTCCTGTAACTTTCCAATTTCCATTCAACATTACACTGTAGGACCTGAGTGAAATCTTAACATAATTAGCATTAGATAGCGGAGGATAATTTTAGTGGAAGTGAGTCAGCGACAGATGGAGGTTCAGTCAAGAAAAACATATCAACGACCTGCTAATGGCTCAATGTGATCCAGGCGACTACAAGACTCGTTCCCTCGCAGCTACCTCCATAATTACACTGTAACTCCTCATGTTCATCTATTTTTCATGTGGTACACCCATGATATGTTTTAGCTATTAGGTTGATACTTATTGTTTATTCTAGCTACACTAGTAAGCGCGCAGTCATATTTTGCTAGTTTGAGAGCAAGGTATTTTCCACATAATATATTGGTTATGTTGAAGCTATAGTGAGAAACCATATTAGACTGAGGCATCCAGTCTAGTTATTTACAGCATCACAACTGCACTCTTTATCCAATTTACTTTACTGTTATGTGCAAGATGATATGCCACAAATTTTTGTATTATAATTTGTCACTGAGTTGCAATCTGAAAATATGATTCCATAATACTTTAAAAAAAACTCCCATTAGTCCTGTTTGAGTCATGTGTTGGGTTCTAGGGGTGATCATCAAAAGGAAAAGTGGTGAGATTCCCTGTCCGCTGGCTGTGGAGGCCTTCGCTGCACACCTCAGTTACATCTGCAAGTATGACGACAAGTACAGCAAGTGAGTGAATACTGGATGCATTGCAATCAGTTGTCATCCTGGGAGAAATGTGTTCGCCTATATGAATGTTCATCATAGGACAGGGGTGGCCAACCCTCCTGAGAAGCTACCCTCCTGCAGGCTTTTGCTCCAACTCTAGCTAGCACTCCTAATTCAAATAACTGCTAACGAGGACATTGATTAGCTGAATCAGCTGTGTTAAAATTAGGTTGGAGCTAAAGCCAGCATACCCAGTAGTTCTCCATGAGGGGATTTCACCCCTGGATTTTTGTAGGTCAAGTGTATTGAAATGTAAGATTTGAATATGGCAAACTGTTCTGTTGTTCTTACAGTTTTGTGTGGCTTATTTCAAAGTATTTCAGGCTGCATTGGGACATGACAGCGGTTTCAGCTCTAAGCTCTCCTCCTACTGTGCTGCTAAACAGAGAGTCAGCCTGACTCCCCCTGTGGTGGGCCCATGCTGGGTGCTCACACACTCCCCGCCACGCAAGTCAGGCTCAAGTGAATCCTTCATTAATAATTCAGTCACAGCCAGACATTAATTGAGGAGGATCACTCTATAGCATTCCTTATCAGCCTCAAGCCAGAGATGGCATTCCGGGTTTTCTGCAGAGTCGGATTAGACCGTACAACACCTGGAGAAGGAATTACATTGATGTGATATAGCAATCTTCTGAGATGCACAATGTGACGGCAAAAAAAGATGACCTGGGACACCACCAGGAACTCCGATGCCCTGTTTAAAACCATACACTATAAAGGAATGAGATTTGAACTCCTAATTGCACAGTTATCGCACAAGTTTCTGTTCAAAGCTTGTCATGCAATGGTAAGATAAGAACGTGAGCTGCGTACTGTATATCCATTGGAATGCCAAAGATACTTAGGTAACAATTTGGATAGTCCATCTGCAGATGCTCTAGACTATCTACTAACCCTAGCTCTAACCTTAACCCTAACCTTAACACTAATTGTAACCTTAGCAAGCATTTGCTTATCAGCAGATGGTTTGTTGATAGTATGCCCATTTGTAGAGCAGCTACAGATCGAGAAACCGGACTATCCAAGTAAAGTGTGACCAATACTTGTTGCATTAGCAATTTATAAGAAGATACCATGGAAAAGGTCATCCCTTTTCAGCATGGGACAGTAAATACATCCATAGTAAATCTACCTGCATTATGATTCCATCTGAGTTCATCAAGTGGAACACATTTAATAATCTGGACTTCCTAATCCACTGGAAGTGACACTTCATTGCAATGCAATAGACTGGCTACTGTCAAGGGCCCACCCAGAGATGTCTATGTCACAAATGGAGAACAGTGCCAAGCGACGTTAACACTGGTCAAAGACAGAAGACTTCAATTAAGGAGACAACAGAGTGATAGATGGGATGGCTCATCACACACACACACCAGGGAGATTGGCTCTTATCTTCTCACCCTCTCACTGCCTCTAATTAGTTTGGACAGTAATGAGATGGTGTTCTGTAGCTCAGAGGACAACACTTGTGGATGTGGAGGACTGCAGATTACATCTGGGGAGCCAGAAACAGGGATGTTAGCTGAATATTGCTCCTCCTCCTCCTCCTCACCACTAACCAATGCCTCACACTTAGGAGGATATCTTGTCTCCATGACTGTCTGCGCTTCTGTCCGTCGTAACTCTGTCTAATTTCAGATGTCCAGTCAGATAACTGTATGTGATGAACATCAACATCTGACACAAATGATCAAATTTCCAAGATCCCATATAACCAATCAGGGTTGGTCTTTTTTTATTTCTTCCTTTCAGGTATTTCATCTTCCACAAGCCAAACAAAACGTGGCAGCAGGTGTTCTGGCTGACCATCAGCATCGCCATAAACAACGCCTATATCATGTACAAGATGTCCGATGCCTACCAGATTAAGCGCTACAGCCGAGCTCAGTTTGGAGAGAGACTGGTGAGGGAGCTACTGGATTTAGACGACTGCTCTCCTACCCAGTGAGGCGACCACATAATCTTTGTAATATACGCACACACACACTGTGTACACACACTGTCACACGTACCCACATACACACACTGTTCATCACATGCAAAACACTAAAACACACTAACCCAAAACACTAATAGATTTTTTCTTTACAATTGTAGACACTGGGATAGGTAATTCCTTAAATGAAACAATATTTTAACAGTGCCAAGTCTGGGTTAAATGGGTTAGGGGACCAAACCCCCAGGTTTGGAGAGCAGGTCTATAGTTTAGTCGGAACGCTCTATAGATTAAAGTTTCTTTACTGAGGCACAAAGCAGATCCATTGTACAGTACACATGTCTCTATTGTTATTGTCACAGGCTGCATGACAAACACACAGTTGGATAATGTACTGTTGTTCAATGTGCAGATTTCTTTAAAAGAAATCTGGTTAAATATTGTTTCCATGTAGAACAAAATCACTCTGTAATGTAAATCGACCACCTATGGAGCAACATCGGGTGTGTTCTCTCCAAGATAGACCTGAACCACTAAGAAGAAATACTGTATGCGTGTATGTCGGTAGGTATGTATGTATTTCAGTACCACTCAAAAGTTTGGACGCACCTACTCATTCAAGGGTTTTTCTTTATTTGTACAATTTTCTACATTGTAGAATAATAGTGAAGACATCACACATATGGAATCATGTATAAACCCCCCAAAAATATCAAAATATATTTTAGATTCTTCAAGGTAGCCACTCCTTGCCTTGATGACAGCTTTGTATACTCATTGCATTCTCTCAACCAGCTTCACCTGGAATGCTTTTCCAACAGTCTTGAAGGCGTTCTCACATGCTGAGTACTTGTTGGCTGCTTTTCTTTCACTCTGCGGTCCAACTCATCCCAAACCATCTCAATTGGGTTGAGTGAGGTCAGGTGATTGTGGAGGCCAGGTCATCTGATGCATTACTCATCACTCTCCTTCTTGGTATAATAGCCCTTACACAGCCTGGAGGTGTGTTGGGTCATTGTCCTGTTGAAAAACAAATGATAGTCCCACTAAGCGCAAACCAGATGGGATGGTGTATTGCTGCAGAATGCTGTGGTAGCCATGCTGGTTAAGTGTGCCTAGAATTCTAAATAAATCACTGACACCAGCTCCTCCATGCTTCACGGTGGGAACCACACATGTGGAGATCATCCATTCACCTACTCTGTGTTTCACAAAGACACGGCGGTTGGATCCAAAAACAATTTCCACTAATATCCTTTGCTCATGTTTCTTGGCCCAAACAAGTCTCTTCTTCTTATTGGTGTCCTTTAGTAGTGGTTTCTTTGCAACAAATTGACCATGAAGGCCTGATTCACACGGTCTCCTCTGACCAGTTGATGTTGAGCTGTGTCTGTTACTTGAATTTATTTGGGCTGCAATTTCTGGGCTGGTAACTCTAATGAACTTATCCTCTGCAGCAGAGGTAACTCTCGGTCTTCCTTTCCTGTGGCTGTCCTCATGAGAGCCAGTTTCATCTTAGCTCTTGATCGTTTTTATGACTGCACTTGAAGAAACATTCAGAGATTTTCCGTATTGACTGACCTTCATGACTTAAAGTAATGAATGACTGTCATTTCTCTTTGCTTATTTGAGCTGTTCTTGACATATGGACTTGGTATTTTACCAAATAGGGCTATCTTCTGTATACCAACCGTACCTTGTCACAACACAACTCAATTGGCTCAAACTCATTAAGAAGCAAAGACATTTCACAAATTCACTTTTAACATGACACACCTGTTAATTGTAATTGTTAATTGTTAATTGCATTGAAGCTGATTGAGAGAATGCCAAGAGTGTGCAAAGCTGTCATCAAGACAAAGTGTGGCTACTTTGAAGAATATATTCTGTTTTGTTTAACACTTTTTTGGTTACTACATGATTACAAATGTGTTATTTCATAGTTGTAGATTTATAGGGACACAACATTGAAAATAGTAAAAATAAAGAAAAACCCTTGAATGTGTAGGTGTCCAAACCTTTGACTGGTAATGTGTATCTACATATACATGTGTGTGTGGGTGTGTGTGTGTGTGTGTGTGTGTGTGTGTGTGTGTGTGTGTGTGTGTGTGTGTGTGTGTGTGTGTGTGTGTGTGTGTGTGAGCCCAGGATCCTTCCATTATGTTTAAATTAAATATGGAGGAGTAGTCTGCACTACATTTCATTACCATCCCCCTTCCAGAGCGCTTGCCATCTTGCTGATGCTTAATACCTGAAATGGGAAATGTCTTGCTTATTAGGGTAATGCTTACTGTACTCAGTAACTTCATATCTCAGTCAATAGGAACTATGCAACTGGTCATCAGATCATATGACTGGCAGTCCCTATTCTTAGTCAATTGGTTCATCGCTGTATATTTGCAACATCATTGAAAATTCTGGATGGTGTGACTCTTGTTCAGGTTTTCAGACTGCAAAGGGAAGGGTTGATGATATGATAAATTATTCTCGTTCTTGCCAATGATGACCACATGAACGTTCATTTGGATGAAGCCTACAGTTGCTGTACAACATGACTACCGTCTCCATGTGGCGTAGTCTTGGATAATCAAGAGCTGCAGGGGTCAGTTCAGTTCAACTCTAGATAAACACTCTGAACTGTCCACAGCAAGCCCTCACTCTCTGACAGACCACACAGACTGTTTTCAGTTCAGTTCATCTGGTGATGTATGATGAGCCTCTGGCTCAGCTGGGGAGCTAAGAGTGTGGCCCATATCCAGTGTGCCAGTGTGGCCCATATCATCATAGGCTCACTGTAGTCACATCCATTGTCCAAACCCTGGAAGCAAGCCTGACATTGATCTATACAGTATGTAAGTTGAGTTTAAATTAAACATTACATACCGTCAGCCAATAATTATCTCACTCCAATGATGTCACTAAAAGATGGAGAGAAGAAAACACCAGACCCACAGAAGTTTGTCAATGTTATTCCTTTCAAAGGGGCTTAGGAGAATGGATCCTCCTGATCTGCCATAATGACTTTGTGATGATGTGGTCTTGCCTCTTGTGTGGGGACAGAATAGCACCCCACTGTGCTGTATTTTGAGCTGTTTTAAGTCAGTTAAGTGAATGTCACCGTGGATTAATAATGTATTTTTGGCCAATTGTGAATGTACTGTCAGTGTAAAAGTGAAATCAATGCTTTCAATTGTGTGCAATTCCAAAGTCCACGCACACAGGCCTATTTTGTCCCTTGGCCGATGACATACAATCGTGCTTATCCGCTCCTTGCCACTGTGACTGTGTTTTTGATGTGTGAAGTGTTTGGGAGATTTGTACTACTGAGGCAGAGTTGTCCTAGCTAGGGCACTACTCATGCACTTTCGATGGTCCTGCACTTTAAAGCAATTCAGTAACGGTGTTTACTAAATATCCCTAGCTTGGATGAATTCCTAGAACTAACGGTGTTTACTAAATATCCCTAGCTTTGATGAATTCCTAGAACTAACGGTGTTTACTAAATATCCCTAGCTTTGATGAATTCCTATAACTAACGGTGTTTACTAAATATCGTTAGCTTTGATGAATTCCTATAACTAACGGTGTTTACTAAATATCCCTAGCTTTGATGAATTCCTATAACTAACGGTGTTTACTAAATATCCCTAGCATTGAATTCCTATAACTAACGGTGTTTACTAAATATCCCTAGCTTTGATGAATTCTTAGAACTAACGGTGTTTACTAAATATCCCTAGCTTTGATAAATTCCTATAATTAATGGTGGTACTAAATGCTTCCCCAGAAAATAATGAGTTAATGACTCACTTTACTCTGAAAATCTGTCTTGTCGCAGAACACTGAAGGTTTAATCCTGTTTCATTGCTATCGCCTATGAAGAAGCAGGAAATCCATTTTTAATAAAAAAAGGGTAATTATTGTCTTGAGTGCTACAATATTTATGCAGGAATGATTTAAAGGGGATCAACGAAAGTACACGAAGATGATGAATACTACAAGCCAATGAAAAGGAATTATATTCTAAAAACATTATGAATATTTACCAAAATATATGATGTGCATATGCTATTGAGGTACATTTGTTTTTGTGTACTTATTAGACAGTACAAGTGATTATAGTTCTATCAGGTTCTTCACTTTTAGGTAAGACACATGATTGTGATTTTTCACCTTTTCCTTTTCCCCAAAAAAACATTGTCGTTCTTGTGTATGTTTGTTTGTGTGCGATCACTAGTTCTGTGCACTGATCACTGTCTGAAAGATTCTCTGACATGCCATAAGTATGTTAATGATGCTAATAACAATGCTCTTTTGTTCTGAATTGTTATATTGATAGACACCAAGAAGTATGCATGATAGTCAACAACCTTTTCAAAGTAAACACTTCAAAATCAAATATATAATCTCTTTAAATTGTCTGTTCGCGGTATATCTTAGTCATGAAGTCCTTGGATGTGCTCTAAAATGTTCTGTAAGTGTAGTGTTACTAAGCAATGTCTATTAGGCCATATTTAATGTTATTAATACCACCATGGCCAAGTAGAGAGCAGATGACTCGTGTGGTGATCCGTTATTGCTACTCTGAGTGATTTCATGAACCAATTATAATCAGGAGATATGGAGGGCTGTTAATCCCCCTCCCCCTGTATTCACTTTTAATCAGAACTGCTTTAGTTTAAATTCTCAGGTTGAAAATGTATGATCTACAATTTACAATAAGATAAAATATGACAGGTTATTTTATTACCCAGCCATGTATTAGATATATTCTCAGTGCCTTTTACATAGAACATCTCCTTTTCTTACCAGGCATTTCATGCCAGTATCATGTGGCCACTTCAGATGACTTCTGCAGAGAATATCTAAAAAATATATAATTTATTCAAGATGGATAAAACAAGACAGTTTACCATCTGTATAGTGCATCTGTGTTCATGAAATTATTTTCTCACTCCAGGATTAGATAACTAGGTTTATAGTTCAACCCTTACAACATTTGGTTCTTTAAAGCAATCTACTAGAAAAGACAACAGACAAACTATATCAACGGCCAAGCCATATCCAAATCCTGAGGCCAGATATGATTTTTTTTAATCAACATTGGCCATTTATCATTTCCTGGAATGTCTTTGTGTCAATCTGATGTCACTGTAATTCCCTAGCTTCTGAGAGGCAATATTAATTTACCATTGCGCTGTAAAATTAATGAGGTCAGTTGATTGACAGCCCACTCAGTCTATTGCCACATGCCATCTTCTTTCCTTCTGGTATTCGGTGGCAGGTAGCCGTTAGTGTTGGGCCAATAACTGAAAGGTTGCCGCATCGAATCCCCGAGCTGACAAGGTAAAAAAAAATGGGTCGTTCTGCGCCTGAGCAAGGCAGTTAACCCACTGTTCCCCGGGCGACGAAGACGTGGATGTCGATTATGGCAGCCCCCACCCACCAGAGGGGTTGGGTTAAACGCGGAGGACACATTTCTTTTGAATGCATTGTTATACAACTGACTAGATATCCCCCTTTCCCCATTTACGGTTGTTTTCAGACCCATAAAGCATATAGAGCGCCAATACCATGGTACCACTCGTGCACCCGCCTCCACCCGTAACCGTTAATGGACAAACTGAGACTGCATGCAAGTAAGTTGGCTAGTCAGGCAGCCCAATGCCCATTGGGTCCTTTTATAGTTAGTAAAAAGCCAACACATTTTGTGAATGTTTTTCATTCAATACAGCCTCCACTCTGCATGAGTGATCAAGACTGCTGAAATACATTTTAATATGTAATCTAGAAATGTTGGACACCATTTGTTAGTAATTTCCATTCTAAAACACAGTGGAAGATTACAATATGTTAAAGTGTAATGACAGTGGCAAGAAAATAAAAAATGTCTTCTGCAGGCCGTGCTCTCTGGCAATTGAAAGTCTAAAGTTGGGACCTGAAGATGTATGATTGAGACAGTCAAGTAAATTAACTTTGCCGACCTCAGGGCTTCATTATTCGCTATTAATAAAAAATAAAAAAAGGTGCTATCAAAATACTGTAAAAAATGATAGATAATATTGAAATATGTGCTCAATCAATAGTCAGTAGAAATGTTGTCAATACTAATATTAAGGGTAGTTGGTAAAATGAAATCTAGTTCCAGAATGGTGTATTTGACATTGTACTAATAATATGTAAATAGCTCATGTAAGCTGGACCAAACTTCGTACCGTATCGGATTAATTCTATACAACACACAAACTGCAATGTATGACTGCTCTGGGAATGTTGTTGAAACTGCTTCTTGTCCTGTGTGTTTTTCATTGGTGGAGGAAAAGTGATTGCTGTATCGTGCGTGTTTGTTATTTCTCCTCATTGAGTGTGTATGTAGCCTATTGTAAACCTTCCCTCTGTGATCTTCATGTTAACAGTACACCACCCTGATGGACTTTGTGAATCGTATGTATACCACCATGTTGCTAATAAATGTTCACGATTTTATACACCACCAGTGTCAAGAGTTTATGTAGGCCTTAAAGGTTCCCTTAACAAACGCTCCCTTAACATTATACACCTTCTAAATTATACTTTTAGATAGTGACCAATATGGGCATCACACTAGCACCCCCTGTGGGCTAGGTGCATGTCTAATGTGCTGTGCTGTAGGTAGTAGTGGGTGACAGATGGTCAGTTTAAGGCTGCTGAGTCAACTAATGTCTGTTACATTACCCTGGGATGTGATGAGCATTACACATTAAGTACAAACCCTTTAGTTCCCACTGGCCATGTACATGCAAGGAGCTGGACCTTAATTCCATACACAACCATTTGATCTATACTGTAGCTCCTGTTGCACGGAAATCGAAACGTATCCATTAAGTGGCATTTTTACACACACACGTGGGAGAGCTAGAGGTGTGTGTGTGTGTGTGTGTGTGTGTGTGTGTGTGTGTGTGTGTGTGTGTGTGTGTGTGTGTGTGTGTGTGTGTGTGTGTGTGTGTGTGTGTGTGTGTGTGTGTACACACGACTTAATAAGTATGCTGTCCAGAATGGCCAGATTTGAAATCAGACACCAGACATCTATTTGTTAGAGGCCTTTTCTGTTCCCTGAGAATGACTGCATAGCATTGAGAGCAGAGCATGCAGGTCAGGAAAACTGGTTTGAATTGTTTAGTTACAGCCATCATTCAAATCCAAGCTTTTTCTCATTTGCATTCCTTAAAGACTTAGCAAAGAAAGTCCACACCTCTTATATAAATGCATTTATTTAAGTTAATCATTTTTCCTCATTTAGTTGAATTTGCCATAACTATAAAACAATGAATTACAAGCGCTGTACAGTAGACCAACTCACTAGTAACTGCTGTTGCTTACAGTATGTGTATATAGACAAACGTACTGTATATACAAAGATATACACTTAAATGTTACCTCCATGCTGCCTCCCTTGCCACTGATTTGAATCAATCCAATTTTCCTACAGCAGAAAATAGAGGAACAAACCATATTCAATATCCCAAATTACAATTTCTTGTGATCAATAATTTGGTTTCAGTCATCATTTAGTCAATGCACGTCCCTCACCTAAACTTGAATCACAAATTGTATTGACAATGCAAATCAAATAAGTAAATAACTTTGGCACATTGTGCTATGTAAACATTTCATCCAATTAAAATGTGGCTGTAATTCTAAGATTTCTTTCCCTCCGTAATTCCTAGTGAACAGCAAACTTCATTTTCACACAAGTCTTACTAAAAAGGCTTTATTCAATACTTGAACAACCGTTGCCACCATGTAGACAATGTTCACACAAGCAATCCCATTTAGTACTGTAGGCCTCCCTCTAACCAGCTGAACTTTCACATTTGAATTGTTACAATTGACATGATCTCTGAAATTGTTACAATTTCAACAGTGATGTGATGGCAGACAGCTCATACCATGTGCAACTTGTCATAATCCTACACATGGGCGGTTACAACACCCCATAGTCCTGCTCACTCAGATCTCACACTCTGAACTGCAGATACTGCAGGTAAAATATGGGATGTTACCTCTATCCCCTGCTCCACACCTCTTACTGTGGGATACCTCATCTCTTTGGCATTTTTGAAATGCAATACCTCCACACAAGTTAGAGATGGGAGCTGTTGCATCTGTTTTGTCGGTGTGATGCTTGTTTCTATACCGATGGTGGTTGGAGTCTCCCTATGTATACGAAGGATTGACCAGAATGGTGTAGAACAAAGGGATATATGCATATATATAATGAGGGCTCACAAAATACAGACAGCAAATATTACTGAATAATTAGTAATTTGCTATTCTAGAATAAATTAATCTATTGAAATTGGGGGCATCCCAACCGAGACATACAATGCCATGTCAATGGATGAATCTTTGCTTTCGTAAGTCGTTATAGGCTCCTTTGGCCATCACATTAGCGGTGGGTTCTGCTGCCCCTCAGAAACTAACAGTAACGTTTAAAGTACCACATAAATCACAAGCTAATGTATTAACCCAATCAGAATACACCGGAAGCAGATGCGAGCTAAATGCACAACAATGATACTGAAATAAGAACATCTTATTGCTTTTCTCCCTTGAGTCCAGTTAACTATAGCCGAATGACCTGCCCTCCTTTAAGAAACCTGTTCACTAGCGCACAAAAACAAATTCCCCTTTACAGTATGATGGATATCAAAAAAGGCAAAGACATCATTCACAAAGCATGCGTGCAATGTCGAGACAAACAAAAGGACAGAAAAAAAGACGCTCAAGTATTGGTACAACATGCAACACAAGGCCCTCCCATGTAAATGCTGTCTTTGTCGCTTACCTCAGATGAAGTGGACTTTTCTAAAATGGCAAATCACAAAGTGACAATAAGGACTCCAATGTATACATACACTGTGTGTGAGAACATTTCAAGAACACTTCTAAGAATGAAAATGATGGTTCCAACAGTACCCTGTAATAAACTCTTTACTAATTTGTATGAGGTTGTTACCACGGTAACACGAACACTGAAAAGGGAGAAGGGGAAAAAATCAATACAGTAAGTAGATACGTTTTTACTCACAAGAGCACAGTCAAGCAACGAGTATAAAGAAATATCAGTTCAATTTACTGTGTAACTTAGTTGATTATTCTACAGTATAATTGAACAAAAATTTATTAAATGTCTGTTACAAATGAATCAATAAACTTGGGACACTACTGCTTTTGCAAAGAAAAAAATACATGAATGATAAAAAAATAAAAAAAAATGTTTTCCATCCAATTGTGATGGGAAAAAGAATGAAGAGTCGTAGCAACAAGTGCTACAATCTGATGACCCAGCAGCGATACATCCACATCCTCGACAACTCCTGGCCCCAAAAGTATCCATGAGAGACGCGTGAAGAGCACCCTTCTGATCAGACGACGCACCTTTTTACAACACGTGTGACAGGAGCAGGATGAAAATTCTGTATAATTGTGGAAGAAAAAAAATGATTTTGTTCTCTCCATCTCTTTACTGTTCACTCTGTCAGAACAGCCCACCAATCAGTAGAGAGTGTTTCAGTGAATGAACAGTGCGTAGAGTCCTTTCCCTTCTACCAGCAGGACCTTTAAGGGGCCAAACCCAACTGAAACCATACCAAAACTATCAACTTTCTTCCTGGGCCGTCTCGGTCTAGTCAGGGAACCTCTATGGAATACGTCTTTTACATTCAATAAAGATAGATTACTTGAGAGAGGGAAGAGGACAACAAAATAAGTCGCATCCATTTCAGAAACGCAGTGAACTTCAGTGGAAAGAGACATTTTAAAAGAACACGTTAAAAAAAAACAAAAAAAAACATCCAGAAAGTTAATTCCATTTCACCTGCATTAAGAAAAATAACATTCACTTTCCAAAGAGCAGGACTAAAGATGAAACACTGAGGTATATAGTTGAATGGAAAGAATCATCATCCCACTTGGTCTGTAGTTTCATATCCTTCCCTCTGTGTGTTGTGGCCCCTCCGGGGGCTTCCGTCCATCTGTCCGTAGTTGTTGCTGGGTGGCTCTAGTCTATGTGGCTCCGGGGAGGAGAGCAGGAGGTGGTGGTGGAGGAGGTGGTGGTGGGGACACTGTCTCTCTAGAGTTGGAGGTTGAGAGTGAACTTCCACTGCTGGTTGAGGTTGGGGCTGCACACCTCCACTGTCAGCCCCCCAGTGCGTGCACTGTGGCTGTCCAGGCACAGGTTGCTACCCACGTGCCGCAACTTGGAGTTGCTCTCAATCTGCTCCCATTTCTGGAGACACACGAGGTGGGGACAGGAAGGGGGAGGTTGGGACATGGGGGAAACAAGGGTGACATCAGTCACAGGTTTGTATGTACTGTGAGTACTATAATCACTAATGGTTTCAATTGACAGTGAGTTTATGGTGAATTATCTACAGTGCATATCAAAAGGGATCATCCCAATCCATCATAATCCACATTCCATGGCAAAACTAAATTAATGTTCTATTACCATGCTAACTGCCAGACTGCGGTTAGTCACTTTCATTTACTACTACTACTTTTTGATCGATCTGATCCGTGGTGCTCAGCTCGCTTACCTGTCTGCTGTCATTTTCCCTGCAGCCCTGCAGCTTGATTTGTGAGCCTGCGGTGCGGTCTACCACCGTCAGACAAAGGTCCATGTGCTTTACTGACTTGTCCTTGGTCAGCGCCCATTCCTGCGGACAAAGAGTGGGACACAGTGAATTTGCTACATTGGCACAGTTTAGGTACTCCTGAATTATTATACAGATCCACTTCTAAAGCGTTTGTCAAGTGTGAATATGTGATGTATACATGTTGTATGTTGAAAATCACACATATTTACACCAAAAGTGGCTGGACTCCCAGAATCCCCTCCTCCAGCTTAGTATATGATCAATATGTTGTGGTAAGTGGGACATCAAAATGCATTTCATCAGTATGAATCAGAGACACCCAATCAAAGCATTAGTTGACTGTCCAGTACAGTACCAACTCTTTGACATGTGCACTGTGACCCTCTGAAAAGCTGCGGCAGTAATTTATTTATAAAGTAAACCCACCTCATTGTGTTACCCAGCCCAGTGCACAGCTTGGTTATGTGTAATGGATCTGAGCAGTACCTGAGCCCTGAATGATACCTGATTTCCCCCAGCGTTGTGGCATTCGTAGACCCCCACCACTCCATCTGCAAAGTGTCCCAGCGTGTCTAAGCAGTTACCTCCCTGCTGCAGAGCGCCGAAGGCAATGTCCTGATGGTCAGGGACCCTGAAGGGCCAGACACACAGCACAAGTGAAGGGGATGTCAAATCACAAGATGTGGGTATATGCCACCCACCGCAGTCTTTCCCCTAGTTTAATTTCTAAGTGGCAAGCAGCAAAGGCCCCCAAACTCTGTTCTGCCTATATAATGGTAGGGGAAACAGTCAATAGTTATGTCTTTCCATTAAACTTTGTCCGTTTTCAAATAAATATATTGCTGGTCCACTGTGGTGGTCTGGTCTCTCTACTTACCGCAGCTCAGGGTACACGTTCTCCAGGTACCACTTGAATGGCTGGCAGCCCAACCTCTTCTTCATTTCCATTCTGCTCTGAATGCTGCCAGACACACAGAGAGGAAACCCATGACTCATCTAATTATCAGCCATCTCAGAGAGACAGACAGCCGCAGCATGACATCTGGAGACAACTGAGATCACTACTATAACTCGGTGTACTACCTGACCTTCTGGAGGTGTGACGACCCTCCCACTCTGTCTGCCGTATTCTGTCTTTGTTCTTGTTTTCTTATTAGGATGCCGGTGGGCGGAGTTGAGAGGGTCGTCAGCTACATGGGAAACACCTGGGCCAGGTGTCTCCCAGGATAAATAGACCTCTTCCACATTCATGGAGGAGACTCTCTCCATGCAGACACCCGTTGTAGATTGTGTTGTGGTTCTTGGTGGCCGTTTGTTTGTTTGCTTTGGCACCTTTCATCACCCTGCATTATCACATTCATGCATGCAAAACACTCACTTACACTACTGATTACTGATTACACACACCATTGTATATTATACTTAGTTACTTCTTTAATAAATATAGATTTTGCTACTCCTTATCTCCACGTTGTCTCCCTTTGTTACGGGCTTTGAGCCGGTTCGTGACAAGTGGGGGCTCATAGAACGTGTCACTGCACACGCAGAGAACACCTCTGGGAAACTCTGTACACTCTCATCAGGAATCCCAACAAATGACGGCTTAGTGGAAACCACTAGAGATGGAAACACAACTGGCCATACCCGCTCACCTGCTAAGTTATTCCCAAGGATAACGTCGATACCCTCAATAGGCAATGAAGGACGCACCCCCACAACAACTTCACCCTTCACCAGCCCACAATCCAACATCAGTTTATGCAATGGAACTGACAGAGTGTTCAAACCTATTCCCCTAATTAGAACACTATTCCCCGAATCAGTCTCAGCAGAAAAGGGTAACACAGACTCCAACACAAATGATTCAGAGGCACCTGTGTCTCTCAGGATCTTCACTGGCACTAGGTCTTTACTTCCTAACATAGACACAAAACCTTCTGTAATGAAAGGTAAATAGTCTGGATCAATATGGACTTTCACATTCTCCTGGGCCTGAGGAAATGAGTCAAGAATGAACTGATGTGGAACAGGTGCAGCTAACGCAGCAGGCTTAGATTTAGCGTAAGCACCCTTTGACCTGAGAAGTGGACATTCGTTTTTCCAATGACCTGAACCTTGACAGTAGTGACACTCCTGCCCAAAGTCAGCCTTACCATGGGAGTCAGGTTCAACCCTAGTTGAATAGAACTCTGCCCGAGAATCAAAGTATCTCGGTGAGCGAAGCCCAAATCTATCCGAACACCCCCACTCTTTCCGAATACGGGGTTTTGCAAAGACACTTTTGTGAGTCAACACATACTCGTCCGCCAAAACCGCAGCTTCAGCAACATTCTTTACTTTCTGTTCATTAATATAAGTGGCAATACGATCAGGAATTGTGTCCTTAAATTGCTCTAACATAATCAGATCACACAGCCCTTGGAAAGTCACAACTGCAGAGGCAGAACACCAGCGATTAAACTGTAAAGATAACTGTCGCGCAAACTCAACATGAGTCTGGTTATCGTCCCTTTTTAAAGTTCTAAATCGTTGGCGGTAAGCCTCAGGGACCAATTCATAAATCTGTAACACAGCTGTTTTAACTTTATCATAACTGGCACTGTCGTGTACACTAAGAGCTGAATATGCTTCCTGCGCTTTACCAGTCAGCACACACTGCAACATTAAAGTGCGGTCAGAATCAGGCCAACTCCTAGCGTCAGCAACCCGCTCAAACAACGAAAAGAATGTCTCGGGGTCCCTTTCATTAAACCGAGGCAATAACCGCAAGTTCCCAACAATATCAAATGTCTCTGGGGCACGACCAAAAGCGGAACTACCCCTAGGTAAATCTGGGTGACCTTCCCAAAACAAACTCTCCCCTGAGATCTTTCCTTCCCTAACCAACTCTATACGTTCTTGTTGCAACTTGATTTTAGCACGCTCCATATCTTGTTTAAATGCCAATTCCTTTTCATATTTCACACGATCATGCTCTAGCTTCTCACGATCATGCTCTAGCTTCTCACGATCATGCTCTAGCTGTAACAAAAGCAGTTCTTTCTGCTGTTCAAAAAGAAGGCTACTAGGACTAACCGATGGAATGGCCATTGTAACGTTATGGGGAGACAACAAATCCTCAGCAGAGGCTGGCCCGGTGGTAACTTCAAGAATACCACTCTCCATCAGATTGGCTTTCAATATCAACCTAATAGAATTCTTTAGACGTTTATCACTAATCTCAACCTTGTAGTGTTCCGCGACCTTCAACAGCTGTTCTTTAGTACCTAAATCTAACAATTCCTCTGATGGAGAGCGAATGAACTTATCTACATAAGACGCCATAATCACACAAAAAACAATTCTCGCTCTTCCCTTCTGCTGAGCACACCAGAACACAACCCGAGAATTGACAATCACCCTGAGCACCACAGAAGAGATGAGATATGGAGCTTCCCAAAACCTACAATAACTCAACCCTAGTCTTCGTGCAGATTTGCGGTGGGAATTTACGCACTGTAGCCCGCTGGCAAGGAAATAGAACTCCCCAGCATGCTGGCAAATTCCACCAAGCCACGGATGTGCCCCCGAGACAACTGCTCAGTCCACAGACACCACACAAAAATAACAAACATTAACCATGCCCAACATATTCCAAAAAATGAAACACGTCGCTAAACCTATCAGGGGAAAAAGGCTATAGCTCCGGGTAGCAAGTTCCACTACCCTACCCAAATCTCCCACCGAGGTACACAGCAGATTACTCACTTCAGACTGACGTCCCAACAGAAAGTAGAACAAGAGTTCAGGCTAGGCAGGGCCTGGAAACTAACCATTATACTCTCTCCAACATAGCACACAAACCAAACAAAAAAGGCAACCAATACTGGGCCGATCACACTCAAACACCATATTCAATCCAAACACGTACCTCCACGGTCTCCCAAACCAATAGTTCAAAGATCCCGGACGAGCCCCCACTTGTCACGAACCGGCTCAAAGCCCGTAACAAAGGGAGACAACGTGGAGATAAGGAGTAGCAAAATCTATATTTATTAAAGAAGTAACTAAGTATAATATACAATGGTGTGTGTAATCAGTAATCAGTAGTGTAAGTGAGTGTTTTGCATGCATGAATGTGATAATGCAGGGTGATGAAAGGTGCCAAAGCAAACAAACAAACGGCCACCAAGAACCACAACACAATCTACAACGGGTGTCTGCATGGAGAGAGTCTCCTCCATGAATGTGGAAGAGGTCTATTTATCCTGGGAGACACCTGGCCCAGGTGTTTCCCATGTAGCTGACGACCCTCTCAACTCCGCCCACCGGCATCCTAATAAGAAAACAAGAACAAAGACAGAATACGGCAGACAGAGTGGGAGGGTCGTCACAGAGGTGTCAGAAAAAGGGAAATGTTGATATTCTATACAAGCTCAGCAGGGAAGTCTGTGATGCCATCATGGGAAGAACGGTGTCTGAAAGGACACTTACTTGCCATAGGGCACGTTTCGGGCCGAGGGCACAGCGGCGTAGTAGAAGTTCTTAAACTCGTCCATCCACACCTCTGCTGCTCGCCTTGTGTTCCTGTGGACGGACAGACACCACGTTAGAATACTTACAAAAATGTGTCCTTCCTGTCCTTGAAATAGTCACTGATCAGACCATTTCATGGTACAGTAGCCTAAAAAACTATAGGCAATCTTATAGAACCTCTACTTGGACCTATTCATTTGATCATATCTATTATTTCTTCAATGAAGGATGCCTGTCAAAATAATTTGAACAGGGCAAGAGAAAGTGATGAGGCGGTTCAGGCTTCAGAAAACACAGGAGGAGAGTGACAGTCCTCGACTGTTTTGAGAAAAGAGCACACATCCTAAGACTTGGCAATCTGTGGGGTTTCCAGTGCTGCGTGACAGACTGGCAGTGAAGGAACGTTCACTCACTCTCATCGCAATGATGAATCACCCTCATGTGATGCATACTTGAACAGTGTTGACACTGCAGGGGTGAAGCCAAGATGAGAGCAGAGCTGAGGCTTCTGCTCTGACTGCGCCTCTATTTTAATGACTGCAGCTCAGCTAGACTTAAACAGCAGGTATTATGATGTGAATTTCAGAGGAATGAAACAGACCCTCTATGGGCTACAACCGCAAGTTATGTCATTTGGCTAGCAGGTATTCACCCCGCCGCCTCAGCTTGAATTTCATTGGATCTTTGAGAATGGTAAAGGGGAAAATAAGGGCAAAAAATAAGGGTAAAAAAGGTATAAAAGTATAACTCAATTGCCAGTTGTTAGCCTGTACAGTGGGTATTCTTTATGACTCATATTTCAAAACCCTAATGTACCGTCACTCTGGTGGGTTGTTATATACCCATACGTAGAATGTATGCACACATGACTGTAAGTCGCTTTGGATAAAAGCGTCTGCTAAATGGCATATATTATTATTATTATTATTATTATATGACAGTATGTAGAATAGGTTTTTACACATATTGGACCGAAGAGGGCAGACTTTAGCCAAGTCTAAATCACATCACAGGGACAATCAATAGTCACCTAGCAAACACGGTGCCACTGCCCCCAGGAAAGGTATATGGGTGCTGCTTCCTGAAGACGTGTCCCACTCGACTGCAGGGAATGATCTCTAGACTGCCGCCACACTGCCACACGCGGAAAGAGATCTCTGCAATGTCCAAACACAAAACACACATATTAATATAACGGTTTATGACAAGGTTTTAGAGTTACATTTCATTGTGATATAACTTCCCACGGTTGGTACCTTCAATGTCAATATTTGGTATTAGGATCCCCATTAGCTGTTGCAAAAGCAGCAGCTACTCTTCCTGGGGTCCACACAAAACATGAAACATGGCATTATACAGAACATTAATAGACAAGAACAGAACTACATACATTTGTTTTTTAAAGACACACGTAGCCTACATATCACTACATCCCCACAAACTATCTAGGTCAAATAGGGGAGAGGTGTTGTGAGGATGCTTTATCAGTTTAAAAAAAACTTGGTTTACTGATTATTTGAGCAATAGTAGATGGATCAGAGTTCCATGCAATAAGGGCTCTATATAATACTATACACTTTTTTGAATTTGTTCTGGATTTGGGGACTGAAAAGACCCCTGGTGGCATGTCAGGTGGATTAAGTGTGTGTCAGAGCTGTGTGTAAATTAACTATGCAATCAATTTGGGATCAACACATTCTTTCTTATAAAAAGAAGAAGTGATGCAGTCCAACTCAACTCTTGGTTGACATATGGACATCATAAACCAATCCAACAAAAGGTAGCGTGGGGCACACTTCCTCTCCCATTCCCCAGGCACACAATGTCAAACAAGCTCAAGCGTTCCTAGTGTTCTGTGTCCTATTACCTAGATTCTCTCCGCCCCACACATCCATCATCATGTCGTACTTCCCCAGCAACTCAAAGTAGTCCTTGTCCATGACAAAGAGTCCGCCGGCAATCATGGGAGTCCTGAGAAAGAGGTAGGACCGAAAGTACAGTTCGTCAGGGTCATGAGACAAAACTGTGAGACAGACTAAGCAAAGTCAAGCCAAGTTTAGCTCTCCTACAGTCCTCTCATCAGCATGTGATGCACAGAGCCTGGCCCTGTAACCTGGCAGCAGCAGGGGATGTGGTGTCCTGTCCTCTGGCTGTCTGGAGGGAAGAATACACCACTTCTGCTCAGAGGCCATTTTGTTTTCAAAAGGAAGAAAAACATAATGAGCATCTTGAACTAGTCTGCTGTTGTTCTCTCTTAAATGAACTTTTGGGAAATCCATGGCTCTAGTGGAAGATTTCAGACAAAACAAATTATGAAAAATGACTTGTCACCCTTTGGGTTAATTACCATCACCTAGCGAATAGGAACAAAAATGCATTTTAGGAAATTAAGGGCCAAATTCAAATTCTAGCCTTTGGATATCGATTAAATGCTGCCCTCTGTTGGTAAACCATGGTTCACTGAGAGAATGCATCTGACATTGGGTTACTTAGTTAAACAATCATTTCTGTGAGCTCATATTGATTGAACGAATCAACGTTTTTGCCCTCTCTTCTGATCTACAAGTGATAGGCTTGCAGGAAAATAGGTCAATGTACTAAATCTATCCTTTAACAGCAATATCCCCATTAAATCTCTTCTCCCTTATCACCATACACAGTTTAAGACAAAGCTGGGAGAGATGATACGAACATCTTTAATCACCTATGCCTTTGTTTACTGCACTCGCCGATGTCATACGGCACCGTAGATGTCAGGGACAAAACAGGACTTAGAGGCTCAAAGGCTCCGGGTCTTTTTGAGGAGCATCGGTCCGTATTCCCCAGAGTGCTCAGTTCTGACGCTGCACACTGATACTGACATCTAATGCTGCCAACCTCAGCATCTCCTCCAGCAGGCCCAGATGCGTAGCTATGAATTATTAGTAGAGGTGAGGTTGGCAGGAAAGGGCAGCATAAAGAACAGAAAGAGCAGAGGGTGGCTTACTTGATTGGAGCAGTGGGGTTTCCTTGACGTGCCCTCCTCTGCTCCAGGGTCATATAGTCCCACTTGAAGACCAGGTTCCAATCAAATCCTAGAGGTGGAAAAACACACACACCAGGTACAGATTAGGTTTCAAGTGATTTCAAGTGAATAAGAGTTGAATCATTTTGACAACAAGAAAAAGCGACGCTGGTTGTCAGATGTGATTGTATTCCTACTAAAACTTATATAACACAATGCCTATCTGATAGATATCATATCTGTGGCATTCCCTCTATTTTCTTATGGCTGTACATAACACTTCTCATAAACCGTATAGAATACACAACGACACCGTGCTTATGTTATCTGCCTATATCCTTGGACGAATCAATCAAATAGCTTCCATTCCAAAGGGCATTCCCATTTTCAAGATTTATCATGTACTTATTATCTTCTTTGCTTTCACACACATGCGCAGACACAGCCAGCCACACACACCAAAAAACCTAGACATCTTTGGCAGAAGGTGACTTTGGGCACCGAGTGGAAAACTGCAGTGTGATTTTCCTAAAGGCCAACCTGCCCTAGAGAGGAAATGAAAGCTGCTGGCATAGATGAGTGGGATTTACCTCCTTTGAGATCGGCCGAGGCACCTACGTACTGGAAGTTGTCCATGTTGATGACGTCAATGATGGGTGAAACAACTCGCGTTTTGTCCTGTTGGAGAAGTAAAGAGAGATTAAGATGGGACACAAAGATCCAGAGTGTTCCACTAGATTTTCCTACATTATTTTCCAGGCGGTCCACAAAGACTCCCAACATCCAGGCCCCTCTGCCACCAAAACTGTTCATTTTAACCAAAAGAAGCCACAAAGTATGTTATGGGGTGGGCATGGGGGCAACAGAGGTAGGGTAGGTGGGCTCTCAATTCAAACCAATTGAGAGACTGTCCACTGGATCTGAATTCAGCATTACTGAAGGACTGAAATATTCAGTAAAACTACTGCATAATTTCAATCCAGACACTCGATAAAAGCTATAACAAAGTTAGTCCAAAACAGATCTACGGCGAGTCAAATGTTTGCCCAAATTTGTACTTAAATATATAAGCCTAACGCAGCCAGAACACAAATAGATTTCCAAAAGGGAAGTGGATGATTTGCTGAGAGTGACATAATCAGATGGATTGAATCATTGCAGAGCTATTCCAAGTCTTTTGTTGGAACAACAGAACTACAGTAGTGACAGTGTTCCATGGAAGATTGGTCAAACCAATGGTGAGTTAGAGCTCATTAAATCATATTACTTCATTTTTCCTAAACTGTGTTCAGACCCGACAGCAGTAAACAAGTGTTGAAGCCAAGTGAACACAGTAAAAAAATCATGGAAAACTCAAGAGGGGTTGAAAGGCTGTGTTATTCTGTTTGTTTGCAAGCGCGTGTGTGTGTCTTTGTGTGTGTGTGTGTGTGTCTTTGAACTGTCCTTGCTGGGCAGGTGCCCAACAGGATGCACGTCCTGGTGCAATGCACTTGTTTGCTAGCGGAGGGTGCGGCAGCTCCTCCCCACAACTGAGTGACACGTACAGTAGGTAATACTCTTGAAGCTTGTCGATATTGCATTCTTTAGCAACTAGTCATGTTTACCCTACCAGGCTGAACCCCAAACTGTCCCTCTGTCTGTGTATCCATTTAAGAACCTTGAGTGTGTCTAACGTTACCTGTGCTCGTCTCAGCCCCTCTGAATCACCAATGTCTGTCAGTGTGTTTATCCATCAGTGTGTCTGGCTGTCTGTCCGTCCGTCAGTCATTGTGGGTGTCCGTCCGTCCGTCCGTCCGTCTGTCTGTCTACCTGCCCCCTGCCAGTGTCTGCATGTCTTTGTGTCTGTCTTCCTGCCTGTCTGAGAAATCTCCAGGTGCGTTCTCCTCTCTCTGCCAACACAACAACTCAACAGATCAGCGCAGTGAGCAGCACTCAATGTCAGGTGTGTGTTCTGTGACTGTGGGACACACTGACCTCAGCCACTCTCTCCAGCAGCGGTTCCAGCCAGTGTTCGTTACACTCGCAATGGCTGTCCAGGAAGGTGAGAACACTGGCAGTGGCTGCGTCGGCCCCCCTCACCCGAGATCTCATCAGACCTGTGGAGGTGTCAACAACATGATGTAATCTACAAATACACAATGGGCTATTCATGTGTGCGAGGCTCTAACTTCTTTATCTAAGTATACTTATTGCCCAACACCGGTTCTCTGAAGTTTGGGATGTGCATATCACCAAAATATGGTTAAATTATTAAAGTGATAGCTGCAATGAGTGTACAAAACATTAGGAACACCTGCTCTTTCCTTGACATCGTCTGAACAGGTGAAAGCTATGATCCCTTATTGATGTCCTTCTGTAGCTCAGTTGGTAGAGCATGGCGCTTGTAACGCCAGGGTAGTGGGTTCGATCCCCGGGACCACCCATACGTAGAATGTATGCACACATGACTGTAAGTCGCTTTGGATAAAAGCGTCTGCTAAATGGCATATATTATTATTATTATATTATGTCACTTGATCTATCCAGTGAAGATGAATTGGAGGAGAATGATTTTTAAACCTAGAGACAATTGAGACATGGATTGTGTATGTGTGCCATTCAGAGGGTTAATGGACAAGACAAAAGATTGCATTTGAACGGGGTATGCTGGGTTTTTCACGTTCAACAGTTTCCTGTGTGTATCAAGAATGGTCCACCACCCAAAGGACATCCAGACAACTTGACACAACTGTGGGAAGCATTGGAGTCAACATGAGCCAGCATCCCTGTGGAATGCTTGACACCTTGTAGAGTCCATGCTCTGACAAATTGAAGCTGTTCTGAGGGCGCAAAAAGGGGGGTGTAACTCCATATTAAGAAGGTGTTCTTAATGTTTTGTAAACTCAGTGTATTTAATTAGTAAGTTTTAATGGACTTCTGAAGTCATCTAGTATCTTTGCTGAAGTGCTAGCTCATATTAACTTTCTTTGATCCCGGGTTCGATAATTAAATTCATGCTTAATTGGTTGAAGGGGCAGTGTGCGATTGTGGAGTTGTAAATGAGGTAATCAGTTTTGCAGAGATAGCGATAATGAACAGAGGACTGCAGCCAGGTATTTTTTGGCCCAATGTTCTTTCTATTGGACAGCACATAAAGCCCTTTTCAAAAATATACTCTGCTTGTTACAAACTCTTCATTGTTCTGGAGTGTATATTTTCTCCCCGTTAGCCCCTATAAACCTGTTCAGTGCTTTTCATGAGAATTGCCCTAACAATCAGGACTCTGTTTTAAACTCAATCCTTTCTTAGCCCAAATAATATTTCTCTGCTTTTACAACTGGCAAATCACTGATTAAGGTACATGCAGCGTTGGACAAGGTCAATAAAAATGGGATTCAAATACTATGATGAATGAAGCCTGACCACACATTTCCAACTAACAGTTTTATTCCTTTTCCCATTTGTCCACTCACCTTCTCGGCGATCATTTCGAAGAACCCGGATCTTCTCAATTTTACCCAACAAGGCTCCATCCTCCGCTGAACCACGAGACACCAAAGGTTATTAAAATAAACCAACTATATACATGTCAAAGAAACATCTATATAGGCCTTGTAATGGGTTTATGAAGACTTCATTCAGTTCTGTATCATATAAGAGGGACCAAAGGTTTACGCAGTGGCCCAGACACTGACGGACAACAACTCTAGAACGACTCAAATATCAAAGTAGCTTCAATCTATCTCAAAACACTTTAATGTGCAACAAGAGACCTTGATGAAAACTATAGAGGGAAATAAAAAAACATATGATAGGCGTGATGTCTGTTAAAGTGTCTGGAGTGCACAGCCATCAAAGCTCAAGCAAGAGGCATGTGCCCTTAGGTTCGGGGGTCACCCAGAGTTGAGAGGGAGGGAGGCTCAACAATGGTTCAGGACAGGGGCTTTAGTTTACAGACTGGGTGGTGGGGGAGAGAAGGGCCTGGAACCTCTAAACCAGTGCCAGTACTGATCCAGAGTGACAGAGGCACAGGGCAAAAGAGAGAGAGTTAAGGCCACTCATCAAACAGAAACTCACGGTTGTCGCTGTAATCGTCCACCAGGATAATCTCCTTGACAAGGTGTGGGGGACTCTTCTTAAGAACACTGGAGGGGGAGGGAGGGAGAGGAGAGTGTTAGACATGGGTTATTATCTCCAGGCCTAGCCTGTGTGTGCGTGCGTGTGTGTGTGTGTGTGCACTCACCTGACTACGGTGCGGAGCAGAGCTGAGCGGGCCTCATTGTGGAAGGTAATGACCACACTCGAAGCAGGCAGCTCAGTCTTCCACTGTTTATGCCGGCAGCTGAAGGAGACAGGAAAACACGCAAATTCATTAGGGCACTGAAAACACACTCAATGGCCAAAAAGGACCAATTATCTACCTTTAAACAAGATTTTAAAATTAGCTGGTGTTGTGTGCTCCAACACGCTGGCTGAATAACTTTAGCTTTTGGAGTTTAAATCTCTGGACCCAGACCAATGTATTCGATCTGTATCCTACATAAAAATAGGCTCTATTTTGCACACACTCTTGTGACGGTTTGGTGAAGATGTGATCGACAGCAAGTCTTGCTTGCTTAAGCAATGGAGGCTCAGACAAGCCCCTTGAGATTTCAATATGACGGAGATGGGCTAATCCGCTAGAGTCCAGTCACCAGCAGCTTCGGCTTTGAGTATGGGTGAGAGCATAAGAGGTTCCCCAAGTCAAACCCATCGACACAGAGACTGCCCATGACGAGCCTCCTTGGAGAGAAGATGGAGAAATGGAGGGACAAGAGTAAGGCTTTGACGTCAATCAATGCTTCCTAAAGGAGTTACAAGACAAGACAAGACACGACACGACTCTCCCTTAGCAGGAATCACTCCAGGCAAAAAATAGCTGCTCATAGTTCCCAGAGCAGAGGTCAACTATGGGAGTAGTGCACATAGTACAGAGCACAGCAAGTACTGTATCATCCGTGCCAAGAAAAATACTCAAATACTGAAAATACTCCGTGTATTTTCAAATACAAATATATAAAAATACCCCAAGCATTTGAACCCAGGTCTGGTTGGTCTTAGGAGTATTAGACATTTATTTGGAAAAAAGTAAGCTATTTGAAAATAGAAGGTGAATTGGACACGTCACTTGAAAATACTAAAATATACAGAAAATAAGTATTTCAAATATAAATACTTAAATTCCTAACCCACATTACTGTTAGGACTGCATTCGCATTAAAGTCAATGCTGAAGGCTGCTTCTCTGTTTTTCAAATGGATCTAAACCAGTCTAGTAAACCATCCCAGGCTTAACCAAGCCCTTGACACCGTCTTGCTGTACCATCGAAAAAAACTGTGGCACTCCCTTTTCATTGCACAGACAACAATTAGGCTTCATACTTCATGTATGGCATGTAATGTAGGTCCCTCTGAGCTATGTAATTAAAATGAGGTGTCAGTAACAAGATACTGTAGGGAGGGGATATAAAAGACAAGCACAAATGAAAAACAAGCACAGCTGATGAGTTGCTTTGTATAGTCTACTGCCTGGTCCTTTGGTGGCCTCACGTGCAGGCCGTTCAGCGCCTCAATGTAACTGGCGCACCTCCCTCATTAAATATGTATCCGGCAGTGTACACTGAGAACGCTTCATTAGCATTGGAGAGAGTGGCCAAAACGGCAGACCGCGGTTACCGAGTCCACGCTGGGTCGACAACAGACAATACATAAAACATTCCAATTAAGACCTGCGGCCTCCATGTCTCCTGCCATCCAAGTTAATGGTATGTCTGAAGATTAAAGAAGCCAAGCAATTTAAACTGGTCAACAACAAAAAAAAGGACACAGAAATAAAAGGCATCTGTTGTGACAAGAATCAGAGGAGGCGGAATCTCTCATCTAAGTGTTCAATGGTGCTGGGCAGACAGCTGCAGGCAGTGCAGAGACAGGAAAGATGGTGCCGTATTGTATGGCTGTCATCTTGCGAGCTCGGACCCAACTTTGCTATTTTGTGATACTCCTGGCGTTTACCATTACTTTTTTTCCACAACATGTATCTCATCTGCCGTGGTCTCTTTGTGTAATTCCGACTCAATTTTCAGGCTATCCAAGAGGAAACGCTGGCGAAAGAAAGGCAAGAGAGGGTGAGCCCTGGCAAGGTGAAGGCTATCCAACTCGATGGATTCTCCATTCCCCCGAGTGGACAGGACATCGGATTCAGGGAAATTGAGAGGGGGAGTGGTATGCTTCTTCATCTACAGCAAATGGTGTGCCGACTTTAGCGCAATGGAAGTCTCGACCCATTGTTCACCTATCTTTGAATACCTGATCGTCAAATGCCACCCCTTTTACCTCCACAGAAAGTTTTCATTTGTTATAGTGACTGCTATATATATATATATATATATGTAATGTATATATATGCACACAGTGGGGCAAAAAAGTATTTAGTCAGCCACCAATTGTGCAAGTTCTCCCACTTAAAAAGATGAGAGAGGCATGTAATTTTCATCATAGGTACACTTCAACTATGACAGACAAAATGAGAAGAAAAAAAAATGAAAATCACATTGTAGCGCACCCATGAAGAGATGAGTCTTCAAGTATGTCTCTCACATGGGTAGGCAGACCATTCCATAAAATGGACCAAATCAGAGAGATAGGGACAATTAGGATCTTGTGACCAGCCCATGTCATGCTTTGTAGGTTAGCAATAAAACCTTGAAATCAGCCCTTGCATTGACAGGAAGCCAGTGTAGGGAGGCTAGCACTGGAGTAATATGATCAAATCTTTTGGTTCTAGTCAGGATTCTAGCAGCCGTTTTTAGCACTAACTGAAGTTTATTTAGTGCTTTATCCGGGTAGCCGGAAAGTAGAGCATTGCAGTAGTCTAACCTAGAAGTGACATAAGCATGGATTAATTTTTCTGCATCATTTTTGGACAGAAAGTTTCTGATTTTTGCAATGTTACGTAGATGGGGAAAAAGCTGTCCTTGAAACAGTCTTGATATGTTCTTCAAAAGAGAGATCAGGGTCCAGAGTAACGCCGAGGTCCTTCACAGTTTTATTTGAGACGACTGTACAACCATTAAGATTAATTGTCAGATTCAACAGAAGATCTCTTTGTTTCTTGGGACAAGCATCTCTGTTTTGTCCGAGTTTAAAAGTAGAAAGTTTGCAGCCATCCACTTCCTTATGTCTGAAACACATGCTTCTAGCGAGGGCAATTTTGGGGCTTCACCATGTTTCATTGAAATGTACAGCTGTGTGTCATCCGCATAGCAGTGAAAGTTAACATTATGTTTTCGAATGACATCCCCAAGAGGTAAAATATATAGTGAAAACAATAGTGGTCCTAAAACGGAACCTTGAGGAACACTGAAATGTACAGTTGATTTGTCAGAGGACAAACCATTCACAGAGACAAACTGATATCTTTCCGACAGATAAGATCTAAATCAGGCCAGAACATGTCCGTGTAGACCAATTTGTATGTATGCATTTACATGCACACATATATACATACATACATAAATACATACATCAAGACGAGAAAATCAACAACCTGGCACTATAAGGCTATAAACAAGAACTGCAACTGCTTTCCTTTTTGAGGCTAAATAAACAAATAAATAAATATCCATGCAACTGCTTTCCTTTTTGTTGGTGATTTTAATTCTACGTCATTAAGACTTGTAATGCCCAACTTCCATCAACACGTCTTCTTCGCCACTAGGGATGATAAAGTCCTAGACTACAAGCAAGCATACAAGATCCTCCCTCATCTTGAAAATGAGAAATGGTCCTCCAAATGGTCCTCTTTTACTCGCATGCCAACTGTTTCAGCCAGGCACTGGGAGAACGCAACTCAATTCTCAGTGAAGAAGACATGAAACTTTCAAAGACACTGGCCTAATCCTGCAGTGTCCTGGAAACCAATATGCACAATAAAGATTGTTTTCCCCCGAATCATATCAGTCAGAACCACGTTAATGTCAATTACAGAGGAAACCTATCCCTGGTTCAAATACACTGACGACTACAGACATATATGGTGAACCGGCGTAGATTTAACCCTCACATACTTCAACCCACACACACAGTGAGAGGAGCCAAGCTGGTGAAGCAAACCAATCAATGTGCCACCCCCTGGCACTGATATCCAGCAACTATGTATACAGAGACCTCAGCATTAAATAACTTTCACCGGAGCACATACTGTGAACCTGGCACATTGACAGGTGAGAGATACAATTCAATCCCCTCCTAGAAGTTACAGCTCTCTACAGACACATGGGAAATTAAATCAGCATGCGGTACCTCTGGAGTAAACAAATCAATCACTGTGAATTCTTCCCCATTTCCTTTTTAAGACTAACAGGACAGGGTGAAAGCTGAAAACAGGGCATTTGGGAGAAATCACAGATGAGTGTGCTGTTGTTGTAGCACTCATTGCAATACTCATCCACATAACAACAGAGGAGAGAAGAGAAAAGGCTGAAATATCGATGTTCACATTCAGCCTGGTTTCTGATTACTAATATTTCAGTCTGGTTCCTGATGACTGCAATATTGGCAGGAGATGTGACCCTGCATTCCATTTGGAGAACTTTCCTGCAGACGTACTGACCACAGCCAGAAGCACGCGTCAGTTGCTGAACTGCAACTCCTGACAAAGTATGGGCAGACTTGTTAGAAGAAGCAATAGGAAGCCTGTGCTGGGACACAGACATCCCTGACAAGACTTCCTGCATACCTGCCCCAGTCATAAAACACAGACCTATGTACAGTATGGTGGAGTGGCTAAATGCTTAATGTATTACACATTTTTTTTAATATTTTTTTAATCCGTTATTTTACCAGGTAAGTTGACTGAGAACACGTTCTCATTTGCAGCAACGACCTGGGGAATAGTTACAGGGGAGAGGAAGGGGATTAATGAGCCAATTGTAAACATGAATGAGATAGTCACATCCTACAACTTCGAGAGCATATTTTAGGTACTTTGCAGAGACAGAGTTGAGTAACTTCCAGCTCTTTAGCTCGTGGGACCCACAGACGATAACGAGAGATGGTGAACTCTGTGTTAGCTAAGAACACCACAGGCCTCCCCAAGCCGTTACTTACTGGTGACTTAAGTAATACTATAGTGCTTTCCCTAGTGATTCCAAAATCTGTATGTAAATTTGATATTTTACATTAATTCTGAGAACACCATCTAATGTAAGAAGCACAATTTACTTATTTTTTGGACTGGAATGTATTTGTCCTGCAGCTTCAGGAACGACCGTAATCAAGCTACTGATTAATCTAGAACATGCGGGGACAAGAATGTTTGTCCAAGTCCAGCAAAAATGTCATGAGAAATGAACAGGAAAATAATGATTATGCAAGAAAATAATGATTAAACCTGTGGATGGTTAAAAATGGCCATTTTATATTTGTTACTGTCAACTGAATGATTGCCCAAAATTCCAAATACATATGCAGGTACAGTATGAGCAGTTGTCTAGATTCTAGAGGCAACTGCTTTGAGTGACACACAAATACCATAATCATTTTTTTGAATAATCAGGCTTTAATTGCAGACGGCAATGACTTATAAATATGTATCGACTTCCAGAGATGTTTGTTTTGTTTACCGCACAGTGCCCACCCACTATTATATTTGCATCAGCCAGATGGGAAAGCGGGAGAAAGTGTTTTCACAGAGTGGCAGAAATGCTGACCTCAATATATTAATTTGTGGCCACTGAAGAACACTGCTGTCAACATGACCCACGAGCATCGACGGTAGAGAATATTTATCAGATGTTATATTTGAGCTAAATCAAAATGTTGTAGCTCAATAAACATTGCTTCAATGCCTGCTACATCTGGCCAATGTCATATTTGGTCCATGCTATGTAAAGTATCAGAAAAATAACACGAAAACCTGCCAGGAATCAGTGGTGTAATCTTATCAACATACACAAGTCCTATACCAGACACCATGTTTCCATTTACAAGGAGTAGCAGACGTTTCAATCCACCGCTGAAGCCCAAAACAACAACTCTTTGACTTTCTCATGACATATGGATTTGGCCCTCCTGTCCTCCTGTCCTCCTGTCCTGGGCAGGGATAGTGCTCTAGGTCCCGGGGAGCACAGGGGGGGGAGAGACCACAGGATAATCAATTGTACCTTTGAGCACCACTCCTTGGGCTGACATGAGGGCACCAATGTGGAGCAGGGGCGACTCCTGGGCCACCAGAAAACATTGATCAGAATGCCAGAGAGGGAAAGCCACATTGTTACAGCCACCGACCGCTCCCTCTCATTAGCAATCCAACACATTGGCTTCTGTGCTCCCCCACTCTTCTACAACCCGTCCTTTGTCAAATTGTATCCACTTTGATGGATCATCCTGCCCCTTGCCACCCCTTCACTCTCTTCAATATTTTCTGTGTCCCACGGGGCCAAAAGGCCTCAACATCAGAATACCCAAAGCAGTGGCAGATGACTGGGCATCAGATATAAAACGGTAAAGGGCACTTCCAGTTCAATATGATATTGCATTATTGGGGAAGTCCCTGGGCACCTGCCTTAGTCACAGCCATTTGACTCAAAAACCAACCCCCTTGGCCATGTACACCCTCCCAAAGAGATAAAGAATCCATTACACACATGAAGATAAATCTCATGCTAATTTGCTTTGTATAGTCCGGAATTCAAACATTATGGAAATCCGAGGGTATAAGAGAGAGGCTACAGAGGTTTCCCGGTGCAAATAAAAAAGCAGGGATTCTCTTAACTGGATGACAAGAGTGAGATGAATATGTTAAACTGACAGGGATAATGGACGAAGCTCTTTCAGAGTAGGATTCCTGTTATCTGAAGGTTCTCTCTGGAGTATCTATCTAAGCTCTATTGACCTGGCCCACCCAGAGACATAAATCAAGCAGGACATTGACATCTTTGGACCACAACTAAGTGATAATGCCCTCGAAGCCGGTGTTTGGAAGATATATTGGCACGGGTGTTGTTAGGCCCAAGACGAAATCGAGGGTCGGCAAACCGTGCAAATATATCCTCCAAACACCGGCTTCGAGGGAATTATCACTTTTATACAACGGGTTACCAACATATTCAAATAATGATTGACATATTTTCATAAAAAATATTATTTTGATTAATTTATTTCATACTATTTCATCCTTCCACAAGATATAGTCTCGACACAAATCTAGGGTTGCTACCTAAGCCAGCTGCTCGTCCATTCGGTCCGGCTGCCAGAGACGCGACCCAGCCGTTTGTTCTAAATGTTCTGTTGCCATACTGGCTGCAAATGTTCTTATTCCTTACTTGCTAGCAACTTACAGTCACATCAAACAGTGCAGCCAGAATAAGAGCAAAGTAGCTGTTACTCTGTTATTTGCGTTCATTGTAACCGGGATCTAATCTGAAAACAAGACTCCCTAAATTCTATCAGCATAATGATTGTGCTACCAGGGCTGGATCATTGTTATTCTAATTTCCACGACGCATATAAGGCCCTCCCCCGCCCTCCTTTTGGAAAAGCTAACCACGACTCCATTTTGTTGCTCCTAGCCTATAGACAGAGACTAAAACAGGAAGCTCTCCTTCACTGCGTCCAACGTGAATAAAAACCCTCGCGAGGCTTCAGGCCCAGACGGCATCCCCAGCCGCGTCCTCAGAGCATGCGCAGACCAGCTTGCTGGTGTGTTTACGGACATATTCAATCAATCCTTATCCCAGTCTGCTGTTCCCACATGCTTCAAGAGGGCCACCATTGTTTCTGTTCCCAAGACAGCTAAGGATAACTGAGCTAAACGACTATTGCCCCGTAGCACTCACTTCCGTCATCATGAAGTGCTTTGAGAGACTAGTCAAGGACCATATCACCTCCACCCTACCCAACACCCTAGACCCATTCCAATTTGCTTAGCGCCCCAATAGGTCCACAGACGACGCAATCACAACCACACTGCCCTAACCCATCTGGACAAAAGGAGAACCTATGTGAGAATGCTGTTCATCGACTACAGCTCAGCATGTAACACCATAGTACTCTCCAAACTCATCATCAAGCTCGAGAACCTGGGTCTCGACCCCGCCCTGTGCAACTGGGTACTGGACTTCCTGACGGGCCGCTCCCAGGTGGTGAGGGTAGGTAACAACATCTCCACCCTACTGATCCTCAACACTGGGGCCCTACAAGGGTGCGTTCTGAGCCCTCTCCTGTAATCCCTGTTCACCCATGACTGCTTGTCCATGCACGCCTCCAACTCAATCATGAAGTTTGCAGACGACACTACAGTGGTAGGCTTGATTACCAACAATGACGAGACGGCCTACAGGGAGAAGGTGAGGGCCCTTGGAGTGTGGTGTCAGGAAAATAACCTCACAATCAACGTCAACAGAACAAAGGAGATGATCGTGGACTTCAGGAAACAGCAGAGGGAGCACCCCCCTATCCACATCACCGGGACAGTAGTAGAGAGGGTAAGTTAAGTTCCTCGGCGTACACATCACGGACAAACTGAACTGGTCCACCCACACAGACAGCGTGGTGAAGAAGAACAACCTCAGGAGGCTGAAGAAATTCGCTTTGTCACCAAAAGCACTCAAACTTTTACAGATGCACAATCCAGAGCATCCTGTCGGGCTGTATCTCCAGAGAGTAGTGAGATCTGCACAACGCATCACCGGAGGCACTACCTGCCCTCCAGGACACCAACACCACCCGATGTCACAGGAAGGCCATAAAGATCATCAAGGAAAACAACCACCCAGCCACTGCCTGTTCACCCTGCTATCATCCAGAAGGCGAGGTCTGCACGATGCATCAAAGCTGGGCCCGAGAGACAGAAAAACAGCTTCTATCTCAAGGCCATCAGACTGTTTTACCTTTATTTAACTAAGCAAGTCAGTTAAGAACAAATTCTTATTTTCAATGACGGCCTAGGAACAGTGGGTTAACTGCCTGTTCAGGGGCAGAACGACAGATTTGTATCTTATCAGCTCGGGGGTTTGAACTTGCAACCTTCCGGTTACTAGTCCAACGCTCTAACCACTAGGCTACCCTGCCGCCCCTAAGTACAGCCAACTAGCGCAAAAACAATATGGCGATATTGTTAAAGCGATAGGATATATTGTCAAAAATCACTATAAAGCCGTTTGGAATGGATATACAGTAGACCCTGCCGCCCCAGGGTCACCACTAACATTGAGTGGCTGCTGCCAACATACTGACTCAACTCCAACCACTTTAATAATGAAAAAATGTATGTAAAAATGTATCACTAGCCACTTTAAACAATTCCACTTAATATAATGTTTACATACCCTACATTACTCATCTCATATGTATATACTGTACTCTATACCATCTACTGCATCTTGCCTATGCCATTCTGTACCATCACTCATTCATATATTTTTATGTACATATTCTTCATCCCTTTACACTTACATTACTCATTGGTTATTACTGCATTGTCGGAACTAGAAGCACAAGCATTTCGCTGCACTCGCATTAACATCTGCTACCATGTGTATGTGACAAATAACATTTGATTTTATTTGGATTTGATGATTGCACCAAAAGGTCTCTGCTCGACTGTCCAGTGTTCTTGTGAGGCTTAGTTAGATTATATTGAGGCACCAGCAGAAGAAACCCTGTTACGTGTTAAGGGGGAGGAACAAGAAAGATGTACACTATATACTTCTGTCTTTGATTCATTTTGCCCTTCTGATAATCAGATGACAGCAGGAGTTCCCAGTTTTTCCCCATAGGACATTACTAATGGGGAAGTTCACTGATTAATCACTTTACTACTCACTGCAGTAAAAACACCATGAATTTGCGAAAATTATTTAATTCTGTTCCCATTTCTTCCTTATTTAATTCCACCCATGACAGAGGTTGAATAAAGACTTACTGGTCGTGTCTGGTGTCAGGGACTCCACGGTCCATCCTGAGCTTGTCACACTCCACCTGATTGAACTTGTTGCGAGCGTAGGGATCCTGCCCCGGCCGCACCACAGTAGCACCGACATACAGGTCCTGGTCAAAGTCTTGCCACCTCACCTTGCCTGCAAACCAGATCAGAGACACAGAGTGTTTCCCCTATATTCAGAGTGTTTCCCCTATATTCATTTAGCAGCAGTTGCCACCACTCCAAAAAAATATGTAATTGAGCTTTTAAATGGATAGTGCAATTTTGGAAATTAAACCCTTTTTCTAGTTACCAATAGTCAGATGATCCATTTACAGTCATTATGCCAACGCTAGTTAGCAATGGCTTGCAAAACTACCTTAAAACTTCATTCAAACTGCAGCCAGAGACATAAAAATGGTATCCATGAGTTCATCTAAGTAAATTGAAAAAGAGCTTAATTTCCAAAATCTCACACTATCCCTTTAAGATCAAATCAAAGTTTATTTGTCATGTGCGCCGAATACAACCTTACAGTGAAATGCTTACTTACAGGCTCTAACCAATGGTGCGGAAAAAAAGAAGGTATGTGTGTGTGTATGTAAGTAAAGAAATAAAACAACAGTAAAAAGACATTTGGAAAAAAGAGTAGAGACAAGTTACAACTTATATTTGTAGCAAACAGAGTGAGCAGTGGCCCGAATGAAAGCTACGAGCGCTCAGCCACCGCTTGCTCATCATCACCCTACAGTGCAGTGGCACACATCAGTTATATTTCAGATGGTGTCAACATAATTACATTTTTGCATTTTGGAGTCTTTTTTAAAAAAGTCACCAGAAATCATTCTACATTTTTTTTTTTTTTTTTTTTTTTATTATCTCCCGCTACTTTTGCCACCCCTGCTGAAAATACTCCTTGGGGAAACACTGGTACAGTGGACAACAGCACAGTAAATTAAGATATTCTAACCTCTTTCCCCCTTACTGGGCAAAAAACAGCTGCTAGCACTTCATCACAAGTGACCATCGTGTTTAGTTTTCACATTCCATAGCTTAAAGATGATATGAGAGCCATTACCAAACTAATAAGAGCCTTCATTACAAACTCTGTGTCTCTTTCGCTCCCTCTCGCAGGAGCGCACACTCACACAGCCTAGTCAGATTATTACACATATAATTTTTTTTAATTTTTAACATCCATATTTAATTGTAATGCTTGTCACAACAACGTATGAAAACAAAATGTCCCCACACACACTGGATATCAATGCGGCTAAATACTAATGCAGCTGTTATGTGATTTTTTTTAATTTAACCTTTATTTAACTAGGCAAGTCAGTTAAGAACACATTCTTATTCAAAATGATGGCCTACCCCAGCTAAACACTAACAATGCTGGGCCAATTGTGCGCCACCCTATGGGACTTCCAATCACGACCGGTTGTAATACAGCCTGGAATCTAACCAGGGTCTGTAGTGACGCCTCGAGTGACGCAATGAGATGCAGTGCCTTAGACCGTTGCGCCACTTGGGAGCCCAAAGAATGAAGCCTCTAAAACACGTGAGCATTTGATTACATTGTCTCTCAGACAGGGTGGGGGCACGGAGAGAAAAAAGACCATGAGCAATTCATCTCATGGAGCTCTGGCAGCCTGTATTCCGCATGATAATTAGGAGGGTATGAGAATAATCTGTCACTGATGCTAATTGTTCCACAGAAATGTAATGGTGAATTGCATGCCGGGGGCATTATAACTAGCTAAGCTTAAAAGGGAAAGCAGATGACCTTGTCATTTCCATGATTAACATGTGCAACAGATGACTATTTATTAAATTCATGTTGCAATCTATTAAATGGTTCAGTCTCAGGTCATCATGTTCTGGAGCTTGATCTAAATAGATGGGCAGTAGAACGAGCACGACATCTCTTTTGTCATCTGTTTTTTTTAAACAAAATATCTTCACGTACATAACCCTCATTACGTTATTAGGTTACATGTTAATTTTGCTAATAACAGCAGTTAAGTCTGTATGGTCTGGTGGTAATAATGTACTAGACTTGTAAAGAGGAAATCAAATCTTCCACGCCCACTGCCATTCCTGAAGACCCATTATAAGCTGCAGTATATTCCGAAACATAAGGTATATAACGATCCCTTATACAGTAGCTTTACTTTATCAGACCTAGGAACTGGTTCCTGTCCAGATCTGTGATCCTGCCCTCAGATACCAGTTAAGAACAGGTTGTCTCTCCTTTATTGCATTTCCTTTGATGTGAAAGTTCAACAGTTCATCCATCCATCTCTCCTCGGCTGCAACATTCCTCCTCTGGCTGTGTTTACTTGACAAAAAGCTTTTAAACATGTCACTAAAGTTGAAAGATGTTTTAAAAATTGCTCTTGGGTAATAGGAATCTATTCATATAATAGCAATCTGAACAGGATCTCAGAGAGTCATGTCTACTGGTAACTGGCCTACACACAATACCACATAATGTAAAAGCTGAAATGTCTTGAGTCAATAAGTATTCAACCCCTTTGTTATGGGAAGCCTAAAAATGTTGCTTAACAAGTCACATAAGTTACATGGACTGTGTGCAATAAGTGTTTTTATGACTACCTCATCTCCGTACCCCACACATCTCTGTACCCCTCAGCAGAGCTTTGAATTTCAAACACAGATTCAACTACAAAGACCAGGGAGGTTTTTCAATGCCTCACAAAGAAGGGCACCTATTGGTATATGCATGAAAAAAAATAGACACTGAATATCCCTTTAAGCATGGTGAAGTTATTAATAACACTTTGGATGGTGTATCAATACACCCAGTCACTACAAGATACAGGAGCCCTTCCTAACTCAGTTGCCGGATAGGAAGGAAACTGCTCAGCCACTGATGGCTTTTAAACAGTTGCAGAGTTTAATGGATGTAATGGGAGAAAACTGAGGATGGATCAACATTGTAGTTACTCCATAATACGAACCTAAATGAGAGTGAAAAGATGGAAGCCTGTACAGAATTAAAATGTTCTAAAACATGAATCCTGTTTGCAATAAGGCACTAAAGTAAAACTGCAAAAAAATGTGGCAAAGAAATTAACTTTGTGCGGAATACAAAAAGTTACGTTTGTAGCACGTTATGGGTATGCTTGTTATCAGCAAGGGAGTTTTTCTTTTCTATTAAAATAAATGGAATAGAGCTAAGCACAGGAAAAATCCTACAGGGAAACTTGGTTCAGTTGGCTTTCCAACATCTCAAGCTCTTCATTCAAAGACTCATTCATGAACACTCTTACTGACAGTTGTGGCTGCTTTGTATGATGTATTGTTGTCCCTACCTTCTTGACTTTTGTGCTGTTGACTTTGCCCAAAAATGTTGGTACCATGTTTTTGTGCTGCTACCATGTTGTGCTGCTACCATGTTGTGTTGCTACCATGTTGTGTTGCTACCATGTTGTGTTGTCATGTTCTGCTGCCTTGTTACGTTTTCATCTCTCTTTATGTAGTGTTGTGTTGCTACCATTGCTGTGCTGCTACCATGTTGTGTTGCTACCATTGCTGTGCTGCTACCATGATGTGTTGCTACCATTGCTGTGCTGCTACCATGTTGTGTTGCTACCATGTTGTGTTGCTACCATTGCTGTGTTGCTACCATTGCTGTGTTGCTACCATTGCTGTGTTGTCATGTTCTGCTGCCTTGTTACGTTTTAGTCTAGGTCTCTCTTTATGTAGTGTTGTGTCTCTCTTGTTGTGATGTGTGTTTTGCGGGGACGGGGGCCTGGGATATTTATTATTATATATATATATAAATAATAATAAATATCCCAGGCCCCCGTCCCCGCAGAGGGCCTTTTGGTAGGCCGTCAATGTAAATAAGAATTTAACTGACTTGCCGAGTTAAATAAAGGTTAAATTAAAATTAAATTAAAAACACACTGGGAGACATTCACTTTTCAGCAGGACAATAAGCAGGCCGAATATAAACTGGAGTTGCTTACCAAGACAATATTCCATGTTTTGACTTAAATCGGCTTAACTCTATGGCAATACTTGAAAATGGCTGCCTAGCAATGATCAACAACCAACTTGACAGAGCTTGAAGAATTTTAAAATAATAATAATAATATAATAATTGTACAATAATAATTGTACAATAATAATATTGTACAATCCAGGTGTGCAAAGCTCTTCGAGAATTACCCAGAAAGACACAGATGTAAATCACTGCAAAAGGTGATTCTAACATGTATTAACTCAAGGGTGTGAATACTATGTCAAATTACATATTACTGTGTTTCATTTCAATAAATTTGCAACCATTTCAAAATTGGGTATTGTGTGTGGATGGGAGATTTTTTTAAAATTGATTCAACCAATTTTCAGGCTGCAACGCAACAAAATGTGGATTAAGTCAGAGAGGGTTATTCTAAAATGACCTTATTCTAAAATGAAATAAACAGTTTTCCCCCCTCATCAATCTACATACAATACCCCTATAATGACGAAGCAAAAACGTGTTTTTAGAAATGTTTGCAAATGTATTAAACATTTTAAAATGATATGACATTTACATAAGTATTCAGACCCTTCACTCAAGGTTTCTTGGGCATGATGCTACAAGCTTGGCACACCTGTATTTGGGGAGTTTCTCCTATTCCTCTCTGCAGATCCTCTCAAGCTCTGTCAGGTTGGTTGGGCAGCATCGCTGCACAGCTATTTTCAGGTCTCTCCAGAGATGTTCGATCGGGTTCAAGTCCGGGCTCTGGATGGGCCACTCAAGGACATTCAGAAACTTGTCCTGAAGCCACTCCAGTGTTGTCTTGGTTGTGTGCTTCGGGTCGTTGTCCTGTTGGAAGGTGAACCTTTGCCCCAGTCTGAGGTCCTGAGCGCTCTGGAGCAGGTTTTCAACAAGGATCTCTCTGTACTTTGCTCCGTTCATCTTTGCCTCGATCCTGACTCATCTCCCAGTCCCTGCCACTGAAAAACATCCCCACAGCATTATGCAGCAACTACCATGCTTCACCTTAGGGATGGTGCCAGGTTTACGCCTGACGTGACGCTTGGCATTCAGGCCAAAGAGTACAATCTCAGTTTAATCAGAACAGAGAATGTTGTTTCTCATGGTCTGAGTGTCCTTTAGGTGCCTTTTGGCAAACTCCAAGCGGGCTGTCATGTGTCTTTTACTGAGGAGTGGCTTCCGTCTGGCCACTCTACCATAAAGGCCTGATTGGTGGAGTGCTGCAGAGATAGGAGAATCTTCCAGAAGGACAACCATCTCCACAGAGGAACTCTAGAGCTCTGTCAGAGTGACAAATCGGGTTCACCTCCCTGCCCAAGGCCCTTCTCCTCAGATTGCTCAGTTTGGCCAGGCGGCCAGCTGTAAGAGCCTTGGTGGTTCCAAACTTCTTCCATTTAAGAATGATGGAGGCCACTGTGTTCTTGGGGACCTTCAATACTGCAGAAATGGTTTGGTATCCTTACCCAGATCTGTGCCTCGACAAAATCCTGTCTCGGAGCTCTAAAGACAATTCCTTTGACCTCATGGCTTGGTTTTTGCTCTAACGTGCACTGTCAACTGTGGGACCTTATAGAGACAGGTGTGTGCCTTTCCAAATCATGTCCAATCAATTGAATTTACCACAGGTGGACTCCAAGTTGTAGAAACATCTCACGGATGATCAATGGGAACAGGATGCACCGGAGCACAATTTCCAGTCTTATAGCAAAGGGTCTGAATACTTATATAAATAAGGCATCTGTTTTTATTTTTAATACATTTGCAAACATTTCTAAAAACCTGTTTTCACTTTGTCATTATGGGGTATTGTGTGTAGATTGAGAAAATCAAATATTTAATACATTTTAGAATAAGGCTATAACGTAAAAATGTGGAATGCACTGTATAGGCCATCAACTAGGCCTTATAACTTCCAATGTACTTCTTGAGCAGAGCAGCCATAGTGGAGGCAGACAGAGGCTAATTGTGTCTATGGGCTGGTGTGCTTTGCAGCAGATTCCTCACATGTCAAATCAGTTCATATAATAGCATTGTCAATAGGTAAGAATGATTACTCTAAAATTGAGTTGTCTTCTCATCTTGATCCAAGAGGAAACTCACTCACAGCACATAACACACTGTACACAACAGTACTGCAAAAAGCACAAAGTGGTGGCCAGAGAAACAGCTAGCAGCATCATAATAATTAAAAGCACCATTCGTGGAGAAAGACATTCCTACAGGGACTGAGAATACACAGCAGCATTCTCAATCAAAGACAAATGAAGCATGTTCTGTACAGAAGTTAAGAGGGAGAGAAAAGGACCTGCAGCAGAGCAGGATACAGCCGTCATCAGTATAATTAGCTTCTCGGAAGAGAATGGAGCCGCCAGGCTGTGACCTCCACAACGCTTCAATCCAGACATGCTCACAGACACGCGCGCGCGCGCACACACACACACACACACACACACACACACACACACACACACACACACACACACACACACACACACACACACACACACACACACACACACACACACACACACACACACACACACACACACACACAGCAACAGACTTCAGAAAATGAAAGTGTTACACAACCCAATCATAAACCTCTATGTAGAATTAATTTTAAGAAACAAGCAAGACTTCGCTGAGACTTCACATCGACCTAATGAAGTTCAGAGCTTTATGGAATTAATTTAATACAACCTTGAGGCAAAAAAACGACTTGTTTTCTCTTCAGCTCGACTGTAGCAGTAAAACAATAAAAAATGATGTATGTGGACACCTACCTGTCAAACATCTCAATCCAAAATCATGGGCATTAATATGGAGTTGGTCATTCCTTTGCTGCTATAACAGCCACCCCTCTTCTGGGAAGGCTTTCTACTAGATGTTGGAAAATTGCTGCAGGTACTTGCTTCCATTCAGCCACAAGAGCATTAGTGAGGTCGGGCACTGATGTTGGGCGATTAGGCCTGGCTCGCAATCTGCGCTCCAATTCATCCCAAAGGTGTTCGATGGGGTTGAGGTCAATAACCTGTGCAGGCCAGTCAAGTTCATCTACACTGATCTCGACAAACCATTTCTGTATGGACCTCACTTTGTGCACCACATTGTCATGCTGAAACAGGAAAGGGCCTTCCCCAAACTGTTACCACAAAGTTGGAAGCAAAGAATCATCTTTGTATGTACTGTCAAATTCTCTAAAACAACATTTGGGGCAGCTTAGGGTTGAGAAATTAACCTTAAATTACCTGGCAACAGCTCTGGTGCACATTCCTGCAGTCAGCACGCCAAATGCACGCTCCCTCAAAACTTGAGACAACTGTGGCATTGTGTTATGTGACAAAACTGCACATTTTAGAGTGGCCTTTAATTGTCCCCAGCATAAGGTGCACCTGTGTAATGACACTGCTGTTTAATCATCTTCTGGATATGCCACACCCGTCAGGTGGATGGATTATCCCAAACAAGAAATGCTATCTAACAGGGATGGGCTCCCGAGTGGCGCAGCAGTCTAAGGTACTGCAAAGCAGTGATTGAGGCGTCACTACAGACACCCTGGTTCGTATCCAGGCTGTATCACAACCGGCCGTGATTGGGAGTCCCATAGGGCGGCACACAATTGGCCCAGCGTCGTCCGGGTTTGACCGGTGTAGGCAGTCATTGTAAATTAGAATTTGTTCTTAAGTGACTTGCCTAGTTATACAAAAAATTATAATAATTATAGTTAACAAACTTGTGCACAGAATTTGAGAGTAATAAGGTTTTGTGCATATTGAACATTTCTGGGATCTTTCATTTCAGCTCATGAAACACTTTACATGTTGCATTTATATTTTTTATGTTGCATTTATATTTTTGTTCAGTATACCTCAAAAGACCTCATACAGTGCCTTGCGAAAGTAGCCCATTTGGCTGAATAATTTTGCACGCCCAATTTTTCAGTTTTTGATTTGTTAAAAAAGTTTGAAATATCCAATAAATGTCGTTCCACTTCATGATTGTGTCCCACTTGTTGTTGATTCTTCACAAAAAAATACAGTTTTAGATCTTTATGTTTGAAGCCTGAAATGTGGCAAAAGGTCGCAAAGTTCAAGGGGGCCGAATACTTTCGCAAGCCACTGTACCTCTCCACATTGATCTGGTACTGGCTGTCTGTATATAGCTCCATTCTTGTGTATTTGAGTTTATTCCTCATAATACTATTTTATTTTAAACTCTGCATTGTTGGGAATCATTTCATGGTAAAGTTTACATCAGTTGTACTTGGAGCATGTGACAAATAGAATTTGGTCTGATTTGATAGCAGATAGAAGAGGCTAATTACAAGGCAATTTTCACAGACATTCCATTATACTTTGGAGTCAAAAAAGGATTAATTGTACATTAGGCCATCTGGAAATGAGCTTAATTAAAAATGGGCACCCTTCTGCAAATTCTTTGTTTAACTCAAACTTGAGTGTTAAGCAGAGTGACCTAAATAGCATAAGCCACTGAAACAAGACACAATTGAATATTGATAGGGGTATTCTTTTCTACATAAAATACAGGAAACAAAAGCAGATGGGAATGATTTTTTCTCCCTGCCCTACCTTTATAGAAAATATGGAATGTTTATGACATGAATTAAAAGGAACAGCTCTCCCCCAGAACTACCTTGCCAAGGAAAGAATGTGACAGTCACAGTTATGATGGGAAAAATACTCAAATGTATATATGTATATATATATGCTTACACCTGAGGCTTAATGCATTAAGCAGCCCTGCTAAATTGGATCCCGGGTTTGGTTGAGCGCATGGGCTCGCAAATTGTTACGACAGGAGCTTTTCTACTTGGGTGATTGGCCTGAGGACAAGGATCAGACATTTGTAAAAACACCCAGATGAATTCAGATGCTTTTCATAGCATCTCTACACACACACACACACACACACACACACACACACACACACACACACACACACACACACACACACACACACACACACACACACACACACACACACACACACACACACACACACACACACACACACCTTGCATAATTAGCCCTGACCTTATGAACAGTAAAGGTAGTTTACTAGTTTTAAACAGAGCCACAGCTGACACCCTGCTCTATTGCAAAGTAGCTTGAACAACATGTCGATTCATTTTCTCAACAGGACTCTCCTGCGCCTGTGTGTAAATGGAAGGGCTAATCAGAATGGATGGCGCTGTGGGATGCCTGGCAGGGCTGGGATATCTGGCTCTTACCTGGGGGGAGTGTCTCCAGACTGTGGGTTTTGTCATCTGTGTTGCTGTGGGCCTGGGCCTGATTTGATGAGTCAATAGCGTTCCAGTCATCCTGCCAAAGAAACACAAAGACACATGAATATAGAAACAAATAGTGAAGGCAACTTTTTTACATTCAGTGGAAAATATATTCTTGCTCTCCTCAGAAAAGGATGATCTAAACATAGAAAATGCTCATCCCCATGTTTCATAAATAGCAGTGTTCCTCAATGACATGTCTGAGTAGTTTAAACCGAGAATGTTAAGCACATTTCCCAGACTAATTCTGAAAGCAAATGGTTAGAAAAGGCTTTAATAATACTTTAGTCTTCCTAGTTCCCAGTTGGGGTTATTGATTTATTCGTTCAGGGTTAACTGTGGAATTACAAATGCATGATTTGCATCATCATGTTACTCTGGCAACGAGATGCCCCTGACCTCGCATTGCGCTGATTCGAGAAGCTTTTAAAAATGTAAGTGAGTTTGTCAAAAGCATCTTGATGAAGAAAAAGGAACAGTGATCCTATGACAGACCGTTCACCATCATTCAATTTACATTCAAGAACTTGGAACGTAGGCTACTTACACAAACCCAATAGACAGGGGAAGGACAGAGGACATGTTTTATTCCGCTTAGGGCTCACAGCGATTCAAATAACTTCACAACTTGTATGTTGAATCATGCATTAGACCTTCTCAAGAGTCAGACAGTCTGCGTGGTATTTTGGGTTAACCACAGAGTATAAATTACACCCATATACAACAAAAAAACAGCATGTTTGATACAATCTAATGGACAAAATACGTTGTTGTCTCCTTGTCTACTACCATCAGGATAAACTGAAAGAAACTGTCTAGACTACAAAACCTGATGCAGGTGCTCTTGAACATTCCAATCATCGCCAGGTGCGTCATTGGATCCACAACAATAAGTTATGTGAGGATTCACAGAACGGAATGTGATGGAGAGGAAATGTCAATTGGGGAGTGGCTGCCGTTCTGATCTCACAGCAGAAACAAAAGCAGAAGGACAGTCAGTGACTAAACAGCCTAAAAGGATTTCCATCCGTGTTAGAACACACAGGAGTTGTGTGCCTGCACAAAGCCAGTAAAGATTCCCCACACTGCGGGAGCCTTTGGCCTCAGCATATAGCACAATTTGATAATTCTCGCCTGCCTCCATAACAAACTGTTGGGAAGTATGGCCGGGCTGACAATGAGAGCATGGGCCAAGCCAAACGGTGACACACTGCAGTGCTGCAAGCCTGTAACACAACGTGGGCTGGCTTGGTAATAACTCAAGAAGGACTCTTGCCAAGATTAGCAGTAAATAAACAAACAGGCGGGATGGTATGGACAGAAAGCAAGCTACTGAAGTCCTGTCCAGAAGCCCTCGCTTTACAAACCGCGATCAGCATCTGGTCTGGTCGACTGGTCCCCTCAGTCAGCCCAAAATGTACAGGTGGCTGTGGCAAAGAAAAGCATTTAGATGCTCAGCATTTGATCATATTAACTTATCAAAGTAATTCTCATATCTTCACAAAATTCTATATATTTAGACAGATGAACATGAATGAGTACTTAATGGCCTGTGAATCACCAGCAATTAAGAAAAATGTAATGTATTTCTTTTTGAGCATGATTATGCGTTCTGACCTCTTAGGCCTAGGCGCCTTTTTTTCTCAATTTCCACCTAAATGATGTGCCCAAAGTAAACTGCCAGTTGCTCAGGCCCTGAAGCCAGGCTTATACATATAATTGGTACCATTGGAAAGAAAACACTGAGGTTTGTGGAAATGTTAAAATAATGTAGGAGAAAATCCAAAGAAAAACCAACCGGAAATGTTTTCTTGTTGTTGAGAGACCATCCTCTTAGAAAGGCAAGTAAAAGGCCATATTGAAAATTAGCTCCCTGGATGCAATTCCTATGGCTTCCACAGGGTGTGCTCCCCATGTGTCAATAAATGCACAGTTAAGGTTTGTAACTTCAAAAACTAATAAGAAATAATACGTTTTAGTACAGGGACACAGTCTTGGAAATTCATGTTTGTGTGTGCCATTAAGACAGGACGCACCTGCTAAAATCGGTTTCCTATTGAACATACTTCTTTCCATAAGAAATATTATAGTTTGATTACATTTTAGGGTAACTGAGGAGTAAATAGAAACGTATTTTGACTTGTTGAAACAAAGTTTAGGGTTTTCAGATTCCTTTCTCTGCACGTTGAACGAGTGGATTACTCAAATAGATGGTGCCAACTAAACAGACCTTTTGGGAAATAAAAGAAGGATTTTATCGAACAGAACAACACTACATGTTATAGCTGGGACCCTTTGGATGTCAAATCAGAGGAAGATTTTCAAAAAGTAAGTGAATATTTAATCGTTATTTGTGAATGTATGAAACCTGTGCCGGTGGAAAAATATTTTGATGTGTGGCGCCGTCCTCAAACAATCTCATGGCATGCTTTTGCTGTAATAGCCACTGTAAATCAGGCAGTGCAGTTAGATTAACAAGAATTGAAGCTTTCAGCCGATATAAGACACATATGTACCAACATTTTTCATATCCAGAGTCTTTCTTGGTAAGTCTAAGAGCTTTGCACATCTGGATTGTTCAATATTTGCCCATTATTATTGAAACAATTCTTCAATCTCTACAAATTGGTTGTTGATCATTGCTATATAACCATTTTCAAGCAGATTTGATATAAAACTGTAACTCTGCAACTCAGGAACATATCTTCTTGGTAAGCAACTCCTGTGTAGATTTGGCCTTGTGTTTTAGGTTATTGAAAGGGGAATTGGAAAGAGAGCGAGAGTTGCACCCCTTCTGAAACAACCTACACTCGATCCCTCCGATGTCAACAATTACAGACCAGTATCCCTTCTTTCTTTTCTCTCCAAAACTCTTGAACGTGCCGTCCTTGGCCAGCTCTCCCGCTATCTCTCTCTGAATGACCTTCTTGATCCAAATCAGTCAGGTTTCAAGACTAGTCATTCAACTGAGACTGCTCTCCTCTGTATCACGGAGGCGCTCCGCACTGCTAAAGCTAACTCTCTCTCCTCTGCTCTCATCCTTCTAGATCTATCGGCTGCCTTCGATACTGTGAACCATCAGATCCTCCTCTCCACCCTCTCCGAGTTGGGCATCTCCGGCGCGGCCCACGCTTGGATTGCGTCCTACCTGACAGGTCGCTCCTACCAGGTGGCGTGGCGAGAATCTGTCTCCTCACCACGCGCTCTCACCACTGGTGTCCCCCAGGGCTCTGTTCTTGGCCCTCTCCTATTCTCGCTATACACCAAGTCACTTGGCTCTGTCATAACCTCACATGGTCTCTCTTATCATTGCTATGCAGACGACACACAATTAATCTTCTCCTTTCCCCCTTCTGATGACCAGGTGGCGAATCGCATCTCTGCATGTCTGGCAGACATATCAGTGTGGATGACGGATCACCACCTCAAGCTGAACCTCGGCAAGACGGAGCTGCTCTTCCTCCCGGGGAAGGACTGCCCGTTCCATGATCTCGCCATCACGGTTGACAACTCCATTGTGTCCTCCTCCCAGAGCGCCAAGAACCTTGGCGTGATCCTGGACAACACCCTGTCGTTCTCAACTAACATCAAGGCGGTGGCCCGTTCCTGTAGGTTCATGCTCTACAACATCCGCAGAGTACGACCCTGCCTCACACAGGAAGCGGCGCAGGTCCTAATCCAGGCACTTGTCATCTCCCGTCTGGATTACTGCAACTCGCTGTTGGCTGGGCTCCCTGCCTGTGCCATTAAACCCCTTCAACTCATCCAGAACGCCGCAGCCCGTCTGGTGTTCAACCTTCCCAAGTTCTCTCACGTCACCCCGCTCCTCCGTTCTCTCCACTGGCTTCCAGTTGAAGCTCGCATCCGCTACAAGACCATGGTGCTTGCCTACGGAGCTGTGAGGGGAACGGCACCTCAGTACCTCCAGGCTCTGATCAGGCCCTACACCCAAACAAGGGCACTGCGTTCATCCACCTCTGGCCTGCTCGCCTCCCTACCACTGAGGAAGTACAGCTCCCGCTCAGCCCAGTCAAAACTGTTCGCTGCCCTGGCCCCCCCAATGGTGGAACAAACTCCCTCACGACGCCAGGACAGCGGAGTCAATCACCACCTTCCGGAGACACCTGAAACCCCACCTCTTTAAGGAATACCTAGGATAGGTTAAGTAATCCCTCTCACCCCACCCCCCCCTAAGTTTTAGATGCACTATTGTTAAGTGACTGTCCCACTGGATGTCATAAGGTGAATGCACCAATTTGTAAGTCGCTCTGGATAAGAGCGTCTGCTAAATGACTTAAATGTAAATGTAAATGTAAATGGAAAACAGACTGAACCAGGTTTTCCTCTAGGATTTTGCCTGTGCTTAGCTCTATTCCATTTCTTGTTTATCATGAAAAGTCCTTAACGATTACAAGCACACCCCTAACATGATGCAGCCCCCTCAATGCTTGGAAATATGGAGAGTGGTACTCAGTAAAGTGTTGTATTGGATTTGCCCCAAACATAACACCTTGAATTCAGGACAAAAGGTGAATTACTTTAATGCCTTGTTGCAATCAGGATGCATGTTTGGGAATATTTGAATTATGTACAGGCTTCCTTCTTTTCACTCTGTCAATTAGGTTAATACTGTGGAGTAACAACAATGTTGTTCATCGATCCTCAGTTTTCTATCACAGCCATTAAACTTAGTTTTAAAAAGTCACCATTTGCCTCATGGGGAAATCTCTGAGCGGTTTCCTTACTCTCCGACAACTGAGTTAGGAACAGAGTATGTCAGCTGAGTGGAGCGTGCCCAATTCCCAAAGGCTGAAACGTTGTCCTTCTTGCCCGCTCTAATTTTGCTCCAGTAGCACTCACTTCACAACCTCAGGGCACGCCCACCTCAGCATGCATTTGTAGGCTACTTGTGTGCTGCTATAGCCCCTTGCTTTAGCTACCGTCGTGGAGTTCACTAAATATTTTCATTAAGAAACTGACGAAAGACACGGGTGTTAAATCAAGGTGACTTACAAAGATGAAGACCCAGAGCAAGAGAGGGAGTGCAGTCATGTTTGGGCTCCTGAGTGGCGCAGAGGTCTAAGGCACTGCATCTCAGTTCAAGAGGCATCACTGCAGTCCCTGGTTTGAATCCAGGCTGCATCACATTTTTTATTTAACCTTTATTTATACAGGTTTTACTCATTGAGATAATATCTCTTTTGCAAGAGAGACCTGGTCACATCTGGCCGTGATTGGGAGTCCCATAGGGCAGTGCACAATTGGCCCAGCGTCGTCTGGGTTTGGCCGTCATTGTAAATAAGAAATTGTTCTTAACAGACTTGTCTAGTTAAATAAAGGGTAGTGTCCACAATTAAAGAATCATTGTGGAATCTGAAAAGTCACTTATCCCAAAAGCATGATGGTGTACTTACTACGTGCACATGCTAAAAGAAAGGTAGGTAAGTGCATCATTGTGGCAAAGTATTTATAAACCAAAAATCGGATATTTTAAATGTTTTGTATAAATAATAGAACAAAAATAAACAACAGGCCATAATTGATTTTGGCCTAATAGGCCTGGCATATTTCCACATTCAAGGTGGTTTACATTTTGATTGGCTTATTTTGACTAAAAACCTTATCTATAGAAAAAAATTAAAACCACTCTGCATCTTTGCCCAGCCTGGCAAGAGTGGCCAAAAGAGTGTTTAGCATCCCCAGTGGCTCTGCAAATGTGGAGAGGATATTTTCCACTGCTGGCCAGCTATCCAGGCACAATCGCATGCGCCTGAAGCCACAGACTGGCCAAAATTTGTGTTACTAAAAATGAATTCAAAAGGCATTAATAAGTCATTTTGTGTTTAATTTGTATTTAATTCTAAGTAAGTTACAGCCTATATGTGCCATTTATAGACAATAATTTAATACAACAAAATGCTGTTTAAATGCTGCGCTTTATGTTCCTACCAGCCTGTCATGTCGCACTCTCAAATGCATTTCTTTGTAGGCTATAGCTTTGAAGTAATTGAAATGATATAGCTAATTAATTTATGTTCCTTAGGCTCCCTGTCTGGCTCCTGACCTATTTAGTGTTTATATGCTGTTTAATATAACATGTAGCCTATTTGAAAATAAGACTGTTCTTACATTACCTTTTCATGTTTATTCAAATACTTTTCATTCAAAGCCATATGGTTGGGTTTCAATACTTAAACTATTGGTAGGTCCAGGAAGTCACAAAACTAGATGGATGTTAATGAATGGAGCGAATTTGGAGCAGCAGTTTTTTTTCCTGTGACCACAGAGCGGTTTCTAGCGGTGCGGGATTTCCAACCGCTCAAATGCTCTGGTTAGGAAGGATGCCCGTATCTTCGTAGTATAATTAATAACTTTTTAATTAACTTATTTAGGCTTGCAATAACAAAGGGGTTGAATACTTATTGACTCAAGACATTTAATCTTTTATATTTAAGTAATTTGTTTTTTTTTAAATTGAAAAACATAATTCCACTTTCACATTATGGGGAATCGTGTGTAGGCCACTAAAACTTCCCTGCTGTGCTCTGCTTTTACATATGACACTGTAGTATGTACGCCCTGTTATGAACAGCAATCTATCCGGTACATCATTTATCTGATCTGGTACAGTAGTAGACTACTACAGTAAATTATATTCTAGTTTTTGGCCTGCCTGACTCCCATTATGTAATCTTTGTGATTCAGGGCCATTTCAGGTCTGGGAGCCAATTGTGGGAGAAAGCAGGTGTGAATGCAGAGAGCTCAGAGGAACATCCATCTCAGTTGGCATGGTATAACCGCACAGCAACTGTTCCCCCTCACTGAGCCATACATGCACTGCCAGGGGGCATTAGCAGGCAGCAGCCAGACTGGAGGCTCTTTCAGGCTAGTTTGTGGAAGGCAGGCTGGAGCCGAGGAGCAAAGTTCAACCAAAAATGTCCGCTCTTCTCTGAGGATGCTGCAGCTTCAGTTGGGACAGGGTACTGTAGAACTTGAGAGTAGAAGAGGGTATGGAAGTGAGTAGAAGAGTATCTTTGGAGTGCTCTTCAGAAATCAGGAAACGTATAAGACACAGCTGTTAGGGTTATGTAGGAATATGTGGGGTCATGACAAGCTTCAACTACTGTAGAAGCAAGAGTCTGCCAGAGTAACACTAAAGTCCATTTAAATATTTACAATCCCTGCTGATAGAACCGGTAGGAAGACCTAGCACTTGTCTTAACTGAACTATCCTTGTCATACTGTACTAAGATACTGTACTGTGTTTGCTTTCATTATCAGTCAGTTCTGAAGTGTCGTAAAGTGTATTGAGGATTTGGTCCCTTTATGCATTTCAATTAACAGGTGTGCCTTAAAGGTTCATTTGTGGAATTTCTTAACTTCTTACTGCAGTTGTGTTGTGAAAGGGTTGGGGTGGTATAAAGAAGATAGCCCTATTTGGTAAAAGATCAAGTCCATATTATGGCAAGAACAGCTCAAATAAGCAAAAGGAAATGACAGTCCATCATTACTTTAAGACATGAAGGCCAGTCAATACGGAAAATTGATTCCGGCGCAGTAGCCAAAACCATCAAGTACTATGATGAAACTGGCTCTCATGACGACCGCCACAGGAACGAAAGACCCAGAGTTACCTCTGCTGCAGAGGACAAGTTTATTAGTTACCAGCCTCAGAAATTGCAGCCAAATAAATACTTCAGAGTTCAAGTAACAGACACATCTCAACATCAACTGTTCAGAGGAGACTGTGTGAATGAGGCCTTCGTGGTCGAATTGCTGCAAAGAAACCACTACTAATGGACACCAATAAGAAGAGACTTGATTGGGCCAAGAAACACAAGCAATGGACATTAGACCGGTGGAAATTTGTCCTTTGGTCTGGAGTCCAAATTGGAGATTTTTGGTTCCAAACGCCTCGTCTTTGTAAGACGCAGTGTGGGTGAATGGATGATCTCCACATGTATATTTCCCACTGTAAAGCATGGAGGAGGTGTTGTTTTGGAGTGGGGGGGTGCTTTGCTGATGACACTGTCTGTGATATATTTAGGACCCAAGGCACACTTAACCAGCATGGCTACCACAGCATTCTGCAGCGATACGCCATCCCATCTGGTTTGGGCTTAGTGGGACTATAATTTGTTTTTCAACAGGACAATGACCCAATACACCTCCAGGCTGTGTAAGGGCTATTTGACCAAGAAAGAGAGTGCTGCATCAGATGACCTGCATCAGATGACCTAGCCTCCACAATCCCCCGACCTAAACCCAATTACGATGGTTTGGGATGAGTCAAACAGCAGAGTGAAGTAAAATGTGCTCAGAGTGCTCAGCATATGTGGGAACTCCTTCAAGACTGTTGGTAAAGAATTCCAGGTGAAGCTGGTTGAGAGAATGCCAATAGTGTGCAAAGCTGTCATCAAGGCAAAGAGTGGCTATTTGAAGAATCTCAAATATAAAGTATATCTTTATTTGTTTAACACATTTTTGGTTACTACATGATTCCATGTGTTATTTCATAGGTTTGATGTCTTCACTATTATTCTATAATGTAGAAAATAGTAAAAATAAAAATAAACACTTGAATGAGTAGGTGTTCTAAAACTGTTGACCGGTAGTGTACATACAAGCACTGAATTATACAGTGAGTTAACATAGTGCATGCCAATCATAGCCAAGCTACTCTTAGGGGGAGGGGAGAGACTGAAGACTGAATGTCCACTTCTGCAGATGAAGCCAGCTCTGTTAAGAGGTTAGGAGCTGTGGAACCTGAAGGTTTAAGTGGGTTTTGATGGTGTCTCAGCTGTTCTAGATACATGGCTGAAAGCCCTGCAATGAACAGTGAGCACATCTCTTAGAGCTGGGAGGAGGAGAAACATTCCTCCTAATAACATCAGCCTGAAAATCCCACAGAGAGGAGGCAGAGCAAGGCTGGCCTCACACCAACTGTGCTCAGATGGATTATATTTGCCTGGCTAGACAGGGCTGCAGAACTGCACAACAGCATGTGCAGTACACAGAAGTCCCGTTATTTGGCGATAAATTGAAAGAGACCGCGAACACCATCTTCGGTTGCCAACTTCAGTTTGATTAATGACAAAGTATGCATCTTGAGGGTATTCTTGTACACACTGGCTTATGGTGCTGCACATGCTGAAATGTCAGCCAGGCAACACTATGATGTCAAGCATGTATTATTACGTGATTTATACTTTTCACATTTTGGCATAAAAACACAAGATGAAGAGTCTGCAAATCTATGAACAGACTAGGAATCTTGAAATGTTCTTATAGCTTATCTCACACAGCGCAGGCTTTTACCAATGGACAACTGAAAAGGTCTACGTCACCCACTGACAGCAATGGAGGGATTTGCAAAGTTATTTCAAGAGTCTGACAAACAACAAGGTGGTGATGGAGAGAAGTCAACCATTTAGGCTTATTCAAACTTAAAACAGCCATACAGTGATCAAACAGCACCAGAGCAATAGCAGACCTCAGACAAAGTTGATATTTTCTAATTTAGCTAAACAGTTCTCTGTGTACTTCTCATGAGCCAAACAGTCAGCCAGACAGACACCGATGCCATGAATGTGACAAACCACCACAGCTAGACCTAACCACCACAGCTCATCATGGATGGAAAACCAAACAAGAAAACGTCACCTGAAATAGGGTTCAGGAGGATTCCTTTAACATACTGAAAGTTGCAGATAGAAATGCGATGAATAGAACAGACAATGTCCAAGACGCATGTTCTGTTGTACACAATATATTTATATCTTAATGTTCATGAATGTGTCCTAGTGAATGTGGCCTTAGACGTGGACCTTTCTGCTATGCCCAAAACACTATACCTACCTGTACCTTAGCTAACCAGAAAAAAACTCCATAAAACACAGTGTAAAAAAACATCTAGCTTTATTTAACCCTCAGTAATGACTCATCTGGCATGGGCAAGTGAAATGGTCAGCACAAGCTAAGCTTAATCAACAAATCAATTAGAAAAATACATATACGAAAGGCTGTCTTCTGCCAAAACGCTGCCTCAGACGGCAAAATTACTCGGTGCAAATAATCATGGCTAAAATGTTGACATTCACTTCTCTAATGTTCTCTTTTTTTGACAAGTTTGACAAGTTCTGGGGCTGATTTCAAACAGATGGTGGAGTAATCTGAAGTGCACGCTGGACAAGCTAACGAAAAATGAATCAAACGTCCTCCGAAATCAGACGTCACTCAGTCAATTGAGCAAAATTGGGTTGTTTCTTGCATATCTCCCTCACTGATTGCTCAGCAAGTCTTTGAATCATCCCCAACAGTTTGAAGATTATTAGCCAAAGCACTTGCAGCAGGACGCCTTGGGCTGACTAGGATCTAACATCACACATTCTTATGGCCACCAATTGGGTACATCACAAATTTGTCTCTTTTGGCTCATTCATACTGACGAGCCTCAAAGATTGTTATCTGGAAACTTGGCAGTCCAATGGTATAGTGGTATATAATTTGATGGCTTTGTTGGAGGAACATGAGGAATGATATCACTAATGTTATTACAGCTAGGATATCAATAATAGATTAACCACCAATGGCAATGGTTCTGCCAAACATTCCTATCATCCTTCTGTAAGACACTATGCTTGCTTAAAAACCCTAGTGACAAAAGCAGCAGTCATCTTACCTTCAACCAAAGAATCTTACAAAACATTGAATCATAAAGACACTGGGCTGTTTCCAGATTTGATTATAAAATGACTTTATAGCATCACTTTCACTCAATGATATACTCAGTTCCATCTGGTACTGGTCTCCAGGAACATGTACTTTCTTATCATTGTAAAATGTTGACAGCACACAAGGTTTTGTTTTTCAGGTGGTGAAACAATTCACCCAACAAATATTCATAATCATAGCATTTTAAAGTCATCTTGGGCCCACGTCACAATGGTGGGCCTCGTTAAAATTGTTATATTTTGCCTGTCTTTTCAATTGCCAGAAGATTCAGACCCTACCATTACGCTTGTTAACACTGAGCTGCACTGGGAACGGAATGCAATCATGGTCACATTAAGACACCGTGGGGCTGGCGCAAGATATAGATAGGGAAAAATGCTCAAAGTTTTACCTTTATCCACACCGATATATCAAGATAAGGCCGGCGAGGATGGCTGACGTTTTACAGTCAGAAGTTTATATACACCTTAGCCAAATACATTTAAACTCAGTTTTTCACAATTCCTGACATTAATCCTAGTAAAAAATCCCGTTCTTAGGTCAGTTAGGATCACCACTTTTTTAAGAAAGTGAAATGTCAGAATAATAGTAGAGAGAATGATTTATTTCATCTTTTATTTATTGTATCACATTCCCAGTGGGTCAGAAGTTAACATACATTCAATTAGTATTTGGTAGCATTGCCTTTAAATTGTTTAACGTGGGTCAAACGTGTCAGGTAGCCTTCCACAAGCTTCCCACAATAAGTTGGGTGAATTTTGGCCCATTACTACTGACAGAGCTGGTGTTACTGAGTCAGGTTTGTCAGCATCCTTGCTGGCACACGCTTTTTCAGTTCTGCCCACAAATTTTCTATAGGATTGAGGTCAGGGATTTGTGATGGCCACTCCAATACCTTGACTTTGTTGTCCATAAGCCATTTTGCCACAACTTTGGAACTATGCTTGGGGTCATTGTCCATTTGGAAGACCCATTTGTGACCAAGCTTTAACTTCCTGACTGATGTCTTGAGATGTTGCTTCAATATATCCACATAATTTTCCTACCTCATGATGCCATCTATTTTGTGAAGTGCACAAGTCCCTCCTGCAGAAAAGCACCCCCACAACATGATGCTGCCAACCCCGTGCTTCACGGTTCGGATGGTGTTCTTAGGCTTGCAAGACTCATCCTTTTTCCTCCAAACATAATGATGGTCATCAGGGCCAAACAGTTCTATTTTTGTTTCATCAGACCAGAGGACATTTCTCCCAAAAGTGCAATCTTTGTCCCCATGTGCACTTGCAAACCGTAGTCTGGCTTTTTATGGAGGTTTTGGAGCAGTGGCTTCTTCCTTACTGAGCGGTCTTTCAGGTTATGTCGATTTAGGACTTGTTTCTCTGCGGATATAGATACTTTTGTAACTGCACAATGTCTAATATTTTAAAAGTCTTGAGGTATTGGTCGCCTGAGGTAGAGTACCTTACAGTAAGTTGTAGACCACACTATCTACCAAAAGAGTAAGAGAGTACGCATCTATATTATTCATAGCCGTCTATTTACCACCACAGACTGATGCTGGCACTAAGACCACACTCAAACACCTCTATACGGCCATAAACAAACAAGAAAATGCTAATCCAGAAGCAGTGCTCCAAGTGGCCGGGGACTTTAACGCAGGTAAACTTAAATCCGTTTTACCAAATGCTTACCAGCATGTCACGTGCAAAAAACTCTAGACCACCTTTACTCCACACAGAGAGATGCATATAAAGCTCTCCCCTGCCCTCCATTTGGCAAATCTGACCATAATTCTATCCTGATTCCTGCTGACAAGCAAAAACTAAAGCAGGAAGTACCAGTAACTCGCTCAATACGGAGGTAGTCAGATGACGTGGATGCTACGCTACAGGACTGTTTTGCTAGCACAGATTCAAATATGTTCTGGGATTCATCCAATGGCATTGACGAGGATTGATGAAGCCGATGGCTAAGTGCATCGACAACGTCATCCCCACAATGTCCATACGTACATATCCCAACCAGCAACCATGGATTACAGGCAACATCTGCATCGAGCTAAAGGTTTGAGCTGCCGCCTTCAAGGAGCGGGACACTAATCTGGACGCTTATAAGAAATCCTGCTATGCTCTCAGACGAACCATCAAACAAGCAAAGGGTCAATTAAGGATTAAGACTGAATCCTACTACACCGGCTCTGACACTCATTGGATGAGGCAGGGCTTGAAAACTATTATGGACAACAAAGGGAAACCCAGACACGAGCTGCCAAGTGTCGCAATCCTACCAGACGAGCTTAATGCCCTTTATGCTCGCTTTGAGGCAAGCAACACAGAAGCATGCACGAGAGCACCAGCTGTTCTGGATGACTGTGTGATAACGCTCTCGGTAGCCGATGTGACCAATACCTTTCAACAGGTCAGGCTCAATCACACTCCACACTGCCCTTTCCCACATGGACAAAAGGGACACCTATGTGAGAATGCTGTTCATTTACTACAGCTTAACGTTCAACACCATAGTGCCTACGAAGCTCATCACTAAGCTAAGGACCCTGGGACTAAACACCTCCCTCTGCAACTGGATCGTGGACTTCCTGACGTGCCGCCACCAGGTGGTAAGGGTAGGCAACAACACATCTGCCACGCTGATCCTCAATACTGGGGCCCCTCAGGGGTGTGTACTTAGTCCCCTCCTGTACTCCCAGTTCACCCACGACTGTGTGGCCAAACACGACTCCAACACCATCATTAAGTTTTCTGACAATAAAATAGCGGTAGGCCTGATCACCAACAACGATGAGACAGCCTATAGGGAGGAGGTCAGAGAATTGGCAGTGTGGTGCCAGGACCACAACCTCTCCCTCAATGTGAGCAAGACAAAAAGTAGCTGATCGTGGACTACAGGAAAAGGCGAGTCGAACAGGCCCCCATTAACATCAACGGGGCTGTAGTGGAGCAAGTCGAGAGTTTCAAGTTCCTTGGTGTCCACATCACCAATGAACTATCATGGTCCAAACACACCAAGACAGCCGTGAAGAGGTCACAACAACACCTTTCCCCCCCAGGAGACTGAAAAGATTTGGCATGGGTCCCCAGATCCTCAAAAAGTTATACAGCTGCACCGGTTGCATCACCGCCCGGTATGGCTACTGCTCGGCCTCCGACCGCAAGGCTCTACCGAAGGGCCCAGTACATCACTGGGGCCAAGTCTCCTGCAATCCAGGACCTATATAATAGGCAGTGTCAGAGGAAAGCCCATAAAATTGTCAGAGACTCCAGTCACCCAAGTCACAGTAAGCGGTACCGGAGCGCCAAGTCTAGGACCAAAAGGCTCCTTAACAGCTTTAACCCCCAAGCAATGAGACTGCTGAACAATTAGTCAAATGGCCACCAGACTATTACATTGACCCCTCCATTTGTTTTGTACACTGCTGTTACTCGCTGTTTATTATCTATGAATATTCACTTCACCCCTATCTACATCAACTAACCTATACCCCCACACACTGACTCGTTACCGGTACCCCCTGTATACATTTTTTACTTTAGATTATTTGGTAAATATTTTCTTAACTCTCACTTTAAACTGCACTGTTGGTTAAGGGCTTGTAAATAAGCATTTCACGGTAAGGTCTACACTTGTTGTATTCGGTGCATGTGACAAATAGTTTGATTTGATTTAAATACTGCTTGTTTTCCCGGAAAACTGCCCTTTCGACCTCATTCTAGTTAGCAGTAGCCACAGCAGCCATTATGGAACGGCACTGTTGTGTTGAACCACCAAGGAGCTGATTGGCTGACACTGACATTCCAAAATGGCTGCAGTGGCTACTGCTAGCAAGCATGAGGATGACAAAAATTGCAGTATTTCAAGCTTTTTGATGTATCAATGTGGATAATGGTACAATTTGGAATACAATGGCATATCCCATTCCTGCATTGAGGTACGTTTTCCAACCCATATCTTTTGCCGGATTCACAGTGTCTTAATGTAATCATGATTTTGTTCCGACCCCAGTGGAGCTCAGTGTAAACAAGCGTAACGGTAGGGTCGAATCTTCTAGAAATGTTTTCAAGTGCTGGATTGGATGAGCGAGAGAGAAGAAACAACCATCAGTTTTCTGCCCAGGGCCCTGGTGCTCAGAAAGTAGAGGGCTTAATGAATACCACCTGGCCCAGACACTTAACACTGAGCCACTGAAGAGCTCAGGCATGGCTGCCTTAGTCCTGCCCAGAGACAGAGCCTCTAAATTGGTCCAGAACAACTGCTTTACTGTAATGGCCACAGTCAGTAGATCAGGCCAAGCCATCCTTCGTCTCCTCCGCATGGTGACATGCCACCTCAATGTTCTCACTTCCAAACTCCCTCATCCTGAAAGCCACTTAAGCCCTGTGTTGAGCCGCCAGAGTCCGGCCTGACCTGGGAATGTCAGCTGGGATGACAATGGAGGCGGCTGTGACGCGAAGATATAGTACTAATTAAAACAGAATGCTCTGGCCTGTCAAGTGAGAGATTCTTACCCTTTATGGATGCAAATAGAATAGCAAAAATGTGAATCCTAATGAAGAGCTAGAGTAGCAAAAGAGACACTAATTTCCATATTGTGAAGACTCACTTGATGAAGTTTAGAAATGCAACACCCATGATAATAGTAGACATTTTGTTGACCCTTTTGTGAATCTGGATCTTTTGTAATGAAACAATCTGAAGCTGCTATACTCCATTCGGTTTCTTAAGGCTCTGTTCGGAGCAGATTGGTGTGTTGGCTGGTGTAATGACCTTCTCGGAGTTCGTATTAACCTGGGTGATAACAGTCTGTGGTAGGAGGCCGCTTCCCTGTCAGTTTAGATCTGTGCTCGGTGCATCGCCACAGACTCGCTGTTCATGAGTTAAAAATGGAGTTGTCCATTAGCAGACTATCACTAATGTACCAGTGGAGGAGGGTGAATTTTCCCCTTGAGAAAAATCAATACCATCCCCTTTAAACACCAAAACCAGAAAACAACAGAGGAGCCTCTGGGGCCAGCAGGATTCAGGAGGAGTGTAGTGTCACCACATCAAGACCACATTCAGACATAAAACAAAACACAATACAAAGAGTCTCCCCTCAATTTAGTCTTAGCTCAGGGCAGACAGAGCCAAATGAATAAGCCACTAAATCTTCTTGCAGTCAATCTTTCTCTGAGATTAACACCTGGCATCCAGTCTGTTCCATTTACAGTTTAAGAGCCAACCTGGAACACAAACACCATCCGTATTCTTCAGAGACTTTGTCGAGATGACACACACTCAAACAATCCACCACTCATGGTCAAACCCATACAGTACAGAAAGAGTGTCAATATGAAGCTGCCATACAGTTACAGTATATCACCAGGGGACAGGTCATGAAATCAGTCACAGTTCTTTCTTGAGAGATTTTACTTTGTAGGGTTCTAAAGCCTATAATCTTGAGTAATAGAAGGATCCGTTCTCATGTGATGGCCCACTGTTCACCTTGAACTCTGGAATCACAGTGATTCCTGTATGTCATCACAAAAGCCTCCATGCCTTGATCTCCAACATGATGTGGCCTCATCTCTGGAATGCAACAGAGACTTTACATCCCACAGGACCTGGCACACACTGATTACGCCATAAAACACGAGACTGTGGGATTGTATTGCTTGTTGCAACCAGACATAATTGCATTTAATGTCTAGCTAGTTTATGGACTGTCGACTATGCTCATGAAATTAGATTTGAGCCAACACGGCCAAGTATAGGGTGGGTTTTTTAAATGTTGGGCTTAGTACTGGCACATGTTTAATCAATTTTCACAGCAAAGCAACTGAAAACATCTCGAGTTGAATCTCAGCTGAGTGTATGAACATAGTTTTTAGAGGTCTGGGCTATATGCACAGTCACACGGGCTGATGTCGAATTAGGACTCTGACCCTCAAATGAACCTACATGTGGCAGAAAAGTGAGTGCAACAAATACGCTGTGGACAAAACAAGCTTTATTGTTACTCAGATTATGAATTTAACACAATTGATTTTTCTATTGTGAGAAGATAAACAAGGCTTTAGTCTCTTAAGCCAAGATGTTATCATAGAGCCCAACAAAATTCCAAGGTAATGTTACATTTTTAATGGAAAGATACAAATACATGAATTACAAATCAATGTTAAAAGGAGTTATACTTTCCAGTTAAATTAGTACCAATAATGATGTAATGTGATCAGAACCTTGTAATAAGAAGATGAAAGAAAGTGATCCAGTGCAGTAGCTAAAGAAAATTCAAAATAGAGGTCGACCGATTATGATTTTTCAACGCCGATACCAATTATTGGAGTACCCACAAAAAAAGCCGATACAGATTAAAAATCGGCAGATTTTATTTTATTTGTAATAATGACAATTACAACCATACTGAATTAACACTTATTTTAACTTAATATAATACATCAATAAAAATCAATTTAGCCTCAAATAAACAATGAAACATGTTCAATATGGTTTAAATAATGCAAAAACAAAGTGTTGGAGAAGTAAAAGTGCAATATGTGCCATGTAAAAAAGCTAACGTTTGAGTTCCTTGCTCAGAACATGAGAACATATGAAAGTTGGTGGTTCCTTTTAACATGAGACTTCAATATTCCAAGGTAAGAGGCCACACTCGAAGCAGCGTTACCCATCGCTCCACAAAAGCCACGACCCTTGCAGAGCAAGGGGAATAACTACTCCAAGTCTCAGAGCGAGTGACGTTTGAAACGCTTTTAGCGCACACCCAGCTAACTAGCTAGTCATTTCTCATCGGTTACACCAGCCATTAGGCTGATAGGCTTGAAGTCATAAACAGTGCTGTGCTTGTGAAGAGCTGCTGGCAAAACGCACGAAAGTGCTGTTTGAATGAAAGCTTACGAGCCTGCTGCCTACCATCGCTCAGTCAGACTGCTCTATCAAATCATAGACTTAACTATAACATAATAACACACAGAAATGCGAGCCTTTGGTCATTAATATGGTCGAATCCGGAAACTATCATTTAGAAAACAAAACGTTCTGTATTTTATCTAACAGGTGGCATCCCTAAGTCTAAATATTCTTGTTACATTGCACAAACTTCAATGTTATGTCATAATTTACATACAATTCTGGCAAATTAGTTCGCAATGAGCCAGGCTGCCCAAACTGTTGCATATACCCTGACTCTGCGTGCAATGAACGCAAAAGAAATGACAATTTCACCTGGTTAATATTGCTTGCTAACCTGGATTTCTTTTAGCTACATACGCAGGTTTAAAAATATATACTTCTGTGTATTGCTTTTAAGAAAGGCATTGGTGTTTATGGTTAGGTATAGTCGTCCAACGATTGTTAAATCAGACCCTAGCATTGCATCGATTATATGCAACGCAGGACACGCTAGATAAACGAGTAATATCATCAACCATGTGTAGTTATAACTAGTGATTATGATTGATTGATTGTTTTTTATAAGATAAGTTTATTGCTAGCTAGCAACTTACCTTGGCTTCTACTGCATTCGCATAACAGGCAGGCTCCTCGTGGAGTGCAATGAGAGGCAGGTGGTTAGAGCGTTGGACTAGTTAACTGTAAGGTTGCAAGATGGGGTCCCCTGAGATGACAAGGTGAAAATCTGTCGTTCTGCCCCTGAACAAGGCAGTTAACCCACCGTTCCAAGGCAGTCGTTGAAAATAACAATGTGTTCTTAACTGACTTGCCAGCTAAATAAAGTTTTTTATTTATTTTTTAATCGGCAAAATTGGTGCCCAAAAATACCGATTTCCGATTGTTATGAAAACTTGAAATCAGCCCTAATTAATCGGCCATTCCGATTAATCAGTCGACCTCTAATACAAAATGTTCAAAATTAAGTTCTGCACTAAATATAATTTCTGGGAAGCATTAGCAGTTGACACTTTCATGGCTTTTGAGACAGAAAAGGGATTGACGTGTCATATTGGCCATCAACACCATAAACAAACCAAGAGACAAAACTGAGCTAAAACCTACCCATTATGTTTTGCTGATGATTAAGTGTGTTTTATTTGAGTCACGGACTGGAGGAGGGGCATTGGGGAAACAGTCTCTGTCAAAGTATTATTGTTTCCTGAATTGACAGTCAGTCAGTCACCAACATGACATATTACTGCTGAAGGGCAAGCGGCTGACAGTGTGTTACTATGTGAGAGACAGAAAAGAAACACCTTTATGAATAGGAGTTATAGTCTTTTGAAGGAGTAGGTTTATGGTAAAATATCAAACTACAGTATGATAATCCTGTTGAACTATTTTAATAATTCCCATAATGATAACTGTTATTAATTCATTTATGTTAATATTTTTAAAAAGGATAACAGCTGAACAGTATAGTGATGAGAAAGTTGTTTAAAAAGTAACATGGCTATCACTTTTAATTTTCATTCCGTCTCCTCCGATTCTTTCATGTCCTTCCATGTCAGTGAGATTACTGAAGCGCAATTCCTCAGTGAATTGCTGTTTAAAACCACAGCAAAAAATGACCTGTCACCCCACTACAATAATAGCGGTAATGACATATCCCAGAAACCAAGAATGGATTGAACTATGTCAACCTGCAAGTGCCTGTTCAAAACGGAGGACTCTTCCCTGGATGTTACAGAAAAATAACACTGGTCAAAATGATGATCATGACTATGGCATCAGTCTAAGATATGTATATAGTCTACCCATGACATTAGACCGTCGTGAGACAGGTTAGTTTTACCCTACTGATCATGTGTTGTTGCCTGAATTGACAGTCAGTCAGTCACCAACATGACATATTACTGCTGAAGGGCAAGCGGCAGTAAACCCTTTATACAAATAGGAGTCTGATTCAATGAATCATTTCGTAATAATAAATAACACTATAAATAAATAACTGGAAACTATGTATGCCTATGTGCAAAATATAAACAGATGTTAGAGATGGAGAGAGTAGCCTCATCATTGGTGTTTCATATTTGTCATGTAAAGCTATAATCTCAGAGATGTAGTGTGTGCTTCAGGGGAAATCGCCAAAGCATACACTGCACCTCAGGGTCCACACAAAGCTCACTGATTAGTCTTGTAACTATGGTTACCACCCCAACCCCATGTTCCGACAACCGCTGCTTTGGAATAAACAGAGATATTCCTTCAAGTCCCCTGCTGTTTCT